>NC_030818.1:93815507-94420507 GCF_001704415.2 Capra hircus | reverse complement strand
AATCAGGACTCCCTACTTATGTGTTGGCGATTGCCTCCTCCTTTCAGTGAGCATCTGTGTATGGAAACTTCCAAGTTATTTTCTTCAAAATCTTGAGCCAGAGGTTGGACATTTCTATTCAAAACTTGTTCCTACCCTGATTAGTTGAAAGAATACTCGCTAATAAAGCTACAGATATAATATACAGCTCCTACATTTTTCTTACTGTGAAAAATTGCACCAATATTGTGTACTATGACACACATGTAAAATATTTACACAAAATGGAAAACAAGTGATAAAATTTGATTTTCCCATTGTTCAACTGGTAAGCAGAGAAACATAAGCAGCAGTGTACCTGGTTTGTATAAAGTGTGACATTGATTCCACAGAGATTCCACTGGTCTTTCTATAGTGACTTGTCAAAGTCATAGAATCCACCAGTTGGAATTGAGACTTTGGGTTTGTGGTTTTTTGGGCGTTGCATTCACCAAGCTCACAAAGAAGGGAATTGGACCTGGGTGTTTCCCATCCTGTTGGAAACTTTTGAGCTTTCTTTCCTCCCTCTTTTTCTCCAAAAGTAGGGCTTCCAGCGCACTCATACAGTTCATTCAGATTTGATCCAGTTTAAATGGTGAAGTCAAGTTTGGTCCTGGAAACTTTCAATGACATTCTATGCCATGGAACAGAATTTTTCAGTTGATTTGAATATTATCCAAGGGATTTACTCATGTAAGATTTCAAGAGGCCACCCTTTAAAATGATTCCAAAATCTGGCTTTATAAATGCTAACTTACAAGTAGCTACATTTTCTGAGTTCCCCGCCCTCCATGTCTGGTTTTGGTGGCAGAAACTGTGTTGGATTCTAGATTTGATTTTGTGCATTAATTGAGTGAGAGATTAATAAGTACAGTGTCTGTAGAATATGATCTGGACACCATACCAGGTAAAGAGGAAGGAAGAAGTAGAAGATTTCATCTCCCCCCAAAATAATACTTGTTCAGAGTGTTTTGATAGGTGATAGAACAATGTCATGGCCAGAAATTGGGAATACTACTTTGAAAACTAGAAGCTTTGGGTAGTGATACCACCACTTTGGGTAGTGATACTTCCCTGGTGGCTCAGACGGTAAAGCGTCTGTCTACAATGCAGGAGACCTGGGTTCAAGCCCTGGGTTGGGAAGATCCCCTGGAGAAGGAAATGGCAATCCACTCCAGTACTGTTGCCTGGAAAATCCCATGGACAGAGGAGCCTGGTACGCTACAGTTTATGGGGTCGCAAAGAGTTGGACGTGACTGAGCGACTACACTTCACTTCTTCACCACCATGTGATCGCAGTTCTGCAGTTTCCTGTTCTTTGTGTTGTGAAGCCATATAAGTTAGTAAAGTTAGTAAGAGTGGTACAGAGAAACTCAAGTGAAAGTTCTTGGAGCTGCCTTTAAAGAAGATCATCTTTTAGGTCTATTTTAGATGTGTGCTTTTCTAAAAGTCACTGTTGATTCATGGATTTTTTTTTCAAACCCTGTTACTCAAAAAGGTCGATTTCCATATTTCTTAATAGCTTGTCAGTCTGCAATTATAGGTATAATTGTAATTTTTTCATCCGCAGATAGAAGCTCTTAATTTCTTCAGACCCTAAAACCTAGGAAGTAATTGTTTAGCATAATGGCAACAAAGCACCAGGCTGAAGCAGCTTTCTTCAAGTAGGGCAGTCTTTACTATCATCAAATGTAGCTATTTTGAGGGACACATTACAGATTCAAAAAAATCTATTGATAATATTTCAGGTATATAAATGCATCCCAAATTAAGTCCCTGCTTCTTTATGTATGTTTGAAAGTGTCCCATTCTTATTTAAATATTTTACAAGTTATAGGCTCATGGACGGGAAAAAGTAACCCTAAAAAATCATCTTGCACAGGTTGCCTCTTGTTTCTCCCTGTGCTGTTACAAGTCACATTTATTACCTTGATTGAAAGCTTTTAGTGTTTGCTGAAGAAAAACCACTTTGTATATAATGGGTGCTATTCTTGTCATATGTGTATCTTTCATTCCCCACCCTCCCACTCCATTTCCAGAAAAGGGTGAATTTAAGAATGGGGTGGGGTTGGGTTGGCTTCTTAATGAAACTGTATTTCAAAACCTTAAACATTTAGCCAAATTCAGTTGAAAAATTGATAACATTTTCTGATTTAAGGCTCTTTTGAGTTGAAGATTTTATCCCAATTTGGACATTCCCCAGCTGTTACAGTTATATAGAAGGAACTCATTAGAAAGACAAATTCTTTTTGAGCTATTCTTTCTGAAGTCATGACAGGCTATACAGCTATGTTGTACTACTACTTACTTGAACCTGACCCTAGGAAATGAAATTACATAATCCTTACTTATATATTCCTATTAGAAGTATTCTCCTGGTTTTATTCTGGCTCCCAAAAAGCTCTGGCATATTTTAGACATTTCTGAATAGTATTGGAGTCTTAATTTCTGATGAGTTATTCAGTTCTGATAACTAAGTGAATTGTGCTTGATTTTGGAGGCTGTAGTCTGTCTTAACTTTAGCCTTACTTAATCAGTCCTTGTTGCTCATTTGGATGTACCTGCAAGCCTGCATCAAATCCTGTTTATTATCCCTCCTAAATTGCTCTCTAGTCTGTCCCATTCTGCTGTTTCCCTCCTCATTCACACTCATCTTCTTTCCTGTGGAGTCTTTCTAATGACCTACAACCCAATAACCTTGTAATCACTACCTTCTATAAGATAGCCAGAGATATCTTTCTAAAACCTAAATCAAGTCACACCAATTCTCTATGTCAAAACTCCTGATGCCTGGTGCCTTCAAGATCTACTTCAAATTTCTGAACTTGGATTTAAGGCCCATCACCTTGCCCCAACCTCCAGCCTGTTTTCCTACCACTTCCCTTTATAACCAGACATAGAATGTTTCACTGTTTCCCAGCATGGTTAGCTCTCTCCCACCTCTATATTTTTGTCCAAGATATTTTTATGGTTAAAATGCCTTTCTCACTTCCCTCCCATCCAACATACTTCTTTTCAACATTAAATGCCCAGTTTATTGTCACTTCCTCTGTGAAACTTGCCCTGACTTAGTCTCTCTATCCTCAGCACTTGGAGACCACTTGGAGCATTGATTCCTTTATTGTATTGTTTGAGTGAGTGAAAGTCATTCAGTCCTGTCTGACTCTTTGTGACCCCATGGGCTATATAGTCCATGGAATTCCCCAGGCCAGAATACTGGAGCGGGCAGCCTTTCCCTTCTCCAGGGGATCTTCCCAATCAAAGGATCGAACCCAGGTCTCCCACATTGCAGGTGGATTCTTTACCAGCTGAGCCACAATGGAAGCCCAAGAATACTGGAGTGGGTACCCTATACTTTCTCCAGGGGATCTTCCCTGCCTAGGAATCAAACTAGGGTCTCCTGCATTGCAGGTGGGTTCTTTACCAACTGAGCTATCAAGGAAGCCTAATAAATAATTGTATTATTTATTTACTGTGAACTTGAACTCTTCAAATATAGGAATGATCATAGTTGATATTACTGGCTCCTTTTAGCAGTTAGGATAAATTAGGGGCCAGTGAATAATTGTGAATATGAAGTATATTAATACACGGACGTAATTGCTAAGGAGTTCAGATTCCAGAAAGGATAGCACAGAACTTTTAGAGACAGCTCTGTCATTTACTGGAATTTATGTCTTTGGGGTTTCATTTTCTCACCTGTAATCTAGAGATAATTACAGTAAAGGCATCTTGAGATTCTTGTGAGGTTTAAAGTGATTTGAAATGTGTAGAGTGCTCAGAATAATACCTGACATTTAAAAACAGCCAATTATTATAGAGTGCCTACTTTTTCTAGGAAATAGATGCAAGGTAACAGGGTAACCTGGTTTTGGTGCCTTTGTTTTGTCAGGTATTGCCTGGTAGGCTGCAGTCCAGGGGGTGGCGAAGAGTCAGACGTGATTGAGCGACTTCACTTTCACTTTTCACTTTCATGCATTGGAGAAAGAAATGGCAACCCACTCCACCGTTCTTGCCTGGAGAATCCCAGGGACGTGGGAGCCTGGTGGGCTGCCGTCTATGGGGTCGCACAGAGTCGGACATGACTGAAGCGACTTAGCAGCAGCAGGGTTATGTGTGATACAGTTGCCTTGAGAATTTCAGACTGATCCTAGGAAGAATTCTGAAAAATCTTTTCTTTCTAAGTACACCCTGTTCTAGAGCAAAATTTAGAGAGGTCAGAAAAGTAAGAGAGAGTACTTTGTCAAGTAAAGATGAAGAGATAAGACCTGAAACAAGTCCTGAATATTAATGTTGATTGGAGGGACTGATGTTCAAGCTGAAACTCCAGTACTTTGGCCACCTGATGCAGAGAGCTGACTCATTTGAAAAGACCCTGATGCTGGGAAAGATTGAGGGCAGGAGGAGAAGGGGATGACAGAGGCTTAGATGGTTGGATGGTATCACCGACACAATGGACATGGGTTTGGGTAGACTCTGGGAGTTGGTGATGGACAGGAAGGCCTGGCGTGCTGCAGTTCATGGGGTCGCAAAGATTCCGACATGACTGAGCAACTGAGCTGAACTGAAAATGTACAGAAAATTTGGAAACTCTTTAAATGGTAATAAAAGGATTATAAATAATTACTTTTATTTATTTCTGCTGTGAAATCAGTATATTGAGACTTTCCATCTTTAAAACCTCAAATTCAGTAATGGGTCCCACTGTTTTTAGTTGCAGGTAGTACTTTGTATTATTTGTGTTTACTTTCATTCAAAAAATACTTCTTTGCAGTGGAGTTAATATTCCTCTAGCTACCATAATTTCAGACTTCGGTCAGTTTCAGATTTCAAATGTGATACAACATGAAACCCAGGCTGTTAACTAGTTTGTGTGTGTACATATGTGTGTGTATGTGTATCTATGTAGCAGGTAGAGTTGGTGGGTAGAAATGGAAAAGATAATTAACATTGTTTTTTAAAAAATTGAATTGACCAAAAATCATGTACTGTCATATCAACCTTGTGAAATATGTAATACTGTTTCACATTGCCTTTATCCCTGGAATATTTTTCTATAATATTTCATATGTATATAATATTTATATAATATTCTAAGTATTATTAACTATTTGACATTTATATAATATTTTAAATACCTAGTCTGCTTGTTTAGTAAATGCTGACCCACCTCTCAAAAGTCAGCTGAAATATGACCACCTCTGAGGAATGTTTGACTTCCCTTGGGTGGACTTGACAGTACCTGCCTTTTCCTTGACCATACTTCTGTCAGAAAACTTAAAACAATTTATTGCACATTCTTTTTTACATATCTTTTTTCTCCCCCAGGCAGGAAGTCAAGCATACTTGCCTGCTACATGTCTCATCCGTAGGACCTGGTACTGTACATGGATGTTAATAGGCAAATATTTGATTTATAATAATAAACAACCAAATAGTGTTCACACTATGATCTTTGGGCTCAGAATTTGAACAAAGTAGGACAAACCAAAACACACACTTATTAAATCTCATCTTGCCTAACAGAGGAATTTAAGATTCTTATATTTGAATATATTTCAAACACGTTGCCTTGTTTTAGAAGTATCAACAGTGATTGTACATAATTGTTAAGAACAGTGATTCTTAACAACAGTGATTGTTAAGAACGTTATTTTTATTAGAAAATTCTTCCAACCTGCCAAATGTTTATCATTCCTAGAGATCTAAACTGCTGGTAAATTGAGAAATATTTTTGGATTTTAAAAACTGTACCTGTTATAACAAACATATATAATGGACAGCCAAGATACTTTTCATTATTCACTTACTTTTTAACAGACTTCATCCCCCATAAAAACTTTTAAGTTTTTTGAAAGGGTATGTTTGGTTCAAAGAAAGTAAAAGGCAAGTATCCCCATGTTATATGAGATTTGACTTTGGAAATGTTACTTTGAGCAAAGGCTTTACTTTTTCAGCATCATTTTTTTTTTTCCATCTGTAAAACAAAATTCTTATTTTGTAGAGTTTGTAGGAGAATGAGGCATGATATGTACATAACACCGGAATTAGTCTAGTTTTTAAATAAGAAATGTTTTCTAGTGTAGCATGAGGAAAATGAAGAGAAGACTTTGCTGTTTCTGTGTCATTGTTGATGTCTAGTATTGCATTAAGTCCTAGAATGTAGTTAAATCCAATAATATGGATAAAGAGCCTTGAGTCATAAAGTCATAAAGTGATAAAGTCTATTCTAATACCCCAGCTTCCCATTATAAGGCAGTAGTACCCTTCAGATAAGCCATTGTTTTCCCTTTCTCAAAGGCTAATGACCATAGCATCCAATCCAGGACACTTGTGAGTGCAGAAGGGGGCACCATGATAACATAGAGATAATGAGCATAACTAAAAGAAATCAGTCTTGAATATTCATTGGAAGGACTGATGTTGAAGCTGAAACTCCAACACTTTGGCGACCTGATGCGAAGAACCGACTCATTTGAAAAACCCTGATGCTGGGAAAGATTGAAGGAGGGAAGAGAAGTGGACAACAGAGGATGAGATGGTTGGATGGCATCACCGACTCAATGGACATGAGTTTGAGTAAACTCTGGGAGTTGGTGATGGACAGGGAGATGTGGCATGCTGCAGTCTATGGGGTCGCAAAGAGTTGTACACGACTGAGTGACCGAACTGAACTGAATGAGCATAACCAGGGTAAGCTGGGTGAGCTTGCACATAAGGTTACCATAACCTACGGCTTTTGACACAACAACAAAAATCTTTTATTCCACTGCTGCAGTTTGAAAATAAGATGGGAGGAGGTTGAGCTTCCAGGAGAGATGCAGTTGGCTTTGAATCTTAGGATTTCTATCACTGTCCATTTCCAGGCAGGCAAATTAGTTTGCTATTCTAACAGAAAATGAATTTACCTGACTTTCAAGGCTCAGTTCATGTGTAAGCAGGTAAGTGATAATGTCAATATCAGATTACTCATAGGATCCCTGTGTATATGTAAAGCTTCTAGCACAAGACAGGACACATATAGGCAGCTTTGTCAGTCTCCTTCCACTTGTCGCTTAACCTCCTCCAGAGGGCAGATGACCTCTGTTGGTATATGGGAAACAAAATACAGGCTGAGACAGAAGAACTTAGATAAATCAATTAGGTACTTTAAATTATATACATAATTCTTAGGTTTAAGTCATCAATGGTAAACCTTTGACAGGAAAGACTAATGTTACATTTTATATAGATTTAATAGTTTTCTCTATTTTCATTTTCTGTATTAATAAAAACTGATTCTCTGATAAACTCAGTTCTTTGTCCATTTGGTCTCACTGCTTTCCTATGAAGATTAAACAAGAAGACATGTAGACTGTTAGGTTCTGAAGGGAGATTTAAGCTGATCCTGTTCAAATCTGGTACAGTTGTTATGTTGTTCTCTTCAACCACAACCCCTCTCTCAGCTGCCAGGGTTATTATTGAGGCTCCTCTCCCATCTCAGAGGTCTGACAGGCACCCAGCTGTGTGTCTTTCCCCTCCTGTGGAAATGGAGGGTCTTGAGATTATGGATAGTCTTACGATAGGCATGATGGCAATAGGATTGGCATGGAAACTCAGGAGACTCAAGGAGCTCACTGAGAAGAGCATCTGAATCCCCTGGGAATCTAGAAGACTTGGGAGTAGACAGAAAGGTTAGGAGGTGACATGCAAGTGGGTTGCAGAAGATTCAAACCTTCCTAGTGACTTCCAGTGCCCAAGAATCAAGTCCAGACTCCCTAACATGCCCTCTAATGGCCTGCATGATTTGGTCTCTGCCACTCTCTCCCTTACCTCCTCTGTTCATCATGCCATGCTTATTTTATTTCTTTGAACATGCCAAGGGCTCTTACTCATGCTGTTGTTTATTTTTCCTGGTATTTATTTTCCTCTCCCTATCCTTCTTGCAATCTTTGTGTGGAAAACACCTCAGTTCAGTTTAGTTGTTCAGTTTAGTTGCTCAGTCGTGTCTGACTCTTTGCGATCCCAAGGATTAAAGCACGCCAGGCTTCCCTTTCCATCACCAACTCCCAGAGTTTACTCAAACTCATGTCCATTGTGTCAGTAATGCCATCCAACCATCTCATCGTCTGTTGTCCCCTTCTCCTCCTGCCTTCAATCTTTCCCAGCATCAGGGTCTTTTCCAATAAGTCGGTTCTTCACATCAGGTCGCCAAAGTATTGGAGTTTCAGCTTCAACATCAGTCCTTCCAATGAATATTCAGGACTGATTTCCTTTAGGATTGATAGGTTTGATCTCCTTGCAGTGCAAGGGACCCTCAAGAGTCTTCTCCAACACCACAGTTCAAAAGCATCGATTCTTTGGCGCTCAGCTTTCTTTATAGTCCTGCTCTCACATCCATACATGACTATTGGAAAAACCATAGCTTTGACTAGACGGACGTTCGTTGGTAGTGTCTCTGCTTTTTCATATGCTGTCTAGCTTTTCTAAACCTGTGCTCATTCCTCAAGTCCCAGCTCAAAATGTTGCCTTTTGAGATGCCTTTCTTGACCCTTTCATCTAAATTCAAGCCCCTGTCATTTTGTCTTAGAAGCTGTGAAAGGACTGAAGAGAGTGTGCTGTCACAATTTTAACAGTGTATTAGCGTATTCCTTTGCATAACATGTGTCTTTCCAACTGGATTGAAAACTCCATGCAGACAGGGTCATTAGCACATTGTCTGGTACTAAATTATCTTACTTAGGGAAATATACCAGTTTTCTTATCTAGAGATGACTTTAAAATATTCTTGATTTCTGGGACTCTCTTTGTTCTTTTTCTTGTTAATTGATACTTGGGAAGGCTTCTTCAGAGTTATTTTGAAATTCAACAACCATAGCAAATATTTGAATCAAAGTCACATGAATGGATCATCTGTACCCCAAGTACTGAAATTCTTTCTTGTTCTCATGGCATGAAAGGGATTAGCAGACAGCAGTGTACTAGGACCTAGATGATGCATCTGAATTTTCAACATGTTGAGGTACATGGGGAAGAAGTGTTCAAAGGAAGCTGGAATGGGCATCTGAAGTGGAGAGGTAGTTTAGAAATGAAGATTTGAGTTTGAGTTATTTACACAGTGATGGTAAAGTAGACTATATTGATGGAGGAAGATACAGAGAGAGAAGAAGGAAGATAAATTTCTGGGAAACCCATATAGGGAAATGGAGTTGGAGAGTGGAGCAGAAATTGAGAAGTGAGAGAGTCAACAGCTCTTCTTTGTTCTACATCCAATAGCACGTTGGGTGTACATATAACATGTATTTGAGTGAGTGGCCTGGAGAGCCCCAGAAAAAGCTTTTTGCTCTTTTAATATTGCTTTCTAAAATATTTAAAACTATGGAATCACATTACTGTACTACAGAAATTAACATTATAAATCAACTATACTTCAGTAAAATTATTTTTAAAATATTATAAACAAAATAACTCTCAAATTGAAGAGCTCTTAAGAATCCAGAGAGCATGAATCCATTTTTCTGTCAAGAAGACTCCTGTACCTTAATTGTAGTGGTGAACTGTTAATATAAGAAGAAATTGTTTCTCTGAAGAGGCCATGCCACGAAATAGTTGTGAATTCTGAGTAGTGGAAATATGTTTTCTTTTTAATTCTTTGTACTTCTTTGTATTTTAAATCATTTTTCCAAAAGAGAGCATGTTTGTGTGCAGTAGACGTTTGGCCATTTAGCAATAATCATGTGTGAATTGTTGGATCCCCAGACAACTAACATGATTGGCACTGTCATTTTACTTTTCAGGAATTTCTACATTTGAGTTTTGGAGTGTGGGTGAGTTTGTTCTGATAATGCTTGACCAATACTTTGGTCAAGACCAGGTTTCTTGACACTGTAGATCAGAGGTTAGGGCTCTTTTTTGTGTGTGTGACTTTTGAGCTAAGATGATTTTTACTTTTTTTGAAGAGTCAGTGAAGAGGGGAATCCAGAAAAATCTGTGACAGGGACTATAAGTGGCCCACAAAGCCTAAAATATTTACTACTAGACCCTTTATAGAAGAAGTTTGGTGTGCCCTTCTTTAGTTGGTAGTTATACATGAAATAACCCAAAACTTTCTTAAGAAAACTTCAAATGATGACTACAGTTTCAGAATTTCTTATGTGTCTTAAGTCTTTTCTTTTAAGTAGTGACTTAACTGTAAAGTTATGAAAGCACATTTTCATTGATGATATGTGAATTTGCTTGAAGATTGCCTTGTGTGACTTGACAGTATGGTCAGAAGTCTTTTGTACTGTATGCTTCATCACATAATAGTTCTGGAAAATGTTTAAACCTGTTTCAGTTGTGTTTAGTTTATCCCAGGCAGCCTCAGGTAAACATCAATGTGTTGGAGCAAGATATGTAATGTGAAATAAAACATATGGGGAATTGAATTATTTTGTTTATAGTTTTCTGGTGCTCTGAAGAGACATTTTCTAGTTGCAAAAGAGTAAAATCTTTGAGTGTTAGATTTTAGAAAACTATTTGAATTGTATACTTTTTATATCAATAGTGTTTCATATCACTTGCCTTCTGTCTTTGTAATGAGCTGTCATCGATCTGTTCTGCTCTGAGTATAAATTTCCCCAGTTCTTGAATCCTCCTGATATTGTTCCATCAGAATTTGCAAGTTGTATAAAATAAAAGTTGATTGTGAAACAGTTCTGTAATTGGAGATGATGGTGTACCGAGGCCCTGTCTAATCAATTGCTAAATAATTCTCTCTCAAAAGTGGATAAGATATTTACATTTTGATTTTCATATTCTACTCACAGTGTTGGTTGACAGTGTCTGACATCCCCTGCCACTGGATAAATAAAGCCTATTATTTCCTTTTCAACATTTTAAGTGATTACTCTCATACAAGAGCTAAGAAGCAGAAGGTTAGGTATATTATCAAACTATGATCCTGTCTACTTGAAGGAGCTGGGAATCTTGATTAATATGCCTTGTTAACTGATGATTTCAGTTCCATACTGGTAGTGCTAGAATAATTTGTATAAACCAAGCAGTACAGATTCCTTATTTTAGCACTAAAACTTACAAAGGCTTCTTTTAGCAGCCTTTAATTTTGTACTTATGTATGTGACATAGCCTGTGGCTGTGATAGCTACTGTGAATCTCCAGTTGTTTGGGGATGAAAGGAGGAGGCAGCTGGAAACTCGGTAGCTACATCTAGCTGTCTACCTAGAGAAGGCCTTGATTTCAAGTTTATCTAAACAAGCTCGACTAATCCCAACTATCTAGGGGGATCCACTGTCAAAACAAGCAGCGTGGCCCTGAGGCAAACACTGCTATACAGAAATGAAGGCTGGGGCTTCCAATACTCCGATGACTGCATACTGGAGGCTTTTTTCCCCCCTGAAAGAGGGTAAGAGAAGTAGAATTTGCATAATGCCTTTTCATTGGAAACTTTTGGAAAGCTGACAGACCTCCAGCTTATAGATCTGTAGCCACAATACATAGTCTATAGGAGAATCCTTGAATGACCTAACCATATTGAAAGAAAATATAAAAGCGTCCAAGTATAGCCAAGTGAGAGGAAAAGAGGCTGATGCATTGTCTAACATCTGCTGTACTTCTCGTTAGTTTTGTTCTTTGCTATTCTGTGTGGACTTTGGAGAAGCCTAAGACAGCCTAACATGAATCCTATAATCTTCCTTCTGAATATTTATGTAGCGTGCCAGCTTCTAAGCTGTCCTTTGCGTTTTCCTACTTCCCCCTCATTTTCATGCTCTCAAATGAGGCCAACATTTCAAAAGCTAAATAAATGTTTGTGAATGTTTATAAAAGATTTGCATAAATTTGTCCTTGTCTGACAAAGATCACTTTTTTCTTATGCCAGTTCTGAAAAAATTTTTTTAAGGTTTTGGTGCTTGTCTTGACAACAAAGTCCTGCATCCCAGAACAATGATTGCTGATTAAGTGGGTATGCAATTGTGACTGAATAGGCTTTCAAGATACTGGGTAAAAAGGCCTATCATCTGAAGGCTGAATTATAGAATTTAGAAAATGTTATCAGAAGTACACATTTAAATCTATTTTTTTGCTACCATATCATTAGGCTAGACAAAGAGTTCTTACAAGTTAAAAGAAAAGTATAACCACCCATGGTTTTAAAAATTCTCCTGTATAAATTTTAATAATTAGAATGTTTAAGTAATTCAGAATATCACTTTTCTTTCCTATGGTTGAATGTATTTAAAAATAACTGTTAGGCCTTTAGGCACTTTTGGGGAACTGTAAGGCTACCAGTTGTATGTGTTAATATGGCTATCAGAATGGTGATCAGAAGAAATATACTAGGCAGTCCTTTAAGATACCTGAGTGCACAATCATACCTTGAAAAAAACATAAACTACGTGAAATATGTGCTAGGTCTTAATTATAGGACACACACACACAGAGCCCAGACACTTGTGCTGCCAGTGTGTTTGCTGAATTCATTTATCTTTTAAAATTAGAATGGATTTTATGGGGTGGCAGGGGATGTTGTGGGTAGAGGTGCTAATTTAGTTCAGAGATATTCGAAGATTGGCAGGAGAGAGAGGTAACAGCCAGTTCTGTTAGTCCTTTGGTTGTATTGGTTTAGAGGTTTAAGTTGTCATTAAGGCACAAACTAGAGCCACTTCTCTGACACAGTTTTTATCACATCTGCTAGGCTTGTGTCCCAAGAGGAGACGTGGAGAGCAGTGAATTCAGCATGGGCCCATTATCGACTGCTTTTTCTCGTGTTGTAAAAGGAGTGAGACCTCAGGGAGGCTTGGAGCCTCCTCCCGTGTAATGTCCAAGTCAGATTTGAAGGGCTGGTGGCAGGAAAGCTTTGGCCTTGGGGTGTGAATTCTAAGAAACAGAGGCACAATTAAGTTTAAAAAATTCAAGGACTTTGAGCTTGATAATGAAAGATTTTTTTCCTAGACTAATGTGAATAGAAAAGTTGCCCATCTGTGCACATTTTCGTGAGCATTTAAAATATTTAAAATCTGACAGTTTTTAATATGCTTACAAAATAGTATTTCTATTAGTAGTTTGTTTTTTTTTTTTTGAGTAGTATCTTCCTGAGGGCAAGTTGCTTCAGTAAAATGATATTTGCACTTTCGCTGCTGGGACTTTCTTCCTTGGTACGTTCTGATTTATGTGTCCCCCACCAATGTTCTCCCCAACCTTGCCCCTGCATTTCCCTCCAACCTTTCTTTCTCTTAGATAAATTGATAACATAAATGTTCAGACAATAGGATTTGAAAGGTTTAGGGAAATGAACAAAGCAAAATATTGTGGAGTAATACTGTTAAGTGTAAGGAATTGTATTACTGATACCTCTGAATGCTAATTGTGGAGATTCTAACCAAATCATTTGTTTGTTTTGGAGGTATTTGAAATAGTGTAAAAAATATTATTAAACATTGACCTTATAAATATAGCTCTCTCATTTTCAAACCTTTTGCTGTAAGGTTTAAAGTTAATAAAATGAAATCTGAGAATATAGGATGTTACATAATATTGTAATTTGGGGACAACTTTGTTTTAAGTAATATTTAAAGAAAGGGAAGGATACAAAAGGATAAAGTGATTGTGTAGAATTAAAAACTTTTTTATAAGACTCAGTGTTTTTACTTTGGACTTCAAAGGTCATGAAGATTTAGATTTAGAATTAGTTCTAGAGGTGGCTCTTCTGTTGTAAGCTTTCCACCAATGTACTTAATGTCCTTGATAATTTAGATATAAAGTGTATATGATACATGATATAGAAAATGGTGAATTTCTATATATTATTATAATTTAATTTTTAATTACTGTATTAACTATGCATATTAGATATTACACGTATGGCTCAAAATTAACTAAAGTTTATAAAAAGTGAACTGGGAGTAAGTATTGCAATAACCAAAGAAAGGAAGCAGACTTTGTATGTAGCATTTGAGCACCGTTGTTAGAAATTTGACTCGGCTTTTATGTTTGGGTGTTGAAAGGCCTTTCTGTAAAATCCCTTATTCAAAGCTTTTTCTCACTGAAAAAAAAAAAATACAAAAATTTGGTTGTAACTGTAGTATGGATCTTGGGTTTAATTTGACATTTCTAGTGAAGGAGAAAAATTGTATTTCCTGTTTTCATATTTAGGAAATTTCTGATCAACCTCGTTAAACTTAGTGCTAATTAAGCTTCTAAGACCTTACCATTCTGTTTTACTCTTCTTAATCATAAGCATTAAAACCTCTGTTAGCTTTCATTTGGAGTCCCTGGTTTTAACTTGAAATGGTTTAAAGTAGAAATTTTGTTAGCTTTTTTATATGTTTGGATTTTGTGTGTGTTCTGTTTTTAACTTTCAACTTGAGTTTTAAGATCATCAATCAAAGACTTTTCTTTCAAGTCAGTTGCACTGATCTCAATTGCAGGACTTAGAGGGTCAGCATTTCCCTGATGCTATTAAAAAAAAAATTAAACATAGAAACAGAGTATTTTAGAAATAGAGTATTTAGAAACAGTGAAACAGTATTTGGGCTCCACTGATCTACATCTACATTTTGAAATGAACAAATAAATTAGACATGAATAACCCAGGAAATGCTCTCTTACTGTCTCCCTGCTTCTTTCTCCTTCACTCTTTCTTTGGACAAAGGTAAATTATCGACCACTATACCAGCAATCTACAAAGAGGCTGATTATAGCTTTACATATTTTAAAATATATTCATTTATTCAAGCCATCTCTTTACTCTATTTAAATGTCTTTCTGCACACATTTAATTTTTCCTTTTGAGCTGTTGAGAATGTGCCTCATTTCCCAACATTTTGTAACCCCACTGGACATTATAATCAGCATGCATTTTTGTCTTTCAGGTGGCATTTATTTGTGGAGTGTGTATGTCTGTGTTTGACTGTCAGTTGTTTTAATCTACTAAATACAACTAATTTTTGCTTATGGGTTTCAGTGAAGTAAGGAAAACAAAGTATTTGACATCTGAACTGATGGGTGTTATAGGATCTCATATACCCTCTCACTCCACACCCCAAATCCAGGGGGAATTGGTTTAGCCTTCTCATTATTAATAATCCTTATTAACTAAATTAAATTGAGTCTTCAAACTTTTTTGCCTCCAGATAGAATTCTACTATAAATAATATTATAAATGTAAAATTTTACCAGGTTTTTAAGGTAATATCTCAGTTTCAACAGAACATAATTGACTTTGTCCATATTGGAATAAGTTCCCTTGATGGGCCCTCTGACTTTATGTGAATTCAAATTGGGTGAAGTAAATCCAAAGAAGACTGAAATAAATCTTGAGTTCATTTCTGATTTTCATTTGCAAGTAAATCCAGAGTTAGGGTTGTTGATTTCATATTTTGGTTCACATTCTGAGATTTGGTTTATCTCCGTGTGGGCAGAGCTTTGTAGATGTTGCTTTTCTCCTGTACTGTGTGATCTGCTGCTTAATATACACATAACTGAAAGGTTAGTGCAACTACCCGCCCTCCACACTTTCTCCCTGCCCCCTCTGCTGTTACTTCTTCCAACATGAAGTATTGCATATTGTGTTGGGAAGAAAAGCCCTTTTGGAAATTGCCTATTTCATAAATTGTCTGGTGACACAAAGGGGTTGAATGCTGTATTCTTGTCTCATTTATTTTGAAAACTTTGCTACTGAACTCACCTTAATCAATGAGCTCAGTGTTGTCTCCAATAAGTTATGTGTTGGATATATTGATTGGGAGGGATTTTAGAAAACCCGTCTGGGGTTTATAATGTCAGCAGTGTTTTGATTATGAAAAGAGTTGGAACCTGGGGACATGGAACCAGGTGGCGAATGTCCTAAAGCCAGTGGTGACATGGTGGGCTGGTTCCCTCCTGGGATCTAGTTCATGCCCTGCACTTTAACTGTGGTGACTGGCTACTATAGATGCACTTTTTGCTCATTAAAATGTTAAAAAATCAAACTGTACATAAAAAGATTTGTGAAAATATAAACTTGGGAATTGATCTGGAGAGCTGGCACAGTCTTCCCCACCCCCTGCCTTAGCAATGAGGTCATTTACATTTCATCAGCTGTACTGCATCTCGAAGACCGATTTATGTGGCAGTTGAGGTTGTACTGAGGCTAGTTGTCTGAAAGAGCTTGGGTAGGCTAGAGAGACAGACAGAGATAGAGAGGAGGAAACAAGAAAATTGCCTTTCACAAAGAAAGTTCTCTAGCCAGAGACACAGGTTCTAGAGAGAAAAAGGGGTTGGTAACTGGCTAGTGACTGTTTTCCCAGTAAAGTTAATATTGAAAGACTGGGGGATACTGTACTATAAGCATAATGCTCAAAATATGTTTAAATCAGGGTTTTTAAAGTCCCCTTTCTCAGAGAGTGGTACTTTTCATATCAAACTAATTGTGTTTTTTCTTTGGAATGAGAGGATCAGGTAGTTAAATGTTTATATATAGGGGAGAACATCAATATTAAGAAAACCGGTTTGTTTAATCAGTTTTTGTTTATAGAAAACATTACTTGTTTTCCCCTTCTTCCTGTCCTCCCCAAACTGAGAAGTTAATTTTTCAGTTCTGATTGAGATAATGTGTGAATATGCCTAACATAGAGCAATGCTCATTTTTGTTTTCTTCTCTGACAGCACACCACCGTGTTGTTTGACTTAAATTGGAATATCAAGCTCTTGTAATATCACAAACATGAAGAAACATATTGTAATGCACAAATATGTGCCTACATTTGCCTTTATTCCCTTCCCTCCTCCCCTCCTCCATCCCATTGCTTAATTAGACTTATCACTGCTTTCTTGAGTAAAAAGGAAAACTCTTGGGAGGTGGGTTATACTCGGCCTACATTGGGTATTTTGATATTTGTTCTAATATTATCTGACAGACAAGTTCATGATTGGTTATTACTCTTGACATTAGAAAGTGGTAAGTAGTTTCTGTATTGTAGTAAGTAATAAGTTGGTCATATTAGATTTCTCTGAGTCCGCTGTAGCCATGGGGGTCCTTTCTTTCAAAAAATCTTGAGGCCTTTTGGCAGCTCAACTCCAGCATAGAGTAGAGGAGTATTTCTGCACCTGTAACTTTTGAAGGGTAAAGGATAAAATGTCTTTGTAGCTGATGTTGGCAATGAGTGAGCACAGGGGACTGAGTTTTAAAGAATGCTTGGTACATAAACTAGAGTCAAACAATGCTTTGTGGTATTTGAAACTTGATGTGAAAGGAATTTGTAAGACATTTCATTTTGCATGTAAATCCTAAAAGCCTAGTTTGTGGGGGGTTATAATATATTTTATAATTAAAACTGCAGACATTAAAATGAATATTTTGTACGATCTCTTTGCCAGTATTGGCCTGATAATAACATTATGCATTGAGAAACTGCCGTTGTTTTTCTGTTTCCCTGTTACCTATTGCAATTTACTTTAACATGAATTTTAAAACAATATATACACATACACACACGCACATATATATATAGTCTTTGACTATGCCGCATTATGAAATTAACTAATGTATTGGTAATGCCCTCAGGATATGCTAAGGTATTCTTACTCATCATTTTTCACTTTTCTTTTCCTTTTCTGTTTCATGACATGCCTTAACAGTACTGTGATATACATCCAGTCCAAAATGATATTAAAAAGTAGGATATGCTCAATTGAATTATGTAGGCAGAACATGCTCTGGCAGAGGAAGTCAATGTGCTTTCTGCTTCATTGAGTGGGTTATTAGATTGATGTGGTTTATTTCTTGAATGATAGAACTGGTTTTAAAAATAAATGAAGCGAGAAGCATCAATTCAGTTAGCATTGATAATTCATTATTATTGGTTAGAAAAGTGCTACATTTGTAAACTGATCTTTAATTTATCACTTGGATTAGGATTTGCAATGGGCAGGTTTGTTTTAATTTGAACCAGCTTCTCAATGACTGAAAAATGTGTTCTTCATTTTGTCTTGAAGTTGGGATTTTAAATTGTTAAAAAGCAAATCAAATGCATGAAAGGAATACTTTTTTTTAAAATTTATAACATTGGTCTATGAACTTATGATAAGCACCAACTGTGGTCTGTCCAAGTTTGCTGTTAAAATTAAGTCAAGTTAGAGAAAATTCTACGAAGGAAATAGTAATTACTTGAGTTTGTGTGTTGCAGCGTATATATTCTCTATACGTGTATCTATTAGGAAGAGTCCTATACTGCTTTATATTGTGTCTCATATAGTGTTCTTAATGTTAGAAGTTTCTCTTTCATGAATAACTCTTTGAAGTGTCTGGTTTTTCTTGTACCCTTTTGCATACTTTGCCTGAATAATGTTTGGTGTTATATACCTACATATTTGTAAAAAGAAATTTAAACTGGTAGTTTACTTTGGGTTTTTATAAATTGCAAGCAGGTAAGTGTGTACAATTTTGATAATGATGTTTAATGATAAAGACTAAAAATACCGCACCCTTAAAATTATTATAGTTTGATTACAAAATAAATTCATGCCAGAAATGATAACTTCTTTATAATGTAAATAAAGTTTTAAACTCTAAAAAAAACTGTAGTTGATAGTGTTTTGGGACAATTATCTTCAAGTTGGTTCTCTATTTTGCTTGTGATTTGGCCTATTGATGTTGAGAAGCGTTGTCTAATCCTGGCCCCCTCTGTTCCTAGGTAACAGGCAAAAATGGTGCCAGCAACAGCGGCCCTGCCAGGCCAAACCCATGTGGCTCAGTGTTATTCACTCTGATCCATATGGTCAGGCTGGAGATGGTCCCTGGAGGGGTGTTAACACTCAGCAACCCACCCGCCTCCCTCCCTTCAGAGCTTTCCTGCACGACTCCTGCTGCTTGCCCATGTGTGATTCTTGATTAATTTTTCATTTTTAATGAAGTTTGATCATGTTTATTATTTCTCATGATTGACTGCCTGGTACTCCTCCCATGTAATTGATAAAGCCCATATTTCTTCATCTGTCTCCTCTTTCTTTAGGGTAAAGTTGCTAGATTGTGTGCCGCGGTTAATGTTAGATTTATTGGTCCCATTAGATGTATAAATTATCTCTCTTTCTCTCCACAGGAAGTTCTACAGACTCTGACCAAGTTTTGTTTCCCCTTCTATGTGGACAGGTAGTATCAGATTTCCAAACTTTACTAGAAAGAAAAAGTGTCAATAAACTTGCTATGGAAAATAAAAACCATACCATTCTTAACATTCTATCTGTTTGACCATGATTTAAAATACCTGTGTTCCAAGGAGAGTTACAGTATTCTCCTTTTCTGGGGATTTTATTGACACCATCAAAAAGTTTAAAGCCTAGAGCTTTGCATTGGTTAGTTTGTATGATGTAGTTTATGTGACATTAATTTTTAAATTTTGGTTATCAGACTCAAACCATGATTAAGAATGGTTGGTATTTAATCCAGTTCTATTTAATTTTTATTGAAATATGAATATATTTTACTTAACCAAGTAATATTGCCTTGTGAGTATTATATGGACTTTGTTTTAAATTTATTAGACTTCAACCTTAAATCAGCATAGGCCCAACTTGTTCAAAGGTATTCAGCTATTTAAAAGGCATGTTGCCAAATAGTGTCTTGAATTTTGTGTAGCTGGCTAAGAATAGTATCTCTGGGGAAATAACCATTTTCAATAGATTGCTAAACTAAAAAATAAATCATCTGAATATTTCCTTAATATTTGCATTATGATTCACTGTCTCTTGAAGCAGTACAAATATGAAAACTTGAAGATAATTAAAACAGTCTGAGAGACTACTTTTGTTTTCAAATAAGCCAATAGCTTATTTATAAATGGCTTACTTTTACAACAATTTTAGAAGTTTTTTTGACTAATAAAACTATAATTTACTAACAATGTTAATAAAATGACAAAACAATTATCTTATTTTCAAGAAGTGTCTATATATGTTTCTTTATAGTTTAAACATTATTTTTGCAGTCATTCATTTTTTCACTTGATTGCTGCCTATTTGTAATGTTTTCTTCATGGAAAATTGAACTATGAAACTGTATAAATGTTATATATTAAAAATTCTATTTTTAGTGATAGAAGTTTTAGAAAATATCATTATAAATAATAAGTGCCATATCTGTTCCAAGAAAGTTATACAATGTGCCCATCTTTAGGAAGGTTCTGTTGTGTATTTTAGTATACCCAGACAAGGCAGGCCTGAAAGAATTTAGTGATTTGGAGTGCATATGGGTAGTATTCTGCTTGGATCTCTTCTACACTTTGTAGTAGCAGTGTCCTGGTTTATTCGGCATAAACCTAAGAATGGTGTGAGATGGGAATTGGTAGTCAAAGGAGTCTAAAAGAGTACTAAAAAGCAAAGGAGTACTAAAAAGCAGCTCTGGAATGTTGCCAACCACTTATACTCACTGTTTTCTCTGGTTTAACATGTTATTTTTTAAGCCAGTCAACCACTGTAGTCTTTTCCAGACTCAGGCCTTTTAAAATCCTGGTACCAGGGCTGTTTTAGTAGCAGGTTGATGCTCAAAACAGAATAGCCTTAATTTTAAGAGGGTCAGTCTTTGTAATGAAAGTCCTCTTGTCTCTTCTTTATCCTATTGCTTCTAAAAAAAGCAAGGAAATAGGGTTTTGTTTAGAGAGGTTTAATGCAAACTTCACATTTGTATGTATGAATTAGCGATGCATGAAATCTCCTCCAGTCACTTATAAACTGTATTACAAATTATGGCAGGGACATATTTATACAGATTAATAAAGCTGAAATGTTTTTAAAATGTGTTGAGGTGTTTAACAAAGAAAAATAAGAATATATTTTTATATGACTCCTTGTTAGAGTGGTGATCTGTTTTGGATAGGTATTCCTTAATTGACTTTATTATAAACTAATATTAGAAGAAATGTGCAAGGAGATTAAATCCCTCCAAATACACCCACACCCCTTCCCTCTGTCTCTCATGCAACACACCCATCTTTACTTACCTACCTGTCTGAGTAATTACATTCTAAAATGGAAGAAAAGCAAAGTCCTTAGGTTTTAGTCCTTTAGGATGTCACTAGTAATGTCTAATGGCTTTACTTTGTTAGAAAAACATCTTTCTTCTAAAATGCTTTTCTCCAAATTAACCTCCTCTAATTGTGTTCCCCATATTTTTTTTTCACAAAAAGATTTGGGACTGAACTGTCTCTTTATGGATATATTTTAATCTTTACTGTGTGCAATGGTTCTTTCTTAGATTGTATTGTTTTACCCACCCTGTAGGCATTGATAACTCTCATTGATACAAATAAATAACTTTATTTGGGGGACTGTATTTTTCTCTTTTCTGTTGCCCCACTTCTACCTGTCGCATACTTCAGTGCAGAGAAGATGATAATGATTAAGTTTAGGTAGGTTTAGTCGCTAAGTCGTGTCTGACTCTTGTGACTCCATGGACTGTAGCCCACCAGGCTCCTCTGTCCATGGGATTTCCCAGGCAAGAATACTGGAGTGGGTTGCCATTTCCTTCTCCAGGGGATCTTCCCAACCCAGGGATCAAACTCAGGTCTTCTGCATTGCAGACAGACTCTTTACTGACTAAGCCAATTAAGTTTATTTACAAAACAAAACAAAACAAAGTTTTAATGTCACTGTTTTTTATTAGCTTGCAGTTAGCACAGTCAGATGGATATGTCCAGATTCCAAGACCCACAAAACCCCAGATGTATTTATGATATTGTTTGACTTAGAAAATATGTTGGCATGGGAGATAAATAATGCTCCAGGTGATTATTTTCAAAAAAGAAAGCTTCCTAATCTTTTCAGTATCTGTGCTTTTCTACCTCAAGGAACAGTAATACAACTTTCTGATATTTCTGGTATATATCAAGAGTGGGATTTTCACAGTCATCATTAAATCATCCGTTAACATTGACATCTTGCTGTCTCATCTGTTGTTTTAAGATTTTTCTTTCTGAAGCTAGGAGTTATGAAAAATAATAATGCTGGTAGCTCTTCAAAAGAAAGTGTTTTCTCATGTATTACCTCATTTTATCCTCCTATCATAAAAGATGAGAACAAGTGCTGTTTTCTTCACTGGAAGAAATCTGAGTTGTAGAGAAATTGTGACTTACCCAAGGATTGCTTAGGCTGTTAGCACAGTTTAGATGTCCATCTCCCAAAATGAGTACTTTTTTTAGTAGACCACTTTGTGGGAAGACCAGTCACCAAATAGAGGGAGGGAAAGAAGGGCATTAGTATTTCAGTTCTTAAATGATTTTAGTGAATGTTCTGGACATTTTTACAGTAATACCTCATTTATTCTTCACAGCAACTCTAGGTGATAGATGGTGGTGGTATCTCTTTTTACAAAAGAACCAAGGAAGGTTCAGAATGTGTAGCATTACGTTGGATAATATGGAAATAGTATTGTACTCTTCACATGTTTCTCAGTCTAGTCCAGAAAGTTTTGTAAAGACACAGTAAACAATATCTGTCTAAAAGGGTAGCGAGGTTGGGACAGACAGAGATGGTCAAAGAAAACATTGTATAGAGAGTGAGGCTTGTATTTAGACTGCAAGGACAGCAAGAAGGGGGTAAATGGGAAGCCCCAACACTGAAGAGCAAAGTAGATGAGAAACTGTGAATGAGCCTAGACATCTAGAGATCATTTGACCCGAGCAGGTGGAGCCTCCTGCTGAGAGGATACTGTGTATGTACGAAGAGCTTGGACTCTCACAAGAAAGGGGGTCTTGAAAACGTGTGGGAATAAGACCACAGGACTTTAAAGCTGAAATTAATCTGACTCAAGCATCCCATTTTACAGAAGGGAAAGTAAGATCTGTAAAGGTGAAATGCCTTGCTTATATCACAACTATGTAATTACAGAGCTAGGGGAATAAAAAACAGATAATCTTATTCCCAAGCCAAAGTCATGTCTCCCCTAAACTATACTTGAGGCTCTTGATGGAAAGGAACAGTGAAGTGACCAGTGCTGAGATCCTTGTATCACTCTCAAAATTTTTTTATTATTATTTATGAAAGCAGTCTCTTAAAGATTTGAATACCACTTCATATTGCAGTTCTACTTACTTGCTCTTGATAGCTGGCAACCTGCTTCCATTGGTCAAAGCACTCAGGAGACTCATTGGATGATGGAAAAGCTATTCTTCTCTATGTTTGTGCTTGTCTTCTTTCAGAACCCATAAAACCAGCTACCATTCAGTCGTCCTATTAATTATACTAGTACACACAAGTGACATGAGCATGAAGTGAAATGACAGTCTTTTCAAGGGCAGAGGCATCATTTAATGATTTAGGATGTAATCACAGGTACAAATGTGGTTCTGATGCTATTCACCATTTTTGTACGTATCTGTTATGTGCCATGAATTGTGTTGTGTTCTTTTCCTTCACTAAAGACTTACACATCTAAACATTGCCTTACAACTGAAGGCAACGTTGCCATTGTCATAAAGCCACATATGAGAAAACAGAGGCTCAGATAGGTTCAGTAATGTGCCCAAGGTCCCACCATTGGTAAGTGGTAGAGCTGCTTTTGAAGCCCACATTTGTATGACTTCCAGTTCCGTCGTACTTGTTCTATATCATACTGTCACCATTAGATCCATCACGCCACAAATTAACCAAGCATTCTTAACATTTATTTCAAAAGCAATATATATTTATTGTGAAAAATTAGAAAATTCAGATAACTGAAGACAAACCCATTTTTGTTCAGATAATTGAAAGATGGAACTGAGGCACATGATTAGTGCATTGGTATGTGTCTGCCCAGACCTCTCTTCTTGCTTCCACTTCTATACATTCATCCTTCTGTACTTTTCAAAACTGAATCCCTTTGGCCACCTTCATCCCTTGTTTTCCATCCTTGGTTTAATCCCTTGGTTTAGCTTGAACTATTGGTTAATCTATGCCTCGTGACCATTTTGTATAACGTTCGAGAACCATGAAGCAATTGGGCTTTAGTGGACAGGGCATCAGGGGTAGCAACTAGGAGACCTCAGTTATAGTTTTCATTCTGCCATTGACTTGCTCTGTACTCTTAGGCAAGTGACTTCTCCCACGAGCACCTTAGTTTCTTCGTGGATGAAATGAGGGAATTGAACTAGATCCCTGCTGTTCCTTCTAGTTTTGATACTTGTTCTGTTTTGATAATTTTTTGCTTCTCTAGTTATGATTCATTTTTACTTTGCCAGGCTCATATAGATGAGGGAATGGAGGGATCTCTGCTGTTAAGAGTGAGTTTCTCGAGCAGATATTTGGCAGTGTGTTACCTACTCTTAGTCCCCAGGCATTTTGGGTCAATGCCATTTTTGCCACTTGGATCTTTGTGCAGCTAATGTAAAAAACCCGAGTCTTAGGCAGATGAAAGGTGTGTTTATGGAAGGAAACTTTGAGGTTCATATGACTAAAGGTTGGGAGATGTGGTAATTTGATAAAACTTGATTCCTGTCTGATGTTTCATATACAGTGAGGGAAAGGAGAAGCAGCTGCAATGGATGCTTTGGCAGTAGATGGCCAGCTTTTCTGGGAAGCTGTAATAAACAGGTTTGGCAAAATGTTTCAGTTCCATCTCTCAAATTTTATAAATTCATAATAATAATAATTACTTCCACTGTGTACCTATTAGATGCCAGTTACTTTGTCTATATTATTTCTAATCTTTAAAACCACTTTGCAAAGTAAATATTTTTCCTATTTTAGAGATGAGGCTCAGAGAGGTGCAATAACTTGCCTATGCTCATCACATCAGTAGTGAGTGGTATATCTGGGATTCTAATCCAAAGTCCAAACCTTACTGTTTCATCTTCTTTCTCCTGCATCATAAGCCTCTGCCTGTATTCTGTATGGAATTATTCCTAACAGCTTAAAAACATTCTGGTATTCCTCCATCCTAAAAATAATAGCTATTTTTTATTTTTCATGAAGTCTTTTGACTTCTGTGGTAGTCCAGACGGTAAAGCGTCTGCCTACAATGTGGGAGACCCAGGTTCAGTCCCTGGGTCGGGAAGATCCTCTAGAGCAGGAAATGGCAACCCACTCCAGTATTCTTGCCTAGAAAATCCCATGGGCGGAGGAGCCTGGTGGGCTACAGTCCCTGAGGTCCCATAGAGTCAGACATGACTTAGCGAATTCACTTTCACTTTTTTGATTCTTCATGCCCATTCAATTACTGCCTATTTCTCCTCTTTTTGGAAGAGTTACCTGCACTATTTAATTTGTTGCTCTGCCTTCAAGCGTCTGCCTGGAATGCGGGAGACCCGGGTTCGATCCCTGGGTCGGGAAGATCCCCTGGAGAAGGAAATGGCAACCCACTCCAGTACTCTTGCCTGGAGAATCCCATGGAGGGAGGAACTTGGTAGGCTACAGTCCATGGGGTCGCAAAGAGTTGCTCATGACTGAGCAACTTCACTTTTCTTAAGCTTGTCTTCTGCTCTGACATTCAACTAGCGCTTTTCTTATCAAGATTGTCTGAAGCCTCCATGTTGTTCAATTCAGTAGGTGTCCTTTCTCTTATCTTGATGCCTGTGGATACAGTCAACCACTCCCTCCTGCTTGTTCTGCCTGGTGGTTCTTCTTTTCTTTCTTGTTGATCTCTACTCATCCTTTAAATGGGCTTCCCTGCTGGCTAAGATGGCAAAGAATCTGCCTGCAATGCAGGAGACTTAGGTTCCATCCCTGGTTTGGGAAGATCCCCTAAAGTAGGAAATGGCAACCCACTCCAATATTCTTGCCTGGAGAATCCCCATGGACAGAGGAACCTGGCGGGCTACAGTCCCCGGGGTCGCAAAGAGTCAGACACGACTGAGCACAGCACAGCACATCCTTTAAATTGGTGTTTCTCTGACTTAGTCCTGGTTTTTCTTACATTTCTCTGAACATTGTTTCTAAGTGATCTTATCCTTTACTGTAGTGTGAAACACCATCTTTGTGTAGATGCCTTTCTAATTAATAGCTCTCAATCAGTTCAGTTCAGTCGCTCAGTCATGTCTGACTCTTTGCGACCCCATAAATCGCAGCACGCCAGGCCTCCCTGTCCATCACCAACTCCCGGAGTTCACCCAGACTCACGTCCATCGAGTCCGTGATGCCATCCAGCCATCTCATCCTCGGTCGTCCCCTTCTCCTCCTGCCCCCAATCCCTCCCAGCATCAGAGTCTTTTCCAATGAGTCACCTCAATTCATGAGGTGGCCAAAGTACTGGAGTTTCAGCTTTAGCATCATTCCTTCCAAAGAAATCCCAGGGTTGATCTCCTTCAGAATGGACTGGTTGGATCTCCTTGCAGTCCAAGGGACTCTCAAGAGTCTTCTCCAACACCACAGTTCAAAAGCATCAATTCTTCGGTGCTCAGCCTCCTCACAGTCCAACTCTCACATCCATACATGACCACAGGAAAAACCATAGCCTTGACTAGATGGACCTTAGTCGGCAAAGTAATGTCTCTGCTTTTGAATATACTGTCTAGGTGGGTCATAACTTTTCTTCCAAGGAGTAAGCGTCTTTTAATTTCATGGCTGCAGTCACCATCTGCAGTGATTTTGGAGCCCCCCCAAAAATAAAGTCTGACACTGTTTCCACTGTTTCCCCATCTATTTCCCATGAAATGATGGGACCGGATGCCATGATCTTTGTTTTCTGAATGTTGAGCTTTAAGCCAACTTTTTCACTCTCCTCCCTCACTTTCATCAAGAGGCTTTTTAGTTCCTCTTCACTTTCTGCCATAAGGGTGGTGTCATCTGCATATCTGAAGTTATTGATATTTCTCCCGGCAATCTTGATTCCAGCTTGTGTTTCTTCCAGTCCAGCATTTCTAATGATGTACTCTGCATATAAGTTAAATAAGCAGGGTGACAATATACAGCCTTGACGTACTCCTTTTCCTATTTGGAACCACTCTGTTGTTCCATGTCCAGTTCTAACTGTTGCTTCCTGACCTGCATACAGATTTCTCAAGAGGCAGGTCAGGTGGTCTGGTATTCCCATGTCTTTCAGAATTTTCCACAGTTTATCGTGATCCACACAATCAAAGGCTTTGGCATAGTCAATAAAGCAGAAATAGATGTTTTTCTGGAACTCTCTTGCTTTTTCCATGATCCAGCGGATGTTGGCAATTTGATCTCTGGTTCCTCTGCCTTTTCTAAAACCAGCTTGAACATCAGGGAGTTCACGGTTCACGTATTGCTGAAGCCTGGCTTGGAGAATTTTGAGCATTACTTTACTAGCATATGAGATGAGTGCAATTATGCGGTAGTTTGAGCATTCTTTTGCATTGCCTTTCTTTGGGATTGGAATGGAAACTGACCTTTTCCAGTCCCGTGGCCACTGCTGAGTTTTCCAAATTTGCTGGGATATTGAGTGCAGCACTTTCACAGCATCATCTTTCAGGATTTGAAACAGCTCAACTGGAATTCTATCACCTCCACTAGCCACTACCATCTTACTTGGGTTTCTCTTACCTTGGGTGTGGGGTATCTCTTCACGGCTGCTCCAGCAAAGCACAGCTGCTGCTTCTTAACTTGGACGAGGGGTATCTCCTTACTGCCGCTGTTCCTGACCTTCAACGTGGGATAGCTCCTGTAGGCCCTCCTGTGCCTTTGCAGCCACCGCTCTTTGGGATGCTCCTCCCAGCTACCGCCCTTGGCCTCGGGCTCGGGGTGGCTCCTCAGGGTCACACCCCTGGCCTCGGTCGCGAGGTGGCTTCTCCCAGCTGGCCCTGACCTCGGAAGCGGGGTGTCTCCTCCCGGCCGCCCCTGACCTTGGGCACGGGGTACCTCTTCTCGGCCACTGCCCCTGACCTCGGACGTGGGCTAGCTCCTCGCAGCCGCCCCTGACCTCGGACGTGGGGTAGCTCCTGTCGGCTGCCGCCCCTGACCTCGGACGTGGGGTAGCTCCTGTCGGCTTCCGCCCCTGACCTCGGATGCAGGGTAGCTCCTGTCGGCGGTTCCTGCGCAGTCTCAGCCTGCCACTCTAGGCCGCTGCCCCTGACCTCGGATGTGGGGTAGCTCCTCTCGGCCTCGTAGCCGCCTGCGCTTAGTGCGCCGGCTCTCGCCCAAGCCTTTCCCCAGATTTCCTATTTACTGTGTTCAGCTATGTACTCGACATTTCTATTTACAAGATTCTTAGACTTAATATCACAAATAAAACTCTTGGAGCTCTTCCCAAGCATGTTAGTCGTTCCTGCCATTAAATGGTAATATACTGCCTTTTTACTCTATCTCAGTTCATCTGCTGACTCTTAAGTTGGATCTATCCACCTGATGCATTTTCACTCTCTCTACAGGAGTTAAACCACCATCTAGTCTCATCTGGACTAGCCTCCTGACTTGCTCTAGCCTCCTGACTTCTCTTTTTCTGCTTCTACCTTCTTCCAAACTTTTCCGTCTAAGAGTCAGATAAAAATTATAGAACTGTAGAGCAGACTGTTATTCACTTGATTAAAATCATTCAATAGCTTTCCATTGCCCTTACAAATCAATCAAACAGTCAATCTTAATTCTTTACCATGATCTATGGAGTACTCTGCCTGACCTGGTGCTTGCTTTATCTAGCACCTTGCTAAATCACTTCCTCCTGCTCCCCTGTGCCTTAGATGTACTGAAGTCCTTTTTGTACTGTGAGCATGCCGAGAGCTGTTTCTAACCAAAGAAACAGCTTCTCTGTGAAGCTCTTTCTCTGCCTGAAACACTGAGTCCCCTGCTTCTGGAGTGAAGGGACTCCATCCCATCCTTTAGTTCGGTATTGTCCTCATTTTTGAGAAGCTACCTCTGACCATATTACCTCAGTAGGGCCTTTCCCTTTTCTTCCATTTTCCTCTTTGTTCTTTCTTTGGTTTCGTATGACACTATCACGAGCTGTGTGCTTTGTGTTTGTTTATGCTTCTCCATCAAGACAGGAGGCTCCACAGCAGGATGGATGTTGTATGTTCAGTACTTGTTACAGTGCATAGTGTAGCTGCTTGGTTTGTAAGATACGTAGCTAAACTTAAAAGTGGTGTTGTTCAGTCACTAAGTCGTGACTGACTCTTGGTGACCCCATGAACTGTAACACACCAGGCTTCCCTGTCCTTCACTGTCTCCTGGTGTTTGTTCAAACTCATGTTCATTGAGTCAGTGATGCCGTCTCACCATCTCACCTCAAACTTAAAAGTGAGGCTGATATAGGAAATCTGATTTCTGACTGGAAGATTGGAATCAAACTATCCATCCCCATGGTTCATACCATTCATACATTAAACCTACAAATAATTTGAAGATTAGGCAAAATGCTACAGGAGGGGTCTTGAATGGCTGACAGGCATTTAAGAGGCAGCATGAAATTTAAAGTCTGTGGTTGAGATGGTTATTGTTTTCTATTTTCTGTATTCACCTAGACATGGAAAGCACAGCTAAGGGTGATACTGGCCCTGGTCTCTTGGGCTTAATTCTGAAAGTACTCAAATTTTCTCTTGCTTAGTGGGAAGTATAGTTAGTATGTTTGATGAGACAACTATCTGAATTCCTCACATACCTGAGTTCCTTAAACTAAGTAGTAACTTCTTGGGAGAGTTTGCCTTGTATTTGATGCAGTGTGGCAGAATGGAAAGGATTTTCAACCAGAATTGTGCGTGGGTTTTTATTTTGGTCTTGATTATTTTGAAAAGAAAAAAAGCAAACCAAAACCACCATCACTACCACAATATAACATTCTGAGCCTCAACTTCCCTATCTATGAAACAAGAGAATTGGGTGAGTTGGTTTCTAAGGTTCCCACTGCCTTTAATCATTATGAAATCTGATTTTTATTTTAAAAAGTGTATGGGTTCTGATCCTGGAGGTAATCACAAAAGCTGCAGTCTTTAAGGAAGCCAGTCCTTTCCCCACAGTCATTTTTATGGAGAAATAGTGAACACTGTTACAGACTACCTCAGCAAGTAGAGAGGGAATGATAAATTCCTTGAAGATTAAGACTCCTTTGAGTTAATCTGAACTCAATTTGAATGTTAATTTGAACTGTCCAAGGAAAAAATATTTTAGGATTTAATGATCTGGGGCTCTTAATGACTTGTACTTCATCCTGCTGGGAATTTAAAAAGTGAGTCAACTGAGAATAGTAAGTGCCCCCCTTCTAAGCTGTGGCACCGCCCCACCCTCCAAAGAATCTTTTTCTTAATGCAAGAATGAGCAACTTTCTTGGTCACCCAGAAGACTCCCCCTTGCTGAAAAGATGTGATAGAGAGGAAAGAAAGGCAGCCTTCCTATCTCCACTTACATTACAAAGCTGAGTCAAGAAGATTCTAAGCAAGTGAATGATTTCAAGATGAAATTTAGTTTTCATTGCAAGTAGCAACTTGTGTCTCTTCTATTAATTGTTCTTACTGTGGTCTAGCCTTTGTACCAAACACTCACTTATTCCCCAAATACGCTTTGAGTTGGATGATAGTTTCTAGGAGAAGACACTGAGCTGCTTAGGAGGTTAAGTAACTTGCTAAATTAAGGCTCAGTTAGCAAGTGGTTGAGTTGGGATTTGAACCAAGCAAATGAGTAATGAACCTTTCTTTGAGCCTACAATGTAGCTGAAAGAGTTTTCAGCCTTTTTAAAGGTAGTGAACAGATAATAGAGAAATTAAGGACACTCAGATCACATACCAAGTTGTGTTCCTTCTGTGTCCTTTTCTTAGAAATCCTGGGTATTTTCTTTTCGTCTAGTTGTATCAGTACCCTTTCCTGCATGTAAGAATTAAAGATTTTAAAATTTAAAAAAAAAATAAAAAATTAAAAAAAAAATAAATAAAATAAAATGAAAAAAAAATTCTAGAATTGAAATCAAATCTTAGTTAAAATAATGAACAGTCATCTTTTATGTGAATACATAATAGTACTTCATAAAAGCATGACCTTATTTGTAACTTAGAATCATCTTGACCTGTTGCTTTAAATAGTTTAATAATACAGGGTTTCCCCCTCCCCTGATGAGGCCCTCTTTTTTTCCCCAATCACTTTAATTATGTGAGCTAGAATTCTGTTTCTCACACATCTTCAGTTCTCAACCTTGTTAAAATTAATCATATAATCCCCCTTTAAAACATAGTATTAAGTCACCATAGTAACACTGTATCCAAGCTTTATAGATAAAACATAACAGCCATAAGAAGGTAGCGTTTTGGTATCCCCTTGACAGCTCTATAACTTTTATAGGAAAGTGTTCCTTCTTCTGGCTTATATAAGGTGGAGGGATAGCGTTACTCACTTACACCTGTTTTATTACCATGTTGCTTTTAAATTCCTGCCTTGTTTTTGTTCACCTTCCTAGTTAAAAAAGAGGTGAAACTCGCTTTGCTTTCTGAATTATTTTCTTGTAATCTCTAACCACTTTTTGAGGGCAGGAATTATTTCCTTAAATATGACCAGGTGGGGTCCATTGACCTTTTGTCCTGGAATACTTTGATAGTCTTTTAAAATTAAAATACTTTAATTTTCTTATGTGGCTTGTATAAGGGAGTTTTAGAAAAGAACGCTATCCATATTTGAAGACTTAATTCATATGCTGTCAAAAACTCAATCAGTCTGCCTTTGAAAAAGGCCTGGTGAACCATGATTTTTCATTTCTACTGACAATTTATAGCAAATTATAGGTGAGAGCATTAATTTGAATATTTTATCAATTTGAGTGTGTTTTATAAAATATATATATATAAAATACAAGTTAATGAGTTCCTTTGAATAAGTCAGTGTCAAATTATAAAATATTTTGTTTGCATAAATTTGTGTACTAGAATTTGTAATATTTAACTATTTAAAAATTTTGTTCATTTATTTTTGGCTGTGCTGGGTCTCCGTTGCATTGTGTGGGCTTTCTCTAGTTATGGCCAATGGGGGCTGTACTCTTCACTGTGGTGCGCAGGCTTCTCGTTGGGGTGGTTTTGCTTGTTGTGGAGCTCAGGCCTGGTAATTGTAGAGCATTGAATCAGTTGCTCCACGGCATGTGGAATCTTCCCAGATCAAGGATTGAACCTGTGTCCCCTGCGTTGGCAGGCAGATTCCTATCCACTGTGCCACCAGGGAAGTATAAGATTTGACTTTTTAAAGAGGAATCCAAAGGCTAACTAGTAAACTGATTTTGAAAAGTGGATTTTAAAACATTTTGTAACTTTAAAAGAGTTTCTAGATTAATCTGACTTGTAATATGCTTCTTAATTTTTTGAAATGTTTTCAGTTTTTTCTGTGGTCTGCTGATTTTTGTGTTGATGCAGGAAGTTTTAGTTTTTATCTTCAATGTTTTTCTCTAAAACCTTGTTTCCATTTCTCAGAAAATATCTTGCACTAAGACATTTGCTCTTTCTGTCCTGTAAAATACAAAATATAGTTCTCATAAATTTGGAAATTATGAAAAGTACAGGAATTTAGGAAAGTAATAGCTAACCTTGCCCTCTTTTGAATTCTAGCTCCTCCCCTTAGTGGCTCTGTGAGCTTGATTCAGCTATTTACTTATTAAGTTCTATAGTTTCCTTTTCTGTAAAATGGGAACATCCTTGAAGTTCCAGGGTTGTTGTGAGAGTAAATGAGATAGTATAATATCAGATATCTAACTTTGTGGCTGGCATTTAAATTCTGCTGTCGCAGTCCCTGTTATTTTCTGAACTAGAGGAATAATCAGGTGAGCATCATTACCAGCAAACTGGCAGGGAAGACTTTGGTGTCAGATAGGCCTAGGTTTAAAATTCAGCTTTTTGCAATTTACCAGCTGACATCTTACGCAGTGGCACTCTAGGCTATTTCTCCATCTGTAAAATGAGGTTAACAGGATGCACCTTTCAAAACTGGATGCAGTGCTCAACAGGGACACCTGCCTGAGTGCAGTAAGTAGGGTTTGGTAGCTATGCTGAGGTGGTCACTGCTTGCTGTCTTTTTCTTTTTAAAAAGATATTCACTCAGTTTTTTCTCTTGAAGTGTGTTAATGTTAAGTTCATTTATAAAGAATTCCACTGAGAAAGGAAATGTTACAGGTTCAATGACTTGTTGTGATTAGATACTTTATCAGGAAACTTACTGCACATTCATTTTCCCCTTTGTTCTCTTTGCCGCAGCCTCACAGTTAGCCAAGTTGGCCAGAACTTCACATTCGTGCTCACTGACATTGACAGCAAACAGAGATTCGGGTTCTGCCGCTTATCTTCAGGAGCAAAGAGTTGCTTCTGTATCTTAAGGTAAGGAAAATGGCTTTTGCTATTCACTAGTTCTGTGAAACAATGTCAGCTTTTGGGTTGGTCTTCTGTAATTAAATTTTCCAGCTGTTCTTTTTATTTTCCTATCTGCTTCCCATAAGTCACTGCACTTGGGGAGAAGAACTTTACAATGTTGTCCTTGCACTTTAAGTTCTACAGATAATTGTATTTATTTATTTGTATCACATCCCTTGGGTGGAAAAAAGGATCATTGCATCTGTGGAGTGTGCAGAAGCTGGAGAATCAGCATGGCTTCGGTTCCTCCTTCTGTTATCTGGAGCTGTCAGAAATTAGCCTGTTAGGCTTTCCCTTGGACATTTTGTGTATGTAAGATTATTAATAAAGTATGTGTCTGCAGTTCAGGACGTCTTGCAGACACTGATTGTGTCCTTCTCAAAGTAACACCCCTGCCCCTTTCGGGTCAATGAGTAAGTAACTGTTTCCCAACTTGGCTCCCTCTGTAGAGGTTTTGAAAAAAGTGCAGAATCCTGTGAGAAGGCTTCTTTAGGTCTTCCAAAACTCCCTTCACACACCAGAAGCACACTTACTTAATGCCCTGTTTCCTCCTGCCAGAGGGGTAAGGCATATTCTGGGGATGGAGGATGTGTGGAAATCTGATTTCAGAGCTGCTGGCTCTGTGGGCTCCTGCTGGGCGCCTCCTGAGGGGGAGGTAAAGGCATCCCACACACTCTCCTCTGCATCTGCCTCGGTTAAGTAGGTGTCAGAGGGGCCTGCCTCCTGTCTCTGCTCATGTGCAGCAGCGCAGGGCGGGACAGCAGGGAGGCGCCCCTGACAAAACCCGGGTCTCCTGTCTTGGGCTTGAGCCTAGGAATAAGAGGCCAGACCCACTATGAATTCCAGAAGGAATAGTTCTCTGGTGTACTAGCCTCTGCATTTTCTTTTCCTCCTCAGTAAGAGCAGATCCCCTTGCCCCCAGACACACACACACCCTAACACCATGGGGATGGTGAAGGCTAACTTTCACTGTCTTAGCTCTATAACTGTCAGTCAGAAATGCTGCTTCTGTATTTCTCTACACAAATCTTATTATTGTTTTTAATCAGTAAAGTCCACTGGCTCCTTCATCAGGCATGATATCTCTAATTTGAGCACTAGAGGACAACTGCTGGAAAGACCTTAAGGTGGAGGTACAAACCCGGCTGCTTTGCAAGACTCCTGTTCTCAAGCACACCTCTAGCCCAGGCCCAAGGACTACCTGCCCTGAGTATTAGACTCTGATATAAATTATTATTTACTTTTTTATTTAACAATTTTTTTTTTCAAGAAAATTTTCTCTTACATTTTTGTCGATGTTGTATTTCAGTCTTGGTTAGGACACTGCATATTTATGTAGTCATTCAGGGAGATGAGGGTTTAAACCAAGCTCTTGAAGTTTTGCAGAAAGGTTTTGTCCCATATTTGGGATGTGATATTTCTTTCAAAGCTTGGGTGTATGTATTGAGGGAACGGAGATTCTTGAATGGGTACAATTGCAACCACTCAGCACACTTCAGAGAGTGAAAAACTGTTTATTTAAAAATTGCGCATATCTGATTCTGATGTTTGTATCTACATGTAGGGCCATGTTTGTGATAAGCTAGTTGAATAGCCTTTTGCTGTTATCATTTAGAATGAAAAATAGCAGCAATTGGTGTGTTTTCTATCTGTTGTACTAGCTAGGAGCTATGGGGAAAAATTTGGTGGGTTAATTTGTTCATTTGTTTGTCAGTCCTTAATTGAGTGCTTACTATTAGCTAGTCCTTGTCCTTGAAGAGTTCCCAAGATGAGCTGGGGAGATGGATGATCTTGCTACGATATGCTATATATAACACATAGAATGATCCTGTGGAACAGTGTCTTCTTACTGTTGCTAATCTAGCGCCTCAGAGCATAGTGGCTATAGTTCAAAATAGTCTTCTATGGATTCTGGGACATGCATTTCATGGGTATTTAACATGAGGCCAGAGGCTCTGTTTATTTTATTCAGCTTTTGCTTGTGTACAGGGCACACAAAATGGCACTTTCCCTGTGCTTGATTTGGAAACATTGCTGGGTTGAGACTAGCATGTGAGTGGAAGAATTTGCTGTTAACCCTGGATAACTGGTTGGTGACATGTCCAGTGGAGAGGTCTTCCAAGAGAACATTGGTGGGACTTGGGTCTGGGTTACGTTGTTATTTAGCATCATCTTCTTTTGCTGTTTGGTCTTCTTGCTTGGCTTCAGATGCTTTTCCTTTAGTTAATGTGTGTTTTAAAGTCCAGTCATGTTCTCAGTATGCCCAGTACTCTTAAGTCTGCTCAGCTGCCACCTTTACTTTTGCTTTTCCATTTCTTCCCATGAGGGATGTAGTTCCTAGTGATGGCATTTGTGCAGACATAGCCCCCACTGTTCTAGGATTTCACTTCTTAGGATTACTTTTTCTCTCTTTCAAGCTCATTTGCTTCCTGGACCACATGAATGACCAGACCTTTCTGTCTTCATACATTTTTGCCCATCCTTCCAGGCTCAGCTTGAGCATTTCTCAGAGTCACCTTTTCCAGGCAGAGGTAATCATCCCATCTTCTGGATGCACCCAGCATGCTTTGCACTCTTAAGCTATATACTCATAAGCCCTGATCTTCTTTTGTCTTTCTCCTAGTGAACAGTTAACTCTTTACTGGTGAAGGTTGTGTCTTAAGCAGCATCTGCATCCCCATCACTTAGTGTAGTGCTTGACAGAGGTGTGCTTGACTTTCAGAGACAGGGAGATCCATTCCATTCAGTTGGAAAAGCAGAATACTGAGGGCTCAAGTGGGAGGACAGGCCTCATTGGATACTAATTCAAAGAGAAACTACGAAGTCCAGTTGTTGGCAGAAACATGGTTCATCTTACCAGACAATTCATATTACTCATAAGAGGTGCACCTTTGATTCTTACACTTTGGATTCAGTGACACAGTGGACAGGCATTGTGTCCATAAAGGATTGGGTCGTTAGTATTTTATAAAATTTAGACATAATTTTACAATGAAAGGTTGTTAGACATCCTTTACTCAATATAACTTACTAGATTCATTGTTAGGGACATTGTCTGTTCTTCCCCACTAGAATGTAAGCTTCATGAAGCCTGGGAATTCTTAACCTGTTTTGTTCACAGATACACCCAAAGCGTATTGAAGAATGTCTCTGTACATAGTAGACAGTTAGTAATACTTGTTTTATGAAGGATTGAATCCCTGAGTTTATTTTAAAAAATTCTTTTTCAAAGTTTTTTTGAACTCTTGTTACCAGCTAACCTTGACAGAGATGTAGTTATACTACAGTAAAAACTCTTATTAACAAAAGTACCATGGTATATAAAGTCAGATGCATTATTTCCTTCCACAATTGACTGGCTCTTTATATTAAAGCATTTTATTTTTCTTTGAGAGTCACCATTATATTATTTAGCTAGTTGCTAGATGTGTGTGTGTGTGTGTCTGTGTGTCTGTGTGTCTGTGTGTGTCTATGTGTGTGTGTGTTCAGTTGCTTCAGTCGTGTCTGACTCTTCGCAACCCTATGGACTGTAGCCTGCCAGGCTCCTCTGTCCATGGGATTTTTTAGGCAAGAATAAAGGAGTGGATTACCATGTCCTCCTCCAGGGAATCTTTCCAACCCAAGGATCGAACGCATGTCTCTTATGTCTCCTGCATTGGCAGGTGGGTTCTTTACCACTAGTGCCACCTGGGAAGCCCCAGGTTAAAAACACCAGCTAGGAGAACATGAGTTATGAGTAAGTTAGTTGTTCTTCTTTATAAACCCAAGAATCCAAGAAAGTATTTTAGCATTCTCAGATAGCACCAACTGAGTCTAATATATAGTAAATATTTATCTCTGAAATCTTAATTTGGAAGACAAAGTGACCTAGATCACTTTTTTGGTGGCCTCTTTTGCCCAAAAAACACATGACCCAACAAGGCTAAAACTGTAATGAAATGTGCTATTTATAAGCAGCTTCTGGTTTTGGATGATCAGAAGAAATGGAAGAGTTCAAAGTCATAACTGTATTGCTTAGAGTGGGGAGCAGTAGATTATGGAAGATAAGCCATACAGTATTAACTTATTCTTTATAAAGGCACTTTAAAAGTATTTGTGTTCTACAATTTTCTACTTAATATGTAAGGATCTTATTTCAGCTCTTGAGAAAATTTGAGTAACAATCTTTATACCCAAATAGTTGTTCAGAACCTCTTATCCATTTTGGTAAGAAATAACTTGTTTCATCAATATGGCATCTAAAATTTTTTTAGCCTAACATTTAAAGTTTTTATTCAATTAGTAAGTATCTTAGTATCTTGCATATTTCAGGAATGAGCAATGCATAACATGTGGTCTTTGGCCTTTATTTACCACAAGTTCCCTTAAAATAGACACACAAATCTAGCCTTAGCTCCCCTTAGCTTCAGTTTTCCTATTCACCCAAGAGTTTGGTAAGCTGCATTTTCTGAACTTGGTATTTCAAACTGTAAACAATATATACTTTTTGCCCTTTACCAAATATGAAATTGAATTTGTTTCTAGGTGCACTGTTCCAGGCCACCTCTGATTTTGATACCCGTCTCCCATTTCACTTCTACTACCCTTACTGTCTTGGGGACCACTTCATCTTTGGGAAGGGACTATGTAAATAAGCAATTTAAATATATTGTGATAGATGCTTTTTTAAAAAATATGTATCCGTAAGGTTCTTTGGGGTCACAGATTAGGCAGAGCTCATGTTTGACTTGGAGAATCAGAGAAAGTGTTGCTGATGGGTTCCAGTTAAATTGGACCTTAGAGAATCAGTGGAGGTTTGCCTGGAGGAGAATGGGAGAAAAGCTCTCTGGGCCGTGAGGACTGGTGCACAAAGGTCCGGACAACTGAAGGTACAGCGTGGTGAAAGAATGATGAGAATTCCGAGGAGAGATTGACAGCAAGAGATGATGCCATAAAGGCTTGGGACAAGACTGTGAAAGTCTTTGTGGGCCATGCTCAAGATTTTGAATTTATCCCATAGAAAACAGTGTGTCACCTGATTGTCTGGGGCAGGTGTTAGAAATATTGATATTTGTACATGAGATTGCTGTCTACACAAGCTTGGAGTTTTCTGGTTATTGTTAGAGCGATGCTGCACATCACTTTGGGAATAGCATCTGATTTAGATTGGAATTTTTGAGACTCAACTTTAGTTGTTGTTTTTTTTTTTTTTTTTAATAACTAAATAGAAGGTGTTCCTTGGCTCTTATTGGGGAGTTATTGTCCTTCCTTCCATGCAGATTGGTGTGTGGGCTTATGTTTAAACTTTGTGTTAAGTGAGGACCATCTTCCTTCTGGAACATTTTCTGACTTAATGACAAGAACAACTATTGCACCCTTTTTTCATCTGTATTGTAGTCATATCTACTATAAACAGAAAAGCTCGGCTTTCACAGAAAAAAAGAAGCTAGAAGTAATAGAGTCTGGTTTTGAGAACTTTGGCTTCTCTAACTGCTCCAGTGTTTTTTAAACAACACATACAGTTTAGGAGAAAAATCAAAGGACTCTTTCCTTAGGCAGGTGGAATGGCAGAAACTCTTTTGGATTGTGTTTTAGCTGCTTCAGTTTAAAATAAGTGTATGGGGGGTGGGGACGGGAGTTGAGAAGGAAGGTTGTGGGGACAGCTCCCAGAGTTTTACCTTGAAAGCAGGTGCTGCTGAAATATTCCAGAAACAGATGGAATCTCCTATTCTTGTTTTAAGCTATTTATGGTTGTCTCGCCTGAGGGTACCCTGCTGTACAAAAATGTACAGCCTGATGTTTGAGGGCAGTTTGGGCATCAAAGCTGGGTCCCCTCTGGGAGACATCAGCCTTTCTTCCCAATGCCTTAAATGCCATTTGGGAAACCTGGGTCTTTCATACTATTTAACAGAAGATTTTCCTCTGCTTTTCGAATGTTTCCATCTCTCTGGGGCTGTTTGATTTCTTTTTAATTCCTTCCCTTAAAAGTATGATGGGTACAATGTTGTTTTCTGGATGGTCAGCTGGGAGAAGGCCTGATTGCTGTGGCAAATTATAATTCCACTCATTGTGGATCCTGGCACATGGCTTCTGTCAGAAACTGAACCCATGGGATGGGGCCTGTGAAGGCTCTGGTTTACTAGGCCCAGGGTCTTTTCTGAGAGTATTTTGAAAGGCTTGCATGGGAGGTGTGCTCATCAGAACATCACTTTGTGGGAGGCTGTAACTTTTTTTTTTCTTAATTAAAAAAAATGAAGTGGTTGGGGTATGTTGCATGTTTTATTGCCACACAGATGCCTTCATGCTTAGAAATATATAATCCTCTAGGGAGTCACAATTCGACAATGGTAACAAGCTGTACAGTTTTAACAAAATCACCTTTAAAGAGGAGAAAGGGAAATAAATAAAACTGCTTTTGCTCTGCTAGTAGCCTACTATTTGAGGGCTGAGAAGCTGGACAGCTGGAAAGACAGGTTGTCTTCTGCACCGGCAGCCACTGGAGGAAGAAGCTTTTTTCACCCCTCCTGGTCTTTTACAAAGGAAACCAACCTGGCTCAGGGTTGTGGGTATTTGAAAAACCCAAGACTAGCTAAAAGAAAATTTTCATTTTGAGATTGAATGAGTTGGGCATTGCAATAGACATGATATGATCTCACTCTATGTTTCAAAGGCAGAATGGTACCTTTTCTTAATGCTCTTAATGCATGTTTCTCTTCATATATACTTAGATTAAAGAACCATGATGGGTTGTTCACCTTTGCAGAATGACTTCAGAGGTGAATTTAAAGACCTCTTAAGAAAAATGTACTACAGCCCATCCTCATTTTATATATGATGAAAATGAGACCTGCAGAAGAGAGGTTTTTTGTCCCAAGTTCTTTAGCTGGATGATAGCAGTTTTCTGACCCCACAATCCAGAGTCTTGTCCAAGATATGACAATGATTTTTCCACCTGGGAGAATAAGCACAAGACCACCTGGGACTAAGGTTTTTCAAGACTGAGTTGCCTCAAGCATCAGAAAGTCATATTTCCTTAGGGCCAGTGTCGTTGCATTCTGTGTGAACAATCCAGCCATATGATTATTGAGTAAAGAAAACGATACAGTTTTCTTTAAATCTGATGTAAGGTATGTTTGAATGAAAAACCAGTAAAACTGAGCCTGCCTTCTGAGAGAAAAAGAATCTTAAGAATTCCATATGAGGGACCCTTTTTGGAAGACAGGAAAAGCATTCTATAGGAGAGGCCACTGGTGCTTTTTGATTGAGTTTGAGTGTCAGCAATTTTTATTGGACCTCCCTGCAAGCAAACCACTTTCCTACAATAGCAACAATAAGCAGAATGTATTTATTTAAGCTTTATCTTTGCTTTTCACTGGGCAGGAGGTAGAAAAGAAAATAACTCAGTATGCTTCACACCTAAAATTGCCCTATGGATCTAAGCTACACTCTTATTTTAAGAGCAAGATAGATTTGTGAATACAAAGAAGAGTCTGAATTTAGGTTTTCTGGCCCTTCCAGTGATCAGTTTTAGAAGCAGTAGGAAGTCTAACATTTGTCCGTCATGGAAAAGCCCTGGAAGATTGAGATAGTGTACCTCTTTACATCATTTCAAGGAGAAAAATCATTATACCATCTGCACTTTGAAGAGCCCACAATTCTTACAATCAGTTATGAGTCACTTATTTTTAAGATGTGAAATTTTTTGAGGTTGTGAGGATATACTTCCTCACTAGAGGAATTTAAAAAACTTCAGAAAAGTAAGAAAAGCAGTCTATCATCTTATGATTCCCATAATGACTAGATGTGTTTCTTTGCTTGAATTGGGATCATACTGTAGGTATAGTTTTCTATCCAGCGTTTTCATTTATCATACTGTAACTAAGTGTCTTTACATATCATTAAATATTCTTTCCTGAGAATCTTTCTGACTGTGTAATTTGTGTGAAATTGGTTTACAAGACAAGAAGCTCTTAGTTATAAAAATAATTTTTTTCCTGCTAAGACTTATGTTCTTTTAAAAATGCATTTGTTCTAGTGAATTTGTCATTCAGCTAATTACTTTTTTTAAAAAAAAAACTCAACTACTTTTTATCTTAACATGTGAGCTATTACCCATTTCTTGACAATGAAGAATAGTTACTAACTTCTGAAAACAATGAACCTAAAAGTATAGAAACAGTATCAAAAGTCTTAGTTAAATCAAGTGACAAATAATGTATTTAGTTTACTTTTCCTTTCTGTGTTTCACTTTGACATTTATATCTTCAAAGTGATCATTTTTATTAGTGTAAGTTTTGTGATAAATTGCAAAAATAATGTAGCATGAAGGGACTGCTTTTAAAGTTGCACAGCAATTGATTTTGAATATATTATATTCTGACTGGAAAGAAAGTATGCATACCTTAAAACTTCATGTAGAAACTTAGGGACTTTTTAAACATTGTAGATAAAATTAAGTTCTGTACTATAGTATGCAGTAGAAATTGAATAGGTTTTTATTTCTCTTTCATGGCAAGTGAAACTACCAGTAACTTCAGCAAAGCTAAGGGCAGTTGTCTCTAACTCAATTCAGAAGTGTTAGAGTACCTTTATGGAGATTTTAAATCCCTTATCTAAAATACAAAGCAATATGTATTACAAAATTAATTCTGAGAATCATCCTTTATGGTTTCTAATCTAGTATGTAAAGTAGGTGGAGCTTTGTATTTGGGGTTAATTGTCCCATTGTTCATTTATTCAGTCTGGTGTTTTAACTAGCTCTTTATGTGTATTAATGAGCCCAAAATGCAGCAAAAAAAAAAAAAATGCTGGGCTCTAAAGAAAAACTTGACATTTTAGAACTTACTTAAACGTGTGGTGGAAAAAGAAGTTGGGTGAAATTCAGTGTCCTGTAGTTTTTTGCTTGAATTCCTAATGATTGCTGCTGCTGCTGCTAAGTCGCTTCAGTCATGTCCGACTCTGTGTGACCCCATGGATGGCAGCCCACCAGGCTCCCCTGTCCCTGAGATTCTCCAGGCAAGAACACTGGAGTGGGTTGCCATTTCCTTCTCCAATGCATGAAAGTGAAAAGTGAAAGTGAAGTCGCTTAGTCGTGTCCGACTCCTAGCTGGTTTCCTTTAAAAAAAAATTTTTTTTAAAGTTTTAAAATCCTACTCCTACAAGAAAACAAGAAGTCTTTGGGGGGATAAAAAACAAAAAACCCAAAAAGCCACAAAAGCAACTCCAAGCCAAAAGCAGGGTATGTTTGCTGGTGTCCAGTCTTCTGCTGAGCTAGGCATTTGCTGTCATCCGCTTTAAAAAAGAAAACATATTTGGTAATTTTGGTTATCATTTTAAAGAAATTTTTAATTTGTACTCTTTCTTTATTAGTATATGAAAATATGCTAAGTGTTGATTATCCTCATTAAGTAAAGCTAGCCTTTGTGACCTAATTGCTGGAAGCAATACTTGTTTTTACCTTAAAAAAAAATTTTTTTTAAAATTCCCCAGAGATTATCATCCCTGGTCTTTTTATCTGAAGAGATAGTTTACATTTCATGCAGTGGGACTCCCTGAATTTGTCTTTCCTCAAATTTAATACTTATGATTGAATGAACATTGGTAATTGGTACTATATTTGATTTTTTAATCTTCTTGAAAATTGGATTAATAATATCAAATGTTTTCATTTACCCAGCATTCATCTTGGTCAGTTATTTCAGTGGTGAATTGAGGATAATACTAATTGAGAATTTCATGGTGATGACTAATAGAACACACAAAGAACTTAAGTACTGTTTTATCTACTATGTAAATGTTTAACTACAACCCTGTGCTTTTCTTTTGTAAACTGTGAACTATAATCTGCAAAAGGAAAATGCATTGATTTTAGCTATATGTACACATGTAAGTATATATATGTGTCTGTACATATATTTATACATTATATATATTCACATAAGTACATACAAAAATTATATAGAAAATACTCATGTAATTACCCAGTTAAGAAATTTCCAACACCTCAGAATAATTTTTTCACCTGTGTGGTGGTGCTTTAATTGCTAAGTTGTGTCTGAGTCTTGTAACCCTATGGATTATAGCCTGCCAGGCTCCTCTGTCCATGGGATTCTCCAGGCAAGAATAACTGGAGTGGGTTGTAATTTCCTTCTCCAGAGAATCTTCCTGACCCAGGAATCAAACCCAGGTCTCCTGGATTGCAGGCAGATTCTTTACCAGCTGAGCTACAAGGGAAGCCCTTCATCTGTGGATGTATCCCTAAATAATATGGTATGGTTTTGTCTGGTTGGGAACCTGTATAAATTAAATTATACTGTATGAAATTATTTTAAGTCTTCTTTTGCTCAGTTTTTGAGATTCGTCCATGCTGTTTCTTCTCTTTACTATATCAGTATTACATATTGTATGACCATATTATAATTTGTTTATGCATTCAACTATAGGTGGCCATTTAGGCTGTTTCCAGTTTGTGGCTTTTATGAACGTTCTTGAACAGATACCCTAGTACACAAAGACACTCGGTTTTGTGGTATATGAGCCTAGGAGTTGAATAGCTGTGTGTTGGGTACATACCTCTTCAACTTTATTGCATAATGCCAAATTGTTTTCTAAAATGGCTCTGCCATTTTACTATTCTGCCAACTGTGTGTGAGCCTCCTTCTAGTTCCACACTGCTGCCACTTACTGCTTTTTAAAAGAAGACATGCAACTTGCTATTCTCCTTTCTCAAAGCCTGCGAGATGTGGGTCTTGTCATTCTTTATTTCCCTAAAGATTAATTTGGCCTCATTGTCTGAAGAGGCATTGCTAGAGAAAGAGGCATTGCTGGGGTTGTAAGAAGCAAGTTGATCATCCCTGAGGTGAAATGAGCTGTGAGATGGCATGACATAAAGAGCATGGTCTGGAGTTGGTGCAGAATTTGAATCCTTGTCCTGCTGATGCAGAAATGTGCTTTTAGGTGCTCCATTTATCTTTCTGAGCCTTAATTTCCTCATATCTACTTTTTTGTTGGGGGGGGTGCAGATGGTGGTGCTGAAGACTAGAGATAGTATAGGCAAGAAATCTTGGTAAGGTTTCTCTGGTAGCTTACAACATTATGTGGCTCAGGAGTTTCTAAAAGAAGGATAGACCAGTTGTAACATATACATGTCATTGTCATACATGGGATTTGTGTGGGCATGTACATAACCAAGTCTGTGTGAGTCTGGTCACATCAACTTGAAGATGATACTGAGTGGCTATGAGGTGGGCACTTATACACTGTAGGTCCAGGTGGAAAATGATCCAACATGCCTGGAAAATAATTGGTGATATGTAGTCACAATCTTTATATGAATTGTTCCCATTTTTGAAAATCTTCTGAGGAAAACTCAAATATATGTACAGATATATGTATGAGGATGTTTATTATAGTATATAGAGTGAGAAATTAGGAACAATTAATGGAGGGAGTTAGCTAAATAAATACCATTAAAATTATGCTTTTGGTGATTATTTAATGACATGGAAAACATCTAAGATATACAAAAAAAGTAAAAGACAAATTTTCATATATGATATCTCTATTTTGTAAGAAAATCAGAGAAAAAAAGCCTGGGTGATTGCATACTTTTAAGCATTAACTTTGAGACTAGTTAGGTAATGGGATCACGTGTGTTTTAAATTTTCTTCTTTGTATGTTTTTAATGAAGTAGTTCTTGCAATTTTATCCTGTCAAGTTCAATTCAAATATTCATTGCACCACAGTTTATGTGTTTTTTAATTTGGAAAAATTATAACTACCTTCATATAAAACATGACTCCAAATATAGAATGCTGCAAATGGTAGTACTTTAACTGCCAAAATGACCACTGATGCTCTAGTATGTTTTTCTCCTCCTAAGTTTCCAGAATAGACTTGGGCTCTAGAATCAGACTCGTCTTCACACTTCAGTTCGACTATGTACTAGCCATAGGAATGGAAGCAAGTCACTTCACATTTCTGAGCCTCAGTTTCCTTATCCGTAAAACAGAAAATACTTCCCGTGGTAGCCATGAGGATTAAATGATATTTTTGGTGTTCAAATCAAAGTAATTATTCCCATGTTGTCTTGCAAAACTTAAAAATACTATTAGTTATATAATGTACCACAGAGGTTAAAAACAGCTTTTCAAGGGGAAAATGGGGGTTGTATTGAGTTTTCAGATTGATTTCAAGAAGCATCTTGATTTTAGAAACAATGAAAGTAAGAGTTCATCTTAACTGAGAAAGGATTACATTAATTTCACAGTGGGATATTTAACATCTATTCTATAGATTACCACTATTTTACACTCTTCTTATTGATCTTTTAATTTTCTCAGAAATTTCTATCCTATTTGTGTGAAAAGACTAGGAACCTATTCCCAATTCGTGCCTCAAACCTGCTTTTTATGGCCTCAGGATCTCTGTCATAACCCGTTTTATGCTTTCACAAACTGAGCCCCTGGGGAGCTGTCTGCACTTTTCAGTGTGATCCAGCTGAATTCCTCCCCTTCCCCACTCGAGCCCTTTGATTTGCCAGGTTTTTGTTCATCTACCCTAAGGATGGACTGAGATTGCTGAGCATGGCCTCTCTTGTGGTGCAAAGTGAGAATTGTTTTTAATTGAGCAGAAACATGTGGAAGGATCAGGAATATCTCAAGGGATTACAGAAAAATTCCAAATTTGTACTACTTACAGCTTGTGTTTAGAGCAGGGTCTGCTGGGAATAAATGTTAGTTAGTGTGGCCTGTGACCTTAAAAACTGTTGACATGGACTTCAGCCAGAAACTAGCCACAGACCTCCTTTGTTAAACTCATTCATAGCTCCTTGAAAACTCTAGTCAGTGAAAGTTGCCAGCTCCAATCTAAGCAGAGTCCCCCCCCTCTTTTTTTTTTCCCATGCTTTGGAAACAGAGGACGCCCCTTAACCAGCAAGGCTTCTTTAATAGGACTACATGGCCTTAAACGCAATTGGAATTGACAACTTCCTGGCTTGGGTTTGCCAACTGGCAGGGCTGTGAAGCCAAGGGGACAAACAGCATTGGGGCGCTGTGCACTTGTGTTTGTGTATGTGTGGAGGAAACTGAACTCCAGAGCACTGCGATACCCCTTCACTCCAAAAGCAACACTCTGGCCTGAATTGAACACGTCTTCCTAGTGTTCTGGCTGGGATAGACAATTCAGAATTCTCTCTCAACATAAGGAAAAGAGAAAATGACTGCCCTATTTTTCTGATGGTGATGATTCTGGCCTTTCCCTTCTCTCCTCAAAACCCTTGATTTAATCTTTTCGTTGGTGTTGCATTGCCCAAATGTAGAACAACACATTTTTGGATGGTACTCAGCATCCACTCTGGGGCTTTACTTAACAAATTTCAGTTTTTATCAAGCTAAAGGGGTAGCCAGGATATCCCTTCATTTTACTGGTTGAGGAAATGAGGCATGAGAATGTTAAGCAGTTTCTTGTGCCTTGTTCTCTATCAAAAAAAGTTATAAGAAAGGGCCTTAGATGTCCCTGCAAACCAGCATAGTAACTGAAACTAGAAACTAGTATTTTTCTCTAGTTCTTATCTTTAAAGACTACATTATCTGAATTTAAAGACATGGAGGCAAATGGAATGTTTTGAAAAAATGAATAAATTAATTAGACTAAAAAGCTGCTGCTTATTCTGCTTACAAAGTTGCTTTATTTTAATACTACACCATGTTGATGGTGGTTAGGAAAGCTATCTTGGTTATCATTTATCATCCTGAAATATGCAATCATATCAGCCCATATCTCTCTCTACTTGATTACTTATTAAATTTTGGTTGTTGGAATGTAATATTTACCTCCAGTTATTATTTTTAACATAAATACTCCAGCAAAGTTACCACTTCTAAAAGCTGCTGAGGTTTGGTGTGGTTTTAATCAATCCCGTGTAAGGAGAAAAAGGATTCTTGGCCTAAGAATCCTTGGCACATAGGCTAGAAATATGGAAACTCTAAGAGAAATTATTTAATTTCCTAGAGACTTTATAAGAATTCAAATGTGCTTGAGAAGAGTACCTGATCTATCATAGTTGTACCCTAAGTTCTTGTTGAATGAATAAAATTGGTAAAAAACGAACAAGCACCTTATTTCCCAGCCCCAGTGTTTGCTTGTTCACATACACATAAATAATATCCCTTCCACAATACCTTTACCTTTAGATCATTTATTACTTCCACAGAAGGTAGATGATGTCCTAATGTTTTAATTACCTAAAATTCTAATGCAAAGCTTTTAGATTTAGAAGTGAAGTGAAGTCGCTCAGTTGTGTCCAACTCTTTGCGAGCCCATAAACTATAGCATACCAGGCTCCTCTGTTCATGGGATTTTCCAGGCAACAGTACTGGAGTGGATTGCCATTTCCTTCTCCAGGGGATCTTCCCAACCCAGGGCTCGAACCCAGGTCTCCCGCATTGTAGACAGACGCTTTACCGTCTGAGCCACCAGGGAAGTAAACTAGATTCAAATTCTGACTTATTAGCCATGTGACAAATCAAGTCACTTAAGTTTTTCTAATTCTCATTTCCCACATCTATAACATAATGAGACCTACTTTGTAAAGTTGTTAACCTATAGGTTAAAATGTTATATGAAACACCTGATAGATGTTAAAACCAATTGTTTTTCAGAAAGGAATTTATTATTTTCATCATATATTTCTCTCCTGCTCTCTGTCAAAGGGAGTCGTAGAAAAGGTCTCAAATACTTTGCTGACTCTAAGACTTGCCCTGCTCAATCAGGGAATTTAGTCACTCTGAAGATCAGCTAAGAGTTAGCTAAATATCCCAAACTCTAAATAGAAAATGTTTGCTTATTTATTTGTTTAGTCTTTCAGTTGTGTCCAACTCATTGCAACCCCATGTAGCCCTCCAGGCTCCTCTGTTCATGGGATTTCCCAAGCAGAAATACTGGCACGGATTGCCATTTCCTTCTCCAGAGGATCTTCCTGACCAGGGATTGAACCTGCGTCTCCTGCATTGGCAGGTGGACTCTTTACCAGTGAGACACCAGGGAAGCCAGAAAATCTTTACTAGTCTATGGGCTATGGAAATGATGGTTGTTTTCTGTGCCTATGCACTATACTAAGAGTGGATAAGATTGTTAGAAAATATATTTAGATAGTTAAATGACTGACAAAGTCAGATTCTATTTTTTCTTGCCTTTTGCCCATTAAGATGCTAGTAATCTCAGAACATTACATAGTACAGAGAATTACATGGAATTCTTTGAACTTGTGTTCAGTTCCCTTTCTCACAGGATTTCACTGTAAGTGCTCCTATTCTTAAGCATGCGTAAATGTTGTTTTATAAGAAATAATTCTAAAGCTCTCCTGTATTTGAGCTGATGAATCCATTGGGTTTCATAACCTCTGTATTTATTATGTGAGTTTCAACCTTGGTGTTTTGTGTGAATAGCAAATTATATGAAGCACCCCCCACCCCCGCCCCTTTTTGTCTCCCACATACCAGGGGATTAAAAAATGTACTCTGAACAAGGTGGAGGGTGAGCAACTGTCATGTGTAGAAAAGGGGAGATTATTTGTCAGATATTATTTTGAGGGAATATTTTCCCCTGAGAGTTCATAAAGTGAGAGAGAGTATGTCATCTTTTCTTCTAAAGATTTCCCCCAATGCTACCTCATTTTCTAAACTTTCATTAATAGCTCTTTGCAGCTGAAGCAAATATTTTAGATCTTTCTTGTACTCTCCTCCAGCTGGGAGTGTCTTTCACACATCAAAGGCAGATATGAACCTCTCATTAAAAGATAGTATGAGTTCATCATCTCAAAAGTGGGACCTAAAAATCTGAGATAACTTTCAGTTACAAGTCATATCTAAGCTGGACTGAGATTTTTCCTTGGGCTACTACATTTCTTAGTTTGTAACTCCTAGATGCTTTAAAGTCTGGCTTTCTCCCTTGGTTTTATTATATCAGAAGATTATCCTTATACCAAGTAGGAACTTAGTTGCAGGGCTTAGGAAAGATAAATTCTTTAAAATTTGCATTCAATAAGAAAATAAGGATCCTGAAGCTTAGCAAGAAAACCCAAAGTTTGCTTGTTATTTTCTCTCCCTTCTCTCCTACATGAATTTTGTGCTAGGCCTTCTTACACCCTTACTGCACTGCCTGTTCTAGTGTCTATAAGGGAATTATCTGAAACTTAAGTCAATTCTGAAAACTCTACAAATCCCTCTTTTCCTACCTATTGCTATTGAAAAGCAACACTGAAATCAGAGTGATTCAACACCTTTCTCGAGAGTATGGCAGACAACTGGTTAAAATCCTCAGATTTTATTTTTCAAAGCATTTCTGGATTAGGGTGAAGGCTGGAATGTTATGCTGTAGCTGAAAGACATACTAATATGTTTTTAGCTTTTTAAGTTTGTATATGTGCATAAGCATACATGTGAACATGTTACAACAAAATATTGCAGGTTTCATCATTTGAGTAATAACCACAGCAAACCAGTTTATGTCTTTTCCATAGTATTTATTTTCCGCACTTTGGTCAATTTCAAGCTCTGTGTTAGTATTTTTTAGCCAAAGGTGAAAGTTGTCCTCAGATAAATATTAGGATGGCCTGCCAGCCAAATCCTAGGCAACCTAGTGAATTGCACTCTTTGATAGTAGAAGGGTCTAGTTCAAGTTGCTCTGAATGTCATTTAACTATAAAACAATAGCCTTAACAAAAGTTGCTAGTGTCCTTCAAATGGTTTCTGTACCAGTAGCCAATTCTTTTGGCACTTTAGGATATGAGGTTTGTTCCATTAATAATTTGGAATGCAAGTTTTCAGAGCATTACAAAGCCCATGAATGGTGGGAGCAGTCACAAACAGAAAAGTATGTAGATAGATTGAAGATGCATGAAGTAAAAACTGAAAAGCAAGCAAACAAAAACATCGCCTCCCCAACCCCCAAAACACATACACAAGTGAGCGTAGACCCAGAAGGTGTTGACTCGGCAGTTTTTCATTCTTTACAGCTCTAGGGACAAGTTTAAATTGGGAAAAAATTGTTTTATTCTCTTGTGCTGTGTTGAACCGGAAGGCACTGTTTGATGTGATCTGGCCCGGGTGTCAGCACTGTGCAGCTTTGTGGTGATTGTTTCTCTTCAGGTTTTCACTTTGTAAAAGGAGAATCAGCAAACAGTTGTTTAGGGTCGTTAAGTTATATTTAGTGACTGTTTTTGTGTGTAACAAGAAAACATAGATTAGTTTAAATATTTTAAATTTAATTTCATTTTAACTATTGATCCTAAATCCTTTTTAACAAATGCTGGTTGTGACTCCCCGGATAAATGTTAATCTGTTTAGCACTTTACATTCTGGATATTGTTCCTCTTATTTAAATTTCTCATTCTTCTAGGAAGTTTTCTCAGCTTAAGGCCAGTAAACTTGTTATTTTACTGGTCTTTTAAATGGTCTTAAAAGAATTTTCTGAGATTATAAATTCCCAGAAGGATATTTATATTTTTGGTTACGCAATAGCTTAGAATGTAAATGTCAAAACTTTAATAACAGTTACCAAATAACAGTCCACTTACTCACTTGGAATTCAGGTACATTTGTTTTAAGAGTATTGTTTTCAAAATATTTCCAGAGGATGGGAGTTGCTCACGATAGGTGTCAATCCACTGTTTGCTTCCTTTGAAGTGCTGCTAAGTCCCCTGAAGAAAAGTTTAATATCTCTTTCTGGTACCTCCTGTTATCATACAATACTATTTTAAAGATCAAGGGATGCACATGAAAGTCTTTGCTTCTGTTTTTTTTTTTCCAAACAGCTAGATTTTCTTGGTAAATTTAATTCAAACTGCACAATTACATAGTGACTTAGTTCAATTCAAGGTTAAGTGTTTAAAATTTTAAATGTTTTCCCTGTTGATACCAACAGTAATTCTAAGTAAGTGAAAGTTGCTCAGTTGTGTCCGACTCTTTGTGACCCCCAGGACTGTACAGTTTAGTTCAGTTCAGTCGCTCAGTCGTGTCCGACTCTTTGCGACCCCATGAATCGCAGCACGCCAGGCCTCCCTGTCCATCACCATCTCCTGGAGTTCACTCAGACTCACGTCCATCGAGTCAGTGATGCCATCCAACCATCTCATCCTCGGTCGTCCCCTTCTCCTCCTGCCCCCAATCCCTCCCAGCATCAGAGTCTTCCAATGAGTCAACTCTTCGCATCAGGTGGCCAAAGTACTGGAGTTTCAGCTTTAGCATCATTCCTTCCAAAGAAATCCCAGGGTTGATCTCCTTCAGAATGGACTGGTTGGATCTCCTTGCAGTCCAAGGGACTCTCAAGAGTCTTCTCCAAATACAGTTCAAAAGCATCAATTCTTCAGCGCTCAGCCTTCTTTACAGTCCAACTCACACATCCATACATGACCACAGGAAAAACCATAGCCTTGACTAGACGGACGTTAGTTGGCAAAGTAATGTCTCTGCTTTTGAATATACTATCTAGGTTGGTCAGAACTTTTCTTCCAAGGAGTAAGTGTCTTTTAATTTCATGGCTGCAGTCACCATCTGCAGTGATTTTGGAGCCCAAAAAATAAAGTCTGACACTGTTTCCACTGTTTTCCCATCTATTACAGTCCATGGAATTCTCCATGCCAGCATACCGGAGTGGGTAGCCTTTCCTTTCTCTAAGGGATCTTCCCAACCCAGAGATCAAACCCAGGTCTCCCTCATTGCAAGTGAATTCTTTACCAGCTGAACCACCAGGGAAGCCCAACAGTAATTCTGACTTAGTATAATAACAATTCTAACTCAGACAGGATTAACTACTGTACTCCTTTAGCTTACCTCACTGACTTTAATGAAACTTAGTCTTAAAAATACCAGTAAGTTACACTGACATTCTATAACTTTAAGATCAATAGCCTTATAGCATTGGTAGTTAATTAAGACAGTCTTCATTGGCAGCAGTGTAGTATATAGGAAATAGTTTTAGGACTTGGTTTCAAGTTCTGTATATACTTCTGATAGGCCAGGTGACATTGGGCAAGATGTCTGACCTGTACCAACCTCATCTGTAAAATAAGACAGTTAGACTAGATAGCTGTCAATGTCGCTGGATAAGTTCATACTAGTTTTTAATATGATGTAGTCAGTATTTGAACTTATCTCATCTGACTCTAAAATTCATATTCCCCCCACTCTTATGTGCTGCCTCCATCACATACTTTCTGCTTATCTGACTTAGGTTCAGGAGACATTTATTGGTTATCTGTAGGTGCTGAGTATTCCACTATAGGCACTGGAGATGGAGTATAAGACATGCACATTCCCCATCTTCACATGACCCAGGGTCTGAAGGCAGACATATAATTAAACAATCAGTTGTAATATTCAACCCTGCTAAGGAAAGCAGAGGCTATTAGATGCCTGTGTAAATGGTTAGTCATCTGTGTATCCTAAGCAGTTTTCTCTGAATAGTTGACTTTACCTGATTTCACAGTGTAGTCTTATGCTGTGTGTGTTTGGTCGCTCAGTTGTGTCCTACCCTTTGTGACCCCGTGGACTGTAGCCCGCCAGGCTCCTCTGTCCATGGGGATTCCCCAGGCAAGAATACTGGAGTGGGTTGCCATGCCCTCCTCCAGAGAATCTTCCCAACCCAGAGATCAAACCCGGGTCTCCTGCATGGCAGGCGGATTCTTTAACGTCTCAGTCACCAGGGGAAATCTTAAAGTAGTTCTGGTTTGGGGGTGAGTGTAACATTGTAACAGCTCATATTTATTAAATGCTTCAGTTTGCTGAGTGCTTTCCATGCATTCTCTTATTTAATCCTCAAAATAACCTTGCAGAGGGCACAATGGACCACATTACACAGACAAAACTGAGATTTGCAGAGATTAAGTTGCTTGCCTGAAGCAAAACAACTAAAAAGTGGCAGAATTCTTCTAATTCCAGAGGCTACATTCCTAAACAAATTTGATCAAGTAAGTGGACACATTAGAAAAGTTTAAATCTATTTTTTGTCAAACTTGAGATAGTATGACTTTTAATCCTATTTTGTCATTTTCAGTTTATTTAAAATTCAGTTTTTGAAATGTGTGATTTTATGAGTTTTGACAAATGCAGGGTCAAAACATATCTACTACTGCAATCAAACTAGAGTTCCATAAGTCCATAAGCAAATTCCCTTTGTAGTTAAACCCTTTCTGTTCCCAACACAAAGGCTTCCCAGGTGGCTCAGTGGTAAAGAATCCACTGCCAGTGCAGGAGATGCAGGATTTGTGGGTTCAGCCCCTGGTCGGGAAGATCCCCTGGAGGAGAAAATGGCAACCCCTCTCTAGTATTCTTGCCTGGAAGATCCCATGGACAGAGGAGCCTGACAGGTTATAGTCCATGGGGTCACAGAGGATCGGATACAACTGAATGAATGAGCACACACGTACATACCTGTTACCAGCCCTGGACAATGACTGATCTCTTCTTCATCCCTAAACTTTTGTCTTCTATAAAATGCCGGAAAATCTAATCATATGTTCTATATCTTTTGGAGACTGGCTGTTTCACATAGCAAAATGTCTTTAAGTTTCACCCATGTTGTGTGTGAAAACCACAATCACAGAAAGCTAACCAAATGATCACATGGATCATAGCCTTGTGTAACTCAAGGAAGCTATGAACCATGCTGTGCAGGGCCACATCCGAGACAGGTCATGGTGGAGAGTTCTGACAAAACGTTGTCCTCTGGAGAGGGAATGGCAAAGTACTTCAGTATTCTTGCCTGAAGAACCCCATGAACAGTATGAAAAGGCAAAAAGATATGACAATGGAAGATGAACCCCCAGCTTGGTAGGTGTCCAATATGCTACTGGGGAAGAGCAGAGAAATAGCTCCATAAAGAATTAAGAGGCTGGGCCAAAGCAGAAATGATGCTCGGTGTGGATGTATCTGGTGGTGAAAATAAGGTCAGATGCTGTAAAGAGCAGTATTGCATAGGAACCTGGACTGTTAGGTCCATGAATCAAGATAAATTGTACCTGGTCAAGGAGGAGATGGCAAGAGTGAACATTGACATTTTAGGGATCACAGAACTAAAATGGACTGGAATGTGTGAATTTAATTCAGATGGCCATTATATCTACTACTGTGGGCAAGAATCCCTTAGAAGAAATGGAGTAGCCCTTGTAGTCAACAGGAGAATCCAAAACTTGGGTGCAGTCTGAAACATGAGAGAATGATCTTGGCTCACTTCCAAGGCAAACCATTCAGTATCAGTAATCCAAGTCTATGCCCCAACCACTAATGCCAAAGAAGCTGAAGTTACATGGTTCTATGCAGACCTACAGGACCTTCTAGAACTAACACCAAAAAAAGATGTCCTTTTCATCATAGGGGATTGAATACAAAAGTAGAAAGTCAAGAGATACCTGAAGCAACAGAAAAGTTTGGCCTTGGAGTACACAATGAAGCAGGGCAAAGGCTAACAAGAGATTTGCCAAGAGAATGCACTGGTCATAGCAAACACCCTCTTCCAACAACACAAGAGATGACTCTGCATGTGGACATCTCCAGATGGCCAATACCAAAATCAAATTGATTATATTCTTTGCAGCTGAAAATGGAGAAGCTCTATACAGTCAGCAAAATAGGACCTGAAGCTGACTGGGTCAGATCATAAGCTCCTTACTGCAAAATTCGGAGCTTTTGCAACAAGGAGATTGCAAAATTGAAGAAAGTACAGAAAACCACTAGGCCATTGAGGTATGACCTGAATCAAATGCCTTATTATTATACGGTGGAGGTGATGAATAGATTCAAGAGATTAGATCTGGTATACAGAGTGCCTGAAGAACTATAGATGGAGGTTTGTAACATTGTACAGGAGGTGTGACTGAAACCATCCCTGAGAAAAAGAAATGCAAAGTGATTGTCTGAGGAGGCCTCACAAATAGCTGAGAAAAGAAGAGAAGTAAAAGGCAAAGGAGAAAGGGAAAGTTATACCCAACTGAATGCAGAGTTCCAAAAATAACAAGGAGAGAAAGAAAGCCTTTTTAAGTGAACAATGCAAAGAAACAGAGGAAAGCAATGGAAAGACTAGAGATCTCTTTAAGAAAATTGGAGATATCACGGGAACATTTCATGCAAAGATGGGCACAATAAAGGACAGAAACGGTGAGGACCTAACAGAATCGGAGAGGTTAAGAAGAGGTGGTAAGAATATACAGAAGAACTACACAAAAAAGATCTTAAGGAGCTGGATAACCATGATGGTATGGTCACTCACCTAGAGCCAGATTTCCTGGAGTGTGAAGTCAAGTGGGCCTTAGGAAGCATTATTATGAACAGAGCTAATGCAGGTGATAGAATTCCAGCTGAGCTATTTCAAATCCTGAAAGATGATGCTGTTAAAGTCCTGCACTATGCCATTGAATTTGGAAAACTCAGTAGTGGCCACACGACTGGAAAAGGTCAGTTTCCATTCCAATCCCAAAGAAAGGCAATGCCAAAGAATGTTCAAACTACTCTACAATTGCACTCATTTCACATGCTAGCAGGGTAATGTTCAAAATCCTTCGAGCTTGGCTTCAACAATATGTGAACTGAGAACTTCAGATGTACAAGCTGGATTTAGAAAAGGCAGAGGAACCAGAGATCAAATTGCCGACATCCTTTGGACCATAGATAAAGCTTTGGACCATAGATAAAGCAAGGGAATGTTGAAAAAAGATCTACTTCTGCTTCATTGACTACACTAAAGCCTCTGTGTGGATTGCTACAAACTGGAAGATTCTTAAAGAGATGGAAATACCAGACCACCTTACCTGCATCCTGAGAAACCTCAATGCAGGACAGGAAGCCACAGTTAGAACTGGACATGAAACAACGGACTGGTGCAGAATTGAGAAAGGAGTACATCAAGGATGAATATTGTCACCCAGCTTATTTAACTTACATGTAGAGTGAAAAGTGAAGTCGCTCAGTCATGTCCAACTCTTTGCGACCCGATGGACTGTAGTCTACCAGGCTCCTCCGTCCATGGGATTTTCTAGGCAAGAGTACTGGAGTGGGTTGCCATTTCCTTTTCCAGGGGACCTTCCCAACCCAGGGATCAAACCCAGGTCTCCCGCATTGTAGGCAAACACTTTACCATCTGAGCCACCAGGGAAGTCATGTACATGTAGAGTACATCATGTAAAATGCTGGGCTGGATGACTCCTTAGAATCAAGATTGCTGGGAGAACTATCAACAATCTCAGATATGCAGATGGTACCACCCTAAGGGCAGAAAGTGAAGAGGAACTGAAGAGCCTCTTTGATGAGGGTAAAAGAGGCAAGTTTAAAAAGCTAGTTTGACTGGTACATATACACAATGGAGTATTACTCAGCCATTAAAAAGAATACATTTGAATCAGTTCTAATGAGATGGATGAAACTGGAGCCTATTATACAGAGTGAAGTAAGCCAGAAAGAAAAACACCAATACAGTATACTAACACATAAATATGGAATTTAGAAAGATGGTAATGATAACCCTGTATGCGAGACAGCAAAAGAGACACAGATGTATAGAACACTCTTTTGGACTCTGTAGGAGAGGGAGAAGGTGGGATGATTTGGGAGAATGGCATGGAAACATGTATAATATCATATATGAAACGAATTGCCAGTCCAGGTTCAATGCAGGATACAGGATGCTTGGGGTTGTTGCACTGGGATGACCCAGAGATGGTACGGGGAGGGAGGTGGGGGGGAGTTCAGGATGGGGAACACATGTACACCTGTGGCGGATTCATGTTGATATATGGCAAAACCAATATAATATTGTAAAGTAATTAGTCTCCAATTAAAATAAATAAATAAATATATATATATATATATATATATATATATATATATATATATATATATATAAAGCTAGCTTGAAACTCAACATTCAAAAAACAGACCATGGCATCTAGTCCCATCACTTCATGGCAAATAGATGGGGGAAAAGTGCATACAGTGACAGACTTTATTTTCTTGGGCCCAAAATCAGTGTGGACGGTGACTGCAACCATAAAATTAAAAGACACTTGCTCCTTGGAAGGAAAGCTATGACAAACCTAGACAGTGCATTAAAAAGCAGAGACATCACTTTGCTGAAAAAGCTATAGTACAGTCAAAGCTATGGTTTTTCCAGTAGTCATGTATGGATGTGAGAGTGGGACCACAAAGAATGCTGAGTGCCGAAGAATTGATGCTTTTGAATTGTGGTGCTGGAGAGGAAGCCTCTTGAGAGTCCCTTGGACAGCATGGAGATCAAACCAGTCAATCCTAAAGGAAATCATCCCCGAATATTCATTAGAAGTGTTGCAGGAAGAGGGACCCCTTCCAGGGCCCGAAACTGGGCTTTTGTCTAACACTCAGAAATGAATTGTCCGAGGAGACACTTGTGCTGACAAAGCAAGAGATTTTATTGGGAAAGGGCACCCAGGTGGAGAGTAGTAGGGTATGGAAACCCAGGAGAACCGCTCTGCCTTGTGGCTCACAGTCTTGGGTTTTATGGTGATGGGATTAGTTTCCGGGTGGTCTTTGGCCAATCATTCTAATTCAGAGTCTTTCCTGGTGGCGCACGCATCGCTCAGCCAAGATGGATGCTAGCAAGAGGGATTCCGGGAAGTGGACGGACATGCAGTGTCTCCGTTAGACCTTTCCCGAACCCTTCTGGTTGGTGGTGGCTTATTAGTTCCGTATTCCTTATCAGGATCTCCTGTCATAAAACAACTCATGCAAATGGTTACTATGGTGCCTGGCCAGGGTGGGCGGTTTTAATCAGTGTGCTTCCCCTAACAGAAGGACCGTTGCTGAAGCTGAAGCTCCAGTACTTTGGCAAGGACCCTGATGCTGGGAAAGACTGAGGGCAAGAGGAGAATAGGGCAACAGAGGAGGAGGTGGTTGGATGTCATAACTGATTCAATGGGCATGAATTGAGCACGCCCTAGGAAATAAGGAGCCTGCCGTGCTGTGGTTCATAGAGTTGCAAAGAGTTGGATATGACTTAATGACTGAACAACAACATGTTGTGTGTATCAGTGACTCATTCTTTTTATTGTAAAGTAGGTATTCAATTCTATTGTATGACTATAACCACAGTTTATTTATCCATTCACCACTGAAGGATGTTTGGGTTGTTTTTATGATGATGAGTAAAGTTATTGTAAATATTTGCCTAAAGGTTTTTGTGTGAACACAAGTTTTTGTTTCTGTCAGGTAAAAACCTAGGAGTAGAATTGCTAGATCATATGCTTAGTGTAGGGCTTCCCTGGTGGCTGAGAGGTTAAAGCGTCTGCCTGGAATGTAGGAGACCCCGGTTCGATCCCTGGGTTGGGAAGATCCCCTGGAGAAGGAAATGGCAACCCACTCCAGTACTCTTGCCTGAAGAATCCCATGGAGGGAGGAGCCTGGTAGGCTACAGTCCACAGGGGTCGCAAAGAGTCAGACATGACTGAGCGACTTCACTTTCACTTTCATGCTGAGTATATATTCAGTTTTACCAGAAACTGCCAAACTGCTTCACAGAATGGCTGTATCATTTTTTCACGTCTGCCAAAGAGGCGGACGTGACTGAGTGACTGAACAACAACAACTAGCAATGTATGAGAGTTCCAGTTGCTTATCATCCTCACTATGTATTTGGTATTATCACTGTTTTTAAATTTTAGCTATTATGTTAAATAGATGTTAGTGATATCCATTCTGGTTTTAATTGGCATTTCCCTAATGAGTGGTATATTTTAAGCATCTATTCATGTACTTATTTGCCATGTATGTATCATATTTTGTAAAGTATCTGTTCAAATCTTTTGCCCATTTAAAATGTTGATTTATTGTTCAATTTTAAGAGTTTTATAAGTATTCTTGATAAGAAATCTTTTGTCAGATATGAGTTGCAGACTTTTTTTTTCTGACTTGTCTGTAAAAACTCACTTTTTTATGACTTTATGTAAATTTTAAAATTTTTATTAATTCTTCACACATCAGTCTTTTATGGATCAAGATTTAAATGTCATATGTAGGCACTGTTGCCTAACTTAAGACTACAAGATGTTCTCCTATTTTCCTTTTTGAAAGTTTTATATTTTACATTTAGGTCTGTGATCCATTTTGAGTTAGTTTTTTCTAGGTATAAGATTGAGGGTTTTTTTTTTTTTTCTTTTTTCTTTTACATGCAAACATCTAGTTGTTCTGGCAACATTTGTTGAAATTCCATCTTTTCACCATTGAAGTGGCTTTGTAACTTTGTCTAAAATTGACTGTTTTTGTGAGATCTCTTCCTGAACTCAATCCTATCTATGTGTCTGTCAATACCATACTATATTGATTATTATAGCTTTGTAGTAACTCAAAATCAGCATGACTCTTCCAGCTGTGTTCTTTTCAAACTTGTATTTGCTATTCTAGTTCCTCTAGTTCTAGTTTTGCTCTTTTAGCTCCTTGGCTTTTGATATCTACAGAAAGTCCTACTGGGATTTAGATTAATATTGGGTTGAATATGTAAATCAGTTTCAGGAAAGTTAACATTTTAACAAAATTTTTAGTTCTTTTGATTCATGAACACCATATGTCTTTCTCTTCAGGATTTCTTTACTTTCTTTCTTCCATGTTTTGTAGTTTTCAGTGTAGCAGTCCCACAATATTTTGTTAGATTTACACCTAAATGTTCCCCCCCGCCCCTTTTTTTTTGTTGTTGTTGTTGTTGCTGCTAATGTAAATGATATAGTGAAAAAAATAAATAGCAATTTTTAATGAGTTTCACCCTAATTTATAGTCTTTGTTTTCTGATGGTATTTTCCTATCATTTAAGGTATGTAGCTAGTAAAAGATTGTTTCTTGATGTTTCTTCTTTGAGTCCTCATCTGCTTGTTATCTCTTAGCCCTTGTATCATTTTGTAATTATGATGTCAAAGAAGACAGCTTCAAAGGATATATCTGGGAGGATCTGAAAAAGAGGATCTCTATATAGTGGATTAATTTTGAGACAGAATCCATGTTTCCTTCTTTAAGCAGATGTCATAGGTATTTTAGAATTCCTTTTGTTTTGCTTTGCATATGAGAATACAATTCACCTTCTTCTACTTCAGAAAATCCAGTTTAAGTAATGGATATTAACTTTTAGCTTGATAAAAATGAGGCTCTATAGTAGACACTAGAAAATGAGGACATTCCCTTGGCTTTTATTCTGACAGCTAAATAGTTTCAGGGAAGAAAGAGCAACTGTTAGTTTCACTATATTCCCTTCAGTGGTTCTGTGCCATCTCCTGCTCATGTGTTATTGTTGTGTATTATAAATACTTGGAGTGCAGCCAGGTAGAGAGAGACGGTATCATGGTTGGTACTTTTAACATCCATTATCCCCCTTAATTCTTGTGATGACTGTGTAAATTACAGATGACAACACTGAGCTTCAGAGTGACGGTGATCTGACCAGAGTTCAGTGACTGCTCAGAGGGCATGTCTTGAACACAGGCCCTTGACCTCCAGAGTCCTTAGTCTTCCCCACTCTGTTATCCAAAAGGGTCTTCTCCAACTTTATTACCTCACTGGACTAACTTTTTGAATGCTGGGAATCCTTTGAAAATATGCTAAAAGCTCCAGAAACTGTCTTCAAAAAAATGTTTCTGGATGTCCTTATAAAGTTTGATAGGTTTTCATACAACCCCTCTATGGTCTCTAGAGCCCAGGTTAAAAATCCATATACAAAACCTCTTCTTTATGCACTAATTTCCCCCCCAGTTGTCAGAACCATCCAGGACTGTACCCTCTCCTATGACACTTGTAGTCTATGAACACTATCTATCTTGGGTGATTGTGTGTGGTTGTTGTTGTTGTTTAGTTACTAAGTCATGTTGGACTCTTTTTGACCCCATGGACTGTAGACTGACATGCTCCTCTGTCCTTGGGATTTCCCAGGCGAGAATACTGGAGTGGGTTGCCATTTCCTTCTTTAGGGCATCTTCCTGACCCAGGGATCAAACCCACATCTCTTGCATTGGCAGGTGGATTCTTTACCACTGAGCCACCAGGGAAGTCTGCTTGCTTGTGGGCAACTGGTATAAAGCCTGGGGCTCTTCCTTCTATTGCTCTTCATTCATTCTTTTCGTCCTTTCATGCTGGATACTGGGGATTCAGCTATGAATAAAGCCGTATCCCTGTCCTCAAGGGCTTCATGGTCCACTGCGTTTCGGAAATAGCCATGCTTGCAATGGCTAAAGTTTGTTCAAATGCTTTGGAGAAGTGGCATGGAGTAGTGAAAGAATCTGGATTCATAGTCAGACTTAGAGTAAATCTTAGACAAGTTATTACTGAATTATCCTAGGCTTTTGTATAAAGGGAATAATGATATTAACACTTGTCTTACATCATGTACTTCCTTACATCTAAATGAGAGTTTTTCTTGGTAAAATGACTTTTTCCAGAAATTTAATACACATAAAGACTTCAGAAGAATGCCTGTTGAAATCTATGCCTTTAAAAAGTTTAGTTGTTATTAGCAATTAAAACATTTTATTAAAACAAATATTTGAGAGTGAGTCAGTACTTTGAGTTGGGAGCTATTAATGGAGACAGACACATAAAGAAATGTCATAGTCAACCCAAACTTTTAAAAATTTGAGGTCTATTAAAAACATCCAGCAAGATTTTACTGAAAATGGGTTTAAATAGTGAGTAGAAATTATATTTGGCCATGCAATTTTTCTTCCTTGCTAAAAGCTATGCTTGTTTTTCTTTTGTTGTTTGCTATTTACTTGTTAGAATCTAGTTTATAAGCAACCACCACTTAGGTATTTATTTCCTCAGGAAGAAAACTGCCTCGGGATTTCCATGGCATAATTTGTGACAGGATTAAGTTATGCCACCTTTGAAGTCAGTCACAGCCTGAAAGCACAAGAAGTTGTTTACAAAGGAGCCCATCGATTCTCCCTCTTTCTCTGGAAGCATCGGAGCAGTGAGACTCGCACAGTCTGTTTGGCACAGTGGCTGCTCTCAGCTGGCCTGGGGCCCTCCTGCTGCTGGGCAGAGAGAGGATGCGCCAGAGTTCTGCTCATAGCTGAGCAGAGCCCGCCTGCAGGTCTGCTTGTGGTTAACTGGGGCTTGCAACTGTGTTCCACAGCCTCTGGTTTCGTTGCAATATCTTTTTCTTAATATTTTCCATCTGGCCAGCAATGACCCTTAAAGACAGACTCTAACCAGGGTTTGAATTATGAGGAGTATTGCTAAAATGCTTCCAAATCACACTCTAGAACCTGTAGTCATGGGCAGCTGCCTTTGCATACTGGAGAAAAGGAAATTTTTCTCAAGTTGGTTTGCAAAGCATTCAGTCACATCAAAGACCTGAGCCATTCAGCTTTTAAGTGTCTTAAAAGGCTTTGTAAATCATGTCTCTGAATGTCGCTGAAGTTTAGTGTATAACTCACAATCATGCTACCAATATTGCAACTTTTTGAATAAAAATATAATGAGGGTCGTGAGAGAGTTTTATATTCAACTTCTAAATTTTTAGCCATATCAAACTCTAACAATTACTGAGGTTTGAGGCATACTTAATTGGTATCATTGCTCTCTGAATGGCATTACAGTTGCAGTGATGTTTTATTGTAAACTTAGAACTCATTGAAACGGAGATTTCAAAAATGACTAAAAGTTGCTTTTGAATTTCTCTTTCCTAAGAATCTTCCTGTAGATGGATTTGCTAATGGTTTTTGAACCAGATTGAAATGGTATACAATAAAGCCAATTTCATGTTCTTGAGTCATTAGAAACCAATTTAGAATATTAGTCAAAATTAGAATGCAAGCTCAGATTTTGACTATTTTGTATCAGCTATGAAAGCATTGGGAGATAATTTACATTTTTCCAGCCTGATTCTTATAGGAATTGCTTACTATCTTTAGTTTTTTTGTTCTTAGAATATCCTTTAGACTATGAGAAGTAAGTTGCTCCTTTTATAAAGAACAGGCCTGTGCTCAGAGAGGTTATGGTCTAGCCTCAGTGGCACAGCCTTGAAGAAAAGGCTAGGGAGGCCTGGCCAGGCATTTTGATGCTCAGACCTCAAGTCCATGCTGCCACCTCCTGTCTGCATCCTAGTTTTCATTTTAAGTCAACCAGGCGTTTCTTCTCAAGTGTGCTCATTGGATATTTTTGCAATTTTATGGTCCTCTGCTTTTCTTCCCATTCTCTCCTCTTCTCACTTCAGGTGGTGAACTCTCAGTGCCAAAGTTGAGGACAGATTTGGCCTGGAGCCAGCACTGAGAATGCAGTGTTTCAGTACTGCTAAAGAATGAAATTCATACTAAAGTCTCATTATGAAAGTTTAGGTATGTGTGAATTTAGAAGTTGATTAGATGTTCCACATGTGTGATCTCTGGGATCCTCCCTCTTCTGAGGAGTGGTGCATGTTTTATATAGTGGCTCTCAATTTCCAACTCTGGGGTAAGGATGAGAAATGCAGGTTAATTGGAGCATCTCAACTGACTTGAAAGATGGGAGTAAGCACTAATTGCTAAGACTACAAAGGCTGAACTAGTGAGCTAGTTCAAGGAAGGAAGAGAAATGAAAGAAGGAAGGAAAATTTGGAATTTTCTTTTCTTTTTTTTAACAATCTGGATAGCAAGCAAAGATCAAGCTCGAGTAGTTTTTTCTTGCTATATAAAATTGGTAGTATGTTATAGTTATATATGCTGTAGTTAGTTATAGTCCATTTATTCAATAAATATCAGTTCAGTAAATATTTATTGCATTCTACTATGAACTAGGCAATGCAGAGGTGAGGTGTTTTTGTAACAGAAGATGGTGACATTTGAGTGTCATAAATATATAAAACAAGAAAGCTTTGGGGAAGGTTGCTCACTTAATAAATTCAGAAGTGAGATGACACTTAAAGGGCAGATGAGTGTGTTACCCACATAGGTGGGGATTGGGATAGGGACAAAGAGCAGCAAGTCACTCATTGTGCCTGCAGCAGAGTGGGCCTGTGTGGGGAGGATCAGAGAGCAAGGACACCACATGCCATGTGTGGCTTTTGGACTTGAGCCCGACTTCAGTAAAGAGTGACCTGGAGAATCTTGTGGGGGGGGGGGGTGACGAAATAAGATGTGTGTGTGTTGGAAATTATTTTCCATTTTAGTTGAATTAGTTAATAGGACAGAAGGGAAACTCTGAGGCCTGTGTCGGGGTAGATAGGGAAGGGGAGAGTTGAAGTATTAGAGTAAGTGAGCAAGTGAGCGGGCTTTGCAGACTGAGGCAGAAGATAGTTCTCAATTATACACTTGGAAGAACTATTAATATCATTTATAATCTAAATCTTGAAGGCTTATAATCTAAAAGGCCTATTTGTTATACTTAAATACCTAGCATGTTGCCTTTAAATGCTCATGGCATATTTGTTGAGTGAATGAATAAATGCCATTTCTTTTGGGCAAAGGCAGATAATTTAGTTTTCTGATTCCGTTTGCTTTATCTAGTATTGTTTGCCTTCCCCGCGTGTACGCTCACAAACAGCAGAACTGAGGCAGCCCACACATGAATGGCAGCAGGAAACCAGTCTAGGATTTTAAAACTTGCCATTGATAAAATTAATGTGAAAGCGTTAATTGCTCAGTCATGTCTGACTCTTTGCGACTCCATAGACTCTAGCCTGCTGGGCTCCTCTGTCCATGGGATTCTTCAGGCAAGAATACTGGAGTGAGTTGCCATGCCCTCCTCCAGGGAATCTTCCCAATCCAGGGGCTAAACCCAGGTCTCACACGTTGCAGGGTTCTCCTGCATGGCAAGCAGATTCTTAACCGTTTGAGCCACCAGGGAAGCCCCTGCCATAGATAAGCAAGAGTCAATTGTAAATAATCCTGGGCCCAACCATTAAAAAAATAGGATGAAATTAACTCTGCCATGATTAGTCCAAAAAGGTTGGACTGTATTTTAAATAGCCCTGATAGTAAGAAAAGTGAACATTTGTCTGTGCTAGTGAAAAGACTGCATTTTGGCGATTGAAAGGATTGGAGGGGCAGTTCTTCTGATCTTTTGCTAGACTGAGCTGGTCCTCTACTTTGATGACATTTGAAGTTGCAGGCCCACTAATGAGAGTAACCGGTCCCAGTCTTTCTTCCACTTCTTTCACCTTTGTTCATCTGGGGCCCCACTGTGGCCCTTCAGCATGCACAGGCCTTCCGCCCTTAAAGAGTAAGAACTTTCCCTTAGGATATCAGGCCATCTGAGACTGCTGCCTCTTCTGCGCCTTCAGCCCCTCTTGTTTTCTCTGTTTTCTTCAAGACTTAGCTGAGGGTTGGGGGGTGAAAATCCTTTTTTCCTGTCTCACCAATCCATTACACCTGCTTTCAGGGACCTAACCCTGTTTGAATAGGTGATGACTTTTGAGCTACATTCTGGTGTAGAAGGTACACTGTCCAAAGAAAAGTTCACATATTTAATTGATGCTTGTGGCATGGAGAAAATAGAATTATTGAGTGTAATGTCCATTTTCAGGATGGAAATTAGAGCCAGTCCTAATTTAAGAGCGGAGGTAGTGTGGCACAGTGAGAGAACAGCGGGTTTGAACTGAAGATTTGAGTTCAAGTATTAGTTTCCCCATTTACCAGATTTGTGATTTGGGCCAGATATCTGAGTTTCATTTTCCCTCTCTTTCAAAAGGAGATTAATAATTCCAACAGAATCTGCATTGTTATAAGGATAAAGATCAAATAAAATAATAGATGTTAAGTGTTAGCTTTGGTTTGACACCAAACGAGTACTCTCAGGAGGGCAGTTGTCATCACGATGTCATCCCCAGCATAGCATGCTGTGGAGAGAATGGGCTTGGGAGTCAGGACAGGATTTGAATCATGGCTCAGCCACATTCCAGCAATGTGTGTGATGCTGAACAAGATACTTATTAACGGTATCTCAGAGCCTTAGCTCATAAAGTGAGAGCAGTATTTCCTACCTTAAAAAGCTGTGGAAAGGTAGAGATAATGAATGTAAGACATTAGTACAGACCCTTGGCAAGTTGTGGACACTCCCACTGTAGTCCTTCATTACTGTCATCTGCCCTTTACTCTGTAAAGAACATTTTCCGAACAAATCCTCTAATTCCAATGGCATTCAGATTTGACTGTAAATTTTGATTATCTTCATGTTACTGCAGCGAAAGAGTGCTCAGAAAATAACCATCCCATGTTCCTCTGGACCCGGACGGATTAGGAATCAAGTGCAAGCATATAATCCCTGATACGAATCTTTGTAGGAGACTCTTTTTTCAACTGATTTGAGAAATTGCACTGAGTATGGAATAGATGTCAGAACTTAGCCAGAGCTGTACGTATAATCACATTATTTTGCTGCTGCTCAGCGGAGCTAAGAAAGCTTAAGAGTATTACCATCTGGGCAAAGCCAACCAATGGTGAACTGTGAACTGCTTACCAAGTTAACAGAAACTCTTGCTACCTCATTCATTAATTAGGCCTTTATGGCACACCTTCTCTTGGTTGCCTGGCAACCATAATAGCAGTCATTAAATTCTGTCATTTTGTATTAACCCTTTGGCCCTGGGTGGATTGGGAGCCCCCACCTTAACACTAATGCATTTTACATTAGTACATCTACCTGGGAAATCCCAATCCCTTGATACATAAGCTATAAAGAGCAAATAGCCAGATTCCAAAAACAGAAAAATGTCCTTTTTCTTCACATTAGTGTGTGTGCTCTTAAAGCTTTGCAAACTGTATCTGTCAGGATGGAGGCCATTTCCCAATTTGCTGACAGACAGACATAACATACACCCAGCAAGATGAAAAGACAGCTAGTTTCCCAGAAAACAGGAGCCGCCTGTGACTTCTGCAGGCTTATGTAGGAAGGAGCCGGTGTGAAAACCAGATGGGAGAGTTGTTAAGAGTTGTATGTTTCCAAAATTGCTTTTGTAGCTGCTTTGCAGAAATTTGGAGCATTCATGCTAGAGCGATAGGGCCATTCCAGCAACACACTGGCGTTGCAGCAGTGAGTGAATTAGAATGATTGGAAATAAACTATGCACTCTGGCAAAAGTTGGAGGAAATGAAGTGGCCAAAGGGCAACCTTTGGGAGACTGTGAAAGGCTCTTGCAATGCTCTGTCCACTGGGCTACTCACAATTCCTTAAATGTAAGTGAAGCGTTAAAAAAAAAAAGCCCTAATTAAAATAGGGTTTGGGAGTTAAAAATGGTGTATATCCTGGGTTTTTTTGGGTGGATGAAAAGTCACTTGGAATGTGTGGTATAGGTGAAATAATTAAATTTCACAGAAACTCTTATTTTTCTCTTAGTGGAAATAAATATGAAGTTAGGTTTTAGTGTTAGGCAAACCTAGGCTCAAATCCCCACTCCACTCAGTAGCTGTGGATCTTGCACAGTTGGGTTTCTTTTTAAACTTCATTTCCTTGTCTGTGAAATAGAGATAATCATTTCCTTTCATGTTGGTGTTGTAGGGAAGAGAGAAGTTGCGCTATATACCTCTTGTCAGAATTTGGTCCATTGTATAGACTCTATTCATTTTTTCAACAAATAAGTGTTGGGACTACAATGGTAATCAAGAAAATCTCCACTCTTGTGAAATTTACAGCCACGCTTATTATCAGAGTCATTTTGCTTCCCAATTTCCCAAAGAGATCCAGAGAAGGTATTACTTGTCCAAGGTTACTTGATCAGAGCTGAGAGTGGTATCTGGGTCACCTGACTAATCTGATGTTCTCAATTAAATTTTATGTCAAATGCCACCAAACACTGCAGAGTTTCTTGGGCTATAATGTAACTGTATTTACTCTTTCTCTGTATATTTTACATAGTAACTTTAGTAGGTAAAAGGAATAGTAAAATAGGAAGTAGCCATATTCACTCACCAAGACAGTTATTTGTATCAGACTTAAAAACTAGATTATGTATTTGTATTTATAATTCATATGATTATGATAAAGTGGTCCCAACTTTAAAATGTTGGCATAGTTTATTGAGAACAAAAATTTATTCCTTCGCTTCTGTCCCGCCAAGAAGGTATGGGACACTAATAGCATCTGGGATTTTAAGTGGCCACTGTTTGTTAACAAAGCAGTAACTTCCCTGAAGGAGTGTTGTGAGTTGGGAGAACTCACAAAGGCAATTAATTTTGTTCTTCAGAGCAGTGCCTCCATTGCATTAGTTTGCACTTCATGCAAGCTTAAATTATAACCCAGGAGCCAGCCGTACCATGATCCGATTTGATATTTAGTTTTGATTTTATTAGTAGTTGTCTTTAATAGATGTCTTGTCATGTAGGTTTTCTGATTATTAGTAATTTAAATTGACTCTGAGAATGAAAGGAAACCACAGGCATGAAACTGATGGACTGTGACTACAGCGGTCTTCCAGCTTTCAAGACAGCTGTGATGCCTCGGCAGGCTCCCTTCCTTTCCCCCCTTCTCCCTTTTAAGGCTTTGAATACTCTTTCAGCTAATGCTGAAAATTAGAGCTTAATACTGTTACTGTTTGGGAACCTTTAAAGACAAATGGGCATCACAAGTGTTCTTTCCTCTTTGAAGGTAAGTGTCGTCCATGGGTCTACTCTCTACTTGATCAGATCTAATTTGACCCAGGAGTAGAGATCTGTGAAGATGCCAACTGAGAAACAGTGATTTCAGGAGAGGTAATTTCCCTTGTTCTTATGCTGTGCCTTTCTGCCACATTCTAGAATTTCTTACAGTGTCTTTGTTAAGTGAATACATGAAAATAGCCTTTGCTGTGCTTTTGGTAGTAACCAAGATCACATATATCCTGAAAGAGGCTTCTCCCTAGACGGGTCCAGGGCAGCACAAATCATGCCCTTAAGGGGCAATTGTTGTGGCTTTAAAATCTAATTTTGGAGCGTAAAGTTCCCTGAGCTCCAGTCCTACAGTTGATGATCCTAGAATCTGGGTACCTTGGGGTAGAATCAGCAGAGTTCAAATCCAGGGAAATGCTGGTTAACCGCTAAACACCAACCTGAGGTAGTCTGCTGAAGAATTCTCCTCACCCACTAACCATGGATGTATTGAACATCTCTTTTGTTCATGAGTGAGTTTTAGAACCTGATACCCTCCCATCCCAAGGTCTCTAAGCCTCAGGGTTAACTTTTTGCAACAGTGTATTCTCATTTTTCCTGCTAATCCAGAGAAGTTAATTTGTGTACAAAACATATATCGGAAGTTGGTGAAAAAAATAATTTCTAAGAAGTTAGTGAAATCTGTTACTGAGAAATGTTTGTTCCTGGCAACCAACCTGGGGACTCCAATTATGAAGAGAGCCTAGAATGGAATCCATTTTCAATTTATTTGTTCTCCACAATTTCTCCGTTGTTTTATAGTTATAGCAATGTACAGGCGTATGGAAGTATGTAAAGTTATGCTACTTGTCTCATGCCAGAGCAGTATGGCATTCTGTGATGATCATTCTGGGCCTTCCCAGGTGGCACTGGTGGTAAAGAAGCCATCTGCCAATGCAGGAGACATAGGAAACGTGGCTTTCGATCCCTGGGTCAGGAAGATCCCCTGCAGGAGGGCATGGCAACCCGCTCCAGTATTCTTGCCTGGAGAATCCCATGGACAAAGGAACTTGGCGTGCTACAGTCCATAGGGTTGCAAAGAGTCAGGCACTACTGAAGCGACTTAGCACGCGTGATGACAGTGCTGGCTCTGAGGGCTTTTGTCCCTCCAACCTGGTAGTTAACAAGGTGGCCTGGAGGGAGCTACTTGCACTCAACCTCCCCCACTACTGGGGCTGATGTCTGTGACTAAAGTATTGCATGGAAGAGAACACCAGTCCCAGCCCACCAGAATAACTTCCAGGAGCGTTCCAGTGAAGCAGTGCTGAGGGTAAGGGGTGGTCACCACCCAGGCTGATCCAGCCAGCTGTACATTCTCCAGCAGAAAATGCCACTGCTTTGTCTTTGCTTTATTTGATCATTTCTAACATGCCTGCTGGGCAAAAATGCTTCTAATTAAACACATTGTTTTTTAAGTAACTTAAGTAAATTCCAGTGTTTTTAGATGACTTTTGTCTGTAAGGCATTGGTCTAGGTTTGTGAAGGGACATCATTTTGTGATTTTTGTCACCCTGCTCTCCCTGTATGAAAAGGTATAGTGGCAAAATCAGATAGATTGAGAGTTGAATCTCAGTATGAACTGTATGTCCCTGAGCAAGATAGTTTACTTCTAAACATCAGGTTAGAGATAATAATTTTATTAATCAATCAAATATATAATTATGCTCTCATGAGAATTAAATATACTGTATATAAGAATTCCTGGCATATTGTGATATTTAAGATAGTCTAACATTTTTAATATTCTCACTCTGTCTTAATTTTATAATTTATCTGTTGTATTTATCCTGATTTGTAGGAGAACTATATAGTTTTAAGAGCCATGATAAGGAATCCATGTAAAGCTGTGATGAAAAGCTCAAAGTCCTGTAGCCCTACTTGTATGAACAGTTGCGGCAGAGAAATGGAAATGCTATTCTGAATTGACCTAAACCAGTGGTCTTGCGCTCTAATCTCTGATTCCCAGATGATAACAGATGTCTCTTAAGTGATTCCAGGTGTTCTGAACATAGTGAAATCTCTTATCTGCCACCTCCACAGTTACTCCTTAAAGTTCTTTTATATTACCTCTTTAATAGTATTTGAAGGATAAGGATTCCTTGACAGCTGTTGGAACTCTAACTCCCTACTTGAAGGGACGCTGCTTTTAGTCCTCAGGTGATCTCCAGACTTTCATGCTGTACCGTTTGATTTGGGCCCACATGCCAAATAGTTTTAATATGTTCTCCTTTTTTATTAAACAGATTTTGTCATGTCCAGGAGATTTCCTGCTGGTAGCAGCTCTAACTTTTTCTCACTGTCAAGGCTTTCCCTGCCCCTTGTTAACTCTCAGCCAGGGATTTTCTGCATACTTCTGTTCACAGTATTCCTGTTGGCATCCTGTAGACTGTGAAGCCTTCTCTGACCACCTTCAGAATTCAGTACTCCTTCCATAATTTAGAGTGTTTTATGCGTGTTTGTAGTTTCAGGCCTTTAAAAGCCCGTATTTACTTTGGGGGAAATTCTCATTTGTCAAACCTGAGCTTTACTTCTGTAGCAGGAGCTGAAGTATTTAGGGAGAACTTTCTGTCAAATCTGAAGGAAATGTAGAAGGCAGAATGATGTAGTTACAGAGGCTGACTTGATTTCTTAACCCAGCTCTACATTTTAATAGCCTTATGACCTTGGGCTAGTTATGTTTGCCTTCCGGGTCTTCTCACATTAGGCTGTATTTATTTCTGTTTTATCCTATTCTAAACCCAGTCGGAAGAAAGAGTGGAGGTATTCGCCTTGGAGGAGGCAAAGACTTCTCTTATGTTATACCAGAAGGGGAGGAGGAAAGATTGCATGTAGGTTTGTATACATCTGGTGCCTGGCCCATGTAGTTGTCATGATGGTAGTAAAAATGAAAGTCACTTAGTTGTGTCCAGCTCTTTGCAACACTATGGACTATATAGTCCATGAAATTCCCCAGCCCAGAATACTGGAGTGGGTAACCTTTCCCTTCTCCAGGGGATCTTCCCAACCCAGGAATCGAACCCAGGTCTCAGGCATTGCGGCGGATTCTTTATCAGCTGAGCCACAAAGTGAAAGTGAAGTCGCTCAGTCCTGTCTGACTCTTTGTGACCCCGTGGACTCTAGCCCACCATATTCCTCCGTCCATGGGATTCTCCAGGCAAAAATACTGGAGTGGGTTGCCATTTCCTTCTCCAGGGGATCTTCCTGACCGAGAGATCGAACCCAGGTGTCCCGCATTGCAGGTAGATGCTTTAACCTCTGAGCCACCAGGGAAGCCCACGCTGAGCCACAAGGGAAACCCAAGAATACTGGAGTGGGTAGCCTATCCCTTCTCCAGTGGATCTTCCTGACCCAGGAGTCAAACTGGGGTCTCCTGCATTGCAGGCTGATTCTTTAGCAACTGAGCTATCAGGGAAGCCTATATGATGGTGGTAGATAGTGGCTAAAATTTTTGGCATGCCTACTTTGTACCAGGCATTCTAAATGCTAAATTCTAAATGTTACAATTATGCTTCTTGTTAACTCTCACAACTACCCTGCAAAGCTGGTACTACTCATATCTCCAATTTAGAAATGAATAAACCAAAGCACAAAGAAGTTAAGTGACTTATCCGAAGGATAAAACTAGAATAAGAATGTAGGTGATCTGGTTCCAGACCCCAGATATCCAGTGGTGTTTCATACATACTGAGAGAATGAATGAATGTTGTTGGAAAGTTGAGGCAATTCTTGTCTGTTAGTTTTTATTGTCTTGATGAAATGAATGGTGAGATAAGATATTGAGAATAACAAGGAGAGTGTATGGAGAGTAGTTGTTTGAGTGGATATTGGAGAAGATTTAAAATAGTTGCCTAGGCTGACTAGTGAAAAAACAATTGCTGGGTGATGTTGAAGGCTTAGCTGATGCTGTAAACTTTTTATACAGGTAGAATTTTTAGAGGGATAACATCAGTGGGGAATTTTCCCCAATTGTGCACATCAGCTTCAATGTAGGCACAGAAAAAGTAAATAGTTAGATTCATTCAGGGATAAAGGATTTCTATGCATACGTGATGAAAGGATAAGAGAGATGTGGGCCGTTAGGGTCTTGATATGATGGACCTTCTGGTAAAGGCAAGAGTGAGGAATATCAGGTCTGATAAAGGGAGAGAATGAAGAGACTATTGGTATGAGGGTTCAGAACAAGTGTGTAGGAGTTGTAAAGTGAGCAAGCACCAAGGATAGGAAAGTAGGTTTAAAGTAGTTTAGAACTGGGGAGTCTTAATTTGGCACTGGGAAGGTCAAGAGGAGACCAAGGGAAGAGATAGCTGAAGTGCAGTAAAGAAGGTCATCAGAAATATGACAGGTCACTGAAATACCTGAAAGGCCAGGGTGTTGGATGACTGCTTCTGTCCCATGTACAAATGATGTTTCTGCTTTTTGATGGTATTTCACAGCGGCAGTGAAGTTTGGAGAGAAAAACTATTGAATTCATATGTAAACACTGAATATATTTATTTCTTTTTGTATAAACATTCTCAAATACCTGTTACTCATCCAAGGTAGATGGGAGAGAGAAATTGAAATGATCTCTTTCAAGACTTTTTAGTTAATATTTAAGGGAATGTGAGGTCCCTAGCAAATTTTAAACTTATCAGAATTTCTTTAAAGTGCAAACCTGACTTTTTGATGCTGAATTTTCTTTAGATAAATCACCTTTACATGACTTGACAATTAAATTGCACTTGGGTTTTCTTTCCTTGCTGGTGAATAATCAGAAGGGATACCCTAGAGTGATAGTTTTGTTGGACTCAGCCTTCAGAATTGGCCATTCAGACTCTGAGAGTGATATCCCAGTTGCTTGTTGCCTATAATCAAACAAAAGGCCGGTTAAAACTCTCAATACATGGTGCCTTGTTACACAGTCTACTTAGTGGTATAAAAAACAAAACAGAGCAATATTTTACATCATATTTACTCTGTAGTTACCTTTTCCTCATTTTTATAATTTTAGATTATTGCTTTTAGCAAAAATAAATGTATGAATCTGAGTATTATTTATACAGCTAGGCAAGGAATTTGGACTTTGAAATCAGAAAGACCTGAGTTCAAAACGTTGTCTACCAATTGCTGGCTACTTTGAGAAAGTTACTACACCTTTCTGAGTGTTGGATTCTTTATCTGTGCTGGTAATTCTTTATTCATTGAGTTGTGGCATGGATTAGATAGCATGTATAGGTAAATGGAACAACAGAGTCGTTCCAAATAGGAAAAGGAGTACGTCAAGGGTGTATATTGTCACCTTGCTTATTTAACTTATATGCAGAGTACATCATGAGAAACGCTGGGCTGGAGGAAGCACAAGCTGGAATCAAGATTGCCAGGAGAAATATCAATAACCTCAGATAAGCACATGACACCACGCTTATGGCAGAAAGTGAAGAGGAACTAAAATGCCTCTTGATGAAAGTGAAAGTGGAGAGCGAAAAAGCTGGCTTAAAGCTCAACATTCAGAAAACGAAGATCATGGCATCCGGTCCCATCACTTCATGGGAGATAGATGGGGAAACAGTGGAAATAGTGTCAGACTTAATTTTTGGGGGCTCCAAAATCACTGTAGATGGTGACTGCAGCCATGAAATTAAAAGACGCTTACTCTCTGGAAGAAAAGTTATGACCAATCTAGATAGCATATTCAAAAGGAGAGACATTGCTTTGCCGACTAAGGTCCATCTAGTCAAGGTTATGGTTTTTCCTGTGGTCATGTATGGATGTGAGAGTTGGACTGTGAAGAAGGCTGAGCGCTGAAGAATTGATGCTTTTGTACTGTGGTGTTGGAGAAGACTCTTGAGAGTCCCTTGGACTGCAAGGAGATCCAACCAGTCCATTCTGAAGGAGATCATCCCTGGGATTTCTTTGGAAGGAATGATGGTGAAGCTGAAACTCCAGTACTTTGGCCACCTGATGCGAAGAGTTGACTCATTGGAAAAGACTCTGATGCTGGGAGGGATTGTGGGCAGGAGGAGAAGGGGACGACAGAGGATGAGATGGCTGGATGGCATCACAGACTCGATGGACGTGAGTCTGAGTGAACTCCAGGAGTTGGTGATGGACAGGGAGGCCTGGCATGCTGCGATTCATGGGGTCACAAAGAGTCGGACACGACTGAGCGACTGAACTGAACTGATAGGTAAATGTCTGGCACGTAGTAGTTTCTGAACAAATGTTAATTTTTCCTTTTGAATACCTCTCTCCCTCTGTTCCCTTGAATTTTAGATTATTTGGCTTGAGGAAACCTTGGTTTCAGATTCCTTAGACATTTTAGGTGGAAAATTTGCCATGCATTTTCTACCTCTTAATGAGTATGGCCAAGTTTTAGGAGCAACTTTAGTAGGTAATTGGGCTTCCCTGGTGGCTCAGATGGTAAAGAATCTGCCTGCAGTGCAGGAGACCTGCTTAGGCTCCCTGAGTCAGGAAGATCCCCTGGAGAACGGAGTGGCTACCCACTCCAGTGTTCTTACCTGGAGAATCCCATGAACAGAGAAGCCTGACAGGCTACAGGGCTACAGTCCATGGGGTCGCAAAAAGTTGAACATGACTAAGCAACTAACACAGTTTAATAGGTACCATCAGAAATACAGTTCATAAGGTAGATGGTATACATTATATCTGCCAGAATTGGCTCCTATAGAGATGGTGGGGGACAGTAGCTATTGTTGAGGTACATGTCCGTGGTCATGTACCAAGGATATAGTAATCTTTGATGCTAGTGGAAGGCAAGCCATTGCAGAAAACTTACTGGATATGGGAAAGTATCTGGAAGAAGGGGGAGGAGAGTAAGAGGCTGCTGGCTCTCTGAGGTCAAATTCAGAAGTGAGCAAAGCATAATCAGTGCCAATCCCAAAGAAGGACAATGCCAAAGATTGTTCAAACTACTGCACAACTGTACTCGTCTCGCATGCTAGCAAAGTAATGCTCAAAATTCTCCAAGCCAGGCTTCAACAGTACATGAACCGTGAACTTCCAGATGTTCAAGCTGGATTTAGAAAAGGCAGAGGAACCAGAGATCAAATTGCCAACATCCATTGGATCATAGAAAAGGCAAGAAAATTCCAGAAAAACATCTACTTCTGCTTTATTGATTACGCCAAAGCCTTACACTGTGTGAGTCACAACAAACTGGGAAAATTCTTCAAGAGATTGGAATACCAGACCACCTTACCTGCCTCCTGAGATATCTGTATACAGGTAAAGAAGCAACAGTTAGAACCAGACATGGAACAACAGACTGGCTCCAAATTGGGAAAGGAGTATGTCAGGCTGTATATTGTCACCTTGCTTATTTAACTTATATGCAGAGTACATCATGTGAAATGCCAGGTTGGAGAAGCACAAGCGGAAATCAAGATTGCCGGGAGAAATATCAATAACCTCAGATATGCAGATAACACCACCCTTATGGCAGAAATCAAAGAGGAACCAAAGAACCTCTTGATGAAGTGAAAGAGCAGAGTGAAAAAGCTGGCTTAAAACTCAGCATTCAAAAAAAATAAGATCATGGCATTCAGTCCCATCACTTCATGGCAAATAGATGGGGAAACAATGCAAACAGTGGCAGACTTTCTTTTCTTGGGCTCCAAAATCACTGCAGATGGTGACTGCAGGCATGAAATTAAAAGATGCTTGCTCCTTGGAAGGAAAGCTATGGCCAACCTAGCATATTAAAAAGCAGAGATATTACTTTGCCAACAAAGGTCTGTCTAGTCAAAGCCATGTTTTTTCCAGTCATCGTGTATGGAGTTGGACTATGAAAGCTGAGCACTGAAGAATTGATGCTTTTGAACTGTGGTATTGGAGAAGACTCTTGAGAGTCCCTTGGACTGCAAGGAGATCGAGCTAGTCAATCCTAAAGGAAATCAGTCCTGAATATTCATTGGAAGGACTGATGCTGAAGCTGAAACTCTTTGGCCACCTGTTGTGATGAACTGACTCATTGGAAAAGGCCCCGATGCTGGGAAAGATTGAAGGTGGGAGAAGAAGGGGCTGACAGAGGATGAGATGGTTGGATGGCATCACTGACTCAATGGACATGAGTCTGAGCAAGCTCCGGGGAGTTGGTAATGGACAAGGAAGCCTGGTGTGCTGCATGGGGTCACAAAGACTCAAACAGACTGAGCAACTGAACTGAACTGAGGAGGGATTATCTTTGTTTTGTTCTCAGTGCTTAAGGAGGAACAGTGTTTTACCGTAAAGTTTGAGCTGTAGATTTTTTTAGAGCTGCCCTTAAATTGAGGTTTTCTTATATTCCTAGTTTTCTGCGAGTTTTTATTAGGAATAGATACTGAGTTTTATTGTTTATTCTGCGTGTATTGCTATAAACATCTCTTCGTTATTCTTTTAAAATGGTAAAATAGAATAGAGTATTAAAATGTTCTACCAATCCATTTAATATTATTTCATTCTTTTTAGTATATTACTGGTCTTGGTTGGCTAATATTTGGTTTAGAATTTTTGAGTCTGTGTTCATGAGAGATACTTTTGTTCTGAGTTGTTATCAGAGTTATCTTTCTTCCAAAAGTTTGACATTTCTGCCTTTCACATTTAAAGCTTTAATCCACCTGGAAATGCTTTTTATGGCTACTGTACAATTGGGATCCATTCCCCTCACCCCCCAATTTGGATGTTCAGTTGCCCTTATAACATCTTGAGTAACTAGTCATTCCCCTAGGAATTTACAGTGCCAACCCTGTCATAGAGCATTTTCCTATATGCATGGTCTTATTTTTGGCTTTTCATTTTGTTCTGTTATCTAATTTGTCTATCCTTGTGCTAATCGGTTGCTGTGTTGATTATGATAGTCTTAATACCTGTTAGGAAGGTTTCCTTACTTTTCTCAAAAATATCCTGCTTTTCTTGGTCCTTCCTTTTCATGTAAATTTTAAACTCATCAAATTTCATAAAAGCCATGGTGATATTTTGATTGGACTTTTCACTGAATATGTAGAAAAGTCTAGGGTGAATTGACATCTCTGTTAATTGAGTCTTCCTACCCAATTTTTCAACATAAGACTCTTTAGGTCTTATTTTAATATGATTTAGTAACATTTAAAAGTTTCTTGGGAATTCCCTGGTGGTCCAGTAGTTAGGACTTAGTGCTTTCACTACCATGGTGTTCAATCCCTGGTTGGTGAACTAAGATCCTGCAAGCTGTGTGGCATGCCCTCCCCCTAAATATTTTTCTTCCATAATGATCCTGCATGTCTTTGGATCATTTTCCCCCTGAGAACTTTTGAAATATCTTTTGTTAATGGCAAATATTGTTTGCATTTTGTTTTTGCATTTTCTGTTTTTCTATTCTTTAGAAATTCAAGTGATTTTTGAATATTGATTCGTTGCCCAGCTCCTTAATTAATTCTACTAATTTTAATTTCTTTTGGATTTCTGATAGAAAAGTATTTAACTTATAAATGACTGTTTGGTCTTTTCTTCTTTCAATTACTTCTACCTTTTATTTTCTTATTTGGTTGTGGTACCCTGTGTCTCCAGTACAGTGTTGATAGATAGTGAATACCCTTTTATTATGCCCGATTTTAAAGTATTTTAACATTTCTCTAATAAGATCTTATATATTAATTCTTTATTAGTTTAAGGAGGTCCTTTGGTGTTTCTAATTTGCTTTTACTTGTGTATTTAATTTACTTGCCACAAATGAGGTAAGTCTAATAGTTGTTCTTACATGAAATCACTTATTCTCTCATGCTGTTTTATTTGAAGTACTTCATTTTTATAGTGCTTTGTCTCTGACATGGATTTCACTTATCTTGCTTGGGATTTGTGGATCAGCAAAATTCTGGAATAGCAGTTCTGGAATGTTCTCAGCCATTACTTCTCTGACTATTGCTTCTTCTCCATTCTTTTTATTATATCCTTCTGGAAATCTGATTAGGATGTGTTTAATTTTTTCACTCTCTTTCATGGTGCTTATCTTTTTCATATTTTTTTCTTTTTGTCTACTTAAACCATGTTATGAGTAATGTCACCCACTCTTTTCTGGCTGTTACCCAGGAGTCCTAATGATTGTGGTGCTCTATATATTATCTGTTGATCATTTTATCCAACTTTGTAGGTAAAAAAAAACTTTGCAGATCTATGTGAGAACACGCTTATAGTTAGAAATCGTCAGTATCAGTAGAGATGTTTGCCTTCCACCCTGTGAGAACATCAAGAATGGAAAATTCTGTACTGGCAGAATGTATTCAATTCTTTTTATTGTTCCACTAGAGATGTAGTCTTCAAGCTTTAAGTTGTAGTATCTTTAGAGGTTTCTAGGCTTTATCTCCTTTCATTTCTGCCTTCTGTCTCTTATTCGGGAGCTGAAAGAGCCCATCGTTTGGCAAAGAGCTTCAGGGTAAAAGCCAACTTTGATGCTAATTTTCCATTCTGAGTTTGAGTTTCCATTTCTTTTCTTTTCTTTTTTTTTTTTTCTCTCTGGAGCCTATGCTTTTTGCCAGGTTAGCATTACGTTTAAAGATTGTGTGTGTGTGTGTATAAATACATCATTTTAATTGTATTGATTGCGAAAGTTTCTCAAAATATCTCCATATGCCAAAAAGAAAGATCTAAAAAATGTAAACACACATACACATTCTCTCTCTCACTTAAAATTGGTATGAAAGTTTGACAAATGTATACAGATGTGTAACCACTACTGTAGTCAAGATATATAGAGTTTTTTGTTTCCCTCAGAAGTTTCTTGTTCTTCCCTGGTGGCACAGATGGTAAAGAATCCACCTGCAATGCAGAAGACCCAAGTTCGACCCCTGCCAAGAAGATCTCCTGGAGAAGGGAATGGATACCCACTCCAGTATTCTTGCCTTGAGAATACCATGGACAGAGGAGCCTAGTGGGCTACAGTCCATGGGGTTGCAAACAGCTGGACATGACTGAGCGACTAAGCGCATGCACACACCCCTTTTAGTCATCCTCAGCAACCCTAGGGAGCCAGAGATCTGTTTTGCTTCACTCTTGATTTGCTTAGGTTTTCCTAGGATTTTACATAAATGGAATCATACATTATGTACACTTTCATGTCTAGCTTTCTTTTGCTCAGCATAACATTCTGTGATTCATCCATGTTACATTTATAAATGAAGTGAAGTTGCTCAGTCATGTGCAGCTCTTTGTGACCCATAGACTGTAGCGTACCAGGCTCCTCTGTCCACGGGATTTTCCAGGCAGCAGTAGTGGAGTGGATTGCCATTTCCTTCTCCAGGGGATCTTCCCAACCCAGGGCTCGAACCCAGGTCTCCCGCATTGTAGACAGACGCTTTACCGTCTGAGCCACCAGGGAAGTCTACATTATAAACTACATTTATAAGTAGTTTGTTCTTTTTATTGCTGAGTAGTATTCTGTTGTATGGCTATATCCCAGTTTATTTACATGTTGATAGACATTGGGTTGTTTCCAGGTTTTCATTGCTGTAAATAAGATTGATGGAAATATTCATATTTAAGTTTTTGTATGGACATACGATTTTTCTGGGTCTTGAGGTATAATAACTTTATAGGAAACTGCAGAATTCTTTTCCAATAATACATGAGTTCCCAGTGCTCCTCTTCCTCATCAACTCTTGATATTGTCAGTCTTTTTCGTTTTAGTCATTCTGTTGAATTATGGCAGTATCGCATTGTGACTTTAATTTGTTTCCCTGATGATTTATAGTGTTTAAAGTCTTTTCATGTACTTATATAGAAGATATTGCACATCATCTTTTGTAAAGCATCTGTTCAAATCTATTGATCATTTTCAAGAATGGGTTCTTTGTCTTACGATTACTAAGCTAGTAATTATAAGGTTTTTTTTTTAATGTGTTCTGACTATAAGTCTTTTATTAGATAACATGCCTTGCAAATATTTCTCCAGTCTGTGGCTTCGCTTTTCATTTTCTTAAAAGTATCTGTCACGTATCATAAAGTTTTAATTTCAAAATCCAGTTTATTGATTTTTTTCTTTTATAGTTCATGGTTTTTGTATCCTATGAAGTCTTTGCATAATACAAGAGCACAAAGATTTTCTCCTGTATTTTCTTCTAGACACTTTATAGATTTATCTCATATTTAGGTCCTTGATCCATTTCTGGTGATTTTGTATATGGTGCGAGTTAAGGAAATTGGTATTAATGTTATAAACTGCAATCATTAAAACAGTGCTTTTGTAATAACAGCAAAATGTGAAGTACTTATGGGTAAACTCGACAATATATTTGCATGATCTGACTCCCAAAAGTATAAAACATTGCTGAGATAAGTTAAAAGAAGAACTAAATAAGTAAAGAGATAAGGCATGCTCTTGGATTCAAAGACTCACTCTTGTCAGGATGTTGTGATGCGTAATTTGGCTAAGCTCTGATGCCCAGTTGTTTGGTCTAACACTAGTCTAGATGATGCTGTGATTAACATTTATAATTAGTTAACTTGAAATAAAGGAAGAAACCCTCCATAATGTGGGTGGGCTTCATCCAATCAGTTGAAGGCTTTAAGAGCAAAACAACAGGTTTCCCAAAAAAAGGGAATTCCGCCTCACAGTTGTAAGAGAAATCCTGCCTGAGTTTCCAGTCTGCTGACCTGCCGTACATATTTTTGACTTGCTTGTACCAATTCCTTAAAATAAATCTCTTTATTTATATATGTCTTATTGATTCTGTTTCTTTGGAGGACCTTTACTGGTACAGATGTCAGTTCCCCAAGTTGATCTACAGGGTCAGCGCGATACCACTAGGCTTTTTAAATAGAACTCGACAAGCTAGATTCTAAAATTTGTATGGAAATTCATATGACAAAGGGCTTAGCCAAACAAAGTTTGAAAAAAGAAGAATAAAGTTGGAAGAAATATATTATCTGATTTCAATTCTTCTTGTAAAGCTATGGTAATCAATAGTATGTATTGTGGTATTGACACAAGAATAGGCATATAGGTCAGTGGAAAAGAATAGAGAATCGGTTAATTATTTTTTAAATAAAGGTGCCAAGATGATTAAAGGGAGTGGATGGTCTATCAAGAGAAAGTGTTGATGGAACACTGTTGTTGGAACACTTGAATGAATATATGTTTTTCATATATAGAGAAGAAGAAAATATCTCTAATTCCACCATCCAAAAGTAAAAATTGTGGTGCATTTTCTTTTAGTCTTTTACTTAAAAAATATATAATATGCATATAATACATATGCACATATTAATTTGTCTCACTTTAATATGGCTACTAATAAATTTTAATTGATATATAGCTGACATATTAATTTGTAGAACACAATGATTCAATATTTTTATAGATTATAATTTAAAGTTATTAAAAGATATTGGCTATTATATTCCTGTGTTGTATAATACATCCTTGTGTATTATTTATTTTAAACATAGTAGTTTTTACTTCTTAATCTCCTATCCCCAGCTTGCCCCTTCCCCCACATATTTTTAAATTTACATATTTGAGATCACATACAGTTTCTATTTGACATTCATTTTATATAGTTCTGTAATGTTAAATTTTTCTCTCTGAAAGACATTTTAATGGCCACATAATACTAAATCACATAATACTAATTCATACTTAATCTAATGATTTTACTGTTGAAATTTATAATAGTAATAGTAGCTGCCACTTATTGATTACTTTCCACATGGAAACTGTGCTAAGCATGTCACATAAATTATACTGTTGAATCCTTGCGAGTGCTCTTTCAAGTAGTTCCATTTTAAAGAAAAGGAAAACATGAGTTTTCAGTAGGTCACCTATCGCTAGTGTGTGAAGCCTGGGTTTATAATCAAATGTCTTTTATTCCAGCCCTTAAGAAAAACATGCTGCTAATTTTTTTAAAAAGATTTATTTAATTTTTTGACTGAGATGGGTCTTTGTTGCTGCATGTGGCCTTTCTCTAGCTGCATTGAGGGGGGCTACTTTTCATTGGGGTGCACAGGCTTTTCGGTGTGGTAGCTTGTATTGTTGCAGAGCACAGACTCTGAGAGCGCACAAGCTCCAGTAGTTGTGGCACAGGGGCTTAGCTGCTCTGCGGCACATGGGATCTTCCTGAACCAGGCACTGAACCTGTGTCCCTTGCATTGCAGGGCACATTCTTAACCACTGGACCACCGGGGCAGCCCCACACTGCTAATTTTAAAGCTGTTTGCAAGTTCTGCATTTTTTTCACTGTCATAAGCAGCTCTGAAGCAGAAACCGTTGTGTAGAAATCATTGTCTACATTTCAGATATCTGAGCTTCTTTTCCCCTGCCAGTCCTTGATGTATTTTATCCATTCTCATCCAATAAAATATTTTCAAAGCCAATGTGGTTGTCCAATGCAGCACATGGGGTGAAGCAATGTACGAACTGCAGAGCTGTCCTTTTTGGTTGATGAAGGCCTGGACCAAATAAGCACCAGGCCAGCACAGGCATTCCTGTTGGAATACAGATTTGCAGGGGAATTCTGTGGAAGTATTTGCTGGTTACTTGTTTTGGAAAACAAAGGAGCACTAATTTTTAGTAGTCTATTGCCTAGGACATTTAGTCCCACTTTAAAACAAAATTAGGTAACATTGGTCAAGTCACTCAATCCCTTTCTGTCTACCTTGTTTTCTTCAGCTGAGAGAAGGACACATTTAACATTTATCAAGTGATCTCAGACTCATTTCCTGAGCCTTTTTGAGCCCCACTATTTTAATTACCCAGAATGTAGAACACACACAGAGACTGATCTTTAAACAAAGGGATCTTTCCTCAAGACTCCTCAGTTTGTTCCCAGGATTCACCTGTATTAGGGTTTTTATTTTATAGAATCAAAGTAGTCTACCACTCCTGCTCATGTGGTGCAAGTTTCCTTTCCTCGGAGGTTACACTGTTCTGCCTTTTCTGTATGACATGGTGATGAGAGAGTTAAATCATCTTGGTCCTTGGCTTCTGTTTTCTGCAGGTCTGCCTATCATCCTTGTGTTCTCTTACCCTGTTGTTGAGAGCACAAGTGACCTAAGTGAGATAGGAAGTCATGTCTTAGTTTGTGAAAAGGGTTGTTTTTAAGCAGCTTAAAAATGATGTTTATGTTTAGGATATCCTTTCATTTTCATTTCCAGTTTTAAGACTTAAGTATCATTGGTGTTAGGGGAGAAAGATGAGACAACTTTATAGTCTCTCTGTTATTCTTTATGTCACTCTACAACTCTTTCTGGGGTTCCTGGTTTTTGAATTGAGTACTAAGGGTCCAAGAATCCTGGAACCCCACCATAGAAGAAGAGGAGAAGGACTGATAGATTAAAAGTTGGAGAAAACTGATAGGTATAATAATGCCCATCCAGTTTCTCTTATCTCTGCTAATGGGAAGATGTCCCTTTAAATTTTCTGTCTTTGTTAATAGGAGCACAGTGATTGTCACTTGGAGAAACCTTTGTTAAAATGGCAGTTTTAAATGCAAGAAAAGAAAAAGTAATATGGAACCTAGGTGGGGATGAAATAAATATGCCTGTGTGCATAATTATAAATATGCATTTTTCCCCCTTTTTTTCTTCTTAAAATGGCAAGAGGGATATCTAGGGAACCCGATATACTCTGCAAGCAGCTCTTCACCATGGTGGAATCTGGGGTTTCCTTTTAATGAATGCAAAAGACATGCCTCTTTTATTGTTTGTATAGCTCTGATTTCATTTTAAACTTGACCGGCACTTGTTAGAGTAGTAGCAGGTATTTTGTAAGATGTCACTGTTAACATAGCATCTTACAAAGTTTGCTTGAAGTGAGTTGTAAAGGGTACTGATCAGTAAAAATCATTTTAGCTTTGTGTTTTTTATTTTTTGTTTTCCTGTGCCCCACCTAACTGGGAAGGCTTGATATGGATAAGATCTCCGTCACAATTTAGAAAGGAACATGCTCAATCCTTGCCTCTTCTCTGTCTAATGAGTTCATGTAAAAAATATATCAAAAGAAATTCTCATAGCGGAATCCTCACATTTCAAAGGGGAGTGTATTTATTATAAGAACTGCTGATTCATTAGGAATGCTTCCTAATTCGAACAGCAACAGCTGCTTCTGGTTAGAATAAACTCCATCTCTTTTGTGTCCTTTCTCTCCAAGGAGATGTTAAATTTTGTTTAAGATTTTTCTTCTGCTTTAGCTTTTTTCTCCTGTTTTTCCACTTTTCTTCAGTCATGGCACTTTATCCCTCTTAGTGTTCACAACCCGCTTTACTCACCCCCCACCTTTAGAAATGACTTTCGTTAAGATTATAAATGCTAATAAAACTCTGCTGATAATGTGTTTTGTTTGCATTCACAGTGGTAATGGAGTGTATTGTGCAGCAGTAAAGGAAAAAGTCGAGACACGTTGTAGTCATGAATTCTAAGTGTAATAATTTAAAGTACTGGGAGCATTTGAGCAACTGCCATTGTCCATTAAATGAAACCACTGTATTAATGTATCATAGCATGCTGTTCTAATCACCTTTCTCCAAATACCAGCTTTTGAAAGAAACATGGCTGTATTTTTTATACAAAATCTGAAATCATGTAATTGAATGGCTTGGCAGAATAGGTAAATGAATGTAGCAACATGCATTCAAATATGTCCCTTTGGTTTGTAATGAGCTGATTGAAGTTCACAGTTGTAAGACTTGCCATTTTATTTCCTGATTTTATATTCTGGACCCAGACAAAGGTGCCAGTTTTTCTGTATTAAGAGTAAAAGGAAGAAGAAAATTGTTCATAAAAATCAAGAGGCCCTTTTTGGGGATCACGATTGGATCCTGAGCTCCAGTAGCCTTTGTTCAACCATCCTCTGTAAATAAAGGTTCTTCTAATGTGACCGTTTCTACTTAATTCTAGAATTAAGCCCTGTTAAGATTTAAAGAAATTCTGCCACATATGATGGAGCTGGTCATCTGCCCCTTGAGTGTATGTGTGTGTGCAGGCTCATGTGAGAGATAATTGGTGACTGTGCACACTTTTCTCAATTCAGTTATCTCAGTAATTACCCTTGTTGATTTATGTGTCTGGTTCCCCCTCTGGACACTGAGCTTCTTAAAACTAGAAACTGCATCTTATTCACCTGCTAGCCCAGGATGCAGCAAAGGGCCTCACAGTCAATACATGTTTGATGTCTAAATGAGCCATAGAATACTAAAGCCAGATGGTTGTCAGAACAGATATCAAAATGTGCAGGAGACAGAAAGATCCTCAGATTTGGAGCTAAACAGACACTATTTCACATCCTGATTAGTAAGACACTGTGGGAATTTCCTGTAGAATCCAACTGAAATTTTGATGTTTCAGGACAATTCTAGATACTGAAGACAGCAACTGCTCTACATTCTCTCACACAAGAGAAGCCATGTTCTTTTGCATCCTAGTTGGTAGGAAATATAGCAGAAAAAGAAAGGCAAGAGTAATACTGAGGGATTGCTGATCCATTCACTGGGGACAACATTCTGGGTTTGTTGAGATACCCTTTTGATTCTGAAAAATGCATGGCTCTAAGTAAGTCTCTTCCACTCTCTGAACTTCCCTTTCTTCTGCTATAAAATGAAAATGTTGAACAATTTAGAGCAATTGGCTGCTCTCACACCACCTTTGACTCATCTGGTTGGGCAGGTGACAGGGAGCTTGGCTTCTGCTTTTTCTGGTCTTGGAGCAAACCCTTCTCACTACCCATAGTGTTATGGTCAGACCGCTGGGCTGGCCTCATAGCTAGAAGAAAGCAAGGCAATACGGAGGTAGGATATCCTACAACCCCAGTGTAGACAGATGGTTTCTTTCATTCACATGTAAGATGTATCTTAGGTAATTTATTGGTATTAAATAACACCTGTTCTGTTCAGTCACTAAATCATGTCTGATTCTTAGCGACCCCACAGACTGCAGAATGCCAGGCTTCCCTGTCCTTCACTATCTCCCTGAGTTTGCTCTAAGTGTCTTTTGAGTTGATGATGCTACCTCACCATCTCATCCTCTGCCACCCCCTTCTTTTGCCTTCAGTCTTTCCCAGCATCAGGGGCTTTTCCATGAGTTGGCTCTTCACATCAGGTGGCCAAAGTATTGCAGCTTCAGCTTTAGCATCAGTCCTTCCAATGAGTATTAAGGGTTGATTTCCTTTAGGATTGATTGGTATGATCTCCTTGCAGTCCAAGGGAATCTCAAGAGTCCTCCTCTCCAGCACCACAATTGAAAAGCATCAGTTCTTAAGCACTCAGCCTTCCTTATGGTCCATCTCTCACATCCATTCATGACTACTGGAAAAATCATAACTTTGACTAGGGACCTTTGTCGGCAGAGTGGTGTCTCTGCTTTTTAATACTCTTCTCTAAGTTGGTCATAGCTTTCCTTCCAAGGAACAAGCATCTTTTAATTTCATGGCTGCAGTCACCGTCCACAGTGATTTTGGAGCCCAAGAAAATAAAGTCTGTCACTGTTTCCACCATCTATTTGCCATGAAGTGATTCGACTGTATGCCATGATGTTAGCTTTTTTGAATGTTGACTTTTAAGCCAGCTTTTTCACTTTCTTCTTTCACCCTCATCAAGAGGCTCTTTAGTTCCTCTTCAATTTCTGCCATTAGGTTGGTATCACCTGCATATCTGAGGTTATTGATATTTCTCCTGGCAATCTTCATTCCAGCTTGTGATTCATCCAGCCTGGCATTTCACATGATGTACTCTGCATATATATATATAAAGATGTCCTTTTCATTATAGGGGACTGGATGCAAAAGTAGGAAGTCAAGAAATACCTGGAGTAACAGGCAAATTTGGCCTTGGAATGCGGAATGAAGCAGGGCAAAGACTAATAGAGTTTTGCCAAGAAAATGCACTGGTCATAGCAAACACCCTCTTCAACAACACAAGAGAAGACTGCACATGGACATCACCAGATGGTCAACACCAAAATCAGATTGATTATATTCTTTGCAGCCAAAGATGGAGAAGCTCTATCCAGTCAACAAAAACAAGACCAGGAGCTGACCGTGGCTCAGATCATGAACTCCTTATTACCAAATTCAGACTTAAACTGAAGAAAATAGGGAAAACCACTAGACCATTCAGGTATGACCTGAATCAAATCCCTTATGATTATACAGTGGAAGTGAGAAACAGATTTAAGGGCCTAGATCTGATAGATAGAGTGCCTGATGAACTATGGAATGAGGTTCGTGACATTGTACAGGAGACAGGGATCAAGACCATCCCCATGGAAAAGAAATGCAAAAAAGCAAAATGGCTGTCTGGGAAGGCCTTACAAATAGCTGTGAAAAGAAGAGAGGCGAAAAGCAAAGGAGAAAAGGAAAGATATAAGTGTCTGAATGCAGAGTTCCAAAGAATAGCAAGAAGAGATAAGAAAGCCTTCTTCAGCGATCAATGCAAAGAAACAGAGGAAAAGAACAGAATGGGAAAGACTAGAGATCTCTTCAAGAAAATTAGAGATACCAAGGGAACATTTCATGCAAAGATGGGCTCGATAAAGGATAGAAATGGTATGGACCTAACAGAAGCAGAAGATATTAAGAAGAGGTGGCAAGAATACACAGAAGAACTGTACAAAAAAGATCTTCATGACCCGGATAATCACGATGGTGTGATCACTCATCTAGAGCCAGACATCCTGGAATGTGAAGTCAAGTGGGCCTTAAAAAGCATCACTATGAACAAAGCTAGTGGAGGTGATGGAATTCCAGTGGAGCTATTTCAAATCCTGAAAGATGATGCTGTCAAAGTGCTGCACTCAATATGCCACAAATTAGGAAAACTCAGCAGTGGCCACAGGACTGGAAAAGGTCCGTTTTCATTCCAATCCCAAAGAAAGGCAATACCAAAGAATGCTCAAACTACCGCACAATTGCACTCATCTCACATGCTAGTAAAGTAATGCTCAAAATTCTCCAAGCCAGGCTTCAGCAATATGTGAACCATGAACTTCCAGATGTTCAAGCTGGTTTTAGAAAAGGCAGAGGAACCAAAAATCAAATTGCCAACATCCGCTGGATTATGGAAAAAGTAAGAGAGTTCCAGAAAAACATCTGTTTCTGCTTTATTGACTATGCCAAAGCCTTTGACTGTGTGGATCACAATAAACTGTGGAAAATTCTGCGAGAGATGGGAATACCAGACCACCTGACCTGCCTCTAGAGAAATCTGTATGCAGGTCAAGAAGCAGCAGTTAGAGGTGCTAGCACTGGACATGGAATAACAGACTGGTTCCAAATAGGAAAAGGAGTACGTCAAAGCTGTATATTGTCACCCTGCTTATTTAACTTATATGCAGAGTACATCATGAGAAGCGCTGGACTGGAAGAAACACAAGCTGGAATCAAGATTGCTGGGAGAAATATCAATAACCTCAGATATGCACATGACACCACCCTTACGGCAGAAAGTGAAGAGGAACTAAAAAGCCTCTTAATGACAGTGAAAGAGGAGAGTGAAAAAGTTGGCTTAAAGCTCAACATTCAGAAAAACAAAGATCATGGCATCCAGTCCCATCATTTCATAGATGGGGAAACAGTGGAAACAGTGTCAGACTTTATTTTTCTGGGCTCCAAAATCACTGCAGATGGTGACTGCAGCCATGAAATTAAAAGACGCTTACTCCTTGGAAGAAAAGTTATGACCAACCTAGATAGCATATTCAAAAGCAGAGACATTACTTTGCCGACTAAGGTCCGTCTAGTCAAGGCTATGGTTTTTCCTGTGGTCATGTATGGATGTGAGAGTTGGACTGTGAAGAAGGCTGAGCGCCGAAGAATTGATGCTTTTGAACTGTGGTGTTGGAGAAGACTCTTGAGGGTCCCTTGGGCTGCAAGGAGATCCAACCAGTCCATTCTGAAGGAGATCATCCCTGGGATTTCTTTGGAAGGAATGATGGTGAAGCTGAAACTCCAGTACTTTGGCCACCTGATGCGAAGAGTTGACTCATTGGAAAAGACTCTGATGCTGGGAGGGATTGTGGGCAGGAGGAGAAGGGGACGACCGAGGATGAGATGGTTGGATGGCATCACTGACTTGATGGACATGGGTTTGGGTGGACTCCAGGAGTTGGTGATAGACAGGGAGGCCTGGCGTGCTGCGATTCATGGGGTCACAAAGAGTCGGACAGGACTGAGCAACTGAGCTGAACTGACCTGCATACACATTTCTCAAGAGACAGGTAAGGTGGCCTAGTATTCCCATCTCTTGAATAATTTTCCACAGTTTGTTGTGATCCACACAAAGCCTTTAGCATAATCAATGAAGCAGAAGTAGATGTTTTTCTGGAATTGACTTGCATTTCCTGTGATCCAGCGGATGTTGGCAATTTGATCTCTGGTTCTTCTGTCTTTTCTAAACCCAGCTTATACATCTTGAAATTCTCAGTTCACGTACTACTGAAACCTAGCTTGAAGGATTTTGAGCATAACCTTGCTAGCATGTGAAATGAGTGCAATCATTAGTAGTTCAAATATTCTTTGACTTTGCCCCTTCTCTGGGATTGTAATGAAAACTAGCCTTTTTCAATCTTGTGGCCATTGCTGAGTTTTCCAAATTTGCTGGCATGTTGAGTGCAGCACTTTAACAGCATCATTTTTTAGGATTTGAAATAGCTTAGCTGGAATTCCATCACCTCCACTAGTTTTTTTTGTAGTAATGCTTCCTAAGTCCCACTTGACTTCACACTGCAGGATGTGTGGCTGTAGGTGAGTGACCACACCATCATGATTTGTCGAGGTCATTAACACTTTGCTTGTACAGTTCTTCTGTGTAATCTTGCCACTTCTTAATCTCTTCTGCTTCTGTAGGTCCTTGCTGTTTCTATCCTTTATCATGCCCATCCTTGTTGAAAATGTTCCTTTGATATCTCCAATATTCTTGAAGAAATTTCTAGTCTTTCTCATTCTGTTGTTTTCCTCTATTTCTTTGCATTGTTCACGTAAAGAAGATTTTCTTATCTCTGCTTGCTGTTCTCTCAAACTCTGCATTAAATAACATAACAAGGAAGTTTGCAAATGATATACTGTTTTAATGCATTAAATGAACTGAAGGTACTCCTGTGACATTTCCTCACTTGGGGTAGAGCAACAGCTAGTGCCTTGGTGTTGTGAGACATTGGAATAACTATGGGAATATGTCACTATTAAAACTTGTCTTAATCTAAGTGTGGAAATGGCAAAGTCCTCTAGGAAGAATAAAGAAAAGGCTGAAATATACAGTGTGGCTTAGAACTTTTAATAAAAGCCCTGATGGATTATGACAGTGGCTACATACTATGTTATTTCATTTGACATGTCTGAAAAAGGCAAAATTGTAGGAATTAGAAACTGATCGGGTGCCGGGAGTGGGGGAACTGTTGATTACAAAAGCACAGCAGAAGTAAATTGAGTGATATGGGGTCGAAGTGTTCTTTGTCTTAATTGTCTGTGGCTGTTACACCACACTGTACATTTGTCAAAACTCATAAGCTATACACCCAAGTGAAATAATTTTAATTTGAGGTTAAAAAGAAGTAAATTTTGAATGACAGAGGAGGAGATCGTTGGATGGCATCATCGACTCAATGGACATGAATTTGAGTAAGCTCCGGGAGTTGGTGATAGACAGGGAGGCCTGGCATGCTGCAGTCCATGGAGTCTCAAAGAGTCAGACGCAACTGAACTGAATGGTGGGAAGAACAGGTGGTAAAGAGATGATCTCAGTATAGTGTGGTAGACACCCTACAAAGGATGAGGGGGATTAATTGGGGGGGTGGTTCAGTTGCTAAGTCCCATCCGACTCTTTGCAACCCCATGGACTGCAGCGTGCCAGTCTCCTCTATCCTCCACTAGCTCCCAGAGTTTGCTCAAATACATGTGCATTGAGTCAGTGATACTACAGGGGCCCTGGAAATGTTGTACATACTGATTGTGGTGGTGGTTACACAGATGTATATAGTTATTAAAACTCCTCTTCATGTATACATAGAATGGTTGGGCTTCTTTATGTGTAAATGGACTTACCTAGTGGCTCAGAGGTTAAAGCATCTGCCTGCAATGTGGGAGACCTGGGTTCAATCCCTGGGTTAGGAGGATCCACTGGAGAAGGAAATGGCAACCCACTCCAGTATTTTTGCCTGGAGAATCCCATGGACGGAGGAGCCTGGTGGGCTACAGTCCACGTGGTTGCAAAGAGTCAGACAAGACTGAGCGACTTCACTTTCACTTTTTATAATTTGAAATTGATTTATAAAAAAGAAAAAGTACCATGAGTTCTGGAACCAGAAGACCTTACGTCAAATCTTGACTGTAGCTTTAGTAGCTGGGTGGTCTTGAGCAGGTCACTGAACACCTTTGAGTTTCCATTTCTTTCTGTTAGTTATAGCTGACAATACCCATGTCTTGTAGCTCTGGCAAGGAGTAGAGAAGGGAAGTAGAGATAATGCCCTTGAACTGCTTGGTCCCTGCCTGACATAGCTTAGGGACTAGATATTTTCATTCCCATCCTGTGAATGGCTCAGTATGGAGAATGGATCTTTGAATTAACTGAAGCTGTTATATTTTAAAATAGAAGTTAAGTTGCAACATTTGTGAAAGGTAAAAATGTTAACATCCATATGTTTGTTTAATGATAGCTAGTAGAGTCTTATTACTGTTGCTATCTTTTATATCATTATAACATAAATCTTCTAGGCTTAAGTCTTATTTAATTAGGCAAGAACAATATGTAATATTCCTTCAGTCAGGAAAGCCTAAGTAATTATTTGCAGTGTTATCTTGTAAAGAGTCATTAACTGAGGAATCATTCAAACAATACTAGTGACACAGTTATGATTCCTATCTTTTTTCTTTGTTTTTATTCAGTCTTCGAAGTTAAATCTTTTATCTTATATCAAGTGGATAAATATTTTTTCCCTCTTTTGAGGGGAGGTATAGTGTATTTATTTACTTTTATTGAAGTGTAGTATAATATTATATAATTTATAAGTATACAATATAGTGACTCAGAATTTTAAATTTATACTCTGTTTATAGTTATATTTGCCATGTTGTATAATATGTCCTCATAGTTTCAGTTCAGTTCAGTCGCTCAGTTGTGTCCGACTCTTTGCGACCCCATGAATCGCAGCACGCCAGGCCTCCCTGTCCATCACCAACTCCTGGAGTTCACTCAGACTCGCGTTCATCGAGTCCGTGTTGCCATCTAGCCATCTCATCCTCGGTCGTCCCCTTCTTCTCCTGCCCCCAATCCCTCCCAGCATCAAAGTCTTTTCCAATGAGTCAACTCTTCGCATCAGGTGGCCAAAGTACTGGAGTTTCAGCTTTAGCATCATTCCTCATAGTTTATTTTATACCTAATAGTTTGTACTTCTTAATATCCTATCTCTTTATTGCCCTCCTTTTCCTCTTCCCATTGGTATGTTTACTGTTCTGTATGAGTCTATTTCTTTTTTGTTATATTTATTAGTTTGTTGTATTTTTTAGATTTTATATGTGATATCATACAGTATTTGTCTTGCTGTGTCTGACTTATTTCACTTTAGCATAATGCCCTCCAACTCCATCCGTGTTGCTGCAAATGGCAAAACTACCTTCTTTTTTCACGACTGATTAGTATTTCAAGTTCATAAGTATTAATAAGATTTCTTTGACCTTAGTCCCCTCTTTTATGACAAATGTTAAAAGTAATTGTAAATAATACACACATGCTTGTGTTCCAGGAAGGGGGACCCTTTCCAGGGCCCAAAAGTGGGCTCTTGTCTAACACTTGGAAAAGAATTGTTCAAGGAGACACACATGCTGACCAAGCAAGAGATGTTATTGGAAAGGGCACCTGGGCAGAGAGCAGTAGGGTAAGGGAACCCAGGAGAACTGCTCTGCCACGTGACTCTCAGTCTTGGGTTTCATGGTGATGGGATTAGTTTCTGGGTTGTCTTTGGCCAATCATTCTCACTCAGAGTCCTTCCTGGGGGTGCACTCATCGCTCAGGCAAGATGGATGACAATGAGAAGGATTCTGGGAGGTGGTCAGACATGTGCTGTCTCCTTTTGACCTTTCTCAAACTCTTCTGGTTGGTGGTGGCTTATTAGTTCTGTGTTCTTTACTAGGACCTCCTGTTGTAAAACAACTCATGCAAATGGTTACTATGGTACCTGGCCAGGGTGAGCGGTTTCAGTCAGTGTGCTTCCCCTAACACTTGCAGTGCTCAGCATTTTAAAGGCATTTGAAATAATCCAAAATGTGGCTTAGAACCACTCTTTCTCCTGAAAGAGCAGGTAACCATCTCCTACCTAATAATCACAATAGAAGCCACCTGTTTTTAAGTGCCTGGTGTGGTCAGTGGACTCTGATGGGCACTCTGTATTATTTGCATTAGAAGGTTATAGTTAAATTTGTATTCAGTTGCTTAATTCATTCTATATGATGGCCTTGCTAGATAAACAGAAAGTATTGTCCTTTGGCAAAGGAAACTGGGCTTGGAGAGATGAAGTTACAGCTCAGGGGGAGCCCTCTAATAGGTGGGGGAAACAGGCCTGTTGTTCTGGGCTGTCCTCCTCTCCTAAGACTCACACAGTTGATGTTTATTCTGTAGGAGCTTCACTCTTCAGGCCAGCCTTTGCCTAACTAAGAACTTAGGTTTTAGTTCTCCTGGAGCCAAATCTTTTTAATTGCATTCAGTAATTTCTTTAAGTGATTAAAAGAGCATTGACATAAGCCTTCACTATTAGAACCTTCTTTTTAGAGGGCTGCCAGCTACCTGGGTCTTAGAACCTTTGAGTTTATCTGCTTCCAGACTTCCCCTTTCAGTTCAGTGTCCACTCTGTCTTTAAAGTGCACTTCTGAAAAAACAAAACTGATCAAATCCCTCTTAAAACTCTGCTTTCAGGAAAAGAGGAAAACTCCCTAGTCTTGTACATAAAACTCCTCACAAGCTGGTCTTTTTGGATTTCTCTATTCTCATTTTCTTCTACTGCCAAGAATCCCGTCTGCACCCCCCAACCCAACCTCCCAACGGATTCCCCCCAAAAATCACACAGATAAACATCTTGTCCTTATCTTTAAGTGGAAACCAACCACCTCAAGTCATTTGTAGTCCATTGTCTCTATGCCTCTGGTGTATTTTGTCCTTCCGGTTGCAAGTACACTTTTCTTTCATCTAGCTTCTCTTCTTTGTTTAGCTAACACCCAAGCCTGGTTGCGGAGAAGGCAATGGCACCCCACTCCAGTACTCTTGCCTGGAAAATCCCATGGACGGAGGAGCCTGGTAGGCTGCAGTCCATGGGGTCGCTGAGGGTCGGACATGACCGAGGGACTTCACTTTCACTTTTCACTTTGATGCATTGGAGAAGGAAATGGCAACCCACTCCAGTGTTCTTGCCTGGAGAATCCCATGGACGGGGGAGCCTGGTGGGCTGCCGACTATGAGGTCGCACAGAGTCAGATACGACTGAAGCGACTTAGCAGCAGCAGCAGCAGCTTCACCTTCTGCCATAAGGGTGGTATCATCTGCATATATGAGGTTATTGATATTTCTCGCAGCAATCTTGATTCCAGCTTGTGCTTCTTCCAGCCCAGCATTTCTCTTGATGTACTATGCATATAAGTTAAATAAGCAGGGTGACAATATACAGCCTTGACGTACTCCTTTTCCTATTTGGAACCAGTCTGTTGTTCCATGTCCAGTTCTAACTATTGCTTCCTGACCTGCATACAGATTTCTCAAGAGGCAGGTCAGGTGGTCTGGTATTCCCATCTCTTTCAGAATTGTCCACAGTTTACTGTGATACTGAATGTTTATATAAACCATCCAGACTTGAGCATTTGGCCTCAAAATCTAACAGGGGAAAAAAAAGATTCTGACCCTTTTTTCTTTCCCCTCTCAACTTAACATGGCCTTGCATAAGTGAGTGTCTCATTTCTGAGACCCACCAAGCTTTATGGAGGCTGGTTGCTCCCACAGCAAGGAAGGTCACTGAAAACCCTATTAACCCACCATTCTTCCCTGAAACTGAGATCCGTAATAAGCATGGTGCAGTGGAAAGAGCATGAGACTGATGTGGCCAGTTTGTGAAAGAGGTTTCATCCAGAGAAGCTCTCTGGGAACTGGGTGGTCACAGTTAATCAAGTGCACTTAAGGAAACAAGAGGATAGGCTTTAGATTCTGCTCGCCCTAACCAATCCACCTCCCTACAGTCAAACAAAATGACTTGGAATTTGGTAGGCAGAGAGGAATCACACATGTGGCTTTAAAAAAATTTTTTAAGTAAATAAAAGTAATACATATTTATTGTAGAAAGCTTGGGAAATACAGGAAAACACACAATATGAAAAATCATTTGTACATAGAGTCTGCTTTTATATTTAAATATATTGTTAATGCTTTTCTATGTTGAAATATTTTTCTGTAGTCTGTTTTTAATGAATATATAATATTCCAAGGGGGAAGGGGCAGTATAGGGGTAGGACGTAAAGGTACATACTATTATGTATAAAATAAACTGCAAGGATATATTTGTACAACATAGGGAATATAGCCAATACTTCATCATAACTATAAATGGAGCATAACCTCAAAAAAATGTGAATCACTATATCATACACCTGGAACTTATATTGTACTTTAATTATACTTCAATAAAAAATAAGTAAAAATAAAAAATAAAATTTTATGCTTATAAGTTTGTGACTCTAAAATAATTTTTTCTAATAACATCAAACTTAAAAAAAAGCTTACATTCGAAAGTTTTAAAAGGTATTCCATTATTTTGATAGTCCATAATTTGTGAATTACTGTACATTAGCCTGGTTCCAAGTATTTATAATAATGAATAAGATAAAGTACTCAAAACACACAAAAATCCCTTATCAAATTTTTAAGGTACTTACTGCATGCTCAGTAGATAAGTCATAGAAAATGCAGAGAAGGATGATGAAAGAAACAAAGTTATCTGTAATCTCACTACCTAGAGATAACCATTCATTTTTTATCTTCTAGTCTTTCTATGAGTGTATGTGATTGCATATGATATGTAGTTTGTAAATATTACTTTTTTTCAATCTAAAGTTGACCCTTGAAAACATGCAGTTAGAAGTGCAGCCCCCATCACAAGTTGAGGATCCACATACTGCTATCCCTGCCTCAAAAGCAGAAGAGTCCATAAATGACTCCCCTAAGGGCAGGAAGCTGAAACAGCTTGGATAGAAGCCAGGATTCAGACCATAGTTCTTTTGATTCCACATATTGTGATCAGTAATTGAACACAAACTTTTCCCCACAGTTACTTCAGTTCAGTTTCAGTTCAGTTGCTTAGTCATGTCCGACTCTTTGAGACCCCATGAATTGCAGCACGCCAGGCCTCCCTGTCCATCACCAACTCCCGGAGTTCACCCAAACTCATTTGCATTGAGTCGGTGATGCCATCCAGCCATCTCATCCCCTGTCGTCCCCTTCTCCTCCTGCCCCCAATCCCTCCCAGCATCAGGGTCTTTTCCAGTGAGTCAACTCTTTGCGTGTGGTGGCCAAAATATTGGAGTTTCAGCCTCAGCATCAGTCCTTCCAATGAACACCCAGGACTGGTCTCCTTTAGGATGGACTGGTTGGATCTCCTTGCAGTCCAAGGGACTCTCAAGAGTCTTCTCCAACACCACAGTTCAAAAGCATCAATTCTACGGCACTCAGCTTTCTTCACAGTCCAACTCTTACATCCATGACCATTGCCTGGAGAAACCATAGCCTTGACTAGACGGACCTTTGTTGGCAAAGTAAAATCATGCTTTTTAGTATGCTATCTAAGTTGGTCATAACTTTCCTTCCAAGGAGTAAGCGTCTTTTAATTTCATGGCTGCAATCACCATCTGCAGTGATTTTGGAGCCCAAAAAAATAAAGTCTGACGCTGTTTCCACTGTTTCCCCATCTATTTCTCATGAAGTGATGGGACCAGATGCCACAGTTACTTAAAGATCTGTAAAATGAAAATACAGGTATTACATTTAGTGAAAAAAATTCATGTATAAATGGACCTGCACAATTGAATCAACAGTCTATTATTTCATGTGCATTATCCTACAGTATTTCTAAAAATATTCTAAAGCTTAATTTTCTATTGCCTGGATATATCATAATTTATTTAACCATTCTTTTAGCACATATTTAGATGTATGTACATATGTTTCGCTGTTATAGACATATAGAACTTCCATTTAAAATAAAGCACCAAAAATGGTTACATAATTTAATGCTGGTGGAAATAAAGTAAAAATAATTCATGTAGACATTTTCTAACCTTCATATTCTGCTTTTAATAGTTATTCACTGAAAGACAATTTTCCTGCTCTGTTTCATACTATATGAGTTTTAGAATTTATGTCAAAGAAACCTGTTTCTGCCAGAATTGCTGGCTGAGCTTCCTGTCTCTAAAGATTAGTATTTAGGGTTTCTTTTGAGGGAGACACACAAGTGGTGCTGCTGGGGACTGATGACTTATGACTTGTTTAACCAAATACTTGACCTTCCTCTAAGCTGTCACACTTCAAGAGAGTTTAATGACTCCAGTTTTAAGCTTTTGTAGCATTATGGATTTCTTCCCTTGGATTATAATAAAGCAATAAGCCATAAGCACAAAAAATTGTTTTAAAAATAAGTAGGATATTTTGTCAGGGAAACAACAGAGAGTGACTAATGGCATTTTATATTTCAACTCTGATCACTTTGTAGTGGATGCCTACCTTCTCAGGTTGCTCAGGATTGGGTTCCTCCATCCTGTTGAAGGGCTCTGCTGAGGAAATTGCCTGCTCCGGGCTCTGGCTATGATCTGTGATTATAGTGCAGAGAAAATATGTGCCTTAGCTCCTTGCAGGGTGACTTAGCCATTAGTTCCCACATTTTCCAAACTTTGTTATGTTGCTTTTGTCAGCTCATTCTTAATTCCATAGTGATTTCACATACAAATTTAAATCAATGACTTGCTTTAGTGGAAACTGCCTTAGTCAACTCTTAATGGCTTATATTAGGCAATGAATGAAGGAAGGAAAGGATGAAGAGACGAATGAATAAATGAGAGCTAGCCATAAAACAAATGAGCGTAAATTGGTATTCCAGAATAAATGATGGTCTCTGCTATTACTATTTTGATCTGTTTGGTGCATGATGAATGGCACACCAGTATAGGTACTTGGAACAAGATGGATCTTTCAGTTGGACAGATTATATCCTGTTCAGTGCCTCTGTGTATACAAGAAATTTGCTTCTCTCATGCTAGCCTAGGTCTGCAAAAAAAAAAAAACAACATCAAAAAACGAAACAAAAATGATGAGCTAGCCGTGGAGGTTTTCTTTGGAGTAGGAGACTCTGATGGGCAGGACAGATGCATCTGGCAGAGCAAAGCGAGAAGAGCTATTGGGCTTATACAAATTCTGTTTTACCTTCACTTAAAACCTCAGTCTCATTTCCAAAAACATTTTGGGAGAAACCTCTTGGTGAGAGAGTTGCTCTGTCACAAAAGGTAACTTGAGAGCAGTTTCCTGTCTGCCTTTTTTGCCAGCTCTCTAGTTGCAAGATCCTGCCTTGTACCCAAAGGAGGCTTTGAACATCAGCTGTCTTGAACAATCTCTAGTGTTATCACTTATTTTAATGCTCTTTGCACAGGTCACTCTTGGATGTGGTGCTCTGGGCAATCTCACCCCAGAATGCTTCCCTTCCTTTATTTAACCTCTGACCTGTGAAAACAAGAGTTAATCAAGAGTTCTAAGGTAGCTAAGAGGAAGGGGAAGTGTTTGGTTACAAATTAAATATGAACAAGTCATAAGTCATAAATCTCCAATAGTGCTACCAGTTGTGTGTCTCAAGTTGCATATGGTACAGGGTATTTGGGTTATAAATTCAAGTTCAGGGCTCTCTAACTTGTTTGGGGGTAGGTTTCTTTTAGTCTAAAACTCTCTGCCTTCTAAAACATTATGTTTATCGGACCAGCTACATCTATATCCTGCTTTCTCTCTGTGTGCCCATCTCCCTTCCTTTCTTTACCTGCCTGCTTGCTTGTGTTGATTGGTTTGCTGTCCTGTGAATTGAGACAGAGCTGCTTTCCTGAAAGAAGTTAAGCATATGGAAAAACTTGCCAAGGAAAGGCACTGAAGCATAGAGCATAAATGGTTTTAAGAGACAGGCAGACAGACACTTTTATAGAGAGATTTGTGACTGAATGATACAACATTCAAGCAGAGATCTGGGGTGGAAATGAAGTTAAATTTAAGTGCTATTTGTGGAAAACTGATGCCCTGTCTAATCTAGTATTTCCTTAATTGTCACCATAAGGATACATTTAAAGCTTTATGCTTTAAAAGGCAACAGTCTAAGAATCTATGACACAGGCCATTGTTTGAGGTAATTTCTTAAAAAAACACGCCTCTAAGGTGTGTTTTTGACACAAAGCCATTGGTTTTTGACACGAAGCACTGGAAGCGTAAAACATATCTTTTGTCATGCTTGATTAAAATATTTTAAATCGAGCCATTTATATTTGTGTTTCTGAATGTAACGTGTACACTAATTCCTAAAGCAGTAAAGAGTTGACACATGACTAGTGTCCCTGGAGCTGGCAAAGTAAGAAAACATGCTGAATTGTTGGGAGGCAGCCAGAGTTGGCTTGCTCAGAATGCTTCGAGCCGAGGGGCCTTTGGAGGCAAGCTTTCGTTTTATCAGGGTATTACAGTAAGAACTGCATGGTAAGGATTTTAAATCCTCATCTCAGGATTGACTATTACACTTGATCAGGTTGTACAATTAATACTGTGTTGTATGGAGTGAGTAGAGTAGAGATCATGTTGGACTAATTTTATGTCTGAGCCATGCTTTTAGTAGCTGTACTGTCCTAGGTAAATCACTTTGCTTCCCTGAGACTCAGTTTTCTCCTCTGTGAAATGGAATGATAATTTAACTCAGAGTCGTTGTAAAGAATAATATGTCAAAGCACCTAACACTTGATAAATTGCCCCCTTTCCTCATTAGCTGCTTCTTCCAAGCTCTAAAATGTGAATAATATCAAATGTTGTCTCAGTGGGATAATTAATTTTGTTGTTTACTACTGAAAGTAGGACAGGATTTCTTGTGTAGCCATTTCTTCCTTTTGTTGTGTGTGTGTGTGTATGTGTGTGTGTTTGTGTGTTTTCCAACAGAGACAGTGTGTTTCTCCTTTAGTCTATGAAAGCTTCTGTAAGGTGGGCCATGGTTAGACCCTCACTAACCCATTACATTATATTACAGTAGTAATTTAAACCATAAAATAAGATGCTTTGGATGGGAAAAAAACTTGCAGGTGTGTGAATACAGGAGTGGGCTGCATCATAAACTCTCTTAGGAAAATGATGAAAGGCCTCTGTGCTCACCCTCTCTGGGCTCAATGGAAAACATCTGAGAATTACAGTGAATTGTCAGTGCAGGTGTCATTACTCTACAGATCTTCTGTTACCAACACTTCACCGGTGATAACAGAAAAGTGTCTCCTTGCTTTCCTCCTAAGCAATCTCCCTCAATCATAGTAATGCTGTCGTAGAAAAGAAGATGACAGATCCACTCTCTAAAAGCAACAATTATTGAATACCCATCAAGAGAGAAAAGAGTCTTTTTTCCAAAATCAAATCCAAGTGTATGTTTGGGTAGCTTTATGTAAGCACAGATGTTTTATGGCAGCTTTTTTTTTTTAATACGAATTAATATTTCTGCTCATTCAGTACATACATTTTCCTGCATAGACATAATAGATATCACAATGGGATGTTAATTATGGACATAAATCAGAGATTCTGGAGCTTAACTGGAAACCATAATAAATTTACAATTTGAAATTAGCAACTGTGAGCAAAGTAGAATGCTCAGATTGAGTGAGACTATCTCTGATCTCCCAAAGGGGATTGAGTTTGTTTGTTTTTTCTTATTTAGGTTATTCCAACTTTTGATCTTAATGGCGAAAGAGTGCGATTTCATTAGGGAAAAACATTGTTCAATCTGTTTCAGGCTCAGTGGTGGATGTGTATGTTTTTCCCTCACAATTGCCATGTAAGGTAAATATCCCCATTTTACATGTTGGAGAGGAGAAATGGTCCAGGCCACAGCTAGTGACAGAATAGATGGGTCTTCTGGCTTAGCAATCTGTGTAAAATTGATCAGCAAACTGTCTTTTTCCATGGGAAAACTTTCTAGAACACCAGTGTGTCTGCTTCTTTCATGAGATAGTGAGCTCCCCAAATGCTGGGTCCTGGATCTCATTACTCATGCACCTTGCAGAGTGCCAGCCATACATCAGATGGCTCTTAATAAATACAGAGGAATATGTGGTTTCATGGATGATTGACCACAACATTTGAAAAGTGAACGATCTGGAAATGTGTGATGTTTGAACTGTAAATGTCACCTCCATTTTAAATTCCAGAAAATGTTCAGTGAAGCTTGTGCAGTTAGCTCAGGAAGATGTGGATATTTTTCTCATAGGAAGGAACATGTGTGCACCTTGGTGCTAAAGCTGTAGTTTGAGAACTGTATGTGTGAAAACTGCACACATGGATGGTTTTTGTTGGGCTTAAAGATGGGAATCCTTGTTGACTGAATGTAATGAGGGAGAAGATAGGTCTTACTGAAGGCAGTGTGGTTGAAGTCTAGAGTCTTCCCACTTTCTGCCTCCAGTTGGGAGGGTAAGGGGAGGGCATGAGAGGTGTAGGAATGGGAGGGAGGAAAGCTCATGTTAGAGCTTTTCTTTTCAGTAAAGTTCGAGAGAAGAATATCTTTTGAAGAGCAGGAGAAATGGATTAGAGATGGGAGAAAGCAAGTTTAGAGCAAACTCGGAGAAACTTGGGGCCTGATACACTAACAGATCAGTGGATACCTGGGCAGTTTTAGAGGTTCACGTGTGCTTGAAAAATTAGGTTATCAAACTACAATAATCAGTTTAGTTTGTGACATTTTCCCATAGTACTTGAAGTGGAAAAAAAAAAAAAGTGGATAGTGGGATTCAGTTATGTTGAAGGACAAAGAATAAGAAATCTTAAGTTTGTGGGTACTTCTTGATCTGCTTGGAATGTGTGCTCACTCTATTTTAATTATTTGTCACAGACTCCAGCAGTCCACTGATAGCAGTTGTTTTTGTTTCTGGAGGATTTTTCTAAACAAAATCCCGCCTCCTAAGTCTGAAGCCCCACTTTCCAGTAAGAGTTGGTTTACTGCTACTCTCTGGCTCTGGTGGTGATGGCCTTAGTAGAAACTGTAGGGATGAGTTACGTCTATCAAGGGAAGTTCTGACCTAGTGGATGTTTAACACATGCCAGGCACATATTAGAGATTAAACACTAAACAGTCTTGATCTTTGTTCTCATGGAGTTGACACTAATCAAGAACTAAGGTGAGTCTTCATGTACGATAAGCCCAGGAGCTGGGACTAAAATGCACCTATTTAAGTGGAACCAAAATTTTATGGGACTTCCCTGGTGGCTCAGATGGTAAAGCGTCTGTCTACAATGCGGGAGACCTGGGTTCAATCCCTGGGTTGGGAAGATCCTCTGGAGAAGGAAATGGCAACCCTCTCCAGTATTCTTGCCTGGATAATTCCATGGACAGAGGAGCCTGGTAAGCTACAGTCCATGGGGTCGCAAAGAGTCGAACACGTTCTGAGCGACTTCACTTCACTTCAAAATTTTATAGTAAAAATGAAGGGAGGTTTATTTTAAAATTTTATCTAGAAAAAAAAAGAAATAAACTTTGAAAATAAATTCATTTGGACAAAATCTAGCTTTTATTCTAACAACACATTAAATCTTAGAATAATGAGTCAAGTGGGGTTTTGGGGGAGGTTTTTTTGATTTTTTCAGACTTAATAATACATCATATTTGACTTTCATAGGATAATCATAAAAGGAGTCATTTTTCCAAAAGTATTTGAAGATGTCATCAGTTTTCCCAAAGCTTCTCTTAACCCTTTTATACTGAATTCATTTTCTTTTGATGTGACTTTGGTGTCACCATCCTTGTTTTTCTTGATTTTTTTCTCATCCCTTGTTTCCTGGTCTAATGCTGCCAGGTCTTCATTTGTTAGTCACTTTGCCTTGACTCTGAGCAGGTGTCCAGCATCTTAACAAGGACTTCATGAAATTCTGCATTGTTTGCAGAGGCTGTAGTTTTATTTGCATTTTCTTGTAGATGTTGGACCGTCCAAGACACTAGCAGTGGAGTAGATAGAGATGCTAGTCAAACTTGAAGGGCTGAGTGGGGACTTACTGGTTTAAGTGGTCATATCATTTGTGAGTATTTTCCTCTTAATAACAGCTTGTACTTTGCTGTCCACTCTGGTGACTGCAGGGCATGAGGTATACAGAATCCTGGAGGAGCCTCTGAAGCAGAGACTAAGAATGTTAGGCGGAGAGGGACAGGAAGAATATTCCAGGCCCTAGGTTGGATGTCTCTTGTATACATCAGTTGCATTCATTAGATGGTATATATCTTTTTATAGAAGAGGAAACTGAGTCTTTGAGAGATCACTTCCCTGATGTGTCACAGTTACTACCGAGATTCATACAGAGTTGACTCAAGTCTGTGTTTTCCCATGTGCTGTGCTGCTCTGCTTCTTTAAATTTTGAGGGTGGGAGTAGTTAATATGAAAGCTTTAACAACTGAATGCCAAATAGCCTTAGCCAAGGGATGTTTTGTCATCCGGTAAATCCTGGGTGACAAAAATCTGCTGATGGGAAGTAAGAAAAGAAGGGATACCTCCCTTAGAGTACCCATGATGGAGTTTTAAGAGCTTCTCAGGCAAGTGGAAATCACCAAGAAAAACTGAAAAAACATATTGCATGTCAGTCTTCTTAGCCTTGAACTCATCATTCTAAACGCAAGTAGATGCACATCTGCCACAAGCCCCTCAAGGAGGTACTATTTCACTGTATCTCCTAATATAATGGTGCCTGAACATTTAAATATTAAACCGTTTATTATAAAGTGAAGAAGTGAAGTTGCTCAGTCGTGTCCAACTCTTTGCAACCCCATAAACTGTAGCGTACCAGGCTCCTCTGTCCATGGGATTTTCCAGGCAACAGTACTGGAGTGGATTGCCATTTCCTTCTCCAGGGGATCTTCCCAACCCAGGGCTCGAACCCAGGTCTCTGGCATTGTAGACAGAGGCTTTACCGTCTGAGCCACCAGGGAAGTCTATTATAAAGTAGTTTTCATTTTTTGGTTCATACTAGAGCCAGAGCATTTATGTTGATCTCCTACAAATTATGTGTATTACCAGATCGTATCATCTAAGGTTTTCTCTCTTTAGGGTAGCAAAGTGGACACTGGCTCTGGTAGGGCTGAGATGATCTACTGGGCTGTGCTGAGTGGGAAGTAAGCACTTTCTGCCTGGCTCTAAATACTCATCCTCAACATGTTTCTTCTCTTTAACTGGCCCTGTGGTTCCCCACCGATTACAGAATAAAAAGGAGGCCCATGGGTTTGGCATGAGAGCCCCTCCGGAGCCTGACCCTTCTGCACACTGCCTCATCTTTCAGCCTGCACAGCCTACTCTCTGGCTATTCCAGCTGCACACAGTTCTTAAGTCATGCCCAGGTTTGTGCTGGCAAGCCACTGCTCCTGTGATTTTCCTGTGCTCTTTATCTCCACCCCTTCCAACCTTCTTCCCATACACTAAGAGCAGCCTCTTTCAAGACTTAGCTGAAGCCCAGCCTTTCTGTGTGATGCATATTGACTCCTACCAACAGATGTAACTAGCTATTCTCTCCATTGTGTGCCCTCCCCTGTAACCATGGTTTAAATTTTTTACTTTCTCAACTCATGTCATTATTCTGTATACTCTACTTGGTCTACTTATGGAGTCGCAAAGAGTCAGACATGACAGACTGTTTTTTCTTTGTTTGTTTGTTTTCATGTTCCCTTGTAATTTAATAATTGGATCCAAAAGCCTAGGCCAAATAAAGCACTTGGGAAAGAGATCCAGCAGTCCCACCTAAGCTATTACTCCTTGTTATATTATCTCTTTTTCCCACAAAAGACCATGGCCTTCTTCAATGCAGGGACTCTTTGGGATTTTTGGCCCCAGCCTTGAACTGAGCCCAACACGTGGTGATGCTCTGCATTGCAAACTTGAGCAGTTGCATGAATGGAACAAGTTGAGCAAGCCCTGAGATGTTTGGAAGTCCGTTAGCTATCCAGGGAGGAGTGAGCAGCACAATGGAGCGTTTGTTTCCTGCCTTTGGATTGGGAAGTAGTGTTTACTTCGTGCTGACAGACGAGCACAAAATGGAGCCGAGGGTCTCCATATCCTCACCTGCACCCTTGCCGGCAGCTCGAAGCTGTTGTGTCGGCACTAATGAAGCAGCACAGGAAACACCACTGGATAAAGTTCAGCTGTGAACCCTGGCCTCCCAACAGGGGAAAAGAGGGATCCTTTGAAGAAGAAGACAGCTGGGTTTTGGTTTCAAGACCTTAACACTGCCATCACTAGATACTCATCTGTCAGTGCACAGGGGACAACATGTGGGGAACAGTTGTGTCCGGTCAGGCTGAAGAGAGAGAGATGGCTGGTTTCCAGGGCAACTGCAAAACCTCCCATGGCTCAGGGTTCTGTTTAGTGTAGCCAAAAAGAATCGATTTGGTGGGGTCGAGGTTGAGTGTGAGATCCTGGGCACAGTCGGCTGTGGGCCAGGCGACTGTAGCACGTCACCCTCCGCATCCTCACAAACTATGTTGGTCAGTTGAACCTAGTGGCCAGAACTGCTTCCTGTGCACCACAGTCCTAAATTATCAGAGAAGCAGCCTGTCCCATGTCCCTTCAGGTCTTCCTAAAATGACTACAACTTTGCTCTCATTTACTTGAAACCGTGGTTTCCTTAAACAAAATATGGAATTTCTCTTCTTGCTTCCCCCCTCAACCCCTTCCCACTGGATTTAACTAGTGGTATTTTTTCCTGTCAGGGAAAAAAAAAAGATATTTGTAATCCTTGATTGAGTTTGTTTACTGAGAATCCTCTAATCTGGGCAGGAGTTTTTTCTGAGGGGATTTATTGTTCATTCTATAATGGCTTTTAACTCAGCAGAGGTTTATTTAACAGAATAGGAAGAGGGAAACTTATCTCCTCCCTAATCCCTCTTGAATGTTTACATTACTCTGCCAAAGTAAATGCTGTGTAAAGTGGCAGCAGTCATTTGCTCTGTAATAATCAATATGCAGTTGCCAGAGCTGATTGAAGCATATTAACATAAGTGATAATACTGTCAGAGAAGTGAAAAGTTAAGTTGCTTATCAGTATATTTTGATAAGCTACTTAAATTTTACAGTAGCATGTGCTAGCTTCAGACAGACATTAATGACAGAGAGCTGTGCGCTTTATCTATCCTCTCTATTCGCTCTCACTTCATTTATTACCCTCAGCAGTACAGCTGGTAATCTATCCAGGGCGCTGATTTCCTTCTGCCCGCTGGGATGGAGTCAGCTCTCCACTCTGTTGGTAATGGACACTATGAGCGCAGCAGGGCAGATGTGAGCATGATGGCAAGCAGTTGATAGGATACTCTTCCCACATGACTGTTTGATGTCGTTTTGGAAAAGTTTTCTACGGAGAACAAAAGCCATTGATGTTTTAAGTGAAAAAACTTCTTGGGAATAGGAATGTGTTTCAGCAATAATTCTGGAGCATTAATACGCCTCTGCTGGTTTTGTTTGTTCCATCAACACTGAGCACTGAGGGTCTGCCCTGGGAAGACAAAGTAAAGAAGGATGTGATTCCTTCCTTATTGTTATGTTTAATCTGTTGGGAAGACAGATGCACCATTGAGTGCCGCATGGTGTGTGGACTGTTATAATGATAGTTTGCATGTGACAGGGCAGTACAGAAGAAGGGGAATTAGGGCTTGAGAGTCGGGGACAGGGCAGCGGTGGGGAACTATTAGGAGAATGAGCAGAAGTCAGCTAGAGGAGATCATGAAGGTCAGAGGGAAAATAGTGCTAAGTGTATGCAGTGCAGACTCGGGCAGTCTTGAGATCGCCTGGACATTCCTCAGAGTATGATTGCAGTGAGAGGAATGTGTATATGGGGGTGCAAAGTGAGGGCAACTGGAAGGATGGTCAAGGACCTCACAGAAGAGCCTTGAATGCTGTCCTAAGAAGTCCTGCAATGATGGTGCACCGCTGCAGGAATTTAATCCAATGGGCTACTTACACTCACATTTTAGACCACTCTGTGAGCCACACAGACGATGGATTAAGGTCAGGACCAGACTCTCGTCAGAATTAAGGGACATGATGGTCAGGACCTGCTGGAGGGCAGTGGGCGCAGAGAGTCAGAGCTCTTGCTGCAATAAGCACAGGCTGTATTATAATAGAAAGTTTGATGAATGGTTTCAAGCTCTTGGGGCCTTTGGGACACTTGCACACAGCAACAGTTAAAGTGCTGTGTATGTGTGTCTATGTGAGTGTATGTGTGGCTATGTGTGTTCAATCATGAGAAACTTGAATAGAAGCTTTCCTGGAAGGGGTGGGTGTGGTAGGAGGAGCCTGGGGGGCTCTTCAGAGATGGTTCCTGATTGCAGAGTCTGCTTTGAATTTCTTCTTTATGAACCTGTTCTAGCTCTGAGGCATGGGAATAATTTATAATGGACATTGAATCCTCTGCCTTACACAGGCAATTTTTTTAAATCTCAGAAATAATTAGCATTTTACCAGTCTGCATTTCTAGCACAGCGTACAACAGGAAGGCTCTTCGGGATGTAAAGAGAAAGTGAAATGTACTGTCTTGAGTTAGCTCCTGATTAGTTTTTGACCTGTATACTAATAGTTTGTGTGTTTCCTCTTCTTCCCTCAGCTATCTCCCCTGGTTCGAAGTATTTTATAAACTACTTAACATCTTGGCAGATTACACGACAAAAGGACAGGTATTTACCTTCTATTTTACTCTGTTTAATAAGTAAACTTTAACTTTTATGATTATAAAAATAATCGTGCTGTGTATTTCACTAAAATGTTTACTGAAAAAGTAACACATTCCCATTATAGAAAGTTTGGGAAATTCAGAAAGCAGTAAGAAGGAAAAGAAAGTCGCTCCTAATATGTCTCCCTACCTTCCCCTCAACCTCAAATAAATATTGCTAGCATTTTGGGATGTTTTCTTCCTTTACTTTTTGAATTAAATACATAATAAATAGGCCCTTAGCATTCAGAGTTAATATTCACCATCTCATATTCCCAAACAGCTCTGAAAGTTCATGATAAGTATTAAATAATAATTTTGCTGAGGCACAAATTTGAATTATTAGGGTTTGTCAATAAAACACTTAACTGGCAAGTGACCTAACCCAGTGTCCCAGTCCCATTTCAGTAGGGCTTTCTTGTGCTTTTACAGTAATTTTTTTAAGGCTACCTCACTGTACTTTTGGAAGAAGTCACACACTGAAGTATCTTCGGTGGGTGTCAAGAGGCAACTGGAACTGTATTTAGATTTTTGAAACCCACAGTTTTAGGTACCATAGTAATGGACGTGTTTATTCCATGATAATAAAACCATGGTAAATCTTTCCCATGGCTGCATATCATGTATCATATACCTTGGTTTACTGAGACGTTTCTCTGTATTAGGAATTTTCATTATTTGGGGAGAATATTTCATTATTTTTTTTCACTATTGTATAGCCATTAACATCTTTGAACATAAAAAAATTTTCTTTATTTTGGAGTGTTTCCTTAAAAGGAGAATCTCAGATGGGCCATTTGAAGGTTAGTAAACATAAATATTTTAAAACATTTGCCAAGCTTCTTTCCAGAAGAATTGTACTCCTATATTTTGCCAGTAAAGGGTAAAAGATACCCTTCAGTGGCCAAGTACAGGAATACCTGGGTTACCAAAGTCACATCACTGGCTTTTGATGACTTCATTGTGTCCTTGACAAGTGAACAGTTCTCATTGTTTTAATTTCATTTTTTGATTATTAGTTAGTTGAATATTTGTCTATATAACTTATTATAGTTTCCTTTTTTGTAAATGGTCTAAGATTTTTAATTAAAGAGATGCATTATTATTAAATGTTAGAGAGTTTCCCCCATCGTATTGTCTACAGAACATTAGTGCTAAAAAATGCTCCATTCAAAAAGAGTACCATAGGTGAGTAATACTGGAGTCAGAAAGGGAAAGCTGTGCCTCATTTTTGTCTCCTTAAAATTCTTGTAACATAGACTCTGAAAAGTCCTACAGTGGAGAAATATATGTTACCTAGAAATTCACAACGGCCCCATCCCCCCCCCTTTTTTTTGTTTTGTTTGATGGTCCATTGTTTTTATCCAAATTGTATGTGTGCGTGCTTACAAATAAATTTAATTATTAGCAAGAAAGATACATTTCACATATATTTAAATCAGGATTTTGTAACTTCACACTTGTTTTATTCAACATTTCAAAATAGCTTTACAAATGGCACTAAAAATGATATTCTTTTTAGCTCTACCTGTATTATTGCATCAAAAAATGGGGTTCGTTTATACTCGCAGCCCTATCCCTTTTAATTCCATGACAAATATTAACAGCATTCTGAGATACCAGTGTTTCCTGGAACACATTTTGGGAAATGCTATTTTTGAAGAAAAGGTAGAAATTATGTGAATAATGGATAAATCTTTAAGTTAGATTTACTCACTGGCAAGTGTATTCCAGAGGCCACAGTAAATGGAAGAAATAACTAATAGAAATGGCTCCCTGGATCACTACACTCATTCTGAAAGGATGCTTTAGGTATCAGGAAATTCTGTCATAAAATAAGTGGTTTACTCTTTGATGAATGAGTTGAGGCCACCTTGGATCTGTTCATTGATTTCCGATTCATGGTTCACTTTTGTCAAACATTTGGTTTTTCATTTAAAACTGAAAGATGTCTAAGATGTCTAAGATGTCTTTAGTAAGTAGAATTGTATAACATGTAGGCTCTTAATCTTACAATTAGAACTTAACTCACATTTTTTCCCCACCATATATAAGCTCCAGTCATTTAAAAAAAAAAAAAAACGACTTAACCAGACTTTTAAAAACATGTCTTAGGGTACAGGAAGTATTAGGTGGGTAACAAACTATGCATAGGGGAGATAGGATTATTACTCTGTAAAACTGGTGTACCAATCCTCTGGGCCTCTGCCCCAGTTAAGGACCCTGCCTCTTGGAATGTTGGAAACTGAGATCAGTGATCTGTTCTAGTGGAGTCTGTTTCCCTTATATGAAAGACTCTGTTTATTGAACTTCTTCTGGTCAAAGAAATTATGACACAGAAGATAGGTAGTCTGCTTGCAACTGGCTTGATTATTTGCAAGGTGTGGGTTATGATTAGAACAGGTAGAAAGAGCTTTAATTAAAAAAAAAATAAACGACTCTTTCCCAAGTCCAGAAGTCATTGAGAAAGTTGTACAGGGTAGGTAGGCTTCAATTAAGGGCCTGGGGAGTGGCCATGATGACTCAGCATGGAGGACAGAGTCTAAGCTACATCATGAGGGTGTCTGTTTGAGTCACTGATGCGCAGTGATTATCAGGCCCTGAATAAGGCAATGATGACATCTCGGCAGAAGGGATAGCAGAGGGTGAGGAGGGCGTCTGATCCAGAGAGAGAGTGAGCAGGCTGTTTGAGGGTGTTGGAGGCTAAGCAGTGACGCAGTTATTTATGTGGGACAGTAGTGACAGTGGAGAAGGCGATGGCGCCCACTCCAGTACTCTCACCTGGAGACTCCCAGGGATGGCGGAGCCTGGGGGGCTTGCAGTCTATGGGGTCGCAAAGAGCTGGACATGACTGAGCTGCTTCACTTTCACTTTTCACTTTCATGCATTGGAGAAGGAAATGGCAACCCAGTCCAGTGTTCTTGCCTGGAGAATCCCAGGGATGGGGGAGCCTGGTGGGCTGCCGTCTATGGGGTCACACAGAGTCGGACACGACTGAAATGACTTAGCAGCAGCAGCAGCAGTGGCGACAGTGTCTTGGCTTTATCTGGGCACCAGATGTCAGAACTTCAGTGGGATCTAGACGAGGCACGTGGAAAGACGACAACAGCAATGGCCGAGCACTAGGGTGATGAACCCTGGGATAAGGAGGGCATTTTTGTTGGTGGGAGATCCAGGGGAGGGGGGCCTAGCACTGGATGTCAGTATTTGAGCAGAGTAAGAAGGACATCCAGATGGAGAGGGAGGTAGGGACAGTGATAAAAGATTGCTTACATACAAGCAAGTCGATATATTAAGGAAATAAAGGCAACATTTTTCACTTTGGCTAGAATATAGTTAAAATATATAAAGAGAAGAAACTAGAATTATTCCTGTGTTGGATTGAAATGAGAGTCATTGATGTGAACCCCATGGCTTTCAGTATATGTGACAGATATAGAAAATGGAGATGTAACTGTGTACTGTGGGTTGTGTGTGTGAGAGAGATGTCCCCTGGCCCTATCCACTGAAAGGGTCTGGGGTCCACAATACACAAGTAGCAGTGAGCACACCCAAGTACCCAAATCTTGGTTCCTAAATCCATTTTCTGGTCAAAGCTATGGTTTCTCCAATAGTCATGTATGGATGTGAGAGCTGCACCGTAAAGAAAGCTGAGTGCTGAAGAATTGATGCTTTTGAACTGTGGTGTTGGAGAAGACTCTTGAGAGTCCCTTGGACTGCAAGGAGATCAAACCAGTCCATCCTAAAGGTCCTGAATATTCATCGGAAGGACTGGTGCTGAAGCTCCAATACTTTGGCCACCTGATGTGAAGAACTGGCTCATTGGGAAAGACCCTGATGCTGGAAAACAGTCCATGGGGTCGCAAAGAGTCAGATACAACTGAGCAACTGAACTGAAATAGATTTTCTACTGAAAGGAGCAGAGACTCCATGAAGAAATGTCTGATTCTTCTTATACTTGTGAAAAGATGAGTCTGGAATATCTTTTTGTGCCAAAAGTGAGGAGGTGCTCAAAACATTTTGGGGTGGAGGGGTCAAGATGGATAGGAGGATGTGGAATTCACCTATCCTCACAAGTACATCAAGAATATGTCTGCAAATGGAACTGTTCTCTGTTCTCACAGAGCACCTACTGAACACTAACAGAACTCTCTGGACACCTAAAAACACAAGAAAAATCCCCACACAACCAAATAGGATGAAAGAAAGAAAAGAGGAAATAGGAAGGGAACAGCACCCCTGGCAGGGAGCTGAAGGATGAGGAGGCATTCCTTCACTCAGAGAAACCCCTTCACTCTGGGGAAGTCAGCTGGGACAAAGAAGGAACTTCAGAGGATCAGAGGGGAACCAGCAACCAGTCTGAGAGGTAGGCCAGAATAAGATCTGTGCAAGCTGCATACCCCAGCCTGAGTTGTGTGTCTGCCGGTGTGGAGGGAGGCTGCGTGCTGAAAAATGGGATTTGGAGAGCAGACCTAGGGAAGGGACAACTGTTAGCTTAGATACCAAGACTTAGCTCCACTCAACTTTTTGCAGACTCCAGTGCTGGAAGCCTCAGGCCAAACAACCAGCAAGATAGGAACACAATCCCATCCATTAACAAACAGGCTGCTTAAAGTCATAGTAAGCTCACAGACACCCCAAAACACATACCCCTAATGTAACCCTTCCCATCAGAGAGGCAGGACTCAGTCCTGCCCACTGGAGCACAGGCACTGGTCCCTTCCGCCAGGAAGCTTACACAAGCTCCTGGACCAACCTGACCCACTGGAGGACAGAAACCAGAAGCAAGAGAAACTGTGACCCTACAGCCATCAGAAAGGAGATTGCAAGCACAGTGAGTTAGACAAATTGAAAAGACGGAAAAAATATTGCAGATGAAGGAGCTAGGGAAAAACCAAGAGGACCAAGTAAATGAAGGGAGGAAATAGACAATCTACCTGAAAAAGAATTCAGAGTAGTATAATAAAGATGATCCAGATCTCAGAATAATCACGGATGAACAACGCAATAACTGAAATGAAAAATACGCTGAAAGAAATCAATAGCAGATAAACTGAGCAGAAGAATGGATAAATGAGCTGGAAGATGGAATGGTGGAAATACTGCTGCAGAGCAGAATGAAGAAAAAAGAATGAAAAGAAATGAGGACAGTCTCAGAGTCCTCTGTGACAACATTAACTGCAATAGCATTTGATTTATAGGGATTCCAGAAGAAGAGAAAGGGTCTGAGAAAATATTTGAAAATTAAGAGTCAAAAACTTCCCTAACATAGGAAAGGAAATAGTCTCTCAAGTCCAGGAAGTGCAGAGAGTCTTATACAGGATAAATCCATGGAGAAACATGCTAGCAAAAATTAAATACAATGAAAATATATTAAAAGCAGAAAATAAAATACAAGGCAATTCCCCATAAGATTTTTTAGCAGAAACTATGCAGGCCAGAAGGGAGTGGAAGGCCATGTTTAAAATAATGAAAGGAAAAACCTACTACCAAGATTTTCCTGGTAGCTCAGCTGGTAAAGAATATACCTACAATTCAGGAGACCCTGATTTGATTCCTGGGTTGAAAGATCCTCTGGAGAAGGGATAGGCTACCTACTCCAGCATTCTTAGGCTTCTCTGGTGGCTCAGTCAGTAAAGAATCCACCTGCAATGTGGCCTGGGTTCGATCCCTGAGTTGAGAAGACCCTCTGGAGGAGAGCATAGCAACCCACTCCAGCATCCTTGCTTGGAGGATCCCCATGGACAAAGGAGCCTGGCAGACTGCAGTCCATGGAGTCGCAGAAAGTCAGACATGACTGAGTGACTAAACACACAGCCAGATTACCCAGTAAGGGTCTTATTCAGATTTGACGGAGAAATGAAAAACTGTATAGAAAAGCAAAAGCTAAGAGAATTCAGCACACCAAACCAGCTTTACAGTTCATGCTAAAGGAACTTCTTTCAGAGGGAAATATAAGAGAGAAGAACAAAACAAAACCGACAAAACACAACCCAAAACAATTAAGAAAATGGCAGTAGGAACATATGTATAGATAATTACCTTAAATGTAAATGTTTTAAATGCTGCAGCCAAAAGACATAGTCTGGCTGAATGGATAAAAGGACATGAACTATATATATGCAGTCTACAAGAGACCTACTTCAGATCTAGGGACACATGTAGAGTGAAAGTGGGGGATGGAAAAAGATACCGTATGCAAATGGAAGTCAAAGCTGGAGTAGCAATACCCATATCAGACAAAGTTAAGTCAAAGTGAAAGTGAAGTCGCTCAGTCGTGTCCAACTCTTTGCGACCCCGTGGACTGTAGCCCACCAGGCTCCTCCGTCCATGGGATTCTCCAGGCAAGAATACTGGAATGGGTTGCCATTTCCTTCTCCAGGGGATCTTCCCAACCCAGGAATCGAACCCAGGTCTCCTGTATTGCAGGCAGACACTTTAAGGTCTGAGCCATATCAGACAAAATAGAGTTTAAAATAAAGACTCTTACAAGAGATAAGGAAGGACACTACATAATGATCAAGGAATCAATCCAAAAAGAAGATATAACCATTTTAAATATTTGTGCACCCAACATACTGCTGCTGCTGCTGCTGCTGCTAAGTCGCTTCAGTTGTGTCCGACTCTGTGCGACCCCACAGACTGCAGCCCACCAGGCTTCCCCCGTCCCTGGGATTCTCCAGGCAAGAACACTGGAGTGGGTTGCCATTTCCTTCTTCAATGCATGAAAGTCAAAAGTGAAAGTGAAGTCGCTCAGTCGTGTCCGACTCTTAGAGACCCCATGGACTGCAGCCCACCAGGCTCCTCTGTCCATGGGATTTTCCAGGCAAGAGTACTGGAGTGGGTTGCCATTTCTTTCTTCAATGCATGAAAGTGAAAAGTGAAAGTGAAGTCGCTCAGTCGTGTCTGACTCTTAGCGACCCCATGGACTGCAGCCCACCAGGCTCGTCTGTCCATGGGATTTTCCAGGCAAGAGTACTGGAGTGGGGTGCCATTGCCTTCTCTGGCACCCAACATAGGAACACCTCAATACATAAGACAAACACTCACAGACGTAAAAGGGGAAATTGACTGTAACAATAACTGTGGTGGACTTTAACACCTTACCTACAGCAATGGACAAATCATCCAGACAGAAAATTAATAAGGAAGCAGAAGCTTTTAATGATACATCAGGCCAGATAAACTTAATTGATATTTATAGACATTCCGTCCAAAAGCTGCAGAATATAGTTTCTTCTCAAGTGCGCACAGAACATTCTCCAGGATAGATAACATCTTAGGTCACAAACTAAGCCTTGGAAAAAAATTTTTTTAATTTATTTTATTATAAAACCTCAATAAATTTAAGAAAATCAAAATCATATCAAGCATGACCACAACCCTGTGAGATTAGCAATCAGGTTTAGGGCTTCCCTTGTGGCTTAGCTGGTAAAGAATCGGCCTGCAATATGGGAGACTTGGGTTCGATCCCTGAGTTGGGAAGATCTCCTGGAGAAGGGAACGGCTACCCACTCCAGTATTCTGACCTGGAGAATTCCATGGACTGTATAGTCCATGGGGTCAGAAAGTCAGACACGACTGAGTCTGTCACACGACTGAGTGTCACACTTGCATAGGAAAAAAAGAGCTGTGAAAAACACAAACACATGGAGGCTAAACAATATGCTACTAAATAACCAACGGATCACTGAAGAAATCAGAGAGGAAATTTTTTAAGACTTAGAAACAAATGGTAATGAAAACACCACCCAAAACCTATGGGACGCAGCAAAAGAGGGAAGTGTATAGTAGCACATTTCCACCAAAACAAAAAAACAAGAAAAGTCTTGAACAACCTAAGGTTACACCTAAAGCAGCTGGAGAAAGAACAACAAAAAGCCCTCAAAGTTAATAGAAGGGAAGAAATCATAAAGATCAGAGCAGAAATAAATGAAATGGAAAAGAAGAAAACAATAGCAACAATCAGTGAAACTCAGCACTATTTCTTTGAGAAGATAAATAAAATTAATAAACCTTTAGCCAGACTCATCAAGAATAAAAGGCAAAGGACTCAAATCAGTAAAACTAGAAATGAAAAAGAAATTACAATTGAACTGCAGAAATACAAAGGATCATAAGAGACTACTACAAGCAACTATATGCCAATAAAATGGACTACCTGGAAGAAAGGGACAAACTTTCCAAGACTAAATCAGGAAGAAATAGAAAATATGAATAGTCTAATCATAAGTAATGAAATTGAAACTGTGATTAAAAATCTTCCAACAAACAGAAGTCCAGGACCTGATGGCTCCACAGGTAAATCCTATCAAACATTTAGAGAAGAGCTAATAACTTGTCTAACTCTTCCAGAAAATTACAGAAGGAGGGACACTCCCAAGCTTACTCTACAAGGCCACCATCAATTACCCTGATACCAAAACCAGACAAAAAAAAAAAAGTATAGACCAATATCACCAAGAAACATTGATGCAAAAATCCTCCACAAAATATTAGCAAACCACTAATGCATCATGATCAAGTGTAATTTATCCCAGAGATGCAAGAATTATTCAGTACATGCAAATCAGTTAAGTGATATACCATAGTAACAGACTGAAAATAAAAACCATATGACCATCTCAATAGATGCAGAAAAAGCTTTTTATAAAATTCAACACACATTTATGATAAAAACTCTCCAGAAAGAGAGCATAAATGGAACCTACCTTAAAGGCCATATAAGACAAACCCACAGCAACCATCATTCTCAGTGGGGAAAAGCTGAAAGCATTTCTTCTTAAGATCAGGAACAAGACAAGGATATCCGCTCTCGTCATTCTTATTCAACACAGTTTTGGAAGTCCTACCATGGCAATCAGAGAAGAAAAAGTAATCTTAAAAAGGAACCCAACTGGAAAAGAAGTAGTAAAACTGTCACTGTTTGCAGATGACATAATACTATACATAGAGAATCCTAAAGATGCCACCAGAAAACTGCTGCTGCTGCTAAGTCACTTCAGTCGTATCTGACTCTGTGCGACCCCATAAACGGCAGCCCACCAGGCTTCCCCGACCCTGGGATTCTCTAGGCAAGAACACTGGAGTGGGTTGCCATTTCCTTCTCCAATGCAGGAAAGTGAAGTGAAAGTGAAGTCACTCAGTTGTGTCCAACTGTTAGCTACCCCATGGACTGCAGCCTACCAGGCTCCTCCGTCCATGGGATTTTCCAGGCAAGCGTCCTGGAGTGGGTTGCCAGAGCTAATCAATTAATTTGGTAAAGTTGCAGGATACAAAATTAATACACAGAAATCTCTTGTATTCCCATACACTGACAAGATCAGAAAGAGAAATTAAGGTGACAATCCCATTTACCATTGCAACAAAAAGAATAAAACACCTAGGAATAAACCTACCTAAGGAGGCAAAAGACTGTACTTAGAAAACTTAAGACACTGATGAAAGAAATCAAAGATGACAGAAATGAAGAGATATACCATGTTCTTGGATTGGAAGACTCAGTATTATGAAAAAGACTCTTCTACCCAAAGCAATCTATAGATTCAGTGCAATCCGTATCAAATGACCAGTGGCATTTTCCACAGAATAAGAACAAAATTTTTTACAATTTGTCTGGAAACAAAAGAGACCCCAAATAGCCAAAACAATCTTGAGAAAGAAAAATGGAGCTGGAGGAATCAGGCTCCCTGACTTCAGACCTTACTACAAAGCTACAGTAATCAAGGCAGCATGATACTGGAACAAAAGCAGAATTGTAGATCAATGGAGCAGGATAGAAAGCTCAGAGGTAAACCCACACTCCTGTGGTCACCTAGTCTGTGACATCAGGGCAAGAATATACAGGGGGTAAAAGACAGTCTTTCGAATAAGTGGTGCTGGGAAAACTGGACAGCTGCGTGTTAAAGAATGTGTTAGAACACTGCCTAACACCATACACAAAAATAAACTCAAAATGGATTAAAGACCTAAATATAATGCTGGACACTCTTAGAGAAAAACATAGGCAGGACACTCTTCGGCACTCTGACATAAATCACAGCAAGATCTTTTTTTGACCTACCTCCTGCTGCTGCTAAGTCGCTTCAGTCGTATCTGACTCTGTGCGACTCCATAGACAGCAGCCCAGCAGGCTCCCCCGTCCCTGGGATTCTCCAGGCAAGAACACTGAAGTGGGTTGCCATTTCCTTCTCCAATGTATTAAAGTGAAAGTGAAGTCACTCAGTTGTGTCTGACTCTTCACGACCGCATGGACTGCAGCCTACCAGGCTCCTCTGTCTATGGGATTTTCCAGGCAACCTCCTAGAATAATGTAAATGAAAATAAAAATAAACAAATGGGACCTAATTAAACTTAAAAGCTTTTGCACAGCAAAGGAAATCATAAACAAGATGAAAAGACCACCCTCAGAATGGGGGGAAATATTTGCAAATAAAGTAGCTGATAAGGGATTTATCTTCAAAATATACAAACAGTTTATGCAGCTAAGTATTAAAAAACCAAACAACCCAATAGGAAAAAAATAGGCTGAAGACCTAAATAGACATTTCTCCAAAGAAGACATTAAGATGGCCAGCAAACACATGAGAAGATGCTCAGCATCACTAATTATTCAAGAAACGAATGCCAATCAAATCAAATGAATGCCAATGAGGTGTCACCTCATACTGGTCAGAATAACCATCATCTGAAAATCTACAGGGATTTCCCTGTGGTCCAGTGGCTAAGACTCCTTGTTCCCAGTGCAGGGAACCTGGGTTTGATCCCTAGTCAGGGTACTAGATACTGCTTGCTACAACTAAGACCCAGTACAGCTGAATAAATGAAATATTTTTTTAAAAAATCTACAAGCAATAGATGCTGGAGAGATTGTGGAGAAAAGGAAATTCTCCTACACTGTTGTTGGGAATGTGAGTTGGTATAGCCACATGGAGAGCAGTATGTGCGCAGTCGCATTCAACTCTTTGCGGCCCCATGGACTGTGGCGGTGCTTCTGTCTATGGAATTTTCCAGGCAAGAATACTGGAGCGGGTTGCCATTTGCTGCTCCAGGGGATAGTCCTGAGCCAGAGATTGAACCCATGTCTCTTGCAGCTTCTGCATTGGCAGGTGGATTCTTTACCACTAGTGCCATGTGGGAAACCCATGGAGAACAGTATGGAGTTTCATTAAAATACTAAAAATAGAACTACCATATGACCCAGCAATTCCATTCTTGGGCATATACCCAGAGGAAGCTATACTTGAAAAAGATACATGCACCCCAATGTTCATTGCAGCACTATTTAAAATAGCCAGGACATCGAAACAACCCAAATGTCCATCAGCAGAGGTATAGATGAAGATGTCATTCATGTATACAGTGGAATATTGCTCAGCCACAAAAAGGAGCGAAATTGTGTCATTTGCAGAGACATGAATGGATCTAGAGACTTATTTCCTACAGAGTGAAATAAGTTAGAAAGAAAAACAAATATGTAATATCACTTATATGTGAAATCTAGAAAAATGGTACAGATGCACTTATTTGTAAAGCAGAAATAGAGACACAGTTGTAGAGAACAAACATATGGATACCAATGCAGGGAAGAGAGGGTGAGATGAATTGGGTGATTGGGATTGATAAACATACACTACTATGCAAAAGGTAGATAACTAATGAGAACCTACTATAGAGCACAGGAAACTATACTCAGTGCTCTGCGTGATGACCTAAATGGGAGGGAAAATAAAAAAATTGGGGATATATGTGTATATATGTAACGAATTCATTTGCTAACTAACCCAACATTGTAAAGCAACTATACTCCAATAAAAATTAATTTAAACATACAAATAAAAAGCTTTGTATACTGTTGCCCAAAAGTAAATAAATAAAGCTGAGCCAGAAGAATAATTAGTTAAAGACATAGAGTGAAATTGCAGTTCAAAATTTGCTAATCATGTGGGTCATAGAGATCTCACTGAATTAAGTTCTTTTTTCTTTCCCTTGCTTTGTGGAAATTATTTCTCTTCTCTACTCTACAGTCCTGCTTCCTTATTTAATTGTTCATGATGTTAGAGTCACTACTTTGTTTCAGGCAATAATAAACCAAAAAATTATAAGAAATTAAAGTCTTAAAAAATGATGTAAAAATGCCAGAAAGACACAAAAGTGAGTTTGAAGGAGCAAAGGATTTCCACTGGTCATATCTGGGACAATTTGAGCATCAGAACAAATAATGACGCCAAAGGATTATAACCCATTGAATAAAACAGGAGACCATGTGTGCATACTAATGTAAATAAGTAAATAGATAAGTTAAAAGCAAAATGTGTTATTTACACAAAGTCAGTTCAGTTCAGTCGCTCAGTTGTGTCCGACTCTTTGTGACCCCATGAACCGCAGCACACCAGGCCTCCCTGTCCATCACCAACTCCAGGAGTTTACGCAAACTCATGTCCATCGAGTTGGTGATGCCATTCAGCCATCTCATCCTCTGTTGTCCCCTTCTCCTCCTGCCCCAATCCTTCCCAGCATCAGGGTCTTTTCCAATGAGTCAACTCTTCGCATGAGGTGGCCAAAGTATTGGAGTTTTAGCTTCAACATCAGTCCTTCCAATGAACACCCAGGACTGCTCTCCTTTAGGATGGACTGGATGGATCTTCTTGCAGTCCAGGGGACTCTCAAGAGTCTTCTCCAACACCACAGTTCAAAGCATTAATTCTTTGGTGCTCAGCTTTCTTCACAGTCCAACTCTCACATCCGTACATGACCACTGGAAAAACCGTAGCCTTGACTAGATGGACCTTTGTTGGCAAAGAAATCTCTCTGCTTTTTAATATGCTGTCTAGGTTAGTCATAACTTTCCTTCCAAGGAGTAAGCATCTTTTAATTTCATGGCTGCAATCACCATCTGCAGTGATTTTGGAGCCTCAAGAAATAAAGTCTGACACTGTTTCCACTGTTTTCCCATTTATTTGCCATAAAGTGATGGGACCAGATGCCATAATCTTCATTTTCTGAATGTTGAGCTTTAAGCTAACTTTTTCACTCTCCTTTTTCACTTTCACAATGGTGTGATCACTCACCTAGAGCCAGACATCCTAGAATGTGAAGTCAAGTGGGCCTTAGAAAGCATCACTACGAACAAAGCTAGTGGAGGTGATGGAATTCCAGTTGAGCTATTTCAAATCCTAAAAGATAATGCTGTGAAAGTGCTGCACTCAATATCCCAGCAAATTTGAAAAACTCCGCAGTGGCCACAGGACTGGAAAAGGTCAGTTTTCATTCCAATCCCAAAGAAAGGCAATGCCAAAGAATGCTCTAACTACCGCCCAATTGCACTCATCTCTGCTGCTGCTGCTGTTGCTAAGTTGCTTCAGTCGTGTCCGACTCTGTGCGACCCCATAGACGGCAGCCCACCAGGCTCCACCGTCCCTGGGATTCTCCAAGCAAGAACACTGGAGTGGGTTGCCATTTCCTTCTCCAGTGCATGAAAATGAAAAGTGAAAGTGAAGTCGCTCAGTCGTGCCCGACTCTTAGCAACCCCATGGACTGCACACACTAGTAAAGTAACACTCAAAATTCTCCAAGCCAGGCTTCAGCAATATGTGAACCGTGAAAGATGTTCAAGCTGGTTTCAGAAAAGACAGAGGAACCGGAGATCAACTCGCCAGCGTCTACTGGATCATTGAAAAAGCAAGAGAGTTCCAGAAAAATATTGATTTCTGCTTTATTGACTATGCCAAAGCCTTTGACTATGTGGATCACAACAAACTGGAAAATTCTGAGAGAGATTGGAATACCAGACCACCTGACCTGTCTCTTGAGAAACCTGTATGGAGGTCAGGAAGCAACAGTTAGAACTGGACATGGAACAACAGAGTGGTTCCAAATAGGAAAAGGAGTACGTCAAGGCTGTATATTGTCACCCTGCTTATTTAACTTATATGCAGAGTACATCATGAGAAACGCTGGACTGGAAGAAGCACAAGCTGGAATCAAGATTGCTGAGAGAAATATCAATAACCTCAGATATGCAGGTGACACCACCCTTATGGCAGAAAGTGAAGAGGAACTAAAAAGCCTATTGATTTACAAAAAATATTGCTTCAGAAAATGCTTACTCAACACAGAGGGAGAATGATTGATCTTACAGTAGAGACATCAGATGAATTAATCAAATGATTAAAGTGAGCGTCAGCAGAAATGGGATGAATTGAAATCTGAATCAGTAGAAAGCATCAAACAAGCGAGCATTATTCTACAAAATGATTGGTTTCACTGTCAAGTTCTTACAAATGTAGGAACTGTTCCTGACTGATAGAAACTAGAGTCATAGCAACTGAAGGCAGCACTTGTTCCTGAACTGGATTATTTTGCTATCAAGGACATTATTGGCACAACTGGAAACGTTTGGTAGGATCTGAGGATTAGATGATGATGTTTCAGTGTCAATTTCCTGATTGTGGTTATGTAGGAGAATATCCTTGGTGTTTATGAATGACAGGGCATAATACTGGTAATCCACCCTCAAATGGAAAATGAAGGTTTTTTTTTTTTCTTTGTAATGTGCTAAAATTCTTCTGTAAGTTTGTTTCAGAGCAAAATTAAACTTGTGTGCCTGCACATGTTCATTTCTACCCTCTGAAAAATTTGAGTAATTTATGAATTCAGATTGAAAACATGATTTAAATCTGGACTTATCCTTTTTTTCCTCTCCTTTAAATTCACTAACAAAGACAGCTGTGAACAGCAGAGAGGGCTCTGGGTTTGAACACAGAAAACCTGTGGTTAGCTTCTGGCTGTGCAGTTCCCAGCTGGCTGATTTGAGTCAAGTTGCTTTACCCTTCGGAGCCTTAGTTTTCAGTCTGTAAAGTGAGGTAGTTGTAAGGCTGAAAATAGCTACCAAATGGGTACAAATGTAAGCTTATTACTATTTTATCAGCACAGAGAATTCCACAGGGTGGGAGAAATAGCTTTTGGATGATTCTGTAAGCAATGTTCTTTTGAGCATTTTAAAGGTGAATCTGTTTTCAATTGAATAATTTGTACTGCTTTATGTTTCATCCTGTGGCTCGATTTCGCTAATTAAAATGCACAGCCACTATCCTCTATTGCATGCTGTTGTAGTAGTTCATTTTTAACTTTCCATAATTGGAGGCTGCTGTGTGTATCTGGTGAACACTCAATAAAATTAATTGAGGGTAATGATGATAAAGACAAGATCTATAGTGTCATCGTTATTTCTCCCTACCACCCCCGCCCTGTAAGCTAGGATTGTTTGCATTTAAAAGTTGTTGCTATGGAGTTGAGAGGATAGATTTGCTGAGAGCTTATGGTATATGATCCATAAAAGGCGGTCATGGTAGGTGTCTCACTGAGTAGAAAATGTCAAACTTGGTGTGGGAGGATCTATTTGGTTCTTTTATTGAGCCATAAGCACTGTCTTTTGTCCAACTCTACTTGAATATCAAACCTATTTCTGTTGTGGGGCCAGCACCTCCCCAGCCCCCTCAGTCATGAGGGCCCATAGTTCACTGTGTGCCCAGACCTCCCTGCAGGTCTCTGACTAAGGGCTCAGTCTTGCCTTTGTTACTAAGCCTTTTATTTCTTTCAGGAAAGTCAGTGGAATGAGCTTCTTGAAACTCTGTACAAACTTCCTATCCCTGACCCAGGAGTGTCTGTTCATCTCAGTGTGGTAAGTGGGGGCAGAATATTAGCAATCACTGAGAAACCATTCCATTATTAACAATAAGAAAGAGCCAAATGTGATTTTCTCTTTGTCATATGTGCCTTCCCCACCCTCAAGTACTTAGAGATCTCAAGACAGGCCAGGGAGTTGTATTTCTTTCTCTAGGATTTCATGAGCGAGGGCTCCCAAATGCCCCCATGCTCCTCTCTTCCTGGCTGTCATTCCATCACTAGCATCTCCTGGATGGCAGGTGCTGGGCTTGGAGTGGGACAGCCGACCCTTGCCTCCTCAACCCCTGTCCTGGGTCTCCCTGCCTCACGCTTCGCCTCCTCCACCCCGTGACCCCGCACAACACTGCTGTGTCTATGCCTTTGCTGAAGCCCATTCTGCTTCCCCAAACCTTCAATACCACCTTTCCTCTGTTTACCAGGGTAACCCATATTCATCCTTCAGAACTCAACTCAAATTTTTCTTTCAGCGAAATCCTCCCCTCACACCCCTGAAGGCTTAGGTAAGGTTTTCTTTTTTGTCCCAAGCATCTTGTACACTTTGCAGTACTTAGTCACAACACTTTGGAACAACCTGTTTTCCTGTCTCCCCCACTGGACTGAACACCCTCTCTTGAGGATGGGAATGGAGACTGCCTAGCACAGTTCCTGGCCAGATTGTTTCCTTGAACTCTCTTACATACGTGCTATGTGGTCTGGGTAGAAAAGCCTCTGAATTATAAATTGGGAGATTTAAATCCCCAAGTCATAGTTTTGCCAATGGCCTGAGTGATCTTAATCAAAACCTTGAACGTCATGGGCCTCAATTTCCTCATCTGTCAGATAAGCCGTTGGATAAGAAGGTTTTGGGTTTTTGGTTTTGGTTTTTTTTTCCATATTTTAGTTACTGCAGTTCTCTGGGTCAAACTCTGGTCACGACCTTCTTCAGAATTCTCAGATGGACACTCTTTGGCCAGTTATTGATTATCCAGGGGCTGTTTTCCCCAATGTTGTAGGGTCTGAATGTTTAAAAAGTTTTGTCTTTCAGCTTAACTAGAAGCAGGTACAGTGTTGACAGTCAATGGTAATTATCTCAGTATTTGCCCTCTTAAAGAAAATGAACATGGAAAGGTTTTTTATGATGATCACATTGAAAGCAGTATTACTGCCAATAACTAATAATACATCTACTATATACCAAGTTCCTAATTTATTCCAAGTATATATCTCTAATGTTTAAAACAACTCTAAAAATAGATATTGGCTTTCTTATTTCATAATTAAGACTTAGAGAGGAAATGATACTTGCCCATCCAAGGTCGTATGGTTAATCAGTGAGGTTGGGGCTGTTAAACCCAAGCCTATGTTTTTTTCCACTAGGCCATGAATGTTGAAAGAAAGAAAGGAAGGAGGGAACTGGTAGAGGCTTTTGCTCATTGCCATGGAGCAGAGGAGGGAAAGAAGCTTTTTCCAAGAAATATTGTGTAAGGAAGAATGTCTGAAAAAGATGAAGAAATGAGCTTTAAACCTGCCCCACTCCTTGCTGCAGAGCTAAGCAACCTTGCCTTTGTCTCTGTCCCTTTTCCTAAGCAGCTTGATCTCACTGCTTCAGTCTGTAATGACATCCGACAGGTAGCTGGGGAGTAGCCGGGCTGGGTCACCAGCTGCTGGGGAGGAAGGGCCTCTCCTTCCCCTGAGTGGCTGCCAGGCCTCAAGGACAAGCCATTGCCGGGGCAGGAAGAACTGTTGGAAGGTGCAGCTGTTTCATGCCAGTGGTTTCTAGGAATGTTTCTGACCTCCTCTGGTCCCAGCATTTCATGGGCGATGGAGCAAGACAGAATCTCAAAGGACAGCCTGGGGACTGCTTGGTTTGGGGATTGCATAGGCTCACTACTTACAATCTGTTGCATTTGTAAAGGCAGATATTTTCTTTTTTTCCTGTTCATAAGGAATTCCTCTCTGTGTGTTTCATGTCTGAAGAGTTAGTCTCATCTAGATTATAAAGCCTGAAAAGATGATAAAATGACAGTCTTGGACTTTTTGTCTTTAGTCATAAGAGAGTGTTTCTGTGTGTCTGCTGTAGGTGATTGAGAAAAATTGGAATATAAACTAACAATTGAGAATGGTGATAATTTTCTATTAAAATACCATTGATGGAATGCTAGACACTTCACATATAAAACATTTATTCTTCAGAACAGTTGTTCTGAACAGTTCCCATTTACAGGTTAAGAAAAAATAGCTTCTGAGCTATTAAGTGGAATTGCCTACGATCACATAACTATTAAGCGGCTGACTCTGCAGTTCCAGTCCTTTCTCCCTCACTGTGCTAATCCTTATTCAGTGATTTCATCACCATGTGGACTGCCGTTACTGAACATTTCCTGGGACTGCCTTCTAGCCATTTGGTATAAAATTTGGTATCTTATGGCATCGAATTTAACCTTGTATTTTCCTTTTACTATTTTAATCTTTGTTCTTGAGTTGACTTAATTAGTTTCCCATAACGAATATGCTACATGATCTCTGCTGCAATGCTTTTATTATTTTTTTTTTAATTGAAGGATAATTTCTGTATTGTGTTGGTTTTTACCAAATATCAACATGGATCAGACATAGGTTTACCTCTGTCCCCTCTGTTGTAATCCTTAATGTATAATGTTTTGGCACAGAGACACAGATTTTGGAATAATGCACAACAAAGGGTGTTTTCTTAAGTTATCTTTTAATATTTGTTGCATTTTCCTTTTTAGTTTATTTAATTCAAATAGCTTTAGCTATAATTTGCTCATAAAAAGCACAGGTATAACAGTCTGTTATCATGGAAAGAACATAGCTCTGGTTATGCAAACCTGGTTTCAGTCCTAGTTCTGTCACCAGCTAGCTGTATGACCTTAAGTCACTTTACTTCTCTAAGCCTTAATTTACCCATTTGTAATATGGAGATAATTTCTTAAAATTTCCTGTGGAAATTAGAGATACTGTTTATAAAGTATCTTGTGGTACTTTATACTTGGAAGGTAAAGGCTTCCATATAGCAGATGTTCGTAAATATCTGCCGAATATTAGAAAAATAGCTTATAATGTTATTGTTGGCCTTTTTGTTGTTGGAAGCCTTTCATTTTAGGAAGCCTGTGCAACTCATTTTTCCAGAGACTTACTTATTTTGTAGTTATCCAAGAATGGGGGGTGGGAACTTCCTGAAATGTCACTTGGGGGTCTAGGTTTGAACTTAGGCCATGGCTAAGCTGACATTCTCTGTATGTGACCTTTCCTGGCCTTTGCACAATCCCTTCTTTAATTGGCCAGCACCAAGCTCTTTCCATTTCTGCTTGCCATTGTTCTCTGAGTCTTTAGTGGCACAGAGGAGGTGTCATCAGTTCATCCTATTTTCATTTAACTCAGAGACACATGCTTGTTACATGCATGGAGACGTCTCCTTAAAAGTTCTCTGAACAGGTCAGGGTTTCAACTCCACTGATTCAGCTCCCTTCACTGGAATTTGCACTGAAGCCAGGAGGCTTACTTGGAGAGCACGCATAGTTGAGAGACATTCTCTACTGTTAGCCATCTGCAGTGTCTCACTGCAACAGTCCCTCTGCTGGAGCTGTCCTTAACATTCCTTGGGCCTTTGGGACAGATTTGGCCCACAGTTTATAGATGAGTATAATCTCAGATGCTGAAATTAAATTGCAGGTTTGGTTGGTAAAGACCATTCATGAGTAAACCTGGTGATATTTGGTCCCTGGAGTCCACATGCCTCAGTGAACAATAAATTATGAAGTCTGCAGCTTTCATGTGTTCAGTAGCCTGAAAATGTCATATGAGAAATTAGCCTTTAACTTCTTTGAACTGTTCTTTTGTATTTCCCAAAGATGTTCCTCTCTCATGGAAAAGAACTCCATCTACCAAACGATAATTTAATGTATCTGGCTTAAATCCAATATTATCCAAAGAAAATATTCCTTAGACTGTTCTCTATGAGTGAAATGCTTGTTTCTGTAGTTGAATGAGGAATTATCTTCATATCATTTACCTGCTTTCTGAATATTGTGCTTGTTGCATACTTTTGCAGGAATAAATATCTTTTCTTTCTTTTCCAGCATTCTTATTTTACTGTGCCTGATACCAGAGAACTTCCCAGCATCCCTGAGAATGTAAGTACTTGGGCAGATGTGAATTAAATTTTTATTCTTCATTTTTTACTTATTTTGAAAGAAAATAAAGGGGTATATTTTCCTACTATAAAATAATACATTATAAAAGCAAAACCATATAGAGAATATTTGAAAAATATAGAAGTATAAAGACAAGAAATAATCATTATTCATGCTTTGCAAAGTACTCACCTATTAACATATTGGTGTCTCATTGTAGTCTTTTTAGAATGTATTATTATTTACGTAGTTAGAATTACCTCTTATATAAGCATTTTGCCATTTCATTCATACTTATTTTTTTGACTGCATAATCTTTCAGTTTGATCTGTTGTTTACTTAGCTATTTCCTTCCTGTTGTGAACTGAGTTGGTTTTACTTTTTCTTGTAAATAAAATGCTATTATATAAAGAACTTCTCGTATGAAGATTTCTTTATTAGAGTCAGTTCAGTTCAGTCTCTCAGTCGTGTCCGACTCCTTGCGACCCCATGATTGCAGCTCGCCAGGTCTCCCTGTCTGTCACCAACTCCCGGAGTTCACCCAAACTCATGTGCATTGAGTCGGTTATGCCATCCAGCCATCTCATCCTCAGTCGTCCCCTTCTCCTGCCCCCAATCCCTCCCAGCATCAGAGTCTTTTCCAATGAGTCAACTCTTTGCATGTGGTAGCCAAAGTACTGGAGTTTCAGCTTCACCATCATTCCTTCCAAAGGACACCCAGGACTGATCTCCTTTAGAATGAACTGGATGGATCTTGCAGTCCAAGGGATTCTCAAGAGTCTTCTCCAACACCACAGTTCAAAAGCATCAATTCGGTGCTCAGCTTTCTTCACAACTTTCACATCTATACATGACCACCGAAAAAACCAGAGCCTTGACTAGACAGATCTTTGTTGGCAAAGTAATATCTCTGCTTTTGAATATGCTATCTAGGTTGGTCATAACTTTTCTTCCAGAGAGTAAGCATATTTTAATTTCATGGCTGCAGTCACCATCTGCAGTGATTTTGGAGCCCCCCAAAATAAAGTCTGACACTGTTTCCACTGTTTCCCCATCTATTTCCCATGAAATGATGGGACCAGATGCCATGATCTTTGTTTCCTGAATGTTGAGCTTTAAGCCAACTTTTTCACTCTCCTCTTTCACTTTCATCAAGAGGCTTTTTAGTTCCTCTTCACTTTCTGCCATAAGGGTGGTATCATCTGCATCTCTGAGGTTATTGATATTTCTCCCAGCAATCTTGATTCCAGCTTGTGTTCTTCCAGCCAAGTGTTTCTCATGATGTACTCTGCATAGAAGTTAAATAAGCAGGGTGACAATATACAGCCTTGACGTCCTCCTTCTCCTATTTGGAACCACTCTGTTGTTCCATGTCCAGTTCTAACTGTTGCTTCCTGACCTGCATACAGATTTCTCAAGAGGCAGGTCAGGTGGTCTGGTATTCCTATCTCTCAGAATTTTCCGCAGTTTATTGTGATCCACACAGTCAAAGGCTTTGGCATAGTCAATAAAGCAGAAATAGATGTTTTTCTGGAACTCTCTTGCTTTTTCCATGATCCAGCAGATGTTGGCAATTTGATCTCTGGTTCCTCTGCCTTTTCTAAAACCAGCTTGAATATCTGAAAGTTCACGGTTTATGTACTGCTGAAGCCTGGCTTGGAGAATTTTGAGCATTACTTTACTAGCGTGTGAGACGAGTGCAGTTATGCGGTAGTTTGAGTATTCTTTGGTATTGCCTTTCTTTGGGATTGGAATGAAAACAGACCTTTTCCAGTCCTGTGGCCACTGCTGAGTTTTCCAAATTTGCTGGGATATTGAGTGCAGCACTTTGACAGCATCATCTTTCAGGATTTGAAATAGCTCCACTGGAATTCTATCACCTCCACTAGCTTTGTTCGTAGAGATGCTTTCTAAGGCCCACTTGACTTCACATTCCAGGATGTCTGGCTCTAGGTGAGTGATCACACCATCGTGATTATCTTGGTCATGAAGATCTTTTTTTTATTAGGGTACACTCAAGTAGAATTGTGCTCCTACTACATTTTTTAATTCACTTAAGAAAGTAAAGGATTTGTGGATAAAAGTGTAAGGACCCCCACCCCTCTCCCTTAAAAACTTAGCAGTGAAGTTGAGTCTGAGACAGCAGAGGGTAGTATTTGCCCCCTGAACAAGCTGAATCACTTGCTAGTCTAAAGACATATTTCAGAATATTTTACTTGAACTGTGCATAGTACTATGTAGAGTTAAATACAGAATCACCACCACTAAGGCACTCGATTACTTTTTTAAGTTGTGGCAAAATACACAACATAAAATTTACTGTTTTAACCCTCTTTTAAATATATGATTTCATTGGTGAACACGTTTACATTATTGTGCAAGTGTCACCAACACCCATCTCCAGAATTTTTTCATCTTTCCCAGTTGAAACCAACTCTTTAAACAACTCATTTCCCTTCTCTTCCCATCACCTGGCAACCACTATTCTGACTGTATGAATTTGACTACTCTAGGCACCTCATTTCGGAGAAGGCAATGGCAACCCAGTCCAGTACTTTTGCCTGGAAAATCCCATGGACAAATGAGCCTGGTAGGCTGCAGTCCATGGGGTCGCTAAGAGTCGGGCACGACTGAGCAACTTCACTTTCACTTTTCACTTGCATGCATTGGAGAAGGAAATGGCAACCCACTCCAGTGTTCTTTCCTGGAGAATCCCAGGGACGGCAGAGCCTGATGGGCTGCCGTCTATGGGGTCGCACAGAGTCGGACAGGACTGAAGCGACTTAGCAGCAGCAGCAGCAGGCACCTCATTTAAGGAGAATCATATCATATTTGTCCTTTTGTGTTTGGTTTATTTCACTTAGCATAATGCATTTGTGGCTCATTCATGCTGTAGCATGTCAGAATTTCCTTCTTTTTTAAGGCTGAGTAATATTTCAAGAAGAGGTAGAATTGGAATTCAAACATTAATCTTTTTGATACTAGAAAATGAAATCTCATATACTTTGCTACCCTTTGAGCACATATTTTAACCTTTATCTCCCTCAAAATTCCATTGAAATGACAAAAGAACTATAAAATTAAGGAGAAAAATGTCCACTTAATGGTAGAAGGAGCCACCATGAACTAGGAAATTTGAGGAATTCCTGCAATTTAAAGATGATTATTGAGCAGTCAATAAGGTCTAGACAGTGAAGAAACCCCCCTAAAACGGGAAAAGTCCTATAGGAAGAGCAGAAACCAGGGATGTGACCTGGAACATTTATAAACATTGATTATGTGCTAGATTGCACTGAAGAATTCAAAATAGGAAAACTCAGATTTTCACAGGCCACCATCTTTTATTACAGTGAAATAAAACTAGAAATTAAATATTCATCCACTTGAAGGAATAGTTGGGTCACAGAGGAGAAGACATTGAAATTGGCTATTATTTAGATATTAATGATCATATCAGAATCTTTCCTTTTGGACCAGTTTTCTCTTGCCAATAGTGTAAGCTTAATTACAGGTGTTCTGGAAGCTGAGTTGGGTGGTAGCTTATAGGATATGAACATTTAGCCTGTATACTTTAAGCACCCCTCCTATTTTTATTTAATTATGTATCCCCTGTGCTCAGCTATACCTAGTGTCCCCAAGTCTTTCTGGTTACCAGAAAGTCAACATTTTTTCCTCAGGAAGAGTGCCAAAAGGCTAGTTGACGAGCTGAGTGAGCTGGGAGAGGAGAATCTTGGGATTGAATACTCTTATTTTTATTCGCACCCTTCCCTTAGCCTTTAGAGGTGCTGGATGTCTGTCTCCAATTCCTGAACTTTTCTGGAGTTCTGTGATGTGAGTCAGGCTGGATTCCTGCTGCCCTTTGCCCTGGTCCCAGCCTTTTCTGGGCTGCCAGCTCAGTCTTCTCTAGTTTCTCAACCTTGGTTGATACTCTTGATACCCTGGACCAGATAATTCTTTGTTATTTAGGGTTGTCTTGTATGTTGCAGGGTGTTCAACAGCATCCCTGGGCTCTATCCATTGTAAGATGGTACCACCATCCCCAGCTGTGACAACTAAGAGTGTCTCCAGATATTGCTAAAAGTTCACTGGGGGTGAATGACCCAGGTTGAGAACCATTTCTTTAATAACATCTGGCTTCCAAAAAATTTGGCATCTCTCTTCTATTACTCTCTTTTTTCTCCTGTTCTCTGAGGTTTATGCCTTTCAAAATTATATCACTGTGACTTCCTGGCTGAGGGCTGAAAGTTGCATGGTATCAGAAGAGACAAAAGCAAATACATGTGTTAAATCCATGGACATGCCCACATGTTTTAACTATGCTTCACGTATTAATAGACATTTAGATTGTTTTTAATGTTCTGCTATTATAAATAATGTTATAATAGCAGTCATTGCCTAAGTTAAATTCATCTTTTAATTTTTTAATTTTAAAGACTGCGAATTCCTTAAGAACTGTAAGGTACCTAAAAGTCCTGCTAATTTCTCAATTTTCAAAACCACAATTGCTGAGACTAGAAATAGTGTAGAAAAAAAACTTCATCTTTTTCTTAGCCCCACCTCTAATTCCTTTCCACACTGTATGCCGCCTCCCCTGCCCCCACCATTAAAAAAAAAAAAATTTGCATTCCCTCTGCTGATTTTGCCACTAATGAACCAATTCCCTGCGTATGACCCATTGTCCTCTAAATCCTCCTTTGCAAACCAGTAAAAGGCTGGCCTTGTTTGTTTCTAAGCAGGAATAATAAAAACAATCTGCCAGCCTCCTAACATACATGGTTCCATTTAAATCCTTACAGCTACTCTGTGAGAGGTAGACCTGAGCCTCATTTTACATGTGGGGGTCCAGGGCTCACAGGCCTGAGGTTAGAGCCCAAGGTCTCCTTCCAAATGGGGTGTAGTAACCCAGGTTTGTAAGGAACCAAAGCATTTTGTTTCCATTATACCCCCCTGCCTCAGTTTGGTTGACTTTTGATATTTATGAGGAAAAAGGAAAAGAAATGGTTTTTCCTATTTCAAGTATGAAATGAAGCAGGAAAGCTTTTCCTCTAAGGAGAATCTGAACTTATATAGGACCAATTTGTGTGATTTTTGACATAGACTCACTATTGAGCTCTAGCCATGTTGAAATTTGCATTTTACTCTCTTGGTGATTTTTCAAGGATTAATTTAAAATGACTAAATCGCTGCATTGCAAATTGAAACAAGCAATAACGAAGGAGTTGTTAATATGATGTAGTCTGCTGGTGGAAAGAACATGAGTTTTTGAGACAGCCAGACACTGGGCTCTACCACTCTGGGGACCTTGAGATACTTATATTCTCTAGGCTCCTCATCTAATAAAGCAAAATGGGAGGAACAAATGAAGTATTACATGTAAAGTTCCAAGTTCAATGTCTGGTGCAACAGAGATACTGCTTTTGATGATCCTTTCTTTCCCTTCATCCTTTGGCTCTCCTTTAATTCTAGCCTTAACCTCTCTTGAGTTGCGGTGGAGGGCTGGGGTGCATTACTTCTTGGAGCTTGTCTTTTCTTGGTTTTTGCTGACATTCCTGGCTGTGAAGATCAACACTTCTCATGGAGTGTATGTTTGGCTACGAAAGCCTCTTAGCAGCCACCATTGACTGGAAATGGTACAAGGAATGGAGTCCAGGACACTCGTGCCTGTCATGTGGAAGGTGTGGTGTATACTATATGATTATCTCCTCTTAGCAACATACTGAACTAAGAGAACAGGAAAAGGGTAAAGGGATTGGGGTATTCTGTCACCAGATAATCCTATTCTTTGGACAATTTCAGGGAAGGATTAACATGCGAGACAAAGGAGGTAGTACTGGTTGAACACCCACCATGGGTCAGATCAGGTGCTATTAATATTTGTTATATCATGACATCGTCACAGCCACCTTACAGTGTGGTCGTTATCCCTACTCTGAAGAGGAAATGAAGCCCAGAGATGTAAAGTAATATGCCCCTAGCCACCCAGCCAGTCACATTTGGGTCAGTCTGATTCTAGCACCAAGATGCTGCTGGGTCCTGGCCCTCCACTCCATGGCTTCTGGTACTTTCCTAAGAAATCACTCGTCCTAAGTGTAAATATATAATTAATTGTGTGACTGTGTGTTTAATTTCTGCTTCCATTGGACAGGGGTCAGTATTTTTTCAGCACTGACTCTCCATAATTAACACTGTACCTAGAACAGAGTAGATATTCAGTGTACATTTATGAAATGATAAAATGAATGAATGAGCAATGCAGTCACTCTCAGGAAAAGGAAAAATAACAGTTCCTTTCACTTGGCTTTTGGGCCAGTGAGTCTGCAAGATGTTAATGAAAAGCAAATGTAGAAAATTAATTCTTTCCATTTTCAGATCCCTGTTGAAGTTAATTCTCATTATTTCTTCAGTTTCTGTGTAAAAATATTTTCTTCCTTTTCACTGAAAAACTATCACTATGTAATTGCTCTTCAGGGTTTTTTCTGTCTATCAAGCTAACACATGTAGGAGTGAATTTTATATGGGCAGTAATTAAATGAGCATAAATTTTTATAAATTTTAAACAGTTGACCTGCATTTTTTAAAAAGTCACAGATCACAAACAAATATGTATTAATAATTACTTTGTAAACTGGCTGTATAAGGGATTTTTTTAGTGGCTAGGTTTTGAAGTTTACTTTTGATTAATGGATAATCATATAGACCTTCTTTCAGAATATTAAACAAACCTGTCTTAATTATCTGGCCTGTGTCATTCCAAGTGGTTAATGATGCGAGGAAAGCATTTAGAATGGACAGTTACATATAACATTGGCCAGACTCTGCTCTGTCAAAAGATGCACCATGATATAGAAAAGATTTATGAACTCGTTGTGACTTTCAAAAATAAACAAAGTTGAGGTGGTAGTAGAAGACCTATTATCAAGTACTGAGATTATAGAGAATTCCATTGTTGCTAATAAGAGTTGTCAGGTAATTGTTTATTCTAATGGTTTTTCCATTCACACAGAGGGATAAAGTTGACCTCTGGGTAAACTCTGCTTTCTTTCCTTATATACTTCTCTGACTTGATTGCTTATGTGAGTATGTGGGATTCTTTCTCAAACTGATTATTTTAGAATCCAAATTTATAATTCCTTTTTAAGAATCCTACACAACTAAAGTAACCTAAATTCTTTTTAAAAAATCGAGGATTTTAAAGATTTACATTATGGTAAAATAATCTGAGCAGGAGCTGTTTCAGGAAATAAGTTCCATGGGCAAAACCAGCCTCTTGTACTGTCTCTTCCAGATATAGTACAGTAAGTCTTCATCATCTATACTGTGTATGAAGCTGAGAGTGACAAAGACTAATAAAATGACAGACCGTGGGGCGGACTAGCATCTGTTTCAAAGGCTCCAAGGAGTAGCCAGCTTAGAGTCTGTTCTTTGGTTTGGGGATTATCTCATTTCCCTAAGGTACTGAACCTAAGACGCTTTTTCTCTAAGCTCCACTGTATCCCCTTCCATCCTGAGGCTCATTGCACCCACCCCCCATTCCCCGCCCCTGATCACCTCACCCATCCCCACCTGCTTCCTTACCCGGGGCGTGGATCACCGTGAGCCTGAAGTCCCCAGCCACCTGGACTGGCACGGCAACCAGCAGGGACAGCTAGCAGGCAGCAGCCATTATGGGGCTTCTCCTGGGGGAGATGGTGTTCTGCCAGGTGTCTTCCTTTCTTCTTTGTCTGGATTTAGAGCCACAGAGAGTTAGAGCTGGAAGGGTTCTTTGCCGCTGTTGCTTTGTGGAGATGAAAAGCCTGGAGAGTCTAAGGAACTTGTGCAGCACATGCCTCTTTTGAAGCTTAACTTCCAGGCTGCTCTGTCTCTGTTAACCAGAGACCTTCCTCAGAACTGAGCCCCATTCAGCCTGGGATGTGGTCAACTTTGTGTCCCTGCTTCTTAACCCTATAGAATGAGCCCATATAATAAACCCTAGACATATTAAGGAGGATGCTCAGAGGCGCATAAGTATATGCAACTGAAATAATGCTTAAACTCTGTGAATATAAAAGGACTGTTCTTCCTGAAGCCTAAAAAACATACTGGCACTGAGAAAACTCAGCCCTTTTGAGCATAGACACTGGGAAGCAGTCCGTCTAAGCAAGGTTTTCCTTTTCTAGAAGATGAGTCACATGGAAGAGTAATTATCAGGGAATAAAGGAAGTGGTTATTCCCTGATAATTGATAATTGGCTTAGCCATGATGACATTATAACCCAGGACACTAGGCCCAAGACTAGGGGTACACTTTGTTTTACAGCATTGGTGGCTCCTTAGAATGACAATTGATTCTTCATCAAAAGACTGGACTTTCCCTTAAAAAAAGAAAACTTGTCAGGCAAGTGGACAGATGTGGAGCATAGGAACCTGGAAGTCAGGGGCTTGTCCCAGATCCTTCCAACCGCCTTTTCAAGTCTAACCATTATCAAGTCCTGGATTCCAGTTTACAGAGATCTGTGACATCCATATGCAAAGTTTTTATTTGAATAACTTGTTTTAATCATTCTCTCCCTGAATATGGCAGTAGCACCTGTTAGCTGCTTGTCCCCTCCTGTACATCCTCCCCAGGACCTCTCGGGAGATTCTTCTGCAGCACAGATACGCTTGTGTCCTAATCCTTCTGCAGCTCCCTGTTAGCTGTGGGGAAAGTCTAGGCTCCCATAGGCTCTGAACCCAGCTTCTTTACCCCAGCACATTCCCTGCCCTGCACCCTGCCCTTCACTCCACTGACCTGCGTAGAGCAGCTCTCTCCCTCTTGCCTCTGGCTGGAACATGCTTCTCCCCCGTGCCCTGAGTGAACCCTCTGTTGGAGGCCTAGAGCAAGTGTCTTCTCCTATGTCAGGTCTTCCCCAGCCTTCACCCCATATCCATCTGGCAGAGTTGAATCTTCCCTTCTCATCCAGTTGTGGAGCATGTTTAGCCAGCATCAGAGTTCTAAGCCTGGCGTGCTGCTGCAGTCCATGGGGTTGCAAAGGGTCGGACATGACTGAGCAACTGAACTGACAGTTCTTGGCATACCAGGTTTCTGGGTTCAGTGCTACTCGTGGAAAGTGGGGATCATGTTTAGTTAATCTCTGTGGGCACAGCTCCCAGGGTTTACTAAGCACTTAGTAGGAGTTAGCAGTATTTGTTGACTAGCTCATTATAGGAGACAGAAATGGAAGACTGAAGACTTAATTCCAGTGAAGCCAAGTGCTGGGAGAAAGTGGCATACCTGTGTATTTTATAAATACAAGCTCACAGTATGTTCTGGCTGCAGTCCTGACACAGGACTACTGGCCACGGAAGCCTTCTTATTCCACACTCCCTATACTGTGTTCTTACCTGAGAAATATGGTTGATCTAGCTGTGGCATGTGTACCCGCCTCTGGGTACAGTTCTCCTTGCCCCCTGCCCTAGTTACTTGATGAACAAACTGCCTATTTCTTTACATTTTAAATAATGTAGCTTCAGATACCTTTTAAAGCTACCTTGCCTGGTTTTGTGAGTCTCCAATGTCAATTCTTTTCGTGTGGGCCCTTCCTCATTACTAAGTAATTGATCACTTCCTCCAGTTCAGACCCAGGTTTTCTGAAGTCAAGTGCTGCATTCTTCCTAACACACCATCCAAGCCCTCGTGTTTCTTTTACACCACCCTTCTCACACCTGAGCTAATGAGCTGTAGTCTTCAGTCAGTGGCTTTCTCCACTCATCGATTCCCTCTTTCATCAAAGTGCTAGATGATGGGGTACGTCATTTTACCCAAAGGGATCTCAGTCTGGTGGCAAAAACATACTTGTAACTGAGTGATTATAAGATAGAGACAAATTGTCATGGAAGCACAAAGGGCAGCTTGAAAAATGAGGAGTTGAGGAAACCTTTCAGGAGGAGGTGACATTTGAGCTGGGTCTTGAAAAGTAAATGGGTGTCCTTAAGGAAGGGAAAGCAGTCTAGGTGGAGTAAGCAACGGAAGTAAAGGCCTAGGGGTGTGAAAAGCATGACAGGTTTGAGAAATTGAGGGTTGCTGCAGCTTAAGCCACAGATGCTTAAAGGCAGGGGGAAGGGGGCTCCTCCCTCTGAGGGGTTTTCTTCTGAGATGAGGCTTGGTGGGAACTGGAAGGGCTCCCTCCAGGTGTTCCCAAGGTCTGCTCTGCCCCACAGGTGCTCCCAGGGCTGAGCGAAGTTCCCAGGGCTGTGGCCAATCCCACCCACTCCCCACTGCCGAGGCGGGTGGTGTCCCAGAAGGAAAGAGGCAGGGAGGAAGCAGATAAGAAAGACAGCTTCTGTTTAGACACAAATATCTTGGTAATCAGCACAGATGGGATGAGAAATACCAAAAAAAGTACATGACAGTTTAGAGAGAATTTGGTTAAATGTTACATATTTTTAACATACCTGAGTGGAGTTTTTGGAACAAGCACCTGAATCCTTCAGAACCTGATTGGGTTGGGGGTTATGCCTCAACCAAGTGGTGTTTTTATTTCAGAAATGTTCCCTTCCCCATCCACAAAAGTATCCTTGTAATTTTTTTTTTTTTCTCCCACCAAAATAAGGCACAGGATTTGTCTCTGACGCTGTGTCTCCCTATTTGGACGGCAAGCTGTGTAACATATTTCTACCCAGCGTGAAGCTTCTTGGCAGACTCTTGAGGCCACGTTTTGGTGGCTTCAGAGTTATCTTTGGATCTGTCAAAAGTGCTAATGGGCTTTCTGGCCTTCTTTAAGCTCCTCATTTCTATTTTCTTTTTACTTCCATCCTCTCCTAAAAGAAAAATGCATGTAATTCATCAGCAGTTAAGCATTTGACTGAAATGCTCAGCTGAGGGCCTTGTATTTTGTTTGCGAGAATAGCTCTGCCGTGTCACTTGTCTTCAGAACAAACCCTACCCTGACTTCATTAGCTCAGCACTCCTCAGTCCACTGGGCAAGAGATGCACTTGTTGACTAATTCCGACTGACTTTCTTGCTTGCTTATTTTGTTTTTCGAGTTTGTGAAGAGGCAAATTGCTGTGGTGGTTAGAGCCAGAGTTTCGGGTTCAGGAAACTTGGTTTGGAAACTTGGCCCTTTCTAGCTGAGTGACCTTTGGAAGACTGTTTACCCTTCCTGAGCCTTAGTTTTCCCATCTGTAAAATGGAGATGATAATGCTTTTCTCAGGGTTGTTGAGAAGATTAGAGAGAACATAGGTAAAGTGCCTATTGTCTGGCACATAAAGGACTACTCAGTAAATAGAATAACATTTTTTAACAAAAATGCTTTTTCTTTGGCCGTACTTTGATCCTGCATTGTTCTTTCCAAATATAGATTTTTTATCTAGTATTTTTAATGGTGTATAAAGGAAAAAAAACAACGGACTTGAATTTGAGGAAATTCAGGGAAATAGTGATGGACAGAGAAGCCTTGTGTGCTGCAGTTTATGGGGTCACAAAGAGTTGGACACAACTTAGCGACTGAACAACAGCAACAATAAAGAAAAAAAGCACAGATTTAGAGACAAACCTACCCAAGACTGAACAATGCCTTATCCACTTACTGTATGACCTTGGTCAAGTTGCTTCTCTGTACCTCTGTTTTCTTATCTGTATATAGAGATGATAATAAAACTTCCCAGGTGGCTCAGTGGTAATGAATTCACCTCCCAGTGCAGGGGCCACACAAGATGTGGGTTTGATCCCTGGATCAGAAAGATCTCCTGGAAGAGGAAATGGCAACCCACTCCAGTATTCTTGCCTGGGAAATCCCACGGACAGAGGAGCCTGGCAGGCTACAGCCCATAGGGTCGCAAAGAGTCAGACGTGTCTGAATACACACACACACAGAAGAGATATTTGTTCAAGGAGTGGCTTCAAGATGAATGAAATAATATATGTAAAGCATTGTGTATTGTGGATGTTTAAAAGTATTTAAGAGGGACAGTGTAATATAAGAGAAAGTATATGGGCTATGGTGTTACATTGGGGTCCAAAACCTAACTCGACCAGTTACTACTCTCTCCCAGACTTAGTTTATCTATATGTTGGAAATAATAATACCTCATTGGATTTTTGTGAAGATTGCTTAAAATTACACCTCCAAGAGTACCTTGTCCAGTGCCTGGTATTTGGTAGGTAGTCAGTATAGGGACCTGTTAATTCACGCACACTTTACTTACAAAGGTCAATAGTTAAACTGGTACTCAAATCAAACAATCATGAATCATAAGATAAGTGCCCATTCTTATTCCCAACCCATAATATTGTTGAAAAGCACTTTATGCTGTTTTGCATATAAAATCCACCTGGTTTACTTGAATTTATAGGTTATGGAGCTTTCATCATTATAAACTGCAACCCTTGGCAATAGTGTTCCTTCCCTCTCCAACCCCCTTCATTTTCAGAGGATTATATTGTATGGCATTGAAAACCTGTAACACTGAAGAAATTAGCATATTCATGTGTATTATTAAAGTCAGGTGGGTATAGAAAGGGTTGTAGAAATGAAACACATTACTTTTTCTCTGAAATCTGCAGAGTACCAATCTATAGTACTAATTAAAGGAATGAAGCCCAGGCTACAGACAAAAGCTAGTTTAAAACACTGCGTTGTCACAACTTGCTGCTGCCTGTCTTCAATGGTTTTTCCCGTCTTTTGAGTGAAATACCTGGAAATTGTAGATCTTGAAAATTGCTTTACTTCCAGCTGAGCCGTTTTAGAGAATGTAAACTGTGGAGAAGGGGAACCCCAGCAGTGATGACTGGAGAGGAGCATGCCCAGCCTTTGCGGGGGGAGCCTGTTGGACAGAAACAGGCTCTGTGCCAGAAGCGTTTTGGTCCCTGGGTACTTTCTTTTGCTTATACATATGGCATGGTACATTGGGAAAGTTCTAGGACATGGCATTAGAGCTGTAGTCCTGTCTTTACCGGTCATTAGGTTTTTTGATCTTGGTATCTCTCTCTTGCCTTGGTTTCTTCATTTGTGAGATTACAGACTTCTTGTCCTGCTCACCTTTCAGAAATGAAAGTGTTGCATGTGACCTCATGTTGTAAACTGTAATCACCACTCAGAGGTGTGGTTGCTCAGACTACTTCATCTCTAAATTCTCTTCCAACTTCACATTTCATCATTTACATGTGACTGATATCTGGTCTTCCAGAGAGAAAGACTAGGACAGGGGAAGAGGGAAGTATACTTTCTGATTATTTTGTTTCTTGTGCTTCTGTTAGATACTGTTTCTAATAAGAACAAACAAAATAAGCCACAAACCTCCCCTTCTTCTTTCTCCTAGAGAAATCTGACAGAATATTTTGTGGCTGTGGATGTAAACAACATGTTACATCTGTATGCCAGTATGCTCTACGAACGTCGGATACTCATCATTTGCAGCAAACTCAGCACTGTGAGTAGACAGTCTTGAAACGGGCTTTTTCGTTTTATTTTAATTGAAAGATGTATCAGAAAGATTAAACAAAACTTCAGAAAAGAAATCATCCACAATCCTCTCAGATAATAACATGTCATTTTTATTAATTATTCATGTCCCTTTACAGTGTCAATGCACATTTTATTTATTCTTGTAGCTTAACAATCAGTTATAGTTTCCTGTTTGATTGTGTGTGATGAACACTTTAAATATTTCCATATAAGCTTTCATTATTGTCATTTTTTATATGTCTCTATCATATTCCATTATACTGATGTGTCATCGTTTGCTAAATCTTCTCTTGAGGGCCATTTAGGCTATTGATAGTTTAATCCTTTAGTAGGTAACACTGCAGTGAACATCTTTTGGCTTTGTTTGACTAATACAGTTCATATTCTAAGAATTGGGACCACCAAGTCAAAGGACAGATAGGTGCTATGCCTTATGGATGCCAAATTGCTTCCCAAACAGGCTTTTTTTATTGTGGAGGTTGCCAGTTGTGGATGAGTGTACCATTTGCACTGCATCCTTGCCAGAGTTGTATGTGTGCTTGTGGACATGTGTTTTAATTTTCCTAACAAAATAGCATAAAATAGTATTGCAGGTTTGATTTATTTTTAATTTTTTTAGTTAGAAGTAGCTGAATATTTTTCATGCATTTTTTTTTCCTATTTGTGTTTTGTTAATGTCTTTTTCCATTTATCTTATAGGGTTCTTGAGTTAAAAATTGGGATGAACTCTTTTTGCATTGTCATAACTTTCTATATATAATACAAATTTTTTCATAATCTTTTTGTTAGTTTTTAAATTTGCTAAATATGAGTTTGTATTTTTCCCAGTACCTGTTATGAAAATTCTCCAACATAGAAAAATTGAAATCAGTTTGCAGTAAACATCTGCCTAATTCCATCTAGATTCTGCCATTTAACGGATTACTATGCTTCCTTTGGCACATATTTATCCATTCCTCATACCATTCTTCAAGCCATCTTATTTTTTGATGTATTTCAAAGTAAATCACAAACATCACTATGCTTCCCCCAAATGAGTATGTTTGTTAACTAAAATTTATTATGTTTATAGTTTTTTTTTTTTTTAGGTAAAACTTCTATAAAGAAATGGACTGTTAGAAAGGGTAGAAAGAGCTTGTTGTGGGAATTTCCCTATTGAAGGACCTATGGATAGAATCATAGGCCTCTGATTTACCTATGTGTTTACCTATGAATTCAAGGCACCTAATAAATGCAAACAGAGTCAGACACGACTGAAATGACTTAGCAGCAGCAGCAGTGAGACCATCAGAATTTTCCTTATGGCTTTCATTGTAATTTTATTATTTTATTTTTTTGGTATTGTTTGCTTGTCAGGTATGCACAATTTTTTAATTGCCTGTTGGGTGCTAGGCTTATAGCACTGGTAGGTGATAGAAGCACGGCCCTTGCCCTCAAGGGAAAACAGCCCATAATAGACCTCTTCCTTTGTTTTGCATTTTATTTTGGACTGTAAATGTAGTTCATAATCTCAGGGCCTGAACACCAGACTGTTTCAGAATGAGAATATTGCCAATCATTACCTCCTTATGAGACTGGATAGATTGAGTACATTTGAAAGAGTCTAGTCCATAACCAGTTACTATTGCTTTGAACTATTAAACTTAAGTAGAACAAAAATAGGACATCATAACAGTGGAACTGAATTCTCTGTGATATTATCATAATATTTTTGATCCCTTAATATGTGCCAGGCACTGTGCTAAGCCTTTTCCATCTATTAACTCATTTAATTGTCACTACAACAGTTTGTAGTATGTTCTGTTATTTCTTAGTCTTAGAGATAAGTAAGAATGTACCTTTTGTGTGATTTTGTTTAGATAAATGTAGTGGATTAAACATGCAGTTGTTTCTGCTCCTTCCCAAAACTAAAATGAAATAAAGGAGTAAATTAACAAGCAAAATGAGCAGATGCAGCAGAAATTTTAGGTATTAAGAAAACCCTGTTACTCATTTTATGCCAATATTCAAAAACTAAGGTGAAATGAACAGAAAAATATAATTTACCAAAATTGAATTAAGAAATATAAAAATGAATTTCCCATTTCTTCTTAATAAAAATTGAATAGGTCATTTAATTTATAGAAATTTAATCTATATATAAAAATTTTTTTTCCAAAACACTCAGCCCAGATGGTTTTACAAGTATGTTTTATCACAGGTAATTTCAATCTTAAACAAACTTCTTAAGAGTCAAGAAAAAAGAAAGAACACATCCCAGCTTTTCTTGTGACACGTGTAAAATTTTGACATTCAGCTACATGAAGAGACACACAAAAAAGAAAACTTATCAGCCAATCTTACTCATTAACATAACTGTAGAAATCTTAATCTAAACAGTAGCAACTACATAACAAATATAATTCATAGTAACTGACTTGATTTTATTCCAGAAATGTAAGCCTGGTAATACTAGAAAATCTATTATTATAACTCACAATGTTAACTTATTGCAAGGGGAAATTCATATGTTGATATATGAATTTTCAGTAGAGAAAAGGCATGACCATGTTCATGAATAGCAAGACTCATTATATTGAAGGCATCATTTCACTCCAAAATGATGTATATTGTAGATTGTGTACATTTCTATTCAGAATCCCAGTAGGATTTTACATAGTACTTGGCAAACTGATTCTGAAACTAATGCGGAAAGCCAAAGACATATTTGAAGAAAAAGAATGGTTGGTAAAGCTTACTTTGTGCTTAGTCGCTCAGTCATGTCCAACTCTTTGGGACCCCATAGACTGTAGCTCACCAGGCTCCTCTGTCCATGGGAATTCTCTAGGCAACCCACTCGAATGGGTTGCCATGCCCTCCTCCAGGGGATCTTCCCAACTCAGGGACTGAACCCAATTTTCCCTCATTGCAGACAGATTCTTTACTGTCTGAGCCACCAGGGAAGCCCAAAGCTGGCTTTACAAGACATCAAGACTTTATATGGAGCTCTAGTAGTTAAGATGCTACTAATGGCATGTGCCTGCGTGCATGCTCAATCTTTTCCAACTCTTTGTGACCCCATGGACTGTAGCCCAACAGGCTCCTCTGTCCATGGGATTTTGTAGGCAAGAATACTGGAATGAGTTGCCATTCCCTTCCCCAGGGGATCTTCCCAACCCAGGGACTGAACCCCAGTCTCTTGCATCTCCTGCATTGGCAGGTGGATTTTTTACCACTAGCTGTCACCTGGGGAGTAATGGTGTAGGGATACACAAATAGACTGGTGGAATGGAATAGAAATTGCAGAAACAGATCACATGTATGTGGGTTCTTCATATACCACAGAGGTGGCATTGTAAAATCTGGGGGAAAGGATGGACTTTTCAATAACTGATTATCCACACAGGAAAGAAAAGGGAGATAATTTATGTCTTATACAACATGCAAAACTGAATTCCAAATGGATCAAGGCAAAATTTTAAAACTGTTAGAAGACAAAATAGTAGTAGGTCTGTGATCTTGGAGTAGAAATGGATTCAGTTAAATAATTCAAATTATGCATTGTATAAAGAAAAAAATTAAAATTGTGAATTTTTGTCATTAAACAAATACCACTCAAAGAATGGAAAGACAAGTCACAAACTGAGGTGAGATATTTGCTATATATAAAAGTTACAAAAGATTAATATCTGAACTATATAAAAAACTACACTAAAAAAATGCAGAAGACAAATTATCAATAGACCCATTGGCTAAAGGCACAAATGGGCATATCACAGGAAGAACACAAATGGCTAATAAATATACGGAAAGATGCTCAACCACATTAATTGCAGAAAAGCAATTTAAAACTACAGTGATTAAAACACTAGGTTTGCAAAAATTAGGTGTCTGATAAAGCCAAGTGTTATGTTGCAGATGTCCTAGAGAATTTCATGTACTATGCTTTGAAGAGTATGTGGTACAGAAGTATTTGCATATGCCCAACTTGCATATGCCCAAAACTGAGCAGTTCCGCTCTTGGGCAGAATTGGTAGGGGCTGGGGGGGGACTATGTGCACATACCTACATGCTGTTGTTGGTCATGTGCAGCCATGTTCATAGCGTAGTGTTTTATTTTATAAACCCAGCCCCCATAACATCAACAGACAACTCGTAAACTGCTGCACAATTTAAGTGAAGATGAACTCCACTATCAGTATGATTGGGCCTCTCATACAGAATTCTGAGTAAAAGAAACAAGCTACAGAAGAATATCAAATATGATTTCATTAATAAAAAGTTCAGGTAAGAAAAACAAAATGGTCATATTATTTAAGGATGCATATAAAGGAAGGGGAATGATTAATACAAAATTTAGGTAGTAGTTTCCTCAGAGGGAGTGAAAGGAGTACAGTTGGGAAGAGGCATACATGTGACATCAGAAATATTGTTTTCTGTCTTGAGGTAGGTTAGGGATCAGCAAACATTTTTAAAGAGGCCAATAGTAAATATGGTCTTTGATGCAATTACTGGACTCAAGGGCTTCACAGGTGGCGCTAGTGGTAAAGAACCTGCTTGCCAATTCAGGAGACATAAGAGACATGGGTTTGATCCCTGAGTCGGGAATATCCCCTGGAGAAGGAAATGGCAACCCACTCCAGTATCTTTGCCTGGAGAATCCCATGGACAGAGAAGCCTAGTGGGCTCCAGTCCATGGGGTCGCAAAGAGTCGGACACAGCTGAAGGGACTTAACATGCACACAGCACGATATTGTCGTTTACAGTCAGTAAACTAGTGAGAGTGACTGTTCGAAGAAGCCTCATTTACAAAAATAGAAGGCACACCAAACTTAGCCTTTGGGCTATAGCTGGCCACCTCTAAACAGGTGCTGGGTTTTGGAGTCTTAATTTTTTCTCTTTTAAATGTTGCTTATATGGTATATGTGCTTTTATACGTATATATATTTCAGAATTCTTTAAAAGTCTAAAAAGCAATATTATCCCCATTTTACAGAATGGCCCACTCACTCAGATACATGGGTTAACTTGCCTAAGGCCACGTGGTAGTCATAGAAGAGACAGGCACATTGGTCGTTATGATGTAGTGTCAGGGGAAGGGAGGTTTTGGCTTCAGGAAATCTTTGAAAGTTAAAAAGCCCTTTTTATCATGTAATTTTACAATACAGAGATAGAGACAAAGTAGTCATTGTATAAACATTAAGAATCAGACTTGCACAACATTTCGCAGTGGCAGTTCTAGAAACGAGAAGATAGTGAAGCAGTGCCTAAACTTCTAAGGGAAAAATATTTCTTACCTAAAATTCCATCTTTATCTAATGAAAGCGCTCAGGAGAGAGTGGCACCAGCCCCTACCACACCTGTCAACCTGCGGTAGCTAGTCCTCCACTCACCTTCTCCATTGTGGATGAACTGTCCATTCTGTCTAGGCCAACCATTCCACTTGTCCACCTGACTTCATTCAGCAAATAGTTTTTGTGGCACTGTCATAGGTACTGGTGATACAGCAGTGAACAAAATAGGCAAAAGTCCCTGTCCTCATATGAAGCTTATGTTCTAGTCGAGTAGATCAATAAATGAGGTGGGTTGAAAATATAGAATAGTAGCTAGTTCTAAGTACAAGGAGTACAATTAAGCAGAGGAGGAGAGTGGATGGCGACTGGTGTAGCAGGGATTGCAGTTTAGCTAGATGACCAAGGAGTGCCTTGTGGGAAAGCTAACACTGCAGCATCCTTCTTGTCACCTTACGGAATTCCTCCAGCCTTGAGCTTTCTCTCTCCTGCATCATTTTTTGTTTTTTGTTTTCTTTACTGGTACAGGCCTGGCGTGCTGTAATTCATGGGGTCGCAAAGAGTCGGACACAACTGAGCGACTGAACTGAACAGTCTTATGCACTTACTAGCACAGTATAGTGTCTCCCAAACTTCAAAACAAAACATCCTTAAACACATCTCTTTTATCCCATTTCTTTTCTTCCTTTTAGAATGCAATTCCTCAAGAGAGTTGCTTCTGTTTACTGTCTAATTCCTCTCTTCTCATTCTCTCCTCTGTCTTGTGTTGTGATTTAGCCCCTGCCTCCACTGAAACAGTTTTTGTTTGGTCACCAGTGACCTCATGTCAAATAAAACGAGTTGCAAAACTCCTAGAACAGTCTGGCATAAGGTATATGTATATGTTCTTGATAAATTATTAATATCTATAATGGGAAGTCAAAGATTAATGTTTAAATTTTTAAATTAAATACTTTTTAAAAATAAGGAGATAAATATTGTGTTGAATGTGATTACTTTTGATTGAAGGTAAGGGATATCATGAGATGGGCTGCTATTTGTCAGTAGTATAAGCCTTTAACACTTTTTGTTTTGTTTTTCAGGCTATAAATACATGACTTTGACTTAAAAACTTTTAAACAGACAGTTGATTCTTAACTGAGTTCTAAGTTTTACTAATTGATGGTGGATATCTCTTTAGGGAAGGAGAAGGTCTTCTTTTACCTCATAGGGGATCAGCAACACCCTGATCTGTTTTGTGTTGTTTCTCTGGGGATAAGTAACTGAGTAGACATCCCTTTTATCCAAGCCTTTGGACCTCTTCAATTTTAGAGTTTAAAAGCTTTCTAATTGTTACCGTTTACTTGCTCCGTACTGACTTTTTATTTTCTTTTTGATGAAGGAAAATGCAAAGAATACTGTAGCCTGAAGTTTTTGATGACCCTTTCTTGACAGATCCGGATGTGGCCTTCCATACCTTGACAAAACACATTTTTCTCAATTTTGTTTCATAAAGATGTAGGCTTGATGCTTCTCAGAGCCATCAAGCATCTGAAAGATGAAAGCTGTTGAACATCCCAGAGTGCCATGTTTCATAAAACTGACTGTGTGTCAATAGAGACAAACCCAGCCATGTTTAGTTCAGAGTCAGGTAATATTCATTTCAGGCTTTCCCGGTCAATAATGTTGTGATATTCTGTGTAAGAAAAATGTTAACTTTTTGTTCTTTTTGTGCAGTGTATATTGATTGTTTTCCTTTATAAATGATAAATAGGGAAGATTTAACTACATCTTGTTCTCTAATGTAAATGCTTCAGTGAGATTTCTTCTAGCACAAAGGCCCCATTTTTCTTCCAGATTTTCAAATCTGAGTTTAACTCAGATTGTTTTTTGGTTACTCTTGTGGATAGCAAGTAGGTCTAAAATAAAACCTTTATAGAAATAATATCATCTAATTGCAACAGAATTCCTAGAAGAGCAATATTATCCCCATTTTACAGAATGATCCATCCACTCAGAGAGATGGGTTCTCTTGCCCAAGGTTATGCCCTCGTAATAGAAGAAAAGGACATGCAGGTGGGTCATTATGATGATGTGTCAGAGGAAGGGAGGCTTTGGCTTCAGCAAAGGGAGTAACAACCAGGAGTTACACAGATGAATCTTGGCCCCTTCAAAGAGCTTGCTGTGGGGACCAGGTTACACTGATTGGGTGTCACCTCTCAAACAAACATCAGAATCCTTGTGTGGGAACTGTCACGAGAACCAGAGGCACACTGTTAAGAATATCTGTCACACTTAAGAGATGCTTTTTAAAACAAGTTCTTAGGAAGGAAGCACAATTTGGTGGCAAAGCTGTTACCTAATTAATTGAGCCTCCACACCTAATTATTTGTGTGATACCCACAACTATGAAAAGAATTACTATTTTTCTAATAGTATGTTATGTCATTTAATCACTCAGTCGTGTCTGACTCTGTGACCCCATGGACTAGAGCCCACCAGGCTCCCTGTCCATGAAATTTTCCAGGCAAGCATACTGGAGTGGGTTGCTGTTTCCTTCTCCAAATACACCATGTAGAGAAGGAAAAAAAAAAAAAAAAAGCCCAATATCTCTCCGTCAATTTCTTCCAATTAGTCCCAGAAATGTGCCTTGGGCAGGACTTGATGGCCTGGAGAGTGGTGGGTGGTATTTCTTTTTCCCCCCAGCACCCTCAGTTGTGGCCTTAGTAGACACTTGAGTGTTGGCATGAAGGGATGGGGAACTTCCCAACCTTGCTCCAGTCCTGTCCTATCCACTTCCATTCACAGCATCCAGTGTCTTAGCACCACCTGGTTTTGTGACCTAAGAAGAGTCAGTTTGTGGACTAGGGAATGTTTCAGATCTTTAGCTTCATCTTTACTTCTTTCCTGATCAGATCTACCTGGTCATGACTACCCTGACTTGTAGAGTGGGCTATGTCCCTAAATGATGTGTATAAAGCTTTTCTAGCTCTTCTGGGCTAGAAATAACTAATCCTGTTTGCTTATCTGGAGCCCTTGAAGCCTAGATGAGAGTGGCAGTTTAAGAAGGTTTGAAATACTGGACCAGAGCCAGAGCCTCTTTGCCTGCACACTCCACTCTGCATGTTCCAGCCATCAGAACAAACTGCATTATTTTGTTTCAAACTGTGCTCAAGGGAAGCCAAGACCTTGTAACTGGAAACTTACCAAACAGAGAATTCTAAGACTAAATTTAGTGTTCCATTTAAAAAAATAAAATAAATTGAACATTTTGTTTGTTCATCTTTTATATGTTAAAAGAGAGATTAACCTAGTTCACACTAACAACCTAAGAAGAGTATTCAAAGAAGTGAGAAGAAAACTAATCCCTTTTGGTGAAGAGGGAAATCCTTAACAAAATGTAATGAAGTGGCATGAAATACAAACTCTGCAGCCAAACTTTCAAATAGCATAGCCTCTCTAATCTCCATCACATAAAATTTTATTGTGGCTCAGAGAATATTAAAAACTGTTAGAAATAAATGAAAGGAACTTCCATTGGCAGGAAATAGAAAAGATTGGTATGTTTTATTTATGTGGTTTTTCTCTGGTCTTTAAATGTAAATACACTTGGCTGCTTTTTGAACTATGTTCTTCATTTAATTATGTGCGAGTTCCTTTTCTCTTGTTCATGTTAGACTATAAGAATGAAGAACATTGATGTTATAGAGAATGTATAAGCTATATAATATATAGAGTAACAACACTTTAATTTGTAGTACTTTAAATATTGCTGTGATTTCAACCAATCACGGTCTCCCTACTAGTTCTTACCTTCCTCTCCTGCCCTTCTTGCTTCAACACATTGAGCACATGTTTTGGACTAGACAGAGGATTCAGATTGTTAGTGATTCCCAAATGCTGATCCCTGAGTTAGTTGTGTTAGAAATCACTCAGAGAGCTTATTAAAAATTTAAGTTCTCAGCTACAAAAAGGAATGCATTTGAGTCAGTTCTAATGAGGTAGATGAACCTGGAGCCTATTATACAGAGTGAAATAAGTTGAAAAGAAAGACAAATACTATATATTAACGCATATATATGGAATTTAGAAAGACAATACCAATGATCCTACATGCAGGGCAGTAAAGGAGACACAGATGTAAAGAACAAACTTTTGGACTCAGAGGGAGAGGAGGAGAGCAGGGGATGATTTGAGACAATAGCACTGAAACATGTACATTACTATGTGTAAAATAGATGACCAGTGCAAGTTTGATGCATGAAGCAAGGCACTCAAAGCTGATGCTCTGGGACAACCGCAGAGGAATAGGGTAAGGAAGGAGGTGGGAGGGGATTCAGGATGGGGTGGGACAAATGTATACCTGTGGCTGATTCATGTTGATGTATGGCTAAAAACATCACAATGTTGTAAACTAATTATTCTCCAATTTAAATAAAAATTAGACCTTTTGAATCAGAATGTGTAGAGGTAGTACCCAAGAACTTAAATTTTTATTATAATAATAATTCAAAAAGTCTAAGATGGGACTGTGGGATGTCTATTTTTTTAAGGTTTCCCAAATTACTAATACATAACCAGATTCAGGACCAGTTCTCTAAGACAGTATTTATTCTTTGATTATTTTGCATCAATAGAGTCCTTTTCATCTTGAGACTATATAATAAAGGCTGACTAAGTTTGTTTAGAAGGCATTTGTGAGTACTGCTGCTGCTGCTGCCAAGTTGCTTCAGTCGTGTCCGACTTTGTGCGACCCCATAGACAGCAGCGCACCAGGCTCCACCATCCCTGGGATTATCCAGTCAAGAACACTGGAGTGGGCTGCCATTTCCTTCTCCGGTGCATGCATGCGTGCTAAGTCGCTTCAGTCGTGTCCGACTCTGTGCAGCCCTATGGACAGCAGCCCACCAGGCTCCTCCGTCCACAGTATTCTCTAAGCAAGAATTCTGGAGTGGGTTGCCATTTCCTTCTCCATTTGTGAGTACAGATTAGCACTAAAAATTATTTCCATATTTCTGAAAGAGCTCTGAGTCTATGGGGTCGCAAAGAATCAGACATGACTGAAGCAACTTAGCAGCAGCAGCAACAACAGTCTAGAACAGGACAGAGCTAAGAGTAATTTAAGCTCTCAGTACCATTGGATGCTGATGTAGTCCACTAGGGTAGTTTTAAATAAATCTGTATAAATGGATCTAGAGAGGTGATGTTTCTTTTCAGCCATTGCATTGAGAACATTGGCAGAGTATCTTGTGTATTATTTTAGTGGTGTAGTCAGTTTCTTAGATTATAGGATTGATAACTTTTTTATATGACTCTTTTAAGAATCAGATCTCTACCAAAAAACACTAAGAGGTGATATTCAAGTCAGTTCAGTTCAGTTCAGTCACTCAGTCTTGTCCGACTCTTTGCGACCCCATGAATTGCAACATGCCAGGCCTCCCTGTCCGGAGTTCACTCAAACTCTCATCCATTGAGTCGGTGATGCCATCCAGCCATCTCATCCTCTGTCGTCCCCTTTTCCTCCTGCTCCCAACCCCTCCCAGCATCAGAGTCTTTTCCAGTGAGTCAACTTTTTGCATGAGGTGGCCAAAGTACTGGAGTTTCAGCTTTAGCATCATTCCTTCCAAAGAACACCCAGGACTGATCTCCTTCAGAATGGACTGGTTGGATCTCCTTGCAGTCCAAGGGACTCTCAAGAGTCTTCTCCAACACCACAGTTCAAAAGCATCAATTCTTCGGCACTCAGCTTTCTTCACAGTCCAACTCTCACATCCATACATGACTACTGGAAAAACCACACCCTTGACTAGATGGGTGTTAGTTGGCAAAGTAATGTCTCTGCTTTTGAATATGCTATCTAGGTTGGTTATAACTTCCTTCCAAGTCACTGACATCTTAATATACTTGAAAAACCCCTAATGGCACTCACATTGGCAGACATCTGTGTGGATTTTGTTAACACAATTGGAGCACCTACTATGTGGTCAGAAGTCAAGAACTCAAATTTTTTTTTTATTTCTGCAAACTGAAAGCATGGTCACTGATGAGCGAATGAAGTATGATGTGAGGTTAGACTATATCATTAGGAGTTCATATAGACCTTGTGAAAATTCATGTTTTTTCTCTTGTGCTGTCTTGATATTTATGTGTTTTCCGTGCTAGATGATTCAGACAGCCGTGCTTCTGCTAGCTTTTCCCAAGAAAAAGGACAAGAGGAGAGAGCACCAGGCTTCAAGTCATAATGGTTTTGTTGAAATTCTTCCTGTGTATCTTGATCCTCCCTAGCCATGTTGCCCTAGGCAACTTAATCTTTTCAGTAAGAAGAGAGTAGTGTTAATACTCCCCTCAGGGTTTTTGAAAGATATGAAAGCCAGTAGCCCATTGCTGGACACATACTACTCATTTAGTAAATGTTGACTCTGAATCCTACCTTTTCGGGGCAATAAACTCTGATTGACTTTCTGAAGCAAAGAAAGCGATAGAGATCCTGGAAGAGCTCTGAAGATTTAATTAGTACAACTGGTGAGAGTAGATGGTGAATGAATCCAAGCAACAGAATAGTCATGGCAACTCGTATGAGATTTTCCATATCCACCCACTTCTCACTAGTCACATAGTCATTGACTAAATTGTCATTTCCTGTTCAGATCTCCACAGGCATCACTGTGTAGAGCTGGAGTGGCCTAAGAAACTGCTGTGTTCATTTGACCCAGCATTACCACCAGAGCAGACTCCCAGGGAGGAAGACTAACTGCTTCCTGTCTTCATCCTTCCAGGTTCTGCCCTCCTGCCTCTCTCTCTTTCTCTGGCAGGCAGGCCTGATTCTTGCCCCAGGCAGAATTAAAGATTCCTTCTTTATATGCTAGCACACTTGAACCTCTATTATAACACCTCTTTCATAATGCTTTTGTGTTGAAGTTGATTGTGTGCATTTTGATCTTTTTCTCTCTATTTTGAATTGCCTCAGGGCATGGTGTGTACACATTGTGTATACTTGGTAATTGTCGATTTAATTCAGATCGTATCACAGAAGCAGTTTCCTATGAGCTAAGAGCACAAACTCTGGAGTTCGTCTCCCTAAGTTTATAGCCTACTTCTGCCACTACTGTGACCTTACATAAGATCACACAAGATCCAAGACCTTGACATCTAGAAATCTTAATTTCCTCATCTATAAATGAGAACAATAATGCTACCTACTTTATAGGGCTACAGTGAAGATTAAATGAGTTAAATTGTATATGTGAAGCACTTAGAACAGTGCTTGGGAGATAGCAAATGCTGAGGAAGTGGTCCCTGTGATATCTGGTCATAGCTTCAGTGTTTCTGAATTCAGTGTTACTTTATGAGATTGAATTTATCTGACAAAACTATACAGGGGGAGTTGTTTTTTTTCCCCTGTGCCTTCAAATCTAGTAACTCCTACTACCTCAAGTTTTCTTAGTTTCTTTTTCACATACGGGATGACTCATAGCTAGGTATTCATGATTCTGTGTTCAATTATGCTTCCTTTCTTTTACAAAATGTGATTCTTTATTAAAGCAGTAAATTAGCTAAATACAAATTATGACCCTAGGAAAATTTTCAAAGAAATATAAATACTCACTTATACTAGACTTGAGGTGGAATATAGATTTTTTTCTTGAGTGCCAGCTGGAACTCACTGACAATGGTTGCATCTTTGTAGGGATTTGCAGGGCACGTCCTGAGTCCAGGATCAATTAGACTGTCACAGGCACAGAATGGAGAAGTAGCTGTCCATGAATTAAAATGAATTGTTATCAATCCCAATGTAATTTTATTTTTTTTCTTTATCATCTTACAAATAAAGTCTGCAGTTTCCTCACGTATGATGCTGCAGGCTTATTTACACAGTAGTTTGTAATACCAGTGTCTGCCTCTGCTTTGGTAGCTAAAACTTTTCTCTGATGGTTTTAATTGCTTTGATGTTTTGAAGTGTCAGATCTTGGCGTGAAACTTGTTGCTCTGGTTAATAACTTACTCTGATCACTCTAGTTAGTAAGTAGCTTTAAGAACAAAGAGGGGAGGGCGGGAAGAGATGCGACTGAGTAGGCAAGTGATTGCCTGGGAAAGCTTCCTCCTGGTCTGGATGATCTTTCTCTTAGTGGAAGGCACTCAACTTGACTCCATGGTACTGTGTTGGTTTTTGTGGAAATTTTTCCCTTCCCTTTCCCCAGAGAATAGTGGAGAAGCAAGCAATAAGATGGGTTCCACCCAACTGAAAGAAAAACTATTTGAAGAAAGATTGCCCTTCCAACCCCACAAAAACATAAATACTGAAGCATTGAATTTGACTTCTAAGAAAAGCAGAGCATTCTTTACCCTTTTCCTTTTTTCTGTTCACATGTCCAGTTTCTGTCTAGAATAGCTGAAGGCCTTTAATTTCTTAGGTTTTCTAAATTCTCTTTCCCCTAAAGCATCTTGGATAAGTTTCTTGAAAAGTCAGCTCTTCCCTCACTAACTATAGTAAATACAATTGAGCCATTTATAATTAAAGAAATCTTAATTTCCTTAATTTAAAGGTTTTTCTGATACTCTTCGAAGGTTTGAGTACACTAACTTTCAGAGTCCCTGAAGGTTTTACGTAAGACTTTTTGCTGATCTTATAGTGGGTTTTACATGTGAGAATAAAGTAAAAATCAAAACACTGTTTGAATCACATTGTCTGAATCACTGCACCATTTACTTCCTTATGACTTGAAGGGTGCTTTATAATTAAATAGAATCTAGTTCTCAAATTGAGAAAGCTAACAATCTTTGTAAGATTCATACAGTTTTGTACAGTTGTTCTACATAAGATTATTCTTGGCTGAAATAAGTAGACTGAAAAATGACCCATCTTTAAGGTTAATAATCTGATATTCTTTCTATATTCTTTGCTTTATCAGTTTCCCGATGTTAGAGTTCAGAGGAGAAATCCAGATGCTTCTAACCCTGTGATAAAGCAGGTGTCAGTTTAATCTTTTAACATTCTGAGTTCTTGTATTTGAAGAGTGACTCTGACCATCTGATTATCTGATTTTTTTTTCCTTTTTTTCAACTTTTGAAACTTGTAATCTCAATACCTTTTCAGAATTTAGCTTCTAGTTGTGATATATTAAGCAGTTTATTAAATGCCTGATAATCTTGTCTACCATTCCTCATGATGTTACGGTGGAGGCATTCTAACATTCCCCAAACACTTACTCAGCACCTGCTCTGTGTCAAGCATAGTTAGAGATAAAGAGAGGATCAAATGTGGTCTCTGTCATTAAGGAACTCACATCTTTAGTTTCATGCCCCTGGTCTCCTAAGATTATCTACCTCTGAGACCTTTAGAGTGTCAAGGGCCAAGCATGGAGAAAGGTTGTACCCTCCACCGTCAGGTGATGCAGATGAGGTGATTGAAAGGTGGTGCTTCCTGGAGATCACATGAATCTCAGGTGTGCCCATGATTGCAGAGATGAGAAAGCAAGACCAACTTTGAGACAGTCTGTTGTCCTTGTACTTGTACTTAGTACTTAGTACTTGTACTGAGTCAGTATGACTTGTACTGTCAGTACTTAGTCCTTGTACTTAGTCAGTATGGCTGAGGAAAGTGAACTGAGGCAGAGGAGAAACATTCTTTATGTTAAAGGATAAGCAGTTCCTCTAGAACAAAGTTGTCAAAACTGAAAGTGGGGACAGGGATCATGTAATCCAACCTCTTGTTTTCTATATTGAGACCCAGAAGTGGAAATGACTTGCTCAGATCAAAAAGAGATTTAGTGGATACTCCATGAAGTGTATGAAAGCCAGACTTTCCAGTAGGACTTTCCAGTGCCCAAATGGGAATGTAAACCTTTCCCTTTAACACTCGTTACTTCATTGTCTAGAATTTCCTATGGATTAAAGATACTACACTACCTTACTTAAATGTAACTTGTCCTCAGGAAATGATCAGCTGTGTTTGTTTTTAAAATCATTTTCTGTTAATTGGTATTTTGCTTTAGATATTTGATCATCTAACAGCATGGCAAATTCTACAGAATTTGGCCATGCCAACAGGGACAATATGTTACCTAGTTCGGAATCCTGAGCCTGGTGTATTGGCACAGTATAGACACTCAAAACATTGTGTTGTGGAGGTGCCTATTATAGTCTGACAGACCTGGAAATGTCTCTTACTGCAGAGTCCCGTCTGTCACTTACAGGCTGTGTGGCCTTGGGCAAGTCATTTCACCTGTGAAACTGTTTTCTTATCTGTGAAGTGTGGTGTTGAATGCATATGTGTACACACACACACACAAACTCCTACCTCTAAAACAGTATTTTGCAAGATCCTAAACACCCAGGGGCTTCCCTGGTGGCTCAGTGGTAAAGACTCTGCCTGCAAGTGCCTGCAATGCAGGAGACGTGGGTTCAATGCCTGGGTCAGGAAGATCCCCTGAGAAGGAAATGGCAACCCACTCCAGTATTCTTGCCTGGGAAATCCCTTGGACAGAGGAGCCTGGTGGGCTGCAGTTCATGGGGTCATGAAGAGTCAGACAAGACTTAGCGACTGAACAACAACAAACCCCCAGGTGGCGCTAGTGGTAAAGAACCTGCCTGCCAATGCAGGAGCTGTAAGAGAGAAGGGTTTGATGCCTGGGTCAGGAAGATCCCCTGGTGTAGGAAATGCCAACCCGCTGCAGTATTCTTGCCTGAAATATCCCATGGACAGAGGATCCTGGTGAGCTATAATCCAGAGGGTCGCAAAGAGTTGGACACAACTGAAGTACTAAAGTGACTTAACACGTAAACCCCTGGCAGGGTGCCTGGCACATACACTGTTGAGATTCCTTTTTTTCCTTAATGAAGGTCTGTTTACTTTTATTCCATGTTAAATTGCAGGATTCTCTTAGGAATCAGTTGGACTGGTATCTAAGATTGTGACAATATGAGTATTATCCCTAAGAAATACCTCAAATTAAAAAAAAAAAATGTGTCTCTGATCTTTCAAACCCTATCCTTGATTGCTCTTCATTCGCGTCCTACCTCCACTGCCTCTCCTTTCTCTCCCTTTGCCTCAAAGGAAACTATGCAGCCAAAAAGAAAGCTCCAAAATCAGACTGACCTTGTGCACCTTTAATTGAGGACAGAATTTGCTAAAAATGCGTCCAAAAACCCACCAGTGGTTTACTTTACAATTTGTGTCCTGGCTAGACTAGCTGTTGGCTGTGTAATTTGTCTAGTTTTGTCTGGAGTCTTAGACTATTCAGCTGCTTTAGGGCAAAATCTTTTGGGGTGTCATTAAATGGGATTGATAATTGGCTTCTGATGAATATTCATTGTGACTAATGACTTTGGGCAAATTTTACACATACTATCTTTCTATTCTCCCACTGAGTGAGATTTTGATAGGATCATTTTCCTCAACTTGCACTTCAATTAAATATTCACAATACCCCCTTGTTGACGACAATCCAAATTATATACTTTCATTACTTTTAAATTTTGTATTCTGTAAGGAATGAGCGTAGTCCTTTAGGACTCTTATTTTTTTTTTAATAGGGTTGGTTTTAGAGGTTTGGTTTTTTTTAAGTAAGTGGCTAATGATAATGTATGGAATATATATTATTTCTGATTAAGCAAAGATGTATCATAATGCTTTTCTGTGGTCCACATAGCCATTATTTCTAAGAAATGATACACATTGTGTGTGTCATTTAGTATTTTGGAAAAGAGCCAAAGAACCCTTTTTGTTTATTTGTTTGTTTTTTAACCAAATGGGTAAGAGCATTTTATTATAGCTACAGAGATTTGGCACTGAGAAAATCTCCCAATGAAAATGATGATCATACATCTTAAAAGTTTGATTTTTAGGAGGGATAAGTAATTTTAAAACCTTGTAATTTAGCTTGCTAGGTTTTTTTGGGTTTTTTTAGGCTAAGGAGACATGAACAGGACATTGTCTGAAGATAAGATCCGTACCACTGTGTTGCTTGAAATAGGGTTTAGACTCAAACCAATTTAAACTAAAAAGAGGCTGATATTCAAGTTCTGTCTTAACCAGGAACATCTGTTAAAAGACTATTTCAAAGAGAATTACTGGTGAATACACGTGATGATGATACCTTGTATCTGGGTGGCACCATACAGATTTTTAAGTGCTTTTATTTATTTGGTGTGTTGTAGAGTTACAGAGTAGGCATATTATTAAATAAATGGATGGATGAATCCATTGACTTGATTTTCCAAACGTAGTATATTTGTATGTGTAAGCTTACTGTTATTATTTTGGAATTTGAGTCTTAAACCCTATTCTCCGAGACTCATGAAAATGGTGGTCAAGGAGCATGAAAAACCAAGCCACTAGCTGTCTTTATGAGTATATTCTAAGTGGGAATTGTTCTTTATTTATTCAAGAAATATTGCATTACCTAGCACATAAACGTGTATATATGTGTATATTTATTGTGCCACTGAGCATAAGAGAGACAGGGTCCTTCTGCCCTTTACAGCGAGAGGACAAACTCACACAGTTATAGTCCGATCAATAAAGGAGACACATGCCCAGCGGATCCATGCAAAGCTTTGCAGAAGAAGATAGTGAACAGACTCTAGGGGCATGGATCTGGGCCTGTGGGAATACAGAGGGCAGGAAAAGGAGTACATATCTACTCGTAAATCTGCAAACAGTTTATTCCAAGGATAAACCTGGAGAAGATAGTAGGGACTGTGGCTGGAGATGCTTCTCTATAGGTAGATGGGGAGCTGAAGACACAAAGACATGCCTGTTCCAGGGATGCCCCCAAGCACATTCAAAGCAGGATGTTACATGACTAGACCTGCACTTTAGAATGAGTACTTTGGCACTTGGTTAAAGGAAAGAGAAGAAGAGAGCTGGGACTGAAGGCTGTTGTAAACCCTCCAGCCTGACTTCAGGGTGGAGTTGGAGTAAAGTTGGTTCATTTTCCACTCACTCAACACCAGCAAAGATTTTTTATCTCTTCTAAGCTGAAGATATTAGTCATGTATAATATGACAGACAGCCTTTTTTTAATGTGGAAACCTACCAAAATGGGTTGAGAAAAGATGGATCAAACCTACAAGCCTTGTCAGAGTCACTGGGACTTGCTTTTGAGCGCTTGTTGGATGAGCTCCTGTTCATGGCATGTACCTGATTTAAAGAACAGGGTCTGGAGGGAAAAGGAGGGGGAAAAGTAGCAGCCTTGGGTTTAATACACAGCTCTCACAAATGTGAACCATCAGCAGAATATCCAATTTAAAGCTGTTCATGTTACACTAACCTCTGGGATTCTTTTAACTGGGCCTTGCCGCGTCACTCTTTTGCCACGTAAATGTCCTTCTGTCAGCAAAGGCCTGTTAACAGCTTCCAAAAGAAGCAAAGTCCTCATGGGAACAGGCTTCCCAGAAACCAAAGGAACATTAAAGAAAAAACACAGAAAGAAACATGTGTTGTTGGCTTTTGTCACTTCATAGCCCTATCTCCAAAGGTGTTGGTTTTTTCCTCCTTTCACTGTATTGAATTTTGTAGCAGTTTTATTCCATTGTATCTTTGTTTCCCAATTTTTCTGTTATATCAAATACTGATTGTATCATCTATGTAGCTCTTAAGAAAAAAAAGAAATATGAAATAGAGACAAGCCAAAAAAGGAGGGAGTGGAAGGATGTTAGTAAACAGTGTTGGAGCCATTGATTAACTCTGTGGAAAAAATAAATTCTCACCTTAGCCCTTAAACCAAAATTAATTCCAGATGGATTAAAGAGTTAAATGCTGAGGAAGAATTTGGAGGACTTAGTATAAAAACAGTGGAAACCATCATGAAGGGAAATATTTGCCCATGTAATTATTTAAGCTTTCTCTTTACCCAAAACTTCAAAGAAAATTAAATAAGGATAAATTATTTTCAAAAACCCTTACAAAAGATTACTGTCCTTTGCATATCCACAGTTTCTCTAAATCAATTAAAATATACTAAATTCTCTTTAGAAAATGTGGACTAAGAATATGAACAGATCATTTACTTAAGAAATATAGTTTAGAACATATAATAAGATGTTCAACTTCAGTCATGATCAGAGAAATAAAAATAAAATGAAGATAAGTACAATGAGGTACAGGGAGACCAGCAGTCCAGTACATGGCTAGGGGAGTATAAAGAGCCTCAACCCTTCATCTATTTATTGTATGAATACATTTATTATATTTGTATTACCATGTTTGTTAAGTGCCTTAAAATATTTATAACCTTTGTCTTTAAATTCTGCATGTAGGAACCATCTATAAAAGTTATTGAGTTGATCCAAATATATAACTTAATGATGGAAGAGTGCTTCAATATAATATGAGAAATTCATTGGGTAGCATTAAAAGATATTTTCTAAGAATACTTAAAGATATGGGAAAATGACAGCAAATAATATTAACTTAAAGGGAAAGTTAACACTGTATTTACAGTAATCCTGATTTTATTAGAAAAGTCCATATATAGGTAATGGGTTTCCCAGGTGGTACAGTAGTAAAGAATCTGCCTGCCAATGCAAGAGAGGCAGGTTCGATCCCTGGGTCAGGAAGATTCCCTGGAATAGGAAATAACAACTCACTCCAGTATTCTTACCTGGAAAATTCCGTGGACAGAAAAGCCTGGTAGGCCACAGTCCATGGGGTCTCAAAGAGTCAGACATGACTGAGCACACACATACACATGTATGGATAATATACCCAAATGTTGAGTTATCTTCAGATGGTGAAGACTTTAATCTTTTTCTCCAGTTTCTAAATTTTCTACTGTCATTGTATATTAGCTTCATAATCATGAAAAAAAATACATTTCTTGGAAAATTAAGCTCTTACTAAGTTTGAATTAGGGTTATTGAGTTAACTTATTTTAAATATGTTAATAATTATATATTTAATTTTATTGTTGAACTCAAATGAGTGTCTCCCAACTTAAACTGTCTAGCTCTGAATCTTTAATCTCTGTTGCAGTTGACTGCCTGCATCCACGGGTCTGCTGCGATGCTCTACCCCATGTTCTGGCAGCACGTGTACATCCCTGTCCTGCCTCCGCATCTGCTGGACTACTGCTGGTAAGGCCGCTGCCCACCCTGTCCTCTGCTGTTCCTTCTCCAGAGAATGACCAAGCATCTTAGGTCAATAACTTGTAATGCTGTTGGTGACTTTAAATTAAAAATACTAACTTCAAAGTGATCGAATTTTAGGTCACCAGATTGCACTGGACTGTTTGTTTCCAAACAGCTTTCATATACGTCATGGCATTCTAGAGAGTTCAAGTGGGTAGATAATACCTTCCCCATTCCTTGGTGTAGGGAAACCAAAGCACCAAATAGTTGTGTGATTTTTTTTTTCCTAAGACAAATTGGAAACTGGTGTCGAGAACAGTTGAGATCCCCAAAGTCTTCAAGTTTCAGCTATGCTCTGGCGTGTTCTGTAAGACTTGCCCTCGGGTGTGGTTTGGGAGTACAAGCCAGGCTTCAAAACACTCTTTTGAGGGGAATTTCACTATTCAGTGAAATGTGTTTTAGTTGAAGAAGGGAGGGAGGCTGACTTGGAATTCTTCCTGGAAGAGACTTAGCTGTGTGTCTTGATGCTTCAGGTTGGAACTCTGAGGGGCTTGTGTGTGCAGGGATTGGTGGAGCTGAGAAAGTCATTGTAGTCCCTCTGCCTCTCTCATGGTACAGCTTTCACTTTCCATTACTTGGAAAGGTTTGATTGCTAACTTGTTATCTAGTCTAAAACCAAAGCTCAGAGTCCCAAAATTGAAGATGAAAATGCTCCATCAGTAACATCAGTGATAACAATGGTTGCCACGTTTGAATCTCTGCTGTGCCTCCCTCCTGTCCCCTCATCACCTATTGGACCATCTCTTTATATCTGTGATCTCATTTTATTCTTCCAGCAACCCTGTAAGACAAGTATTATTAGCTCCGTTTCACAGGTCGGTAAACCAAGGCCGCAAAAGTTTTAGTAACTTTCCCTAAAATAGATATTGTTGTTGTTTAGTCACTAAATTGTGTCCAGCTCTTTGTGACCCCACAGACTGCAGCACACCAGGCTCCTTGTCCTTCTCTGTCTCCTGGAGTTTGCTCAGATTCATGTTCATAGAGTCAGTGACACTGTCTAACCATCTCATCCTCTGCTGCCCCCTTCTTCTTTTGCCCTCAGTCTTTCCTAACATCAGGGTCTTTACCGATCAGCTGGCTGTTTGCATCAGGTGACCAAAGTATTGGAACTTCAGCATCAGTCCTTCTAATGAATATTCAGAGTTGATTTCTTTTAAGATTGGTTGGGACTCTCAAGAGTCTTCTCCAGCACCACAGTTCAAAAGCATCAGTTCTTCAGTACTCAACTTTATGGTTTAACTCTCATATCTATACATGACTACTGGAAAAACCATAGCTTTGACCGTGGGGACCTATGTCAACAGAGTGATGTGTCTGTTTTTTAATACTCTGTCTAGGTTTGTCATAGCTTTCCTTCCAAAGAGCAAGCGTCTTTTAATTTTGTAGCTACAGTCACCACTATTCCATTTTTATAAAAACAAACAAAAATTATCTGTATGTATATATATACACAGGTATATATATGTGTGTATATATATATTAAACAAAAAAATTAGATACACACAAACAAACATATAGAGAGGCAGAAATCTGGAAGGAAAGACACTAAAATGTTAACAGTGAGTTGTGTTGTGGGGGAGAGAGAAGAATTCTTCATGATCTCTATATTATTTTCCATACTTTCAAATATTTCTAACAATGAAAAAGTATAGTTCTGTAATTGAAAAGTTTCATTTTAAAAAAAAGTCAATGTTTATTCTGGCCAGTTGTTACTTCCAGCCACCATCTCAGGTCACAGCTCTCCTTTCTTGTTTGTTTAGAGGATTTATTAGCTGTTTCACTTTTTCCTGTGGAAGCTGACCCACAATCCTCTTTTCAGCTTCCTCTCAATCTCTAACCCTCTCAAGGACTGTTACCAGCCTGACCGAGAGCCGTGGTGCAGCAGCTCTAACCGAGAAGGGAAGACTTGGCAAGGACAGTTGCCAAGCCTCTGTCACCCCAAACTTTCACTCCAAAAGCTCATAGTTGAAGCTTGTTAATTTTTAGAGCCTGAGTGGGTTTTGTGATTAGGCTCTGTATTGGAAGTTTCTGTTTGTGTGACCGTAGTCTCTCTGCTGGTCTCTTGTTTTCATGAAAGAATTTTTTTGACATTTGACCATAGGATGATGACAGGCCTGTGGGGATTGGTATCTGTTTATTAACTGCAAGATGTAAGAATGATGAAATAAAAGACCCCAAGAGAAAAAAACACAGATCCTCTATTTAAGGCTTGATTTGATCACCTTCAGCCTGCTACCACTGCTTTGGTCAGAAACTACAAATGTCGTGAAATTTGAGTCAATGCTAATAATTTTATTCTGTTGTGCTTGGTGACTTTCACCACTGTTGAGTTTAATCCTTGGTGGTAAGAGCCAGCAGGGATAACCAGCATTTTAAGTAAAGTGCTAGGAGCCTGAAACATGTAAATTTGAAGGAGGTTTGTTCTTCTGCGGATGATTTAAATGTTAAGTACGTTCCCATGCAGGGGATACACGAAATGGAATCTGAAAACTATTATCTCCTGTAGAAATGAACTCTCAATTTACTCACCGCACAGGAAGGGCAGATTCTAGTCATTTTCACTGCCAGCAGGTGCCCTTTCTATGCATAATAGATTTCGCAAGTGTAATTAACACATGAGGACCACTGCTGCCAGTTTTTCTTCAGGTACATGCTGCTAGGAGTTTTCAGGACAACAGTGTAGGCTGTAAGAGCTTTTTACATTACACTTGAAGATAAGGTGTTCATTGACTTCTGGACAAAGACTTACTAAAATAGGGCTGAACCTAGACCCTACTATTGGTTTCATAGATCATAGTCCTTGGACCCAGAAATCCTAAGACCTGTAACATGGGCCTTTGGTAACATAGAAGCCAGTGTAGCAAAACTGTGGGATGCAGTGAATACATGGAAAGTATGATGCTGAAACCCAGCACTTATGTGGAAGACTAATTGCACGTTCACAAATACAACAGCCAATTATCTAAGTTAACTTTAATTAGAGCTATAATCACAGATTTTAATTATCTGAAGACAATCCATTTAATACAAATAGTCTGCCTTAAATATTTCCTAAATTATTTTTTTTCATGTTCCTTCCCATTTTTGGAGAGAGTGGTAGAAAAAGTGTCTGAGCTTTATATTCAGAGGCCAAGTTCAAATCTGTTTCATCTCTTAATAGCTGTGTAACCATTAAAAGCCTATCTTACTTCTCTGATTTGACATTTTGTTTTCTGTAAAATGGGTTTGATATACCTACTTTGAAGAATGGCTTTATAAATTAGAGATACTGATATCAAGTGGGACATAGGGGCCGTTTAGTAAATGGTAGTTGCTCTTATTATGGTTAATGTGAACATGGGACATGGGTTTTGGTTTCCAGAAGGTTTTACTCACATCAAACGTTTTTCTTGTTTCTGATGCCTTGTGAGCTCAGGGAAAAACTTTATAATTCATCTTCTCTTTTTACCCATCAGATTGTTTTTATTTTGATTTTTTTTATTTAACTTGGGTTATTGTATGGTTGTTTTCATTTGCAGCTGTGGCATAAGAATGAAAAGAAAAGAAACAAAAGCAGATGGCAGAGAAAACGAAAGGAGTAAGACATTTCCAGCCCTTATGAATATTTAAAAACATGTGCTGCTGGTTCCTTTCTACTTTAGAGCTGTGCCATTCTCTTGATTTTGAAAGTGAAAATGAGAATGTTCCCTACCTTGGCTGATGGCAGTCCTGACCTCGGCCAGTATTGGAAGAGCCTTCCTATTGTGGGGACAAAGGGATACACTTGCTGATGAAAACCAGCATTCCCTTTCATAATAATAATCACCATATATGGAGTACAGTATGCAAGTCAAGCTCTTTATAAACATTACTGCAGATCTTTAAAATCAAACTATAAGGTAAATATTGGGGCTTCCCAGGTAGTGCTAGTAGTAAAGAACTTGTCTGCCAGTGCAGGAGACGTAAGAGACATGGGTTCGACCCCTGGGTCAGGAAGATCCCCTGGAGTAGGAAATGGCAACCCGTTCCAGTATTCTTGCCTGGAGAATCCCATGGACAGAAGACTGGTGGGCTACAGCCCATAGGCTGCAAAGAGTCAGACATGACTGAAGTGACAGCGTGGCATGGCACAAGGTTAGCTCTATTGTATAGATTAGAAAACTGAAGCTCAGAGAAGTTTAGCGACCTACCCACCATGACACCACTAAGAAATGGTAGAGCCTGCACTTGAAATACAAGGCCATTTCATATTAAAGCTTTCCTTACTAATATCCTTCAAAGAATTAGAGAATAAGCTGTACCTGTCACCAAGATTTTGTGAAAAAAATTCTTTACATAGGCTTTTTGATGACTGGCTAATAATTGTGGACTAATGTTATCATTCATTATTGTTCATTCATTCAACAAATATTTATAGAGCACTTATTCTGTACCAGGCACTATGCTAATTAAATGTTGCTAATAAAAGGTCCCAATAGAAGCCATATGGTATTTCCCATGTAAATTCCCTTTTTTCCCTTAGTCCTTCAGAAGTAGTCCTAAATAAGGACCAAATCAGTTCTCAAATTGAATTGTACATTTGGGTTATTCTGGACACCTGTTAATGTATTTCCAAATATGTGATAAAATATTTCCAAACAGATCAGGACAAGTTCATATTTCCTCCAAAGGGCAGCCAGGCCAAGAGCCAAGTTAGTAGCTAACTCCTGATTTTCTTTGAGGGCATGATTGAACTAAAAAGTTAAATGTGCACAGTTAAGGTTTGGACTTTGTATCCGACTTTGTAAAATTCATCGTATTTTCTGGCATTTCTAGATGTCTCTGGAATTCATTCTTCCGCTCAGAGTGGGCATGCTCAGATTCTCTGTGAGACATACTAGTTCTAGGCTCTTTATCTGTATTGTATGTGGGGTTCTGAATAACCCCCCTCCATGCTACATCATGTATTCCATCTAGGATTTTTAGCACACAGTCTAAATACGCCTTTTTACAGGGTGCATGGTCCATGTGGATGACAGGGTAGCAGTCCAGACACAGCTGTGAAACGACAACTGGATGGCTAGAGCTGGGTCCATTCTACTCTGTCTTCACTGGTGCTGTGAAATTTTGTATGGGGAATAAATTGATGCTAAAGTGAAATTATTGATATTCTTGGTGTCAGTGATAGAAATCAACAAAGTGTGGTATAGTAGAAACGAAAACTCCAGCTTTGGTTCTGATTTCCCCATTTACTGTTTTGAGGTTGCTGAACACCTCTAAGCCAGTTTTCTGTTAAATGTGAATAGTAATTAGTGGTGAAGAACCCACCTGCCAATGCAGGAGATATGAGAGACAAGTTTGATCCCTGGGTTGGAAAGATCCTCTGGAGGAGGAAATGGCTACCCACTCCAGTATTCTTGCCTGGAGAATCCCATGACAGAGGAGCCTGGATGGCTACAGTCCATGGGGTCACAAAGAGTCAGACACGACTGAAGTGGCAGCACCCGCGCACTGATAAACAGCAGGTGACCATAAAGAGTAGGTACTATTTTTGTTATAACTGACTATATATGTGTGTGTGTATTTATGTTGTTCAGTCGCCAAGTCATGTCCAACTCTGCAACCCCATGGACTGTAGCACACCAGACCTTCTTGTCCCTATCTCCCAGAGCTTGTCCAAGTTCATGTCCATTGAATCGGTGATGTTGTCCAACCATCTCATCCTTTGCCACCCTCTTCTCCTTTTGCCTTTGATCTTTCCCAGCATCAGGGTCTTTTCCAATGAGTCTGCTTTTTGCATCAGGTGGCCGAAGTATTGGACCTTCAGCTTCAGCATCAGTCCTTCCCATGAGTGTTCAGGGTTGATTTCTGTTTAGATTGATATGTATTTATAGTCAGTATATATTAATATGTACATGTGCATACACGCACACATATATATGATTCAACAATCCAGTGCAAGTTTGCAAATCCAGATAGGATGAAAGTGGATTAGGTAGACAAGTATCACTAAAATTCTTTAATATCCAATCAAAATTGGATTCTAACACCTAAGCAAAAACTGTGCCTTTTCCATTTTGCAGCAAGTATTTATAAGTGCCTTTTATGTCTCTAGTACTGGGCATGGAAAGGCAGGGGCTTATAGATGGTTCTGGACCTGAGGAAATACTACTTCACAAAAGAACTCAGGTGTCCAGGCAAAAGTTGGGACAGTTTGGTTTTGTTTCTTTTTTTCAGCTAAGAAGCATCAAGAGGCCATGATAGGTCTATTGCTCAGAGCAAGCAACCACTGCAGCAAGAACTTGTCTGGAAGGGTAAGAGGGGATTAGGACCAGGATTTCAGTTTCAGACAAAACAGGGAGGGAAGTTGGATCTGTCCTGTACCTGATGGTTAGAAAGTTCACAAACGATGTGTGTTGGTTGAACAAAGTAAAAATATAGATTCCTGGGTAATCCCGTATTAAAATGTGGCTGAACTTGACCTTGAGGTTTGAGCAGAGAGGCTGAGTAGTAGAAGATAATTCACGCTTGGAAGTCAAACCTCTGGGTCCAAATCCTGGCTCTGTTCCTACTGAATATGTCTTTAGGTGAATCACATAGTCTCTTTGAACTTCTCTTTTCTCATCCACGGGAATATATCAAAAATACAGTTCTCCATAAAGAGCCTGGCATCAAGTAGGTGCCTACACAGAGATTGTTAGATGATGACAGTCACTGAGGCCTGTACTGAGATGCACCCTCATTTCCTTCAGCAGCACCCAAAACTGAAAGTGCCAGGAGCCTTTGGAGGAAGCTTTGGGCAATTTCTGAGTAAACTGTCTTCCTGGTGGAAAAATGAGAGAGAGGAAAGATGGCTATTTGCATTATTGATGCCATGGATTTGTAAGAATCTATACCTATACTTTCTAAGTTCTATAGCAAAACTGCCTTTTCAGGTTCTCCATTTGATTTTTAAAAATTGAAGCATAATTCATATACCATAAAATTAATCATTTTCTTGGAAGAAAAGTTATGACCAACCTAGACAGCATATTGAAAAGCAGAGACATTACTTTGTCAGCAAAGGTCTGTCTAGTCAAGGCTATGGTTTTTCCAGTAGTCATGTATGGATGTGAGAGTTGGACTATAAAGAAAGCTGAGGGCTGAAGAATTGATGCTTTTGAATTGTGGTGTTGGAGAAGACTCTTGAGAGTCCCTTGGACTGCAAGGAGATCCAACCAGTCAATCCTAAAGGAAATCAGTCCTGAATATTCATTGGAAGCACTGATGCTGAAGCTGAAACTCCAATACTTTGGCCACCTGATGTGAAGAACTGACTCATTTGAAAAGACCCTGATGTTGGGAAAGACTGAAGGTGGGAGGAAAAGGGGATGACAGAGGATGAGGTGGTTGGATGGCATCACCGACTCGATGGACATTAGTTTGAGTGGACTCTGGGAGTTGGTGATGGACAGGGAGGCCTGACGTGCTGCAGTCCATGGGGTCGCAAAGAGTCAGACATGACTGAGCAACTGAACTGACCCTCTCTTTAGGACACACTCATGATCACAGCCCACTGCCCCGTGGCCCTCCACCTCCTTTGCTGCTGCCTCTACATCTGAGTATCTGGACCCACCCTGCTAGTCCCACTTCCCAGTCCTCTTTCTGCTGCCTGGTGTGATAAGGGGCAACAGCCTGCTTCCTTTGCCCCAGTTTCTGCCTGGTCTCTATGGGACACAGCTGGCTCTGACCTGTGCTTATCTTGGCCTGGTTTTCCATTTCTTGTGACACATCTGATAGGTAATTCTTCACTCCTCTCTGACCTGGAGACTATCTTGAATCCAACACTTAGAAAACTCTGAAACGTCTAAGACCGTGCAGCGGCCTCTACAGCAAAGACATTCTACGTATGTTCGTGGTCACCAGTAGAGCAGGAGCCACAGGCCATGTAACGTCATCCTCAGAGAAGCTTCAGTCCTGGAGGAGGTTCCCTCATGGTGGGATTTGGGGATGTGTTCCTGCCTCTTTCACCAGAAGAAGACACAAAGCAGCAGTTCAGTGCTCAGCTCAGAGTAACCTCACAACAAATGTGGGTTTGTCTTCCATGTGAATATTTGAAAGACTGAGAGGCTATGCTGAGAATGTAATTGGACTCTATGCATCTTGACATATGACGTATCTTAGTCCTAGAAAAACAAAGAGAGATTTTCTTTCCCTCATTACCTCTTGCATTTTCAACTTTTACACTATTTTGGGGGGTTAATTTCTCTTGGTTTATTTATCCGAAACCTCTTTTTCTCTTCTCGCTTTTTCTGTGCATCATTCGTTCCTGCATTTCTATGAGGGTTTCATGGGTCCCTGGTGGCTCAAACCGGAGACTTCTTTTGTGACCTGGCTCTGGCTCTGATGGTTCTCATTGAACTCTCGGGGGGCAACAGAGAGCCCCGTCTCCTGACCTTTCCTCTGTGATTAACTTCTCCTGCCGCAGTGGTCTTAGCCATAGAGCCCTTCCTGATTTCCCTAGTCTGTCTCCTTCCGGTAGACTGAGGAGGCATAAAAGGGCAGACTGCTCTAGGCTTTGATGTTGACCTTTCTGGGTTTCCATCAGTCGTTATCTTTGTAACTCTTGTGTTTGTTTTGGTTGGGTTTGGTGGCTTGCGGCTCTTTCGCAAGCCCCAGGGTTACCCCAGGAAGCCACAGGGCCACTCTCAGGAGGATATTGTCCTCCCTCCCCGCTTCACAGTCAGCTCAGATATGCACGTGTCTTGCATTAGCAGACCATCCCCAGCGCCCAGCACTGTGCACCCAGCTCCTCCATTGCTGTGAGCCCCATGCTCTGGCCACTGAAACTGCGGATGGCAGCTCGGCAGTCTGTACTGCCTTCTAATCTAAGAGTGCTCCTATCCTCACGTGGGCCTTCGTCCTGTGCTGCTGCTCATAAATCAGGGAGGAGCTGTTGGAAGCCGCACAAGGAGTTAAATACTTTTTTCCCGAAGAAAGTCTCGGGAAATGGCATTTTGCACCCCTTCCACCTTTCAAGTCATATTTTCTGCCTCTCACCAGCTGTGACCTTTGTCAAGTCACTTAACCTCTTGGAGCCATAGGCTCCTCTGTGAATTATTCAGATCAGACTTTCAAGATTGCTGTGGGGATGAGATGAGGTCATCTCAGGTCTACCCCCGAGGCACCTTGTAACTCTCCTCACAGCAGCCTACGCACCTACAAGAATATGCTTATTTGCTGTCTGCTGTTGAATGTAAGCTCTAAATAGGTAGGGTTCAGAACTATTTTTTCTCTTCTCTATCCCCTCTCCAGTGTGGCACCTGACGTATAGTAATATTGACTGACCAGGATATGGAAAACACTGAACACTTAGTAAATGCACCGTGAGATGTTAGTTTTCTCTCTCACCCCTCCTCAGTTGCCTTTTTTAAGCTGAAGCTCCTAGGTGACTAGTTTATTTTTCCCTATGGACACTGCGAATCATGTGACGATCCTGTTTCCCTCTTTGGGTTGGCAGTTGGAGGACTCAGAGCCAGACTTGTGGCCATCCCAGCAGGCATGCAGACCGTACAGCGCACACTGAAGTGCTCACCTCACCCCAGCTTAGGTGTTTTCCCTTTGCTTCTATTTTTATTTTTCCTATTTTACTGTTGTACTAAACGTATTCCTGTAAGTTACCTGAAATTCCATTTAGAACAGGAAAGTGTATCAGCTCATTTAAGCTATTTGGCAAATGTATTTTTATCCTGGCTACAAAGTGTCCACTTGCTATTTTATTTTTCAGCTATAACTGTCAAATGCCCATTTTTTTCTTAAGTGTAACATAATGGTATAAAAAAAAGTAAATCATAAGAAACTTTAAAGTAGGAGGATTTGGGCTGGAATCGTCATTAACTGTGACCATGGGCAAGTTTCTGAGGATCCCTTTTTTAATCTATAAAGTGGGTGGTGGTATAAATTGGATTATTTGAGGATTAAATGAGATAAGGGCCCCCACACAGCCCTTGGTATTTGGTGAGCACCCAGCAATCCCCACCTCTTTATTTCTCCTGCTCTTCTCATGGCCCCACCATGGACTCTGGGGAATGGGAAACAGAGTTTGGTTCTCCATGACTGACAGTCTGGAATAACCATATAAATTAGCACGTGCTTTATGCCAAATGGGCGACCCAGACAAAATCCTCTGAATAGGGAGGTTTTAGCAACCTTGGGGTGATCTGAGAAGGGATGTTTGGCAGACCACGGGGTTCAGTAGGACTTGGAAGACACAGGGCAGGGCCCACAGAGACACGTGTGGCTCAGCCCAGAGGCACGTTAGGGTTCCTGTGGTGAGGGGGCTGGCCAGGGTCTTGAACAGAACGTGGAAGGGCCCGAGACTTTGCACAGCTGCTGGTAGGCACCCAGGGAACAGGTTAGGAAAAAACCTCCGAACCTCTTTCTGCTCTTCTTCCACAGGCGGGCACATGCTGAGCTCCTAGTAGAACAGTGGGTTGCTCTGACTCAGTATGACAGGTTTGGGTTCTGGTCTCAGGGCCACCATTTACTAGCTGTGTGACCTCACTGACTTGTTTAGCTTCCCAGCCTTTGTTTCTTCATCTGTATAGTTGGTGGTGATGACAGTACTTACCTTGTACCGTGGTCCTGAGGATCCAGTGAGAAAATGCCTGTCGTGCCCTAGCCTAGTGCTGACTGAGGCGAGTGCACCATAAACACCATGTGCTCTTCTTGGCTCCCTGTGCAACTCTGGCCATTGTATTAGCCTGTGGCCCATCTCTCTGGTCACTCTTAGGAAGACGAAAACTAGGATTATTTGTGTTCTCCAATAAGGCGTGTTGTATGGTTTTTGCTCGCTTTCCTTTCCCCATTCTGTTGTCCTTTAACCTCTCCAACAATGCTGGGCCTCGTTATTTCAGGGGAGAATTTTAAACTGTAATACAAACTGTGTTTACACTTTGGTTTCTTTTCGGGTGGAAGGGAGGAAGGAAAGAAGAAAAGCTCAAATGTATAAGACCAGAGTTTTCCTTTCTTTAAAGACAGTGAACTGAGGAAAGACTGGTGGGATCCCTTTGCAGATTTGGGTATTTGGCTGAAAGGTGGTATGCCTCTGAGAGGCAAGGCGGGGGCTGTGATGCGTACATTGTAGAGCTCACCATGCATTAATATGCGAAAAGAAAGAGTGGACCTTCCAAACCCCTGGGAGCTGTAAGCTGTATCCTTACTGAGGTCAGAGAGGTGTTGCTCACGTGAGGGTGGAGGCCCCCCTACCTCCCTCCACATCTCCTCTCTCCTCCCCTCCCTCTTTGTCTCAGGAAGCTGCATTTTATGTATTTGGGCAGCCAATGTTCCTTTATTTCACCTGACTCTTTTCCAATTAGTAGCCACTCTCCTCAGGGGAACATAATTAAGAGGGCCCTGGTTATCTGGGGGAAAGGAATTAGCAAATTGAGAGAGTGCAATAATGATGAACGGGGACTACAGGAGCGTTAATAGTCTGCAGTGTCCACGTCCATGCCTGTCCATTGCTGGAAGGAGCCCATGCTACAGGATGTACCTCTAAGCACAGCGCTCTGCATCACAGGCCTGGAGTCAGTGAGAGGATTGGGTGAACAGCCCCCTCGGTTTCCCAGCACTCCTCTTCTTTTGGCTTTAGTACTGAGTATGTGCTGTGAGACAGTTTAGGCTTTCAGTCCAACAGCCCTGACTTTGAATTTCAGCTTCACTGCTTACTAGCTCTGTGACCCTGGGGGCAAGTTACTTCACCTTTCCAAACCTGTTTCTCCATCTGAAAATGTGGATAGTAGTGATACCTTGCAGAGTTGCCTTGAGAATTGTATAGAAGTGATGCATAAAAGCAGCTGACTTATAGTAACTCAATTGATATTAGTTCCTTTTTTCCTTAAGAGGATTCAAAGTAAATACCTTTCAGGTAAAGGTCATTACATTGTCCCCGCCTTTGACACTAGCAATATAACTCCTCTGCTTTGCAGGGGAGAAGGAAGAAAGAATAGCTTTTACTCTTCCAGGGTGACACTGATGAAGTCAGGCAATGCCATAATTCCCAGAGAACAAAGGCCTAGGGCAGATACACCCTGTCTCAAAACTCAGAGGTGTACAGTACATCCCACAATTGCTGTCATCCATCAGACAGTTGTGACACAGTTGTGATAGCCCGTCTATGCATGAACTTGGTCATAGCTGTTAATATTTTTGTTATTGTTGATGCACTAAGTCACGTCCGACTCTTTGAGACCCCATAGACTATAGCCCACCAGGTCCTCTGTCCATGGGTTTCCCAGGCAAGAACAATGGGATGGGTTACCATTTCCTTCTCCAGGAGATCCTCCCTACCCAGGGATTGAACCTGCATCTCCTGCATTGACAAGCAGTTTCTTTACCACTGAGCCGCCAGGGAAACCCAGCTCTTAATATTATCACCCCTTTAATTATGTGCATTGTTGGTTCTGCATGTGTGGTGTCAAATTTTCCATTTAAAATGTCTTCCAAATCTCAGTCAGATTCAACGTGGAAATGTAAAGTCAGTGTGAATACTGAAAGGCACCCGAGCATAGAAGCATGGTGCTCATTGCTGTTGGTGAAACAGCTGTTTGCATTGATATTTTCTTGGTAGTCAACAAGCAAGTTCTTTCTTGCTAACAAAAGAAGATAGAGAACATCTAGAAAAAGTATTATGTTTTGTTTCTGAGATACCCTTGAAGAAAACATGGGCATTGATGACTCTGAATCAGAAGATGATTCAGATGAGTCAGGTTCTGAATATGAAGTTTTTTAGAACTAGCTTAACCAAGTTTTTTTGCTATATTTTCTTTTTAAGAAATAGTAATGAGTGGTTTTAAAAATTTGTCACTGTATATGATAAGCAAGTAATGAATTATAGATTACTTGGTGGTTTTTGCATTTCTGGTGGTACATAAAATCAAGTAAAGGTTGCCCTCCAAAGAAAGTGATAAGCAACCTGACTGAACTTAGTAAGTAGACAAGTGACAAGAGATTGTGTTGGAATCAGAAACTCATGTGTACAGGTGACGTGTGTCAAGCATCTCATGCTCCTCACAGAGTCTCAGCTGTCCTCACCAGCATTTTGTCAGGTTCCGTTCAGAACAAGGGTAGGAACAGGAAATCTTGGACTCTAAGAGAATGAGTCCAGTGGTATCAACCATGTTCACTCAGGCTGTGACAAGAGACCACTTGGACATGATAACTTACTAAGTCTACCATGTGGTATTCCTGGGCAAGGCGTTTCATGGGTTCTCTCTAATCATTGCAACAATCCTGAAAGATTTCTACTGGGGTTGGTACTGCCCTTTTAAAGACACTTTGCCAAAATATTACAAAAGATGTTAAAAACAGTTCTGCCCTTTGACTTGGTAATTCCATGTTTGAAAATTCGTGCACATGAGATTGTTCATTTTTGTTATGATATTATTTATAGTGAAAAGATGGAAGTGACTGAATGTCTAACTCTAGCAATAGAGTTCAGTAAATTAAGGGACATCCATACTTGGTGGAATATTATATAGTCTTTAAAACAATCACACAGGTTGCAGTATAATATGGGAAATGTTAATGCAGCCAATGAGAAAGCAATAAAATATATGCACTCTGTAATTTCAAAGGTATTTTCAACTGTTAGTTTTAATATTGGAGGAGAATAATGCAAAAATAAAAGTAGTTGTGATAACTTGATCATGGATGAGTGTTTCCATTCTCTTTACAACAACAACAACAACAACAAAAAACGAAAGAGGAAAAGTCAGTAACTACCATAACTATTGAGGTATTATTATTGAGAATAAAAGTTGTTTTCAGAATGTAGGTAGAATTACCCAGTTACATACTTCCTACTTTAAGATCTTAAGGAGTCTCTGGTTTTCTTTTTTCTTCCCTCTCTCCCTCTCCCCATTTGAAATTTGTAACCAGTATATTTGCAGAGCAAAAGTGCAGTAGATTCAGGGATGCATTTGAGGCTATGTAAGCTCTGATGCTGGGAAGGATTGGGGGCAGGAGGAGAAGGGGACGACAGAGGATGAGATGGCTGGGTGGCATCACTGACTTGATGGACGTGAGTCTGAGTGAACTCCGGGAGTTGGTGATGGACAGGGAGGCCTGGCGTGCTGTGATTCATGGGGTCGCAAAGAGTCAGACGCGACTGAACTGAACTGAACTGAAGCAAGCGATGACAATGTAAAAGGTTATTTGTCCAAATTTGCATTCATAAAAAACATGGTGTGCTGTGATTTCAGATTAAATGTATTTAAAAATATTTGCTAAATACAGAGCTATTTCAGCACTAAGTTGGCTAAAAAACTACATTTCTATGATAAACCATAATTACTCTTTGGAAAATTATTGGGCTTAAAAAAATACCTACCTATTGGTACCTGAAGAGTTAGTCTCACTTTGTCCCTTTCTACGTCTGCCTTCACTTCTAAGATTCCTTTTTCCTCTCTTTCATTGGTTTTTATTGCAAGACAAAGAGACATGGCATTAACACCTATTTAAAATTCTAGAAAAAAAAATTTTTAAGGTAAAAGCGTGTAGTCAAATTATATAAATTTCTGTGGATATTTATTTTTACCTTTCTCTGAGTTGTTTGAGTGTCTTTTTCTATACATTAGCTCATTTGCTTGGAATTTCAGTTCTGAAATTCTAATTAAAACTCAGGGTCATTTGTCACTTGCATGACAGTGCTGGTGGGAGCTGGGGAAGTTTATGAAATTTGGTTAAATATTATGGATTTGAGTTTTTCTCCCTTCTATGTGTTTGGCTGTGCTTCTGGACACATTAATAAGTGGCCATTTTTTCTGGAATTCTGTACTCTTCCTGCTTCCTTTCATTACATTAGGCAAGGTTCCACTAGATGAGACATTTGCAGTCTTAAGACTTCCTGCCAGGGTTCAGACTTTGTATTTTTGACATTGAAGCTGTCGTGTTCCTGAAGCTACTTAATTAGAAACACATTCATTTCAGTGTACACTAGAAAAAGCTTGGACAGCAGAGCCAGGCACACTGGGAAGTTTGAGCATTTGTGTAGCTGGCAGCTAAACTAATGGTTTACAGTTTAAGGGAAAAAAATATCGTAGGGCATTTCCTTGCCCCTAGAAGCGAAGGGAAGCTGAATGTGCACAGCAGATACCTTTTTTTTTTTTTTAAGGAGAGAAGAAGAAAAAAGGAAAGAAAAGACGACTCCACTCTCACTGCAGTTGTGTGTCCAGTTCTTTCTTTGGCTATTATCAAATACAAAAGTCTTCTAAAAGAATATTTCCCAAACTGTGCTGCTAATATTCAAGTCTGTTTTACAGGCTCCCAAGATATATTACTGCTGAGATCTGTAGTAAGGAGAACATTTTATATTCTGGAGAAGGATTTTTGCTTGAAGAATTTTATTTGTTGAATGGTAATGAGGGAATTGTGCTCTTTCTTATTTTTAAATGTTTGAGCAATTTTAAAATGCACATCTGATGTTTCAAAAACCTTGGTTGCCTATCCATTGCTTTCAGGATAAAGCCTAAACTCTTTAGTGTTCAGTGGAAAGAAAACCTCCCCTTTTTTCATTTCTTACCACTCACTCCTTGTTTCCCTACCCTATCCCCGAGAAAGCCACCTTCCTAGGTCCACTTCCATGCCACCACCTGCCCTACCTGGTCACCTCAGACTGAGGCAGGTGTCTTTCCACTGGTCCCATAAAATATCCTTTGTACCTTTCCCAGGATGTGTCGCATGTTGGAGAGACAGATGGAAAAGTTGTCAATCTCTCCCTTCATCTCTACTCCCTCCACTGCTCCCAGGAAAAACACTGTGTGGGAGGTGAGAATTTTCAGTCCAGTATTACAGTCAAAGTGCCATAGAGGAAGAAGCTTTGGAGTCAAATCCTAGGGTCACTGCTTGTTTTGTGGCATTGTTGCTCAATTGCTCAGTCGTGTCTGACTCTTTGCAACCCCATGAACTGCACCACGCCAAGCTTCCTTGTCCTTCACTATCTCCCTGAGTTTGCTCAAACTCATGTCCATTGAGTCAGTGACACCATCCAACCATCTCATCCTCTGTCGCCCCCTTCTCCTCTTGCCTTCAATCTTTCCCAGCATCAGGGTCTTTTCTAATGAGTTGGTTCTTCGCATCAGGTGGCCAGAGAATTGGAGCTTCAGCTTTTGCACCAGTCCTTTCAATGAATATTCAGGTTTGATTTCCTTTCGTATTGACTGGTTTGATCTTCTTGCTGTCCAGCACCACAGTTCGAAAGCATCAAGTGATTTAAGTGCCCTGGGCCTACTCCCTCCTCTGTGAAGTGGGCATAATACCTACCTTGTGAGGTTGTTGTGTGAATTAAGGAAGTTGAATTTGAAGTTCCTTGTATAATGTTTATCCCATTTATCATTGGTAAGTAGCAACATAATGATAATGTGTATGTGTGTGCACCTGAAACCGAGGGAAATGAATCCATGATGCCCAGGTTTTAAAGCCCTTGGAGCTGGGTTCTCACCTCCTGCTCAGTCACTAACTAAGGGAACCCATTGCTCTGGGAATGAAGCACTTTGAAAAGGTTTTTTGAATTACGATATCATCAGATGGCATGTGTGCAGTTGGGTTGGAGATGCTTACTGTCTGTGATATACCCTGTCCAGTTAGAATAGACAGTTAGATCACGTCTTTTGATGGCAGAAGGAAATAGCAAATTAAAAAAAAAAAAAATCATTCCTCTTTGAAGCACATTATGCCCTCCATCTGACATTGCTGATTGCTTTTTCTGTTGTGATCATGGCAACAGTGGTTCCCGTTTGTACCAGGAACCATACTGGTCACTCAGTGTATATTTTCTCATTCTGATAGCAAGCTGGCAGTTAGATTCCAAAATGCCATTTTAAAGATAAGGCAACTGAGGCTGTGCAATCACATGCCTGCTATTTAGGGACTAACCCCAAGGTCAGCGCTCTTCCTGCCACTCAGACTGCTTCCAAGGCTGCCTGCATTTTGAAATTCTTCCTAAGTTTCTAGGCTTGGGAACAAAATGTCATATTAGGATTTTTGTTGTGAAAGAAAATGTAACTGTGCATACGTTTATTAAAAGAGTTTTTCTCCAAATAGTGAACCATCTGTAATTTTCTGTCAGAAGCAACAGACATTAAAGCAGCTGTGTGTCTCTGTTTCTCTTCACAGTGCTCCCATGCCCTACCTCATAGGAATCCATTTAAGTTTAATGGAGGTAAGTTGACTTCTCTCCTCCCCGCATCTCTCTGTTTGTGGTTTTGTTTGCTTCATGGCAGTGGAAAAGGTGCAGTCTCTGGATTCACGGCGCTACACATGGGAGTGTGTCAGAGCAACACCTCATGCACAGAGCTGGGCGTTCAGCTTAGACCCTTTCCACTGGGCTCTTGTTTCCAGTGTTTTTCCACTTTGTTTGGAGATTGTCAATTTTCATGGGTGAGGGAGTGAAGTTCAAAGAGGCAGGAGGAAAGGGTTCTTCAAGGGTTTGAATGAGGGAAGGAAAACGATTCACTTTTCAAAATGATGTTTATTATAAATCACTGCAACTATATTACATTTTTCTCTGTAGAAAATGTGGTATAGAAAATATATAGAAGTATAAAGAGGAAAATTAAAATTATCCACAGTATCATTATTCCAGATTCATCTGTTAGCATTTTATTATTCTTCATCCTTGTCTTTATTCTGTGAATATATATTTTGTATAAATGTACTTTGCTGATATGGTGTAGAATTTTATGTCTTTATTTAATATTATGGCATGGGGATTTCTGCATTTTCGTCTACTGTCAGTAATAATTTTTAATTTGCTACCTGTCCTTCCAACTGTTTGAATATGCCACAGCTTAGCCATTTTCCCGTTACTGTTGGACACTTATGCTGTTTATAATTTTTCACTATTATAAATAGCATTTCAGTGAACATCTTTATGCATAAGGCTTAATCTGCATCTTGACTTACTTCCTTAGCATAGAACCCCTAAAGTAGAAATGCTTGGTCAAAGCTATGAATCTAAGGACAGATTGCTTTCTGCATGGCTGTACCGAGTAGATAGCAATTCTTTTAAAGGACTTTTCTGTGCTTTTGTCAGTGTTACTGGTTTGTAGACATGAACCCTAAGCTTTTCCCTCCTCGGGAGAGAGCTGAATTTGCACTGGAGCAAAATAGGACAGGAGGCAGGGGACTTGGCTGTTTTGCACAGGAGACAAGCTCTCGGAGGAAAAAGCTAAAGCCATGTCCGTCTGCGATGATGCTTTGCATGGCTTAAAGGAAGTGCTGCTTCTCTTCTTCTGTTCCCTTCATTTCACGTCGACGAGGACCACCTGCTTCTTCACTGTTGCACACTGTGCTATTGTGCTTACGAAAATGAAACAAGTTGGTTATCGAAAAACCTGTTTGTTTGACATTGAGAATCTTGATCAAAATAGACCACAGAAATCTGCTCAAATTTCTAATTTGACAGGACGGCCATGTGGCTCCTACATTCTGTTAACAGTTCCTCCTTGTCATCACCCAGCCCTGAACACATACAGTACACAGTTTATGGACTATCTTGGATGGTGTATTTAGATCAGATTGAAGAGATTTCTTCTGTGTTTTACCTTTGTTTGTCAAGTTTGGGGGTGTGTTCAAAGCTCCTGTGTGAAAAATTGAAAGTGAATACTTGCTAATAGACCTTTCGTGCCAATTGTTGTACAGTTGGAAACACTAATCTAAAGACCATTTGGTCTATCAGCATCCACAGCTCTTTCCTGCCTCTTCTGCCTTCCGGACTGTTCCAGCACGGATTTTTTCCGACTGCTTTTCATGGTCCTATACCTTGAGCATTGTCCAGGTTTCCAGTCTTGGCTTGCTTTTCTTCTCTATATACCCTCTGGCCATCTTTTGAAAGGCTTTTTGCTTTTGCTACCAAGGTGATGTCAGTGACTCCCAGCTGTGATTCTAGCACTGACATGCCTCTCTCTGAACTTACAGCCCAGAGTTGCAAGTCCCAGTTGAAGGTCACCGAGATGTACTATCGATGTCTCAAATTCAGTCTTCCCCAAACCCCTTATTATCTGTAATACACACCCATCGAGTTACTTCACTCCCCTTCCGCTGTTCTGGTCCCTGTGAATGGCACCACTGGCTGAAAAGTCACAAGGGGACACACTGAGCATGGCTGAGTGTCTGCTTCCTTATTCTTTCTACAGTCACAAAGTCTCTGACATGTCTCTCCCTCTGTTCCTTTCTCATTGCCTTTATAGATGTTTTACTTTGCTTTTTTAGATTTTTCCAAAGACTTGTTTTTCATTCAGAAATCTAAATCAAGTCCTCTGTGTTCCAAACATTTTGCTAGGTCATAAAGGTATGCAGATGAGTATGAAATTCAATCCCTGTCAAACATGTAGGGGCTGCCCTCTACCTGGTCGCTCTGAGCTCGTAGTCCGCCTTCAGGGTCTGCTCATCTCCCTGCTGCTGTCAAGCCTTCTGTCTGCTCACTGTCTCCTGTTAGGGCTCTGGCTGGTCCCTAACACCCCCACATCCCTGCGCCCCTGCCCGCTAAGCTTCCTCTTCCACAGCTGTTTGAGGAAGGCCTCCCATTTGACTGTTGGCTTTGCTTACTCTACCTCTTTCTTGCCCAGGATGACAGCTATTGGCTTCCCTGTCCTCTTCATCATCCCTAGGAGCAGGGGCTCTTTGGGACTATGCTTTGATCACTGTGGTGTCCTCAGGACCCAGCAGGATGCCCAACAGGTGCTTTCTGAAAAGAAGGATGGAGTAAGTGCATGGAAACCTGGAATTTAGAACACACTTAGAGCCCTCCAAAAAGTGTTGCTGTTTTCAGGGAACCCAGCACCATAATTTTACTTAAAGATGGAAGGAGTCAATTTTTTTTTATATGATTGTAGTAATTGAAAACAAGGCGGGGGGGGGGGGTTTGTAATAAAACATGCAGTGCACAACATGCATAATTTGGGAGCTAAAACTTGAGACAGAGTTTTGCAGTTAGGTGAATGGTTCCAAGTTCACTCTCCTCAGCTTTTGAAGGATTTTAAATGAGAAGGTTTAGGAAGCACTGGCCAAGATAAATCTTAGTCCTATTGATTTAAATTAGGGAGGAGTTTGCCATGCTGTACCGATATGTGGTCAGAACTGAAAGAAAAACCAAAATAGTAGTTGCCCCACTCTTGAAGCCAGCTGAGACACTCTCCAAACAAAACAGCATTGCCCACATGTGTGAGGCAGCTGTGAACTCCCAAGTCGAGAGATATAGTCTCCTGATCTCCCCTGGATTTCAGTTCAGACTCAGAGTGCTCTAGCCGTGCTTTTTGATCGCACTGATCTCGTTCTGTTATACCTTCAAATGAGAGAGATGCTTCCCTGAGACTTCTTCCAAGAACTGTGGGCTATAATGCTTGGGGTGGAGCATGTACCTGGGCCCAAAGGAAAGCTCTTTCAGGAAGGAGCTAGGCAGGGCCCATCTCCTCTTGCACACTAGTTTTCTTACTGGCAATTCAGCAAAAGGCTTATTTTTTACTGTCTTGTTATTTTTTCTTGAAAGCTATAGGCACCTTATTATGCCTTTGCATATGTGCCAGAATTTTTTAAACTTCAAATGAATGTGGCAGATGTTCATAAAAGTTTAGAAAAAGCTACCATAGGAAGACTTTTTAACCATTTTTATGACACTCAAATTTGTTGCACAAAAAGAAATATAAATTATAACCTAGTGTTCTCATTTGAAAAAAGGTTATTTGGGGAGAAGATATAATTCCAGCCTTCATGCTCTTACAGGGTAAGAGCTGGTAACATAGTCACCTAGAAGAGTCTGCCTTCCTTCTAAAGTGACAAGTTTCTAGCTGATCCTCATTCTTATCCCTCCACTGCCTTTTTATATCCTTTCTCTCATTTAAGCAAACACTAATTTGAGGCTGGTGGTAAGTTAGCGGGATAGCCAAGGGTATTGGCATAGACCTAGTTTCTTCTTGGAGAGAATGATCCTGTTAGCTGGCTAGGAAATACCAAAGCACGGCCAGATTACACAGTAACTATTTCCCTTCATTCCCTCGACCTCAGTTGAGTTCAGGAGATGCTCTGCAGCTCCTGCTCTGTGCCAGGTCTGGTAGCAGGGTGCCAGATCAGGTCTGGTAGGTGTGTTCCTTCTCCTTTTTTGATAAATGAAGATCTTCCTTTCCAAGCCTCACCAATAGTGCTCTGTACACAGGCCTCAGAGCATGAGGAATGCGTGCAGAAGGTGGTTTGTTTTTGTTTTTGTGTTTTTAATTCCTGGTGGTGGGATGGTCAAGAAGCAGGAGATAAAGGTGATGGCAGTGACACAGTGCAGACAGAGGCTCAGGTTAGCCTGAGGGTGAAGCTCCCCTTTCCACAGAGGCAGAAAAATGTGTCAGTGGGAATGGGCCATGGGTTCTGTCTTTCCTGCTCCCTCCTTGTTTGATCTTGGGCAAGGCGATGAACCTCTGCACCTGTTTTCTTGCCTGTAAAATAGGGGCAGTGGCATGAGTTCAATGAAGGTCAGCAGCCATTGCTGTTTTTATTTCCTTAGTGCCCTTAAAGCCACTAATGTTGAGTTGATGGCTTTGAAATTATGTTTTAGGGACTCTTGGGTTCCAGGGATTATCATCTTCATTCCCTAGGGAAAGAATTTCAGTAGAATTGGCTTGTAGCCACCCTGTTTTCTCCTGGTCAACAGTGCTAGAGACCCTGTGCTGGGGGTGGGAGTGGCACTTCATAAGAACTTGATAAATGCACTTACTTCCAATTCCCTGCTCGACCATTCCCCTCAGTAGCAATGTCAGTGTTATTTTGTGTCTGTATTTACTTTCTTCATCTATAGGAGAGGTTCAGTTCAGTTCAGTTGCTCAGTCGTCTCCGACTCTCTGCGACCCCATGGATCGCAGCATGCCAGGCCTCCCTGTCCATCACCAACTCCCAGAGTTCACCCAAACTCATGTCCATCGAGTCAGTGATGCCATCCAGCCATCTCATCCTCTGTCGCCCCCTTCTCCTCCTGCCCCCAATCCCTCCCAGCATCAGGGTCTTTTCCAATGAGTCAACTCTTCGCATGTGGTGGCCACAGTATTGGAGTTTCAGCTTCAGCATCATTCCCTCCAAAGAAATCTCAGGGCTGATCTCCTTTAGGATGGACTGGTTGGATCTCCTTGCAGTCCAAGGGACTCTCAAGAGTCTTCTCCAGCACCACAGTTCCAAAGCATCAATTCTTCGGCACTCAGCTTTCTTCACAGTCCAACTCTCACATCCATACATGACCACTGGAAAAGCCATAGCCTTGACTAGACGGACCTTTGTTGGCAAAATAATGTCTCTGCTTTTGAATATGCTATCTAGGTTGGTCATAACTTTCCTTCCAAGGAGTAAGCGTCTTTTAATTTCATGGCTGCAATCACCATCTGCAGTGATTTTGGAGCCCCCCCAAAGTCTGACACTGTTTCCACTGTTTCCCCATCTATTTCCCATGAGGTGATGGGACCAGGTGCCATGATCTTAGTTTTCTGAATGTTGAGCTTTAAGCCAACTTTTTCACTCTCGTCTTTCACTTTCATCAAGAAGCTTTTTAGTTCCTCTTCACTTTCTGCCATAAGGGTGGTGTCATCTGCATATCTGAGGTTATTGATACTTCTCCCGGCAATCTTGATTCCAGCTTGTGCTTCTTCCAGCCCAGCATTTCTCATGATGTACTCTGCATATAAGTTAAATAAGCAGGGTGACAATATACAGCCTTGACGTACTCCTTTTCCTATTTGGAACCAGTCTGTTGTTCCATGTCCAGTTCTAATTATTGCTTCCTGACCTTAGGACCCATCTTTTAAGAGTGTGGTAAAGAATAAAGAAATGAGTTCCATGTATGTCCAGTGTATCCCAGTGTATGGCCTGTGGTCAGTACACAATACACATCCCCTTCTATAGAAATGTTTGGAGAGCCTGCTATGTACTAGGCGTTGTATTACACTAGGGGTTCTATATAAAATGGTGAGTGTGACACACTCTGTGCCTTCAGAGTTTTGTCTGGAACAGATGCAGATAAGCAGAGAGTAAATGGAGGGAGTTTGAGAAGCTGTAGGGTCTGCTAGAGAAGACAGCAAACTGAGCCTTGAGGGCTCTGCTCCTCAGAGGAAAGGAATGCCTGAATGGAAACTGAGCAGATAAATTTGACTCCCAACAAGGGGACAGGGAGCATCATCTACAAAGATTTACAGTGTAGACCATGGCATTTCCCAGGAGGTCTGAACAGTTCATTGTCTGGAAGGAGCTTGGAGCTGAAGTGGGGAGAGGATTGCTGAGGGAGGCAGGCCAGGGCCAGGCCATCCAGGGGCTTGTAAGCCGTGTTAAAGAGTCTCAACTTTATAGGGCAGTGGGGAGCCATTGAAGGGTGTAAATAGGGGAGGGACATGGTCAGGCCGCCTCCTCCTGGGCTGTTAGAAACACGGTCCTTCCATGTAAAATGTTTGGAAATGGATTAACCAAGTTAATAAAGTAGAGTGATATTTGTAAAGATCAAGGTAATTCTTAAGTATATTACACACCACAACCATATATATAAAATTCAGATGTTATTGTCCCAAACCCAAGCTTCTGAACTGTGATAGAGATGTTTGTAGTGAAGACTTTCTTTGCAGTTTTAAGCACATTTTTTACTAGATTTTAGTTTCCTCTCTGTTTCCAACTACTTTCTATGAATTAGATAATTTTTCTACAGCTCAAATTTGAGAGGATAAATTTAGGATATATACTAAGTACTAGTTCCAGGTAGTAGGAACAGGGGGAGTGACACCCAGGTACCAAGTTCATAAGGCCTCTTCCTACCTCTCCCACCAACGCAATTTCAAGGCACATGTGATGTGGGCACAAGGAGACAGGCCCAGCCCACAGCTTACCTCTCTTCCTCACCATCTTTTATGTAGAAAGGTTTAGCTGGAGCACATGGAAGCCTGATTTTGCAAATACACTAAGTGCTTGGGACAGCATTGAGCCAGCACTCCATGGACAGTGTCCCAGTCCATATTGAAATGCCTCTTCTTGATCGCTAGGACCCAGATCTGGTATTTGTCTGTGTCTGTAATGGTTTAACTATGAAGCTTTCACACAAAATAACAGGATTTACTTATTTACAGACAAGGAAAAATGACTTTTATCCCCTTTTACCTCGCAGAGAACTTGAATTGCTGTCAACTGAATTGGCACCATTTTAACTAGTTTTTTTCTTTTCATTTTTCTCTTTAGGAAGTCTTTAATCCTTTGTTCGTTTTTTAATGTTTATTTTTTTAAGTTTCATGGTGAGTGTTAGAATATTTCTTGTTTTCCGTTGTACCATTTTGCTTCATCACAGGACTCCACAGGTAGACAGTAGTCAGATATAGTTTTCCCTTGTTAATATTGCGGTTCATGAAAAAACTCTGAGCCATAACTATATGCAGGTATAGGTGGTGATTGTGCATCCGTCCTGACAAGAATTGAGAAACTGCATGTGAGATCGTTTGTTAGTGATGAGTAATCATAGCCCTGCTTTATAAAAAGGTGATATTTGCCTGAAAAATTCCACCTGGTAATTCCAGTCATAGGCTCATGGGAAGAGCTTTAGCAAGAAAGGGAGAGGCCCTCTCATTGGGAAGGAGCTACAATCTTTTGTGTCTTTCTCAACACCACACACAGTGCTGGGTGCTCCACCTGTTCTCACTTCTGCACATCCTAAGAATCTCTCTGCCAAGGAGGAGATATCCGTATTTGCAAATGGGGAAGCTGAGGCTCAGAGAGAGAAAATAATTTGCATCCAATTTCTCTGCTCTGATAGACTTGTCAAACCCCAGCGCCCCTGGGTGAGGCTGTGTAGATTACCCCTAGCCCTGCCCCAGCCCTGGGCATATAGGCTCTCACCTTTGCCTGAGCTTCTCCCTCTCAGGGAGGCCTCCAGACCGCGTGCTGGAGATTGTGGCGAGGGGAAAGGAGGGGTGACGTTTGCTAGCCTCGTATTTCTCCAGAGGAAAGCTCTGAGTACACTTGTGACTAGGGCTGGTTACTTAGCCTCTCCAATCTCCATTCTCTCATCAGTGAAATTAAGATCATATTATCCATCTCAGTTGTGAGAACTAATTGATATAATGGATGTGAAGGGCTTTTTTTTAAAAAAAAAAAAAAACTCTACCAAACATTATTCTTCATAGTGAGTACTATAAAAATAAAAGGCAAAGTTTAGATCAATGAATCCCTAATGCTTGCTTAATTATATAAAAAGAAAAGGAGTTGGCCAGTAGCTTGGTCTTGCTAGAATTTCCTTAGCATGCTGTTATCAGGCAAAATCATCGCATGTGAATCTGTCACATCCAGAGCATTCAGAGCAAAATTAGAGCCTGAAGAACATTCTGGATTTCACCTGATGAATTTCCTCTAGATGCCCTTTCCTCCTCATGTGGCATCTGCGTTTAAAATGAGTGTGGTTCTTAAATGTCACTTACCTTAATGTTGGAATTAAAGCAACTTAAATATCTAGTAGTAATTTATGTAATCAAAGGGAACAAGTACTTCTGGCTGGTTTAAGTATCTCTTGCAGTCAGTACATTTTCAGTCTAATTTGTTGTGACTGAAATGTTCTCTTGTGAGATGACATAGCTCCCCGTTATAGATCAGAAAAACTGAGTAATTTATTAGGGAGGATCCCAGTAGAAAATGCAAAACCGTCATTGATGCTTTTGTTTTCCAACTTTCCTGTCATCCCCTAGCCAGTCAGTTTAGCAATGTTGAAACTGACTTCAAAGAAAGCCTAAAGTTTCTAAATTGTTCCTAAAAGAACTTAACCAAATTTCTATCAGATTGAGATAAAGAGCAGCATGCAGAAAGCTATGGAACAGAATAGAAAGAATTCTTGGCCTCTAGAGTTGTGGAGACCTGGATTCAAAGTCTAGCTCCACTACTGCTAGGCGACTTTAAACGTGCTCCTTTGTTTAAAGGAGAAATCAGGTTAGCAGGAGGAAACACAGTTTGAGTTTGACCACTTTGTACAAAACTACTATTATGTCATCCTCTGAAGAGATGCCTATTGAAAATAATTAATAATAATAATATCACCCATTGAATGATGTTCTACTAATATACATGGCACTTGAGCCATGTAATTTTTAATTGTCACGCCTTTGAGAGGGGTGCTCCTATTTTACAGATGGGGATATAAAGATGCCTCTGAGCTTCAGACTCCTTGCTTGTAAAATGGGTAGATTCTCCACTTTATAGGAACTTTTTAATGAGGAGTAAATGAGAAAATTGGTACCTGACACGTTGTAGGCGCCAAATAAATGGAAGTGATTATCAGTATTATGTGTGTGTAGAACTGGTAAATTTTCTTTAAAATAAGCTGAGACATCTACCTAAAGTTGGCCCTGCCCTCTTTTTCAGCCTCATTTTGTACTTTTTATTGAGTGACTTTTTCTAAATTTCATTAGCTTAAAGGCACTCTCAACTGAACACAGCCACATGGGACTAGTGACTTCTTTTCATAAACTCCTTGCAAGTGATTAGGGGCAGGGCCATCATGGGTGCTTAGAGACCAGCATATGATGATTGAAGAGCAGTACCCTTGGTCGGCCTAGTCAAATCCCACTTGGAATCAGAGCACATGTGGTTTTGTTTAACACCATGCTCAGCAGACTCACGGTACAGGTTTGTGACCATCAGACATTTGTTGCTGATATGTGAGGTCACCACAGTAGGGGTGTTTGTCAACCAAATTAAACTTCCCCTTAATGACCTAAAATAATTGATTCAGAAGGCCTTTAAATGGACCATGGAAATGTGTAAGCAAGCTGAAATCTGGCATTTTATACAGGAATTATTGCATATTGTTCTGTTTGTTTTGCTTTTGTTGGGAAAAATGTGTGTGGACCAAGGGTTTTAGGAGACAGGCAGTGACCCTGAGTTTGAATCCCAGCTCCACTATTTGTCCTGCTTGGGCAACTCTGAGCATCTGTGCATGTATGCCATAACATCTTCATCTGCAAAATGGGGTCACCTGCCTTAAAATGATGACAGCTAGAAGTAATACGGCTGAAGTTCCATGCACATTAGTAGGCCCTCACTCAAAGGTAGCTGCTATTATTGATAAACCATTTCCAGTGGGCATCTCTGAAGAAGAGGGCTTAATAATAATTCTGTACAGAGTGGTCAAACTGTAATATAATAAATCTACCTTCTTTTCCCCCTACTAAGCCAATTTCTCCATTAAACTGCTCTCTCTACTAAGCTTAAACTTATCTATAGAGGAAAGTATGACTAAAGTTGAAGCCTGTAAACCTCTGTCTACACATAGTCTGATTCTTAGCTGATTTCAAAATGAATTTAAAGTTGAGCATTTAAAATAAATGCCAGTTAGACTACAAAAGAAGTGGGGCTTGCTTTTTTTTTTTTTTTTTTTTTTTTTTTGCTTATTGGGTTCAGACATTTAGGACCTAAGCTCAGGCCTTTGCAGGTAACGAATGAGGCCACTGTACTATGTCTGTTTAGAAACAGAGGCATGGGTTCAGAGCTTTTCCTAAATATAATCAACAGTGGCTCTTACGTTGGACATTATCAACATCCCACAAAATGTTTTTTGTGTCCTGCCTAAAACCCTTTCTTCCATAAACCCAAATATCTGACAAAAACTAAAACCTGCAGACTGGGCCTGCCTAGACTCCTAGACACATTCTTAACCAAATAGAATATCTGTTAAATCCTGGTGCCTAGGAGTCAATTGTTTTAAAAGATGCAGTCGTAATAAATTTATATCCTGCCTTTTCAGCATTTCATTGAAAGTATTTTGTACTGACCGAATGGGTTAAATTATGAAGCTTGATAAGTACATATGCACATTACCCATCCTTAGCTTTAGAAGGAAAAAAAAAGGAAGAAAAAGATAGCTATGATTTTGGAAGTCATCCCAATTTTTAAAAATAAGAGAATTTGGACATTTTGGCATATGGGGTTTTTTAAATGAAATTTCATGGAACTGAAAACAGTCAATTTTAGGTTTCCAAAAATTGTTTTGATTTTCATTGGTATAAATTTGCTGCACATGGTTTTAGGGAAGTTCTGAGAGATGCATTTGGGACTTCAGGGTTGATTTTTTTTTTGAGATTTGTGATTTATTTTTAAAAGGTGATTTTTTTTTTTAACTCAAAGTATGGATTGAAGGAGATCAGAGTTCCATTTCTAGGACAGTTTTTGGTAATGACATCGTTAAGCATTTCCGAGCAACTGGACTTGGGGCTGAACTATTGGGCATCATTTCAGCACCTTTTGGACACAGCACAGCAGATCCCTCTCCTAGCATCTCAAAGTTAGAGTCTCGAGGCCAAGTGGTTCGGGCTGTTCCATTAGCAGCAGCTGCTGGTGATAAGCACTGTGAAAGTCACCTGTGTAGGGTCAGACTTATTGCACATCAGGGTTCAGCAGTGTCGGAAGAGCGGGAAGATGCCCAGGAGGGGGCTCCAGGCCACCTGCTGTGTGAGGATCAAAGGGTTGAAAGGTCAGAGGGCACAGCTCCCTTAACCATATCTGTCTGTGCAATAGCTATTTCAGATTGTAAATCTTGGCGATTTCATTAAGTCCTCCTGGCTGCTACTGGGGCATTGAAATAATAAAATTTTATATCTGTTGCCTTTCCTGCCTCTGGCAGCCAGGCTGATACATTCTGTGCAAAATGGGGCATCTTTATGAAAACCTTTTCTGGAATGATCAGAGCAGTCTTAATGAAGCCTCAGATGAGGAAGCTGGGGTTCACAGGACCTCATCCTCTGAAAATGTGTTTTAAAAAGAAAAAAATCACACAAACTGTTTAGCAGCCTTTGGGATTTATGTAGCACCTCTCTTGTGATAAGCCAGTCCCAAAATGTTGCCTATTGCTAAATGGTTAATCTTACACACAGGAGGAAAGGTGAGCTTTCTCAGTGCTTCTGTTTATTAAATAGCCCCTGTTCTAATGACAACAGCGTCCTTTCTTTTGGGCAACCCCAAGCAACTCTACAGATATTACTTCCCACTCGGCAGACCTTTCGGGTGTTTTTAGAGACATGTCTCCTGAATATGATTTTCCAAATATTTTTCCTAGATCTTGAAGTTGTTATGGACCTTTAGGGCTCCTTGGCTCTTGGGCAAGACAAATCACAGTAATGGCTGCCCCTTTACTGCCCATATGTTTAAGACCCCCTGTCGTTTGTTTGAAAAGTTAAGAGATTTTCACAGTGAAGGTGCCATTTCTGAAATTTAAAGTGTTCCTTTTCACCGGGAGATAAGTTCACTCTGATTAAGTCCGTAATTCTCACTAAGCCATGTTTATGGGGGCAATAAACAATGTTTCAGCATGCTTGTTAAATTGGGTTTCCAACCTCTCCACTCTTTAAAAATTGACATTTCAAATAAAAGGCAGGTGGAGATGGGAGTCCAGGTTTGCTGTGGTTAGTGATGAATGAATGATGGCAAGTGGCAGTTGTGTGGGAGGAAGGAGGGCCCTCTTCTCTGAAAGGGTGACCCCAAACCATTTTGGGGCTAGGGAATCATCATCCCCTTAAACCCCAAGTGAAACTCTTAAATTTAAGTTTCATCATTTCAAATTGGATGGATACTAGTTTTGAAATACTGCTGGATGCATTACACTCACTATTTAACTTTCACAAGTTTGTGCGTTAGAGGTAGTGGCTTTGCTTTACAGATGATGAAATTTGGGTACAGAAAGGTTAAGTAACTCATCCAAAGTCATACAGCTAATTATTAGTAGGATAAGAATTCAAACCAAATTATTTTGTTGTGTGAGTGTACAGAGAAAAATGATACCAGCCCTGCTTTTCGGGTCTGTTTTTTATTATATATCTAGCCTCTGATAAATATATCCATGGAGGTTACAAAAGAAATATATGACCTATGTGAATGTCCTCAGTTTTTGGTAAACTAGAAAAGGAGAGGAGGCTCCACAGAGAGGACAAGAGGACCAGGCTTTGGGGACTGGCAGTCCAGAGCTCAAATCCTGGCTCTGCTGTTTCTCAGGACCTGGAACAAGAGCTTCATATTTTTCTTCTGTGAGATGGGAATAATAATACCTATTTCATGAGGTTGCTTTGAGGATCAAATGAAATCATGTATTTTTTAAAAATGTAGTGTTTTCAAACTCTACAATATTTTATAGATGACAGTGGTGTTGTTGCATTGTATGTAAATATAGTAAAATGAGTTACTTTAAGGGAAAAGTGACAGGCACACATGAATTAATTAGAAACATCACTAATCAAGTTTTAATTGGGGAGCCAAATATGTGTTGCCCACTGTACTTGGCTTAGGACCAGAGAAGGCCACTTTCTGTGGGAGCAGAAATAGGAAGGTTTTGTAGAAGAGCAGAGCCTTGCAGGATAGAGATAATCCATGGTGATCCATGTCTTGGCCATCTTCATGTCTTTCCAGGTGCTCTTCCACTTCATCTCTTGTTTGCATTTTGTAGCAGAGGTGAATGGTATTGATACCTTCCTCTTCCTCTTTTTACAAATGAGGAAACTTAGTCTCTAGCAGTCGGAAGGGTGTTTCAGTTTGGGGTAAAACCTCAGCTGTGTCATAGATGTACATAGACTCATGCCTTCATTCTGGTGGAACAGAGGAAAGGCCAGGGGGATAGTGGTACTGTGTTGGGTGGGCTTCTAAAGTGAGCCGCAGAGCTGCCGAAACCAAAGTCTTAAAAGGAGGCGGGCCAGCGCTGACTGAGCTTCTGCTATGTGGCTGGCCCTCTATGAAGCTCAATGCCCTACCATGACTCCTTTTAACAATCCTGAAGGTGAGCATCAGGTCCCAGTCTCACAGATAAGGAAATTGTTGCTGGAGGAGGAAAGGGCCTTGCCTAAAAAAACTACCTGGCTGGTGAATGAGTGAGCCAGGATACCAGCCTTGAGAGTCTGCAGCTGTAGCCCATGACCATCCTGAGGAGGCAGCTGGGCAGGCTCTGTGTGAATGGAGATGTTTCATCAAAGTGAGGTCTTTTCTACCTCCTATGACTGTGCCTTTTCTTAGTCTTATTGATTATAGTTTACTCCCTCTCCCCCACAACCCAACACAAGTAGGCTGGGAACCTCTTGAGTTTAGAGATCACCTTTTAGTCATGCATTGGGTTGACATGACTAACCAAATGGGTGAATGGATGGATGGTCAGAAAAGGAGGAAAAGCCCATTGGAGAAATAGCCCCTTTGCTGACCTGGGTTGAAAATCTCTTGAATTTTTTAATGAGAATCAGTGCTTATTACCTTGTGAAGAGAGGATTTGGCCTGAGCTGTGAGGTGCTTACACACTTCCCTCCCCTGCCAAGTTTCTGTTTCTGTTTAAAGCACCCTGGGAAATTCCAACAGTGTTTTCAGGGGTCCTCTGAACTGTCGGACTCAGATTTTTAATTTTGTGGAGCAGGAAGGAGCAAATCAGTGACTCCTGGCTCCAGAGGAAAAACCACTACGTTTATCAACTGCTTGGCAGCTCAGTGACCTTTGGGGCCAGAGAAAGGGAAGGAAAATGTCGCTCTTCCCTCCATGTGTATCTGAGATTTCAGGAGGGAATAGAGAGTTTAGAATACCTGAATATTTGCCTTTCCTCTTCCTGTCCTTTCCACTTTCCCTCTAATTTCTCTTTCCCTTCCTCCTAGGAGGCCAGCAGCTCCCCATGCTGTTCTTTGTTATGTTCTCATATACATGCGCATGTATTTGAGTACATTTAATATGGGCTGTATAGTGGAAGGAATACTGGCATGGAGAACCCAAATTCAGATCCTTTCTCTGACAAACACTATTTGGGAGAACATGAGCAAACTATTAATCTCTTTAGCCTCAGTGTCCTCATCCATCCAAATAGGTACAGTATTCTATAGCAAACCCTTTCCCTTGAAAATTTTAATGGTGTCTGGACCAGCCATCAAGCTGCTTGATTCCTCTTGTGTGTCCCTGACAAACATCTGTTAAATTACAATTGCTCAATATGTTTGTGATGGAAACAGTGTCAGAGCAGTTAGCAAGATACACTGGGTAATAGAGAGTTTTTGATGTTCATCTGAGTTCAGTGTTATCTCCACTGCTGCTAAGCTGTGGACTTTGGACAAATTATTTTGCCTCTCTGACCCTGCATTTCCTCAATTCTGCACAAGCATGTCATGAGGCAGCGTGCACGCTCAGTCGTTTCTGACTCTTTGTGACCCCTTGGACAGTAGCCCGCCAGTCTCCTCTGCCCATGGAATTTTCCAGCAAGAATACTGGAGTGGGTTGCCATTTTCTGCTCCAGAGATCTTCCTAACTCATGGATTGAACCGCGTCCCGTGCGTCTCCTGCACTGGTGGGCAGATTCTTTACCACTGTGCCACCTCCACAGGGTGTCATAAGGATTGCATTAAATGGTACAGGTAAGGGTCAGGCCACAGGAGAAACACATCACCTGGGAGCTCTCATTTTGTTGTTCTGGGAGTCAGTCGTCTGATGGATGCAGAGTCTGTAACACAGTCCCTGTTCCTGTGCAGGCCCCTGTAAGGTGAGCTCTGCCTCAGACCACACGTAACCAGCCTTTTAAGAGGTGACAGTGTGAAGTCCAGCAGTAGTTGTTTAGGATAAAGTTTAGATTGGTGAACTATTAAGATGCAGATTTTGGTTTAGTTTTAACCATATTCCATACTTTTCAAAACTTAAAAATAGAAAGAAAGCTACCGAGAAGTTACACCTAAGTGAGACATAAACTGCAGTGCCAGGAGCCGTATCAGTTGTGCCTTTCTCAAAAAGAAACGAATACTGGGTTTTCCACGTAATGCCAAAGCAAAGCACCTTGAGGGCTTGATAATGCTCTGATTTAAGAGGATAGATGCATCCTCTTGAAGCAAAGTGTCTTTTCAGGAAGTCAGTCTAGACCCGTCCCCTTTGCTTGGTGGTCTAGATGCTGGTGTCAGAGGTGCTGTCTCAATTGCTGGTTCAGCCATTGGAGAGGAGACTGCTTACAAACCTGGGGGGTCCCTCTAGCAGGGAGAAGGCCTGCCTGTAGCCAAGACCAGCATCCTAGGCAGATGGGAACTTGGTCACTTAGGTTTAAAATAAATGTTTCTCTCTCTCTCTTTTTTTTTTTTTTTCTTTTTTACTTAATCCTGTCATAATCCTGTGCAGCACATGGTCAGGGCCCCATTTTATAGAGAAAAAACTGAGGTTCAACTACGTTTAAATAACCTGCTGTAGGTCCTGTAAGTAGGAATTAAAGAAGGTTAAACCCAAAGTCCAATCTGACCCCTACTTAGTCCTGTTACTCTCCCAAAGCAGGCTGACTCAGGACTGCACAGGTCTCTTGGGAGGTACCCAATAATATTGCTGCTTTTCTCCTCACTGGAGAAGGGGACAGGACTGACTGAAAAAACCATAGGTGTCTAGGAGGGGTCTGCCTTTGCAAACAAATTTTCTGACAGTGAGATATAGTCTAGATTGGATCCTTTTTATTTGTAGAATTATTACTGTACTGCTTTCATAGTAACAATAGGCAATACCCAGTGCTTATTATATGCCAGACACTATTATAGGTACTATATGTATATTAACTCATTTAACCACCATAACAATCCAGTGAAGTCTATATTATTTGCTTTCTGTAATCATTTTGCTGAAGTATGAGATTTATAGGAGGTGTACACTCATCTGAAGTGTAGAACAAGTTATTTTAAAGCAGCTATTTTAAAGTTATTTTAAAGCACCACCAGATCAACTACGAGCCCCCGAAGCCCCTCTTGTACCCCCTTGTAGTCATTCTTCCTCTGACCCAAGGATAATGATTGTCCTGGGTGTCAGGACTATTTTAATCTCATCAGACATATGAGGAAACTGAGGCACAGAGAGGTTAAAGGGTTTGCCCAATAACTGGTGGAGTTGGGACTTGGACTCGGGCAGTTCAGGCTCCAGAGAATATGCTCATGTCCTCAGGGAAAGAAGACATAGCCAGGAGAAGAACGATAGGTTGGAGTAGTTTTTAATGGCATAAAATCATAATAGTGGAGTCATTGGCCTTTTCCTTTGGTCTGAAAATCAGTTGTTCACATTCATACAGTCTTGGAATTCTAGTCTTACTTTCAAATTGCAAGGATAGAAACTTGCGTTTGAGAGCCTTCCATATATTGCACTTATTGCAACCGGATGCTGTGTTAAATTCCTTACATGTATTATCCCACAAGGGGCTTTCTTGGTGGGTGGCTTAGATGGTAAAGAATCCACCCACAATGCAGGAGATCTGGGTTCAGTCCCTGGGTTGGGAAGATCCCCTGGAGGAGGGCATGGCAACCCACTCCAGTATTCCTGCCTGGAGAATCCCCATGGACAGAGGAGCCTGGCGGACTACAGTCCATGGGGTCGCACAGAGTCAGACACGACTGAGCAACCAAACACAGCACAGCACATTATCCCACTTAAACCACCACACACCACTGGAGAGTAGGTAGTATTATCCCCATTTTGTAGATGAGAAAACTGAGACTCAGTAAAGAACTAACTGAAGGTACGCAGTTGCAGAGGCAAGACTTGAAGCTGGCTCTCTCGTTCTAGAACCCACATTTTAGCTACCATGGTAATGCCTATCTTACTTTTGTCAACTGTGAATTAATTCTACATGAATTAGTCATGATAATTTTACATGTTTATTGTTATTGTCATTATTGTTGCTATTCCCATCACACTTCCTTGTGCAGACTCATATTGAGCTTACATTGTCCACTGGGGCTCACACTGACATCTGTACCAGGCCTGCCTCCCAGTAGAGTGGGCCCAGCCGCAGTATTTCATTCTTCAGTTAATCAGCAATTGCCCTGTGTCAGGCACCATCCTGGGCACTGGAGTTGCAAAGATAAAAAAGATATAGCTCTGCCCTGATGATGGTCCTGGTGGAAGGACAGCAGAGAAGATTCACCATGCCCCGGCTCATGAATGCCATACATGCCACCTCACCGACCCACCCTCCCCACAGCCTCCATCCAAGATAAGGACCCCAGTGCTCAGCTGAGGCAGCAGAGACCGGCCTGGGCCTCTGCTCATCAAGGTCTAGAACCAGCTTCTTTGCTCCACCTCCAGCCCCCAGCTTCATCACCAGGGAAGCAGCACATGCTTTTGACCATTCTTTGGATCCCCTGCATTACCTCACCAGTGCAAACCCTTGCTCTTCATTTTATGACCTGATTCTAAGTCCTGCCTTTTGTCCCTTGCTGCCCAATCCCCTCCCTAGATAAACAGGGTCATCCCTATCTGTGTGGAAGATTGCTGTGGTTTGAACAAGTGCAGCTGATACTTTATATTTTAGCCAGCCTTGGGGACGACCCATTGGTTTCACACAATCAACTTTAGAAAGTAAGGTTCAGTGAAATCTCAACTAGAGAAGATCCACTGAAGGTGTAGTGGTTCTCAAGTGGACCCCACTTTTGTGTCGGGAAGAATATCAGGGGCGTTGGACTCTATATTTATCCTAAGAGGGTATGAGTGGAAAAAAAGTTTTAAAAATCCTAGGCTAGACAAAAAAAAGAAGGAGACCAGGAGCCAAACACAGCTGCAAATCAGAATGTACACTGTTGGTGGCTTGGGGCAGAATTACCTTTTCATGTGGCGTTTGGTTACCATCATTCAAATCTTGTTATTTTTCATGGTCTATTGTGGTTTTATTCTATATTCTGGACATAGCATTAATGTGTTGATCAACTCATTGTGTTATAACTTATGCACAACAAACGACCCATTTAAAGTGTACAATTCAATGAATTCTGGGTTTTATATACTACCAATAAAGATATAGAATATTTTCATCACCCTCAAAAGACCATTTAATTTACATTTTATTTTGTCTTGAGCTTCTCATGTGCCTGTCATTAGTCTAAGTGCTTTAGAAATGTTAGCCCATTTGATCCTCATCACAAGTGTGAGATGTAGGCACTGTTTATAGAGGAGAAAACTGAGGTGCAGAGAGGTGAAGTGAAATGTGCAAGTTTACACAGCTGGCAAGTGGTGGCGCTAAACGAGAGCTCAGACACGCTGGCTTCCGGATCCCATGCTCTTCCTGTCTAGACTCTGCTGCCTCTCCTTCATTCATGTCTTCATTCAGAAACTGCCTGCTGTGGGCCAGATACTGGGGTAGGAGCCGAAAGTTCAGAGATCTGTTTTGGTGGCCCCCAGAAGCCCACACTCCAGAGAAGGGATCAAATGCCTGGATTAATACTCTAGATGGATGTATTATTCTGGTTGTGGGAGTAAACCATAGGCTCACATGAGGAAAGGCAAACTGACTGCTCCCTCAAGCCCTCTGGGGTAAGGTTAGCCAGGCTTCGCTGAGGCTCCAAGAACCAAGAGGAAGAGGTGACAGGCAGGCAGGAGAGCCACTGTTGGCTGAATTCCCCTGTGGACATCCTGGGAATCTTGCTAACTCTATGTACATTTGCTCATCTAATCCTCACGAGAACTCTGTGAGGTGGGTACTACCATGATCCTCATCTAAAACCTGGAGAATTTATAAGGCTGAATCTGTATCTGCTCAGCTGCCCCTGACCACCTCACATACTGTGATTTTTTTTCCCTCTTTCTTGTCCTGAAAGAAAGAGGTCAGATTTCTGTGACAAAGCATAAAGGGAAAGACATTTTTGATTAACAGTGTTTATGGGAAGATGCCATTTTTGTGTGTTTCTCTGTGCAAGAAATGCCATTTGGAAAGCCGGTGTGCATGTCAGTATCTTTTTTATTTTTTTTTTTTTTTTCATTCTGAGAAAAAGCCTATAGAGTCTGGTGGGGGGAGGGTTTGCAGCTGGCAGGAGCTTTGGCATATGTTGTAACTAAAAAGAGAGGGAATGTGTTGGTGGGACGAGCTACCGGAGAGCTGTCTCGGTGTGCTGTGGTACTAGTAAGTGTTTTAATTGGGTAGGGTTTTTGGAGGACTATTTTGACATCTGCTCGTGTCTTTGCTGATTTTTCTTCACTTAGAGTAGGAAACACAAGCTGTGGGTAAAATGACTTTAAAATAATTGGAAGTAAAGATATCTCTCTCAAAGTCAAATTTGAGAGGGACACTCTTTAAGAAGTGGAAAGGAAATTCCACTTCGAGGAATCCATCCTAAAGCATAGGCTTCATGCCTACAGATTTCTTAACAATATTTATAATATTTTCTTAAAAACTGGAAATAGTCAATAAGGGGGCTTGATTGGGTTTGTTTCTAGGAAGTGGAACATTTTGTAGCAATTAGCAATGATCTTCACAAAGCTTTTAATGAAGTAAAATATAGCTTATGTTGTAATAAATGAGAAAATCAGAAAGAAACATTATGAATTGCTTCAACTGTGTTTTTAAAAGGAGATATTGGGACAGAGAGTTATGGAAGGAAATACACCAAAATGTTATCCCCAAGGGGAGGGTTAGGGTAACCATAGTTTTCTTCTTTGAACTTCTTTGTCTTTCCAATTTTTTTTAAACATATGTATTTTTTTTCACTTTTTATTTTATATTGGGGTGTAGGTGCTTAACAGTGTTGTGATAGTTGCAGGTGAATAGCAAAGGGACTCAGCCATATATATACATTTTACATACATAATTTTTATGATACAAAAGACAAGCGTCCTTTTGTATAAGAGGAAGCAAGCCCTGAGAGTGTTGGTGTAGCTGCATGCCCTATGTAGATACTTGTTCTGAAGTCTGAGCAGCTGATTTGAGGACGTCTTCAGAAAGAGTTATTCTGAGTTTAAAAGTCAGCTCTGTCGCTCCTTATCTGTGTGATTTGGACCAGTTTCTTTGACCTCTCTGAGCCTCCTCCTTTGATATCGCCCTCATAGCATGGTCAGGGTTAAAGGCAGGCATACAGTAATGGCCCAGTTTCCTTCTCCATCAGCACTACCCACCCCAACCCCCAGCTTAAGAGGTTTTGTGGGTTTTGTTTTATTTTTTGCCTTTTTTCCTCTTGTTTCCTTGAACCTTTCAAGGATAGGGCACCATCCGGCCAAGCTGGCCTCCGATTCTTTCCTTGGGAACATGAGCTTCAGGAAGGCCCTTGAGTCCACGCCAGCCCCTTTGGAAGAGGCCTTGCCACCAGGAGGGCAGCATTGTCCTATGAGAGGAAACTGTGCCGACCCAGCTCCTCCTGGAGCCTGGTGTGCAAGCATTTTGGTTACTAAGGGGACCCTGGCCTGCTAAGTCAGAAAAAAGGGCCAGGTTTTTTCCTCTTCTTCAGCCTACTGCCATTGTTCAAAAAGTAAACACTCCACACAGCTTAAGCAGCAAGTCCTCCAGCCAGGAGTGGGAAGAAATCAAAAGCCTGCTCCAGCCCAGCCATGGAGAGCCTACAAGGGCTGGTCTGTGCTGGGGGGCCCCACTGGGAACGCAGAAACAACACCCGATCCTGGTCCAGTATCAACAGCCTTGTCTCTGGGTCTTTCAGCGCAGCCTTCTCTCCAGTGGCCAGGCCTCTTGCCCCCAATCTGTTTGGGGATCTCTGGAGCTCTTTGGAGGTCAGATGAGGCAAAAATAGTGATTGTGGGGTGCAGCAGCCTGGAGTCCCTGGCTAAGTTCTGGAGCCCCCCATGACCCCTTCTCCCTTTCTGTGTCCAGTGCCAGGGTCTCTGCCTTTGAAGTGAGAGCCCAGCAGTTACCAGAAGGGACCAGAGGATTTTTGCCCTTAGGTCATTGCCACTATAGTTTCCAAACTGGGGTCGTGGCTGATGTGTATATTATAATAGCAATAATAAAAGCTACTATAAGGCTACTGTGTGCCCAGTGCTATGCGTACACCACTTCCAGTCCTCACAGCAGTCCACAAGGAAGAGGGCTAAGAGGGATAGTCACAGTTACCTTCTTGATTTTACAGATGAAGGGGCCAATTAGTAACCATATAACCTCGAGCAAGCCCCTTCACCTCTCTAAGACTCAAGTTTCTCATCTATAAAATGGTGACCCCTCATCTCTAGCTACTGCCGAGAATGAAAGAATCTGTGTGCAAGTGCTTTGTGAGCTCTAAAATGTGGTGTAAGTGGAAAAGGTTCTGATTGAGGCTGTTTTGGTCACTCTCTGCTTATGCACTGCTAAGTACTTAACCTGTTAGATTGCAAAGTAAGGCAGCTAAGGAGCTCCAGACAGTTCCTCATGAGTGTTAATGTTCTCAACTGTAAAATGGGATTGTGCTTTGTAAAATACTAGTTATCAATGCTGTTTGCTGCTAGCTTTTTACCCTGTGAATAAAGCAGTCAGTTAATATGAGCTTTGGGGTTTGGAGGAAAAAATAAACCTCTAAGTAGGCAATCTTGTCCCTCACCTGTGGCTCTCCACCCACAGGAAGCATTTAGTAAATGTATGAAGTGATTGATAGGTTTGTGGGCTAGCCCCTGGAGAAGTCAACAGCAGAAGAAATTTGAGGCTGCTGGTCTTGTTGAGTGGAAGAGTTCTAGGACCCTGCCCTCCGGGAGTATTGTTTCAGCCCTAGGAGGCTTCTGACCAGCATGGCTCCATCCTCCTGCTGACAAAAATCTCAAAATGTTTACTTAGGTACCAAAGTCTGTCCTTGAGGCTGGGATCTGAGGCAACAAACATCAACCAATATTAATGAGTGCTTACCAAGTGCCAATCATTTTGTTGAGTGCTGGTTATTATGCAGTGCTGAACCAAACTGATGAGCCCCTGAGGGAACCCACACCCCAACAGGGGGAGGCAGGCAGGCCAAGGGGTGCTAGGGCTCAGAGCAACAAGGATGGCAGAATTTGGTTTCTCTGGGGGTGTCTGAGAACAAGGAGGCTAAAGTGAGGGGCAAGGGCACAGGCTGTGTAGGTGGCCACTGCTGCGTTACCTCTGCCACTCACCTCACCTCCCTGAACCTCATTTTCCTCAAGTTACCTAAAATGAAGATAATAGGGTACACTTTGCAGGGATTGATAAAAAAATTAGTAAAGCATAGAACATGTGCTAGTAAGCATCTATTACACTGTAATTGTTGTCCTTTTCCAGGGCATTAGCAAACATAGGCTTTAGCCACCGTTGGGACATCCAGCTCCATCACTAACGCATACAGTGCTCTTGGACGAATTAGAAAAGGGCATCTCCTCTCTCCCTCCACCAGCACGTACCCCCACCTTCAACTGATGCCTGTCTTCAAGCTCGTGGGTTGGCAGATCTCGTCCTCAGCTTGGCTAGCTGGGCTTGCTGGGCAATGCACACCTGCACAGTCATACCCAGTAGTGCAGAGGTTGGCTAATGATGAAACTGACCCCTTCTACATAGGGTGACCATATAGCCCACCTAATGCTGCTGCCCTGGTATAATATACTCTTTCATATCCGCAAGTGTCCCAGTTTGGACCACAAGTTACAGGGTCTTTCTGCTTAATCAGGACAAAATGAAAGTTCCAGACTCTAAAGAAATGAGCTTTGATATATAATGGGGAAAGAAGATTGAAGGAGATTGGCAGTAGGAAGTAGGCGAGGGGAAGTAGAGGTAGATTCTAGCAGTGGGTAAATAATGTGATTGAAAACTAGCTTACTCATAGGCTTATACTTCTACAAACCATGGAGAGTTACTGACGGCTGGTGGGCTCTTGGTTTCTCCAGACCGTCCCTTCATCCTCTCACCAAATATGAACACCTGGTAGGCACAAGCCTCCCTTACCCTTCCTATTATTATACCAGTAGAATAATGGGTTATGGCCAGAACCTGAGAGCCATGATTCACTGGATTCCTATGGAAAATGGAACCAAATTGAAAGTATGACCTTTCTACTTAATGTTTAAGAGAAATGTTAATATGTTAACACTAGGTTGTACAACGTATTCCATACCCAAGAATGCCAAGATCTGAGAGAGATGGACAAGTAATCTTTGGTAAATGAGAAGAGATGGATGGAATGAGACTATGATAAGAGCTAACTGTATATCTGAGTTCCTGGAGCCAGAGCTTTAGACTTCAGCTTCTTCTTTCTTATTTTAACTTGAAAATATAGGAAAAAAAAATAATGTTGGGGTGTAAAGATCTCTCCCCCTAGTTGTGTGACCCAGGGCATTTAACTTGGTCTCTGAAACCCTTTTCACTCCTGGGGGTTGGGGATAACCATACAAACTCACAGAGTTTTTGTGATAGTTAGATGGCCTCACATGTTAACTGCTTGGCATTGCGCCTGCCATAGAGTACACTTTGTCAGATGGCACTTTTCCTCCTCACTCCCCTTTCCCTGAGGAAGCCAGGGAAATGTCTGTGTCTTCGTGGCACTTGAATGATTTTCTCTTCTGGATTTTTTCTTTTACTTGCAGAAAGTCAGAAACATGGCCCTGGATGATGTTGTGATCCTGAATGTGGACACCAACACCCTGGAAACCCCCTTTGATGACCTCCAGAGCCTCCCAAATGATGTGGTGGGTAATGAGCTCTTGAGTTCTGACTCCTGGGAGCTCCACATGTTCATGTGGCTGTGAACATGCCTTTGGGGAGGAGAAGGGGTAGAGACCGCTGCGGTTTTCCTGTGGCCTATGAACCACAGTTCTGTTATGACCCCTGGGACCTTTGTCTCAGTTAGGGAAGTTGGGAGGTGGTTCACTTTTTTAGTTTTGTATTGCTCTCATAACCCTCACCTGAAGTGACCCTAGGGTCTAGACAGCCTCTCTTCCTGGTGAGTCAGGGGGTCTTGCCATCCCCATTGCCACTGCCGTGTCCAGAGAACAGAACAACCTCCCCAGGTAACCCCAGCAAAGGCAGACAGAAGGGCTTCAGTGTGAGCAATCTGGGGCCCTTCAAGCCTACATTTTTCCCTTGTGCCATCGTCAAACCCAGCCATTTCCCATGTGGTAGAGTATCTGCTGCCGGTGTTCTGAATGTGGCTCCACGTGCCCTAAATCTATTTTTACCTAGTTACCACAGGACTAGACAGAAGGTGGGCCTATTTAGGGGAAAGCACCTGGCTGCTGCATTTGCCACACTGACACCTGACCATGCACCCGTCTCGCATCGCCACTCAGAGCTGCCTTACGGGTGGCTATTCGAAGTAGACCCAGTCTCCCCCATCATCCATACAAAGGAGGAGGATTGGGGTTCCTCAGAAGTGCAGGCCTAATGTTTGTGGTTTAGGTCCGTGACTCTGCTTGAGAGAAAGTGTACAAAGTCACGCTGGCTTCCAGACTGGAAGGGGTGGGTGCTCCTAACCGCGTGCACCATGCAGGTCTGGGTTCACATGGTGGCCGGTGGGCACTGCCCTGCATCCCTGCCAGGAGTCCCAGTGGTCTGGGAGAGGTTGCTGCTTGTTGATGAATGGTTGGCAGCAGGGTTCAGACTCCTCTGCTGTTAACTCACTGCGAGGTTTTGGGGGGTCATTTGTAAGGATGAGTTCCTTGCACCATAGTTGAACAGGGGTACAATTCACTGACTTCTACATGCTAAACACTCATCATTGACCTTCCATTTACGCGTCACACCTCTTGGAAAGTATTTGTCTTATCCTTACTTTACCCGCAGAGCTAAAAAGAAGGGGAGCCATAGAAGTGAACCCAGCTCTGTCACTCCAGAGCCACTGGCCCCAGCACCCCTCTAGGTGCCCTCTGCATCTGGGGTCTCATTCAGTTGGCATCCTAGCTCCATGGAGTAGGTGAGGAAGAAAAGATGCTCGAGGGGCACATGTCTTGCCACCAACCGTAAGGCTGGTGAGGGCAGAGCTGTGGTTGGAGCCTAGTATGGATGACGCCCAGCCCGTGCTGCCACCACTTTGTGTGTGTGGCCCCCTGAGGCAGAGAGAGATGACAGCATAGGAAAAATGAAAATGCCAGCCCTGTGAGGTTTGCTGTTGATCAGGACAGGGTATGTGGTTGGTGTCTTTGGACTTCTTGGCTGTAATTTGAGTTCTTTTGATCCAAGGAATTTGAGGTTTCTATTCCGCTTCCCTTTCAGTGGAAAAGTCCTCTCTTTAAGTCATGGATGTCTTAAGTATGGACCTTGTAGTTACTGAGCAAATGTAGAACATAAACCTGGGGTATCTGAGGTACAAGGAATGGCTGAGAGCCCCAGGCAGCTGGGGATGAGTGACTGATGGCTCAGAAACCATGGAGTGGACCACTTGTCCCTCAGGCAGTGCTCTGACCCGGTGCTGCACTTCGAATAGCAAAGACAAAGCAGATCTAGTCCTTTCCTTCAAAGAGCATATTCCACTAGGGGAAACAAACATGTGAATTACATATATCTTAAGGTATAGCATATTAGAGGCCCAAAGAAAATAAGAATCAGACACAGAATTGCCCAGGGGGAGGGTAACAGACACCTCCTGAAGATGCCACATTCCAAGATGCCTTTTAAATGATCGGGGAACCAAATCTTTGGTTCCTGATCAAAAGAACAACTGTGAGCAAGTCGTTTTCTCTTGCGGGGCTTCAGTTTCCCATTCTTAAAAGAGGAGTACTAGGCCTATCATTAGATTGTCATGGCAAGTAAATGAGATTGTGGTGTTCATCAGATGCTTGGCACCATGTTCACATCTTGTAAGTGTATGATAAATGGTACCTGCATTTGTGTTTAATAAGATCACTGTCAATAAGTATAGGCGAAGTTGGTTGATTCCCTCCTTATCCTAACAGTTCTCAGCCTGCATGAAAAGGACCTCCCATTTACAAGGTGGTTTGTGAAGGGTCCTACAGCAGTGGTTTCCAGAATGGGGCTCTAGACTCATCAAAGACTCCAATATAGTCATGAGTGATCCGTACAGTAGACTGTGATGCAGTGGGATTCATAGATCTGGTTCATAGATTTGATTTTTTTTTTTAATGAGAAAACGAGTTTTATTGTTTTTAAAGCTCTTTGTAGTGGATGTCGATGGTCACCTGCCATACTTGTTCCAGCCAACAAAGTTTAGCCATCAGCATACAAAGCCACTGGGGTGACTGTGCTTTGCCACTGGTACTGATAACTTCTTGTTTCAGTTCACCTGCAATGACCTTGCCCTCCAAGTCTCAGATCTGGATGCTGGGCCTGTGGCAGCAGAGCCAGTAGCAGTTGGGACTGAAGCACTGGGCACTCAACCATCTAGTGTTGAAAGGTGCTTGCCCTCCTTGAGGCTGTGTGAGCTGTCAAGTCCTTGAGAGGGAGAAATCTCATCCAGCACACCTTTGTCCTCTGCGCGTGGTACAGAACTGTGTCCTTTCAATGATTCAGTATGTCCAGTTGACCTAACCATCTCCCCTTTTGTCAAAGCTGCTTGTTTACTGCAGCTGGCAGATTGTGCTTCTTAAAGTTTCTCAAATTGTCTTCGCCATCCATCCCAAACACCACCTAATCCAAGCTCTTATTCCTCTCCCACACTGTTTGCAGCAGCCTCGGAACTGGTTCTTCAGATGCCAACCCTTCTTACTCTTGTACCAGAGAGCCCTTTCTAAAACATTAATTTAACTTTATTTCCTCCAACTGAAAACCATTTCATCAATGAACACAATTTTAAGAACAAAAAACAACTTTTGAAAACAAAAATAATCCTTCTATAACTTCCCAGTTCCTATAGATTTGAGAGGCAGGTTTCTTTTGTTGGTTTTGGAATAAGATAGACCTTTGTTTAGATTCTGGCTTCTTCACTTACTTATCATATGATCTTGGGCAAAATTATGTAAGCTCTCTGAGGCTTAGTTTCCTTATAAGGTGGTTGTGAGAATTAAATGTAATGAACATAATATGTATAAAGTTCTGTAGGTGGAGTCAGCGATGATGAATTATGGATGTGAATGATGGTCACCATGGTATGCAAGGCCCTCCTTTTTGATAGGATCCTCCCATTTTTTTCCCCATAACTTTAGCTCTTTCCTCTCCCTACTTCAAACCCTATGTTATAGGTGTTTGGAATTAATAATTCTCCCAAGTTTACATGTTGTTTCATTACTATATACTTTGCATACAGTTTCTTTTGTCCCGAATGTTCTATTCCATCTGTCCGTCTCTATTCATTTTATAAGACTTAGGCTAAATGTAAGGTTGTAAAAACCTTCTCTGACCTCTAAGTAGATTTGACTGTACCTTTCTCTTTGTTCTCAGAAGCCCCTGTATTACTTACAAAATTATACTTACCAGCCAGCAATATACATTTCTGGCTTTCCCTTTTAATTGTGAGTTCTTTGAGGGCAGGAATCAAGTTTTATTCATCTTTGTTTCTGAGGGATGTAGCAACCATTGAATAGATAGATGGAAGGATGGAAGGGACATATGGATTGGGTTATTTTGGTAGATGAAATCTTGCAAAACATGGCATCCATGCTGGAAATTTTATTAAAAGAGGCCTTTGTTCTGCTTCTAGCCACAATGGAATAATTGGAACTGAATTTCTCCTCCCTCCATTTACAAATAAAACTCTGGGCAAATATGAAAACAACTGTTTTCACATATTGGACAGCAGGCAGTGCAGGAATATAATCCCTGAGAGAAAGGAAGCAATTGAGATGAAGCCTCTGGTCCTCGTGGCTTTCTGCCTTGAAGCATTTTCTAGATTCTGTTGCTAGAGGGGACTCCCCAGTGAAGCACAACAGTCTTGCTGAACCAAGGGGTTAGACATCTGAGTTTGAGGGGGAGGTGGTTTAAATTTGTGGGTCGGAGTACCAGATACAAGGGAGCTACTCAGCAAAAAAAATCTTAACTGAGTCCTCTTGAGTCATCTGCTGTAGACAGATCTGCCCATGTGTAGAGGGGAGCTTCCACAGAGTAGGAGTCATTCACGCTCTAGCCAGCCAAAGTAAGGAGAGCTTGTTGATCACTCAGGCAATCATTAGAGACCCCAGAGGCCATGTCCTGGTGGAGTAGTCTAAATTAGCTCTAGAATAAAGGTAATTTTAGCCCTGCCCTCATATAGCTTAAAAATCAAGCCTTGAGGAGCATAAGACAGGGCTTGAGTGATGCTGGTAATGTGCTGGGTTTTGATCTGAGTGCCAGGTACATGACCAAGAATTTATCAAGCAGGACATGAGTGATATGTGTACTTTTGTCTATGTATGTATGTTAAACTTCAGTAAAAAGTTTTAAATAAAACCATTTCTTTTTAAAACTTATCAGGATCAACCTGATATACAGGAAAATGAACCTGTCAAAATAAACTTCTACCCACTTTTAACAGAGACTAAAAATCTAACACCCAACAATGTAACATTCATAGTATCTAGCATCCTATCAAAAAATACTAGACATATTGAGAATCAGAAATGATGTAATCTATAACCAAGACAAAATATAGTTAATAGAAACAAACTAAAAAATGACAGATATGATGGAATTAGCAGATGAGAACCTTAAGGTAGACATTATAAAAGTTATAAGTATGCTCATCATTTTGAAGAAAGACTTGAACTGAATTAGGAGAGAAATGGAAGATATAAAAAGAAAGAAAGGGAATATCTAGAGCTGAAAAATATAATAACCTGGAATAAAATTTTCACTGATGGGATTAAAGGATATTAGACACTCAAGCACAAGTGATCAATGAACTTGAAGACATAGCAATAAAAACTATCCATTATGAAGCATAGAAAGGAAAAGACTGAAAAAGCATGGAAAGTAAAAAGAACCTCGAGGAGCCATTAGTGTAATATCAAGAGGACTAACATATGTGTAATTAGAGAACTAGAAGGAGAAGAAGGAGGAGAGGGACAGAAAAAAATATTTAATGAGATTATGGGCATTCTTTTTTTTTTCTATATTAATGAAAACAGTAAACTCAGAGTTTCAGGAAGCTCAATGAATCTTAAGCCTAATAGACTCAAACAAAACCACACAAAAGTGTATCATGATAACAAGTGATACAAAGAAAAGTTTAACATTAGCTAAAGAAAAAAGATACATTATATAAAAGAAAGAATTGATGACAGAAGACTTCTTGTAAGAAACAGCATGAACCAGAAGAGAATGGAATGATACTTCTGAAGTAACGAAGAAAATGTTTGTCAACCTCAAAGTCTATATCCAGGGAAAATATCCGTCTAAAATAAAGGCAAAATTTAAAACTTCTTCAGACAAATAAAAGCGAGAGAAGTCATTGTCAGCAGACCTGCACTGTAAGAAACGTTAAAGGAGGTTCTTCACATGGGAGAGTAATGATACCATAGAAAAACTTGGACAGTGAGGAGTGAAGAGTACCAGAAGTAGTAAATATGTGAGACTCTTTTCTCATTTTTAATTTCTATAAAAGATAATAGAATATTTAAAGTTAATAATATCTGTGTTTTATGTGCTATACGTGAAAGTAAAATATATGAACTCAGTAGCATAAAGGACAGGTAGAGAATGGAAGTATACTGTGCTAAGGTTCTTAAATTCTATATAAAGTAGTATAATATTATTTGAAAGTATACTATTAAAAATGTGTATTGTAAACCTTAGAGGACCCACTAAGGAAAAAAAATGAAACAGTGATATATAGCTAAATAAGCCAATAATATGAAGATCCAAAAGATTTGGCGAGGGTCGGGGGTAGATAAAGGAACCAAACACAGATGGAGCAAATAGAAAAGTTAGCAAGATGATAGACTTATCCAACCTTACTGATTATTACATTAAATGTGCATGGTCTAAATAATCCACTTATTGGAAGATATTAAATTACTCTTTAAAAGACTCAATTATATGCTATCTATGAGAATTCCACTGTAAATATAGAGTCAGATAGATGAAAAGTAAAATAGAAAACATATACCATACAAACACTAATAAAGAGAATTGGTAGGGGAGAAGAGACAAATCTCCCTTATAGAATATTTCTAAATAATATCTGTAGATACTATCCTGTTTAGAAGAAAGAGTTTAATCTCCATCTCCCCACCCCACCCCGACCCACAAGCACACACTTACACATTTAAGTGTGGGCTGGACTTAGTGACTCACTTTCAAAAACTAAAATATGTGAAGGGAAAAAGAGAACTTTAGTGGAGAAATGGCAGAAACTACCTTAACCAAGTGATGTCATGTGAATATTGTGTAACTCTGATATTACGTGATGAAGAGGATAGGTCACCTTTGTGATATTCTTTCCAGAAACCCAGTCAAATCATGACAGAACCTTCAGATAAATGCAAATTTAGGGACCTTCTGTCAGGTACTTCTCAAAACTATCAAGGCCAGGGACTTGCCTGGCAGTCTAGTGGTTAAGACTCTGTACTTCTGCTGCAGGTGGAACTAAAATCCCACATGCTGCACAGTTCAGAACAAAGTAAATAAATAAACTATCAAGGTCATAAAAACATAGGAAAGACTGGGGAGCCATCACAGACCAGAGGAGACCAAAGGGGCATGACAATAAAATACGGTGTGGAATTCTGAATTGGATCCTAGGTTAGAAAAGACACACTCATGGAAAACCTGGTGAACTCACAACATGGTGTGGAGTTCAGTTAGTAATAATATACCAGTGTCAGTTTCTTAGTCTCAACATGGGCCATGGTAATGTGAGATATGGGAAACAGAAATTGGGCATGGGCAATCTCTCCATTATCACTGCAACTTTACTGTGAGAGGAAAAAAAGGAATTAAGGAAATATTAGGAACAACTTGATGCCTATAATTTTGAAAAATTGGATGAAATGAACAAATACACTGAAATACACAAGTTATATAAAGTGACTGAAGAAGGAATAGAAAATATGAAAATATTACTGTTTCTATTAAAGAAATTTGTAGTTAAAACTTTCCCCACAAAGAAAACTCCAGGCCCAGATAGCTTCACTGATTGATTCTATCATATCTTTAAGGATACATCTTACACTAACATTTTCAGAAAACAGGAAAGGAACACCTTCCACCTTACTGTTTGAGGTCAGCATTACCCTGACATGAAAATCAAAGAAAAGAAAGCTATTGACCAATATACCTAATAAATATAGATGTAAAAATCTTTAACAAAATATTAGCAAATTGAATGTAACAGTGTATGAAAAGGACAGTATATCATGATCAAATGTGTACAGACTGGTTAAATATTTGAAAATAAATCAGTGTAATTTATCATATCAACAGACTGAAAAAGGAAAGCGGTATCAAAACATAAGCCCCCCCCCCAAAAAAAAGGATTTTAGGAAAAATTAAATATCTGTCCTTGATAAAAGCTCTTAGCAAACTTAAGTATCCTCATTGTGATAAAGAGCATGTAGGAAGAACTTACCACTAACATCATACTTAGTGTGAAAGACAATGCTTTACACTTGAGAATGAGAACAAAAAAAGGGTGTCTGCCCATTTCTGTTCAAAATTGTACTGAGTTTCTAACCATTCACTAAGAAAAGTAAAAGAAATAAAAGCACTGAAGATTAGAAAGAAGGGAAAAATTGTCTTTACTCAGACAGCATGATCGTGTATATGGAAAATCCTGAAGGGGGGAATCTCATAAATTTAGCAAAGGTACAGGATAAGGTTAGTGTACAAAACCAACTGTATTTCTATATAGTAGCAATGAGCAATTGAAAATGAAATATTTTAAAGTACCATTTAAAATAGCATACAAAACACAAAATACTTAGGAATAAATTTAACAAAATATGTGCAAGATTTGTATACTGAAAGCTATAAAACATTTCTGAGAAAATAATTTAAAAGATCTAAACAAATGGAAAGATATTCCACTTTTTGGACTGGAAGACTCAATATTTTTAAGATGTTAATTTTCCCTAAATTGATCTATAGATTCAATGTAATCCCAGCCCAAATTCCAGATGGCTTAAAAAAGAAAAAACAGCTAAAGCTGATTCTAAAATGTACATGAATATGCGAAAGATCTAGAATAGCCAAAACAATGTTGAAAAAGAACAAAGTTGTAGGACTTGAATTACCTACTTTTAGGACTTACAATAAAGTTATAGTGAATGTAGATCAACACTGTAGGTAAAAAGAGTTCAATAGAACAGAATAAATAGTTCAGAATTAGACCCAAACATAAGTGGTTTAATGATCGTCAATAAATATGCCAAGATAATTCAACTGAGAAAGGATAGTTTTCTTCAACAAATGCTACTGGAAGAACTGGATATCTATGTGCGGAAAAAATGAACATTGACTTTTACCTCATGCAAATATTAGCCCAAAATGGTTGTAGACCTAACCTTAGAGGCAAAAACTGTAAAATGAATAGAGGAAAATACAGGGGGAAATCTTCATGAACTTGAGGCAGGCAAAGTTTCCTTAGTCAAGACAAAGCACACTTCATAAAAGAAGTCATAATTGAACCTCATAAAAAGTAAAAAATGATTCTATTCAAAAGTCACCATTTTAAGAACAAAGGGGCAAGCCACAGACTGAGAGAAAATACTCTTGATACTTATATCTGCAAAAGGACTTTTTCCCCGGAATAAAGAACCCTTAAACCGAATAAGACAACGGCGCAGTTAAAAAGTAGGCAAAAGACTTGCTTAACAATAAAAGATATTCAAATGGCCAATAAGCACAGGGAAAGATGCTCTGTGAGGGTGTTACTTAATATCACAAGGAAGGTACTGGTATGGCTAAAATAAAAAGACAGTGCATTTCTTAAAAATGAGTATCTTAAACAATTGTTTACCATGTGACCAAGTAATTCCAATCTCAGGTATTTACCCAAGAAAATGAAAACTTATGTGCACACTAACACATGTATGTGAATGTATTTTAACCACTTTGTTCATAATCACCAAAAACTGGAAGCATTCCAAATGTCCATCAACTGGTAGAGGACAGTGGTATGCCTGTAAAATGAAATGCTACTTGGCAATCAAAAGAAACTTGAGTACCATCCAGCAAAATGGGTGACTCTCACATTATGCCAAGTGAAATAATCCTTTTATTTAACATTTAGGAATAGGCAAAACTATCAAGAGAGAAATCAAACTAGTGGTTGTCAGGAGCGGAGGGGAGGAGGAGGAGCTGAGTATAAAGGGGTACAAAGGAAATTTGGGGGATGATGAAACTGTTCTATATCTTGATTGTGTGGATGGTTATATGGCTATATATATCTTTCAAAATTCATAAAACTAGGCATTGAAAGTGGTAAGTTTTACTGTAAGTAAATCATGCCTGACTTTTAAAAAATGTTTTAAAGGCTGACAATAACAGCTCTTAGCAAAGATGTAGAACAACTGATCTGAAACTTTCATCACTGGTGGTGGAAGCATAAAATGGTACAATCCTTGGAAAGCAGTTTGGCAGTTTTCTTTGAAGTTAAATGTATACCAACAGTATAACCCAATCATTCCTTTCCTAGGTTTTTATCCATCATTTTATAAATGAACATGTATAATCCAAATAGATTTGTACATGAGTGTTTATAGCAACTTTATTCATGGTAAAGAGTACCTGGTAATATCCCTAATGTCCATCAGCTACTAGATGGATAAACAATGTTTTATCCCTATCTTTCACTGCATGAGTCATTATTCATTATAACATACTTGTGATACTCAAAGCAATGTGGATAAATCTTGAGTATATTACACTGAGGAAAAAAAGCCATACATTTGAGAATATACTGTATGATTTCCTGTGTATAAAATCTAAAAGAGATAAAACTAGTCTATAGTGGGTGAAAGCAGGCCAGCAGTTACCCTGGCCTGAGATGGAGAATGCAGGAACTGATTGAAAGGGCACCAAAGAGCATTTTGAGGTGAAGGGAATGTTCTGTTTTTTGATTGTGGTGATGGTTACACAGATATATATATTTGTCAAAACTCATTGAATTGTGCCCTTTAAATGTATGCATTCTACTGTATATTAGTTATGACTTGATACAGTAAATTTTAAAAAGGAAGAGGACTTAGAAATTAATTTTTTAAGTTCTAACATTGAGTAGCTTTCAGAACAGCTCTGCTGATTTTCACATGATTTATGAACGTGGGTCAGGGGTAACTTTGGAGACAGGATGGCTTTGGCTTTCTACTAGTTACCTAGACAATTTAGTCTTAAATTTTTTAATCCTATCTCAGTTAGTTTTTTGTACCTTAAAAAAAAAAAAAAGGAATTTGGCAAGGTTAACACTGTTGTACTGTGGTGGGATCATGAAACTTGCAGATGTATTGCTTTCACTGACAATATTGTATTGTTACCTAGCTGTGGATTTGGGGGAAGGAATATGGCAAGGATAGTCCATCTTTAATGATGTCAAGGCCTGTGTATAGACTTCACGTTCATCTCAAGCCCATGTGGATGCTGAGAACAGAAACATCATGTCCCTCCCTCTACAGCCATTTAACTAAACACTCTTCATGTTTCCCTCTTAAAATTTAAAGAGCACCTCTTGTTCCTTCAAGAGTGTTAAGTGTATGCTGTTTAGCCAATGGATAGTTTGTAGGGCTTTTAAAAAGCTTGGTAAAAGAGAGCTCAAACTCTTCCAGGCTTCCAGTGATGTGGACATACCACACTTTATCACTGATTTCCCAGAGCTCAGTCAGGGCCATTATATTCTTTGGCCTGAAACTCACAGGTTTTTCTGTATGCATGAGTATATGAAGACCCTTACCATCTGATACACTCTCCTTTCTTTTACTTCATGCTTTCTATAACCTGGATGATGCTCTTCTAAATCAGGCTTTCGTGTGTGATGATATATGTAATAGGACATTAAAGTACGTATTCCCTTTTGACTGTATGTATTCTACTTTCAAGATTTTTTTCTGACAGATACTTCTAAATGGAGAAAGCCACCTTACCAAATAACATTATGTTAACTCAAATTGGAAACAACCTTAATATCCAAAATTAAGGGGAGTATTTAAGGTGATTTATTCCACTGCTGTTCCATACAGTCACTAAAAAATGATGAGGATGAAGAATGTGGGCAACACAGGAAATGCTAAGGATACAATTCAGTGAAAAAAAAGCAGAATATTGAATGATATCTGTACTATAACTATAGTGAAAAAAAAAAAAAACCACCCAGATACTCAGAAGTAAAAGATTTTTTTAAAAAACTTTCAACTTATCAACAGTGGTATATTAGGGTAGTAAAGTTATGAGTTAACATTTTCTAAATTTTCTGTGATATCATTATTACTAGTTGTATGATGGAAAAATCATCTTTCCTCCTGTCTCCTGAAACACTTGAATCTTGGCTTTTGGCTTTATGGTTTGCATGTCTTCAGGACTGTAGTTTCTCTTTCTTTTCCATATTCTTTGGATTAAAAAAAATCACAAATGATTTAATGTTGCATATTAAATCACTTAAACTTCTTGTTGTTTCTTAGTGGAATTTTGGAGGGATATCCAAGAGGTTTCTAAGTCTGTGAAGAGGCAGAGAAACCACCTTGAGCAGTCTTCATTGATGTGAGAAAGGGAAGAAGGCAAGAGAAGAAAGATACTGTTTACAGAGCATCCGCAGTGCCTAGGCCAGAGTAATTTCCAGTCCTTCTATGCAGCATCCATTTCTTCACAAGCTGGACGCTGACCCCAGGCAACCTCTCAGCCTCATCTTGTGTCTCTTCACTATTCACACCCCATTTCCCAGCCACAAGCAGAGTGATCCCATTCTCCAAGGCCTCATGCTCTTTCACATCTCTGTGTTTCTTTCCATGCTCTTCCCTCTGGTTAGGATGCCCTTGCTTCTCTGCATGGCTGAACCTGTTTGTTCTATAAGGCACCCCTCAAATGTCACTTTTGTCAATATGATGCTCCCACAGTTTGGCAATGCCTTCTCTGGGATTTCATAACGTTTGTTTCCATACCTCTTTTATCCCACTTACTACATCATAACTCTTAAGCATTTAGTCTCTACATGGTTGTGAGCGCAGCCCTGGCACAGTTAACGGCTCACAGGGGCACTCAGTGAATGTTTGTGGAGTGAGTGAATGAATGAAAGGGCAAAATATGCAGTCTGGTTTGAACTCTAGATCTTGGAAAACTCATTTATTCAACATTTAACTCCACTTGGTACAGGTATCTGGAAAAGCAAAGATCTCTGAAGAGCAGAGTTCCTTTTTCAAAAGAGACAGAAATTCAGTGTACAATACAACTATAATTTACTGGGTATATTGAGTGCCACACAGTTTGACTCTTTGGTCATGATTACTAAATACCATTGGGATTTTACTTTACAACCTAAAAATGGTTTTCTTTAAATTGCAAGTAGTCACCTATTAGTGAGACCATAAAATCAACTCAATGGGTCACAGCAAGCATTTTTTAAATGGAGTTGAACAAGAAATATCAGAGTATAGCACAGATAATATGGGTAAGCATCAATTCATGAAACTTTTTAATTAAATGTATTGTACATAATATACATATAATACTAGTTTACCAAGTATAATGGTAATTACATTAATTACATTAGTAAAAAAAAAAAAGAAAGCCATTGATATTGTGTGACCATTTTAAGCATCAGAACTCATACCTTTTAAAGTGTGAACTACCATTTCATTTAATGAATCTATACCATAATGTATGAAAGTAAAAGCGTTAGTCACTCAGTCATGTCTGACTCTTTGCGACCCCATGGACTATAACCTGCCAGGCTCCTCTGTCCATGAAATTCTAGGGGCAAGAGTATTGGGGTGGGTAGCCATTCCCTTCTCCGGGGGATCTTCCCGACCCAGGGATCGAATCTGGGTGTCCTGCATTGCAGATAGATTCTTTACCATTTGAGCCATAATATATTTGACCTGATGATTTCAACTTTTGCTTTATTTTAAGGGCTTCCCTGGTGGCTCAGACAGTAAAGAATCTGCTTGGAATGTGGGAGACCCAGGTCCAATCCCTGGATTTGGGAGATCCCCTGGAGAAGAGAAAGGCTCCCTACCCACTTCGGTACTCTTGCCTGGAGAATTCCATGGACAGAGGAACCCAGTGGGCTACAGTCCATGGGGTTGCGAAGAGTTGGACTAACTAACACACACATTATTTTAAACTATATGATGGACATTGTTGTTGTTTAGCTGCTAAGTTGTGTCCAATTGTTTGCCACCCCATGGCCTGTAGGCTGCCAGGCTCCTCTGTCCATGGGATTTTCCAGCCAAGAATAGTGGAGCAGGTTGCCATTTCCTTTTCCAGGGGATCCCAGGTTATCTTCCTGACCCAGAGATCAAACTTGTGTCTCCTGAATTGGCAGGAGGACTGAACCACCAGGGAATCCCAATGATAGACATATTTGTAGCTAAATCTGTCTCATTTACTCAAATTCCATGAATTTCTTGGAGAAGGAAATGGCAACCCACTCCAGTGTTCTTGCCTGGAGAATCCCAGGGATGGGGGAGCCTGGTGGGCTGCTGTCTATGGGGTCGCACAGAGTCAGACACGACTGAGGTGACTTAGCAACAGCAGCAGCATGAATTGCTAGAGGTAGAATTCCTGAATCACGAGTATATAAAAATTTAAGGCTTTTGATGCATACTTTTAAACACCACCATCTCCCCTGAAAGATTGTATTAGTTTTCACTTTTATCACTAACATGAAAGTTAGCACCTGCTTTTGAAAAATTGTTTAAAATCCATATAATTTTTAGTGAAGATCAAATGCATGTATTTGTACCCCAGTCACCTGTGTGAGGCTGGTAGTGGTTTGGACCCTGTACTTTGCTTCCGTGAAACTGGAAAATTGGCCATGCCTTCCTCATTACAGTCCTGTCTTCAGTCTCTTCCAACTCCAGTCAGTTTTCTGGCCTTTCTAGAATCGAGTTTTCCTTGACCCTCCCTTAGTAGTTGATGGCTGTATTCTTTGTATTCTCAAAGCGTGTGGCTCATCCTTCTCTTGCAGGAGAAGTTATATGGGAGTTATTTTTGTCTTTTAGTGTCCTCTCTTCAAACCCCTCCAGGGTAGGGACTAAAAACTCTTCCTTCTTCACGTTTGTTTCTGCCCCAGAGTTCAATATGTAGCACATACTCAGTAACTTTTCACTGAATGAATGACAGCATCTTGTTTAATTGTGACCTCAGGACTGGTTCAGATTACATTAAAAATGGGCTGTACCATGCAGCTGACTGTCTATGGGAGTCCAAAGGCAAAGCTGGTTCAGAAAAGTCCAGATTCAAATAAGGCTGGAGTCTGCTTGCTGCCTCGCCTCTGGAGTACCTCTGCTTAGTATGCTACTTGGATAGAGAGCAGCCCCTGCTCAGAGATGGCCTTGATTTGTTCAGTTCAGTTCAGTTGCTCAGTCGTGTCTGACTCCTTGCAACCCCATGAATTGCAGCACACCAGGCCTCCCTGTCCATCACCAACTCCCAGAGTACACTCAGACCCACGTCCATCAAGTCAGTGTGCCATCCAGCCATCTCATCTTCTGTCCTCCCCTTCTCCTGCCCCCAATCCCTCCCAGCATCAAAGTCTTTTCCAATGAGTCAACTCTTCGCATGAGGTGGCCAAAGTACTGGAGTTTCAGCTTTAGCATCATTCCTTCCAAAGAAATCCCAGGGCTGATCTCCTTCAGAATGGACTGGTTGGATCTCCTTGCAGTCCAAGGGACTCTCAAGAGTCTTCTCCAACGCCACAATTTAAAAGCATGAATTCTTCAGCACTCAGCCTTCTTCACAGTCCAACTCTCACATCCATACATGACCACTGGAAAAACCTTAGCCTTGACTAGACGGACCTTAGTCGGCAAAGCAATGTCTTTGCTTTTGAATATGCTGTCTAGGTTGGTCATAACTTTTCTTCCAAGGAGTAAGCGTCTTTTAATTTCATGGCTGCAGTCACCATCAGCATTAATTTTGGAGCCCAAAAAAATAAAGTCTGACACTGTTTCCACTGTTTCCCCATCTATTTCCATGAAGTGATGGGACCAGATGCCATGATCTTCGTTTTCTGAATGTTGAGCTTTAAGCCAACTTTTTCACTCTCCTCTTTCACTTTCATCAAGAGGCTTTTTAGTTCCTCTTCACTTTTTGCCTTAAGGGTTATGTCATCTGTATATCTGAGGTGATTGATATTTCTCCTGGCAATCTTGATTCCAGCTTGTGTTTCTTCCAGTCCAGCGTTACTCATGATGTACTCTGCACATAAGTTAAATAAGCAGGGTGACAATATACAGCCTTGACGTCCTCCTTTTCCTATTTGGAACCAGTCTGTTGTTCCATGTCCAGTTCTAACTGTTGCTTCTTGACCTGCATACAGATTTCTCAAGAGGCAGGTCAGGTGGTCTGGTATTCCCATCTCTTTCCGAATTGTCCACAGTTGATTGTGATCCACACAGTCAAAGGCTTTGGCATAGTCAATAAAGCAGAAATAGATGTTTTTCTGGAACTCTCTTGCCTTTTCAATGATCCAGCGAATGTTGGCAATTTGATCTCTGGTTCCTCTGGCTTTTCTAAAACCAGCTTGAACATCTGGAAGTTCACAGTTCACGTATTGCTGAAGCCTGGCTTGGAGAATTTTGAGCATTACTTTACTAGCGTGTAAGATGAGTGCAATTGTGCAGTAGTTTGAGCATTCATTGGCATTGCCTTTCTTTGGGATTGGAATGAAAGCAGACCTTTTCCAGTCCTGTGGCCACTGCTGAGTTTTCCAAATTTGCTGGCATATTGAGTGTAGCACTTTCATAGCATCATCTTTCAAGATTTGAAATAGCTCCACTGGAATTCCATCACCTCTACTAACTTTGTTCATAGTGATGCTTTCTAAGGGCCACTTGACTTCACATTCCAGGATGTCTGGCTCTAGATGATTGATCACACCATCATGATTATCCGGGTCGTGAAGATCTTTTTTGTACAGTTCTTCCATGTATTCTTGCCACCTCTTCTTAATATCTTCTGCTTCTGTTAGGTCCATACCATTTCTGTCCTTTATTGAACCCATCTTTGCATGAAATGTTCCCTTGGTATCTCTAATTTTCTTGAAGAGATCTCTAGTCTTTCCCATTCTGTTCTTTTCCTCTATTTCTTTGCATTGATCACTGAAGAAGGCTTTCTTATTTCTTCTTGCTATTCTTTGGAACTCTGCATTCAGATGCTTATATCTTTCCTTTTCTCCTTTGCTTTTCGCTTCTCTTCTTTTCACAGCTATTTCTAAGCCTTCCCCAGACAGCCATTTTGCTTTTTTGCATTTCTTTTCCATGGGGATGGTCTTGATCCCTGTATCCTATACAATGTCACAAACCTCATTCCATAGTTCATCAGGCACTCTATCTATCAGATCTGGTCCCTTAAATCCATTTCTCACTTCCACTGTATAATCATAAGGGATTTGATTTAGGTCATACCGTCTAGTGGTTTTCCCTACTTTATTCAATTTAAGTCTGAATTTGGTAGTAAGGAGTTCATGATCTGAGCCACTGTCAGCTCCTGGTCTTGTTTTTGTTGACTGTGTAGAGCTTCTCCATCTTTGGCTGCATAGAATATAATCAGTCTAATTTCGGTGTTGACCATCTGATGATGTCCATGTGTAGAGTCTTTTCTCTTGTGTTGTTGGAAGAGGGTGTTTGCTATGACCAGTGCATTTTCTTGGCAAAACTCTATTAGTCTTTGCCCTGCTTCATTCCGCATTCCAAGGCCAAATTTGCCTGTTACTCCAGGTGTTTCTTGACTTCCTACTTTTGCATTCCAGTCCTCTATAATGAAAAGGACATCTCTTTTGAGTGTTCTAAAAGGTCTTGTAGGTCTTCATAGAACCATTCAACTTCAGCTTCTTCAGCGTTACTGGTTGGGGCATAGACTTGAATTACCATGATATTGAATGGTTTGCCTTGGAGACGAACAGAGATCATTCTGTCGTTTTTGAGATTGCATCCAAGTACTGCATTTTGGACTCTTGTTGACCATGATGGCTACTCCATTTCTTCTGAGGGATTCCTGCCTGCAGTAGTAGATATAATGGTCTTCTGAGTTAAATTCATCCATTCCAGTCCATTTTAGTTCGCTGATTCCTAGAATGTCGACGTTCACTCTTGCCATCTCTTGTTTGACCACTTGCAATTTGCCTTGATTCATGGACCTGACATTCCAGGTTCCTATGCAATATTGCTCTTTACAGCATTGGACCTTGCTTCTATCACCAGTCACATCCACAGCTGGGTATTGTTTTGCTTTGGCTCCATTCCTTCATTCTTTCTGGAGTTATTTCTCCACTGATCTCCAGTAGCATATTGGGCACCTACTGACCTGGGGAGTTCCTCTTTCAGTGTCCTATCATTTTGCCCTTTCATACTGTTCATGGGGTTCTCAAGGCAAGAATACTGAAGTGGTTTGCCATTCCCTTCTCCAGTGGACCACGCTCTGTCAGACCTCTCCACCATGATCTGCCCGTCTTGGGTTACCCCACGGGCATGACTTAGTTTCATTGAGTTAGACAAGGCTGTGGTCCTAGTGTGATTAGATTGACTAGTTTTCTGTGAGTATGGTTTCAGTGTGTCTGCCCTCTGATGCCCTCTTGCAACACCTACCATCTTACTTGGGTTTCTCTTACCTTGGGCGTGGGGTATCTCTTCACAGCTGCTCCAGCAAAGCACAGCCACTGCTCCTTACCTTGGATGAGGGATGTCTCCTCACTGCCGCCCTTCCTGACCTTCATTGTGGGATGGCTTCTCTAGGTCCTCCTGCTCCCAGGAGGAGGAGCCATTTGTTAGGCCGTTGCTAACAGCTTGTTGGCTGGAGCTTCTCTATGCCATGTTTTTCCAAAGGCCCAGAACCGTCAGCCTCTTTGGTGTTGGTGTTCCATCCTATCAGACAACAATGCGTTTAATCCTAGAAGCAAGGGAGCAGACATCACAGGCTATCTGGCTTAGCAGTCTGTCCTTCTGGGAAATGTCTGAACTAATGGTAAACGTTGCAAAAAACCATTCTTAAAATCCCAATAGGAAGAACAATGCTGAGTGGGGAGATGGGCAGGCTCTGACTGTGTTGAATATCTTATGTATTATGTGTGGAGGCCTTGTGGACTTATACCCTCATGGATTTGATCCTTCTGACACATTAAAACATATTGTTAGTATCCTCTAAAAGAAGATTTTTTCATTCAACAGGTATTTCCTGTGAGAAAACGTCGGTCAGAGGTTACAAACTTCAATTATAACATGAATAAGTTCCAAAGATCTGAGGTACAGCATGGTGACTATAGTTAGTAATACTCTGTTTCATACTTGGAATTTGCTAAGAGAGTAGATCTTAACACCATGTGTGGTATGTTCTTACCACACACAGTGAAAAAGTAACCCTGTGAAATTATGAATATGTTAATTAATTGTGATTACTTCATAATATATACATTTATCAAATCATCACCTTGTGCACTTCAAATGTATACAATTTTATTTGTCACTTAGACCTCAGTAAAGCCAGAAAAAACAAAACAGGCATTCCCTGAGCACCTACTATGTGTCAGACTTTGTATTGTATATAACAGATGCAGAGAAGTTTTAAGACGAGGTGAGGTCAGTGGCTAGTTAGTAAAACAGCTATAGAAGACTGGACTTCCAGCCTTGTCCCCACTTATCCATTCCCAGACCATTCTCTACTGCTATAAATAAAGGCATAATCTGAAACGTGAATATCACTCTTCAACTTAAAACCCATTTTAATGGTTCCTCATTTTCCTCTGGGTAAAATTCAGGGCCCATAATATGGCCTTTTATAGTCTCTGCCTGCTCTCCTGGCACATCTTGTACCAGCAGCTTTGTTTCCATCCACAGGAACCTCCAGATGCTTCTGGTTCAGTGTGTCCCAAAAGGGCAGGTCGATAGCCAGTTTACGAATGGAGATTGTTTATCCAGCCAAAGTGTTTTGGATGTGTGCTCAGTTTGTTGGACCATGGGAACATGGAGATGTACAAGAAACAGTCACTGTTCCTGGAAAAGGAGAGACGAGCATACTGGGAGGCGGGAATGGAATGCATTGAAGCTGGAGGTGTGAACAAAAGCGTAATGTGTTTGGGCAGGGAATAATAGTTTAGTCCAGCTGGAGCACAAGGTGTGTGTTTGGGAAGAACAAAAGATGAAACTAAAGAAGTAGATGGAAAAGATCAGACGGGAAAATGGTCTTCTGTCATAAAAACAAGTTTGGACTTCATATTTTGGGCAGTGGGAATCTATTAAGGTAGTTAGGTCAGGAATGGTATGATAGAATCTACTGCACTGCAGACTAAGGGGTTGGACCCAACCTCTTGTTGCTTCTCTGGTTCTTAGAATCTGGCCAAGTTCTCTCCACCCCAAATCTGATATCGGACTTGGGTCAGGGGACAGTTTGCTGAATAGAACTCTTATCAGCATCACCATTATCCAGTCATTCATTGCTCATGCTTTAGGGAATTATCTATAGGTGTCTGCTCTGTGCTGGACCATTCTCCATGACAGTGTCCACTCCATGACTTGTAGATTTCATGAAAGAAAGGAAGGTATGTTGTGATCCAGAGGGCCTTGCCCTAAGTGTGTGTGTGTATGATTTGTCAACAATCGAGTATTTTATGGGAGTTTATGGGGCTTCATTAAAGATGCTGGAGCAGGAGCACTGTGGGACATCAGAAGAGACCTTGGCAATAAACCACACTCCACACTCTGGAATGCAGTAAATGTTTAAGAGACTTCCTTCCTTTCATTACTGAATTTTACTTTACTTTTATACCAGTAAAGAGTTGTGTTTTATTGGTTGAAATTTCTTGATTCCGTTTTCCCCAGGTCTGTTTAAAAGCTACATTTTATCTTTGAGGATGTTTGGCTCGTGGTAGAGGAAGTGCTGCCAGCGAATTCAATTAACTGGCAGAGCTCACAGATATTGTACATGGATTTCTTTTTTTTCCTTCTTTTTCACAACTGCTACATAAACACAGCTGGGTTTAATATTTGTCGTAACAAAGATTTAACTTGAATCATCTTACTCTGGGTAATTAATGCTTGGAATCTCAGCTACTTCTTCGTTCATTTGTGATCTCCTGCATTTCTTGACTCCGGCTATCTAGATAATGAAGTTTGCTCCTCTAGGTCTTTGCCCTGCCTTAAAACTGCTTAATATTTGGCCGTTCCTGCTAGAGAGCAGATGCTTTTCTTTGCAAGAATTGAATTTCTGTCAGCTCTTTTATGCATCATGTGTTTGGAACTGTAAGTGGATCAAGTTGTTCATCACAGCAGGGACACTGTGAAACACATCTATTATATATACTTCCCACACCCCTCCCCGCCCTTCTTGTTTTGTTTTTTTTTTCCCCTCCCCTGAGGAGGTGGAGATGCCCAGATCCCCTTGGGAGATATCTCAGTCTGTGTGGATATATCCATGTGATCCACCAGGGATCCAGCCTGGCTGCATTCCTAAGCATGAAAATCTGTATCCATTCAGCCCAGGATTGTTGTGGAGACAAATCCTACTTTTTCCTTTGTAAACACCAAGCACTTCATTAACTCTTAAGAAAAGACTCTGATGCTGGGAAGGATTGAGGGCAGGAGGAGAAGGGGGCGGCAGAGGATGAGATGGTTGGATGGCATCACCAATTCAATGGACATGAGTGTGAGCAAACTCCGGGAGATAGTGAATGACAGAGGAACCTGGTGTGCTGCAGTCCATGGGGTCACATAGAGTCAGATACGATGAAGTAGCTGAAAAACAACAGCAGCAACAACACCACATATGTTTGGGTCAATAAGCTTAGAATAATGAGTGACATTTCAGTCATTGATGCCCTAGAAAAATGTTAATTGTGAGCCCATTATTCTTTTTTATGCTAAAATAATGGCTTGGGTAGTTTTTTGGCTTTGGAGTTGGGTTAGTATGGAAGAATAGTCACCACCTGTTAGCCTCCTACTGTGTGCCAGGCACTGTGGTGGAGGCTTTGAAAATCTTGACATTTAATCTACATAACAATCCTGAGGGCAAGGGGGAGGTACTTTACCCCTTTTTTGATAAATGAAGGGAAGAAGTAAAGAAAATGCCTTGCAGCTGAGTCAGAATTTGAACTCAGGGTTTTCCAGACATACATTCTTTGGTTGATCAATCAAGGCCTGGATTTATTACACGTTTATTACATGCAGCCATTTCTCCGTTTGGATTGTCCTGTTCCACATCAGTCTCAGGTCAGACATTTGGCTTTCATGAACACCTTTGTTTACATCTCAGTATGAACTATTGGTGATGATTGGAATCATTTGTTTAGTTTCCCTTTTTCCATCAGAGCTCAATGCAAATATAAGCCAACTTCCCTAAGCAATCTTCCATTTCTTGTAGTTTTCATTTTGTGAATTTCAATCCCTAGATTCAGCTGTGAGCAGATAGCTGAGAATTCCAAATCTACATAATTTAGTTTGTCTACACAGCTTTGAAAAGCAGGAATCTTAATGTTTCTACTGTGGTATGCTGATCTTTTGGGTCTCTGATAATACTGGGGGCAAAAGTGCATTTTGGTGCATTTTTAATCACTATTATTCAATTTGAGGGAGTTGTTATGGGACAGTCACATGTCTGGTTGAAAAACTGCTGATCTGTAGGATTAATTATAGTTAAATGGAAAGGTGACTTTTGCTCCTGAAGAAAGTCAGTCTCTTAGTAAACATTTTTAGTTATGATTAACTCTAGTCTTCCTCCAAATACTTTTCATTAGAACCAAGCATGTGTCCTGATTCAGAAATAGAGTAACCACTTTATTTCTGATCTTCAGTCAGTTTTGTTGTTGGAAGATGTTGGTTTGTATTTTTTTTAATTGGTGAAGGATATGTTGTAAAAAAACATGTATTATAACTTTCCTTTTACAAGTGTGTATCTGTCTTTTCAAAGGTAACTTACATTTGTATTTTGTGCCTTGTGTTTGCAAGAGAATGGTTCTTGGTTTATTCATGTTGACAACTGAAAAGCCTTAGACCTAATTAAAAGAATTTCCACGAGCACCTTTACTGAACCATTTCATTACGCGGCACTGCACAGATTGCGTTGTGAAACATGGTGATAGTTTAAATCTGACCTTTAAACCTAAACTGCCAGAAGTATGGGGGAGAAAACCCTTCTTTGAAAATACTAGATGGATACGTACATACATAGGCATACATGCAGGCACATATTTGGATAGAAATAATCTTTTTATTGAATGACCACCTAATATTATAAATACACATTTACTTTGAGCTCAAATCTTATACCCTTTTTTAGTGTTCAGCTGCATTCATTGTGTGTGTATGTGTGTGTGGTGTGTTAAAACTAAATTGTTTTTTAAGGAAAACAAAGACAATTTCTCCTGCTTCAGGCGAAAAAAAAAAAAAGGTGTTTGGAGGAAGATGAACATTACAAATAGACAAATGCAGAAATTTTTGCTGCTGGTGTTTCCATTTACAATGCTGAGGTATTAGGATTAACTGCGCAGGGAGGGGGCTGGAGTGAACTGTGAGCACATGACTCCTCCTGCGCTTTATTTGGCAGATAGTAGAAATGGGCCTTTTCGTTTTAAAATTGTACTTTTTTACTCCAAGAATGTCATCCTGAGGACTTGATAATTTCTTCTCAGGCTGTTCAACAAAGCCATTATAGCTTGTAGTGAAGTAGCCACTCACATAATGAAAATTGATCTTTTTGTCTGTCAAAAAGCTGCTTAGAATTGTAATGCTTGCCTCTAACTTTCTGACTTAATACTTGGCCCATGAGATGTCAGGAGAGACAGAGGGAGCAGAAACCTGGGCCCCTGGGGTCATAGCCAGCCCCAGCTTGGAGCTCCGCATAACTAGCACAGTCCCCACTCCCCCATGGAGAACCAGGCTCTTTGAGGGGAAAATGGGATGCAGAAGAAGCAATTAAAGCCAACTGAGGTCAAGGTACAGCCATGTTCTCAAGCAAGAAACAAAAAGCAAGGAATGAAAGGAAGCAATAATGGAGATATATTCAGTTGTGGCAAAAATAAACCAGTATTGTGGACAAATCTTATTTGCTTGCTAAAAAATCCTGGCAGCAGTGAGAATTAATGGAATAGCACAAACTTCGGAATAAGACACATTTGTACTTGACTTTGGCCTCTGCCCCTTGCTGTGCTGTCTGTGTGACTTGGAGCTAAGGTTCACTTTTCTCATCTGCATAGTGGGATAACCGTCCCCACCTGGGCTTCTTGTTCTAAAATTTTAATGCAGTGCTGGGTATGAAAACACCTGCCATGGCTTTTGGTACCTAGTAGAGTGCTTGATAAATACTAATTCCTATTCCTTTTTCCTGGTTTTCCCAGAAACTATTACTCAGAAAAAGGGAAATGAGATTGCCTTTACACATCAAAACTTTTTACTTCAAACTTGTGACAAAAACTAAGGCATTGACAGATGTACTGTACCATTTTCAGTGTCCACGTGAAGGCAGCAGAGGAGCCAATGTATGTGTGCCCTTGAGGATGGGAAAACAAGGCAATAATTCCCTCTCCCCTCTCCAGACCCACATGTTCCCCAGGAGATCTTATAACAAAGCCTTGATGTCTAGTTTATTCAGGAAAGGAAGAATTCATTTGCCTTAATCCTTAAGGGCTATTTTTTAAAGGGGAAGAGAAAGTAATTCTGTTGCCCCTCTTACAGCTGCTGATAGGTGTCTGATTTGTCACACACACACACACAAAATCTTTTAACTCTAGTTCTGACACTGAGCAGTTAAAACAAGAAGTGGGGCCTCTGCACAGGCTAACTTGAGTCAGACTTTGAGAAGAGCCGTATCTCTGCTTGCAGTGTTATGCCAGCACTGACAGTGGCCATGGTCCCTGCCTCCCTAGAACCTTCAGTCTTATGGAAGAGACAGACATTGATGGACTGTCACGCAATGCATCATTACATTGCTGTTTGTCTCTGAAGGAAAGGATACTTTGAGAGTATTTGACAAGGGAACCTTGATCTAATCTGAGAGAGTCAGACTGAGGCAGTGTTATTGAGCTAAGACTGGAAGGATGAGCAGGAGTTAATCTAGGGCCCTGGGATGTCCAGTATGGTAGCTAATATTCACATGTGGCTATTTAAATTTAAATAGATTGAAATGAAATTAAATGCAGTTCCTCACGGAGCAGCTACATTTCAAGTGCTCCTTAGCAGGTATTATATTAGACAACACAGGTGGTGGATTATTTGTGGAAAGGCCTATTGCATGGTGCTAAATGCTAGGCTGGGGTGATGTTGGTGAGAACACTCCAGATAGAGGAGTTAGCCTATCCAAACATCCTGAGGTGTGAGAGGGGCCTGGGCAACTGGAGCCCAGTGGGGTGGCTGAAGCCATGGAGGGGGTGAAGGAGCCGGAGATCTGAAAACGGCTGGAGTCTTGCAGGCTCAACTTCAGTCTTTATCCTCAGAGCGGTGGGGAGGCTGCTAAAAGATCTGAAGTTGCCAGCACTGATAGAAAGAGGTGAATAAGAGTGTTTCAGAGGTGACAGGTGACTAGTATACCATCCTTATTGCCTCTAGCCTAACAAGTTGCAACCTAGTGATGAAGACAGACACCTGTACTTGTTGAATGCTGATATGAATTGCAAGCATTGTCTTCGTCACAGTGGGAAGGAAGACATGTCAGCTGCTGGTTATACAAAAAAGCCAAAGATGACTGTACAGTCAGCAAAAACAAGACCAGGAGCTGACTGTAGCTCAAATCACGAACTCCTTCAGATCATGTGGTTCAGATCATGAACTCCTAATTGCCAAATCCAGACTTAAATTGAAGAAAGTAGGGAAAACCACTAGGCCATTCAGGTATGACCTAAATCGAATCCTTTATGATTATTCAATGGAAGTGACAAATAGATTCAAGGGATTAGATCTGATAGAGTGTCTGAAGAACTATGGGTGGAGGTTTGTGACATTGTACAGGAGGTAGTGATCAAGACCATCCCCAAGAAAAAGAAATGCAAAAAGGCAAATGGTTGTCTGAGGAGGCCTTACAAATAGCTAGGGAAAAAAGAGAAGCTAAAGGCAAAGGAGAAAAGGAAAGCTATACCCATCTGAGTGCAGAGTTCCAAAGAATAGCAAGGAGAGATAAGAAAGCCTTCCTAAGCAATCAATGCAAAGAAATAGAGGAAAACAATAGAATGGGAAAGACTAAAGATCTCTTCAAGAAAATTAGAGATACCAAGGGAACATTTCATGCAAAGATGTGCACAATAAAGGACAAAAACAGTATGGACCTAACAGAAACAGAAGATTTTAAGAAGAGGTGGCAAGAATACACAGAAGAACTATACCAAAAAGGTCTTCCTGACCCAGATAACCACGATGGTGTGATTACTTACCTAGAGCCAGACATCCTGGAATGTGAAGTCAAATGGGCACTAGGAAGCATCACTATGAACAAAGCTAGTGGAGGTGGTAGAATTCCATCTGTGCAATTTCAGTTCCAAAAAGATGATACTATTAAAGTGCTGTACTCAATATGCCAGCAAATAATGGAAAACTCAGCAGTGGGCTTTCTGCTGAGGACTGGAAAAAGGAACTGGAAAAGGTCAGTTTTCATTCCAATCCCAAAGAAGGGCAATGCCAAAGAATATTCAAACTACCACACAATTGCATTCACTTCACATGCTAGCAAAATTATGCTCAAAATTTTCCAAGCCAGGCTTCAACAGTGCATGAACTGAGAACTCCCAGATATTCAAGGTGGATTTAGAAAAGGCAGAGGCACCAGAGATCAAATTGCCAACATCCGTTGGATCATAGAAAAGGCAACAGAATTCCAGAAAAACATTTGCTTCATTGACTATGCTAAAGCCTTTGTGTGGATCGCAACAAACTGTGGAAAATTCTTCAAGGCATGGGAATACTAGATCGCCTTACCTGCTTCCTGAGAAACCTGTATGCAGGTCAAGAAGCAACAGTTAGAAACGGACATGAAACAACAGCCTGGTTCAAAACTGGGAAAGGAGTACATCAAGGCCATATATTGTCACCCTGCTTATTTAACTTATATGCAGAGTACATCATGCAAAATGCCAGCTGGATGAAGCACAAGCTGGAATCAAGATTGCCAGGAAAAATATCAATAACCTCAGATATGCAGATGACACCACCCTTATGGCAGAAAGCAGAGAGGAACTGAAGAGCCTCTTATTGAAAGTGAAAGAGGAGAATGAAAAAGCTGGCTTAAAACTCAACATTCCAAAAACTGAGATCATGGCATCCAGTCTACTCAGTTAATGGTGAATAGATGGGGAAACAATGGAAATAGTAACAGACTTTATTTTTTATGTCTCCAAAAGCACTGCAGATGGTGACTGCAGCCGTGAAATTAAAAGATGCTTGCTCCTTGAAAGAAAAGCTATGACCAACCCAGACAGTATATTAAAAATCAAAGACATTGTTTTGCCTACAAATGTCTGTATAGTCAAAGCTATGGTTTTTCCAGTAGTCATGTACGGATGTGAGAGTTGGACCATAAAGAAAGCTGAACACCAAAGAATTGATGCTTTTGAAGTGCGGTGTTGGAGAAGACTCTTGAGAATCCCTTGGACTGCAAGGAGATCAAACCTGTCAATCCTAAAGGAAATCGGTCCTGAATATTCATTAGAAGGACTGATGTTAAAGCTGAAGCTCCAATGCTTTGGCCTCCTGATGCGAAGAGCCAACTCATTAGAAAAGACCCTGATGCTGGGAAAGATTGAAGGCAGGAGGAAAAGGGGGTGACAGAGGATGACATGGTTGGATGGCATCACTGACACGACAGACATGAGTTTGAGTAGGCTCCAGGAGTTGGTGATAGACAGGGAAGCCTGGCGTGCTGCAGTCCTTGGGGTCCCAAAAAGTCGGACATGACTGAGCAACTGAACAACAACAACAAATGATGATGATGATGAATTCAATGGGAGAACCCCCTCTGGAGTAGTATTAAGCTAACTTATGGCTGGCCTGGAGGTGCTTGACTACAGTCGCACAGGAGCTGGGCCCTGGTCATGTGTAGCTCTGTTCCCAGCTCGAGATGTGCAAGCATCTTTTAATTTCTCCAGCATGGGGCCTGCAAAGATTAGGCATCAACCAAAGTAACAGACTAATGTGCCCTTAGAAAGAGCTATTTGCGGCTTTTTTAACTTTTTCTAATAGAAAAGTTTTGTTAGAGAATGATGTAGTGTATCCAGGCTTAGGGACAGTTTTGAGGCCCATGAAATTGAGTAAAAGATAATGTTGGAAACAGAGCTGGAGCCAAACCCATAGAAGGCCTTGAATATTGTGCTAAGGAACTTGGACTTTATATGTGAACAACATGGAGTCACTGAAAATTTTAGAGGAAGGGAGTGATATGTTCAGCTTCTCATTTTAGATAATTCATTGCAAAGGATGGATTAGACCAGGAGGAAAATAGAAGAAGCGCCACCAGTTGAAAAGACTGATGCAGTAGTCAGGCACTAATCAACCAAAACACAAAGCCAGGCAGTTTGCTGCGTCTGTTTTCCATTTGCATCTATTACATTTCAGTCGTCACAATGTATGTATGTTACAAATACCTCAATTTACAGCAAAGGGCACTCACTGTAGCTCAGAAAGATTAAGAAAGGCAAGCAGATTTCTAACCTTAGGCATTTGTGACTCAAGCTCTGCATCTACTGCCTGAGCAGTGCGTTAGGGACAGAGGACCAGTGAAGCCAAGAGACCCCAGAGGCAGAGCCTGCGTGACCAGAGAAAACAGAACAGGGTGCAGGATGGGGCGATCTGTATTGCGCATGTTCCTGGATGTGCGGCGTGTGCAGTGCTGAGCATGACCTCTGCAGTTGTCCTCTTTAATTGATTTAGTGACCAGAGCTTCATTTTCCCTGCAGTTTTGGTTGCAGTCTTGGTGATGGTCTTCTGCAAAAGGGAAGTGGATGAGTATCCATTTCTCCCCCAATCCTTCTCAGTCCAGACCAATTCTTCCAATGATTAGTCACTGAAGAACGTACTCCTAGACTTTCCTCCAAGCAAGGAGGCTCAACCACTGGAAATGCCTTTCAAAATGTCGAAACACTCGTTCATCTGTTCTTTTATTTAGCGAAAAGTGCTAGATGATAACTCTGGGCCAAGTACTGCCGGAACAGTGCTGGCCCGTCTTGGAACTCTAGGAGGAAAGGTGCAGACACTGCAGTTCATGGACACATCACTGAGCAGTCCAGGGGGCCCAGACAGGAGTCATTGAGCCTGTCTCAGTGGTCAGGGAGGGCTTCACAAAGGAGGGGACATCTGGATTCCCGCTTCCCCTTAACCCAAGGCAATGTTTAATTTGACTGTTAAAGAGAAACACCTCATTTGAATTCTTCATTATAAAAGTAACATGCTTTTTCATAAAGGATAATCAGAGCAATCAAAAGTGCATCAAGTAGAAAGTGAAAGTATCTCCACATGGTTAGTTTGATCTGTGGCATTTTATATTCTTACTACCTGTATATAAACAGCCATATATAAAAATGACTTTATGTCTTTATATATATTTCTGAATGATTCATATTATATGTATTGCTCTGTAACTTGTATTTTCCCCTCATTTGGGAGTAGTTTGTGGACATCTTTTCATGCTATGCTAAGTCACTTCAGTCGTGTCCGACTCTGTGTGACCCCATAGACGGCAGCCCGCCAGGCTCCCCCGTCCTGGGATTCTCCAGGCAAGAACACTGGAGTGGGTTACCATTTCCTTCTCCAATGCATGAAAGTGAAAAGTCAAAGTGAAGTCGTTCAGTCGTGTCTGACCCTCAGCGACCCCATGGACTGCAGCCTACCAGAGTCCTCTGTCCATGAGATTTTCCAGGCAAGAGTACTGGAGTGGGGTGCCATTGCCTTCATAAAGTACTGCTACACTTCTTTTAGCAGCTATGTGTGGTATTTCCAGGATGTGGTATGATTTATTTAATAGGTCCCGACATGGTCTTTCAAAGAGTACATAGATGTTCACGAGTGGGACAGAAAGGGACCAGGGGCAGTTCCATCTGAGTTGTCAGCTGTAGGGTAGTATATGCTTCTAGATAGCAATTCAGTGTAAGTCAAGCATCCGTTAAGTGGGGCCAAAGGAAGCAAGGCCATTTGAAGAAAGCGTCACAGACTGCTCTGAGGAGTTGGAATGTTTTTCTTCAAGTGGTGATGGCCAAGAGTGGGGGCACTGAAGGACTTTGATAGAAATCAGATTCATATGTTTCCGAGAATACTAGAACAGCTATGGATAGATGGCACTGAGGGAAAACTGAAGCCAGCCCATCTAGGAAACAACTCCACTGATCAAAGAGGATGGGCAGAGCGGAGCAGCGCAGGGCCAAGGTCATGGACACTGAGAGATTCTGGGTATATTGGGGGAGGAGGAGATAACATGTGGAGAATGGTTGTGGGAAGGGAAGGAGAAGAAAGGGATCTAACGTCTGAATCTAGCCTGGGAGACTGGTTGGAGGATGCGGTGGTACCCAAGATGGGACAAGAGGAGGAATGGGAGAGCTGAGAAGCTTACCAGTTCAATTCTGTACTCTCTTCCCTTTGTTTTCTGTCTCCCTCCTGATACCTCATTAAAGGAGGAAGCGACCCCCACTGGCTTTTCTGTCCCCCGCCCAGATTATGCCAGATGATCCCTGATGTTAATGATTTGACCAGCATCTGCAGGAGCACTCAGAGCGAGTTGGGTTTTAGACAACTGTGGGTTATTTAAGCTTCAGATTTTCCTTCCTCGCTTTTATTTAAAGGACAGAGTGTTATCACCAGTTATCAGATGCGCATATACTTGAAGTTTCAAATTTTGAAGTGCTGACAAAAGCTTCTCCTTGTTTCAGGGTGAGGAGAGGTCTTCAGAAGTCTTGGCCTAAGTGGTCACAGGGGCACCAGGAACCCAGGACTGCTTGGCTGGTTTCAGAGCAGCTGGGACTAGCAGGAAGGCACACACTCCTATTTGCTCAGTTACAATCAGCAACGACTTCTTTGTGCAAAATGGTAATGAGGCCATTAGGAGAGGCTCACCTGAAGTGCAGCCCTGTGAGTCCAAGGTAATTAAACACCTCCCGAATGAAAGGGAAAGGCCAGGGAAGGTTAAGTGAGGAATAATCTGCAGCACAGGTGGCCCAGGGGCTTTGAGGAGCCAAAAGAGTGACACCAGCTTGCACTGTTTCAAAGGATGGAAATGTCACCCTCATCCCTAAGAAAGGCAGAATTTTTATTATTTGGAGGGTGGGAAGTGGGCAATATTTTTAACATTTTAATATAACATGTTTTTTTCTCATATTGCTATTTCAAGTTGGAGGCCCATGGCAGTCCGCCAGGCACCAAGTGGCCAGCGCTGCTTCTTGTGGGCTCTCACCACGTGAGTGGGCTTTGGGACTCATGAGTCCCAGAATAGGGGTCGGGGGGCAGGAGCGAGTCACAATAAACAGAATATTTACAACCAGGTGTGAAGATAGACTCCAAGCTGCTTCCAGAGGAAAACTGATTTCCTTGGCCTGCCTCTGCATGGAGATGCAGTGGCTACCCCGTCAACCCATGTTCCTATCCCTTTTGGCTTAGCCAAGAAGGAGGTCACCCTACCTTCACACGCTGGGCTTCCAAAGCATGCGGTTTGCCCCTGTGGCAGCGGCACAGGGTTTCTTCCCCTAAGTACAGTAAACACAGATTGTTTTTATCTTAAAAGACCGGCAGTGAGTATTTTTGCCATTTAGTTTCTGGCCTCAAATTCTCTGCTGTCTCCACATTAAAGCTTATACATGAATATTTACAGCAGCATTAGTAATAATAGCCAAAAAGTAGAAATGACCCAGATGCCCTTCAGTTGATGGAGATGCATAAAATGTGCTCTTTCCATATGATGAAATATTATTCACCTGTGAAAAAGAATGAAGTGCTAGTAAGTGCCACAGTGTGGATGAAATATGTTTATAATGAGCACTAGGCTAACTATGGAAAGAACACATTTTATGTATCTCCATCAGCTGATGGGCATCTGCATCATTTCTGTATATGCTTTTATCTGGAGACAGCAGAGATTTTGAGAAACAAACATGGACATGGACAATGGACTAGTTCCAAACTGGGTAAGGAGTACATCAAGGTTGTATGTTGTCACCCTGCTTATTTAACTTATATGCAGAGTACATCATGCAAAATGCCGGGCTAGATGAATCACAAGCTGGAATCAAGATTGCTGGGAGAGATATCAACAACCTCAGATATGCAGATAATACCACTTTAATGGCAGAAAATGAAGAGGAACCAAAGAGCCTGTTGATGAAGGTGAAAGAAGAGAATGAAAAAGCTGGATTAAAACTCAGCATTCAAAAAACTAAGATCATAGCATCTAGTCCTATCACTTCATGGCAAATAGCTGGGGGAAATGTGGAAATAGTGACAGACTTTATATTTTATGGCTCCAAAATCACTGCAGATGGTGATTGCGGCCACGAAATTAAAAGACGCTTGCTCCTTGGAAGGAAAGATGACAAACATAGACAGTGTATTAAAAAGCAGAGACTTACTCTGCTGACAAAGGTCCACATAGTCAAAGCTATGGCTTTTCCAATAGTCAAGTATGGATGGGAGAGTTGGACCATAAAGAAGGCTGAGTGCTGAAGAACTGACACTTTGAACTGTAGTGTTGGAGAAGACTCTTGAGAGTCCCTCAGACGGCAAGATCAAACCAGTCAATCCTAAAGGAAATTAAACCTGAATATTCATTGGAAGGTCTGATGCTAAAGCTCCAATACTGTGGCCACCTTTTGCAAAGAGCTGATTCATTGGCAAAACCCTGATGGTGGGAATGATTAAGGGCAATGAGATGAGATGATTGAATGGCATCACTGACTCAATGGACATGAGTTTGAGCAAATGAGTATGAGAGTGAAGGACAAGGAAGCCTGGTGTGCTGCAGTTCATAGGGTAGCAAAGAGTCGGACATGACTTAGTGACGGACCAACAGCAACAACACTGCTAAGTGAAAGAAGCCAGTCACAAGAAGGACCACATATTATATGGTTCCATTTATATGGAATGTCCAGAAGAGGCAAATTCATAGAGACAAGATGTGGATCAGTGGTGATCTAGGACGGGGGCAAGGGAGAAGGGGACAAGAGTAGTGGGGAGTAAGAAGCGCCTACCAATAAGATGAATTCTCTCTTTTGGGGTGATGAAAGTATTCTAGGATTTAGTAATGATAGTTGTACAACATTGTCACCATACTAAAACTTCTGAATTATATATTTTCAATGAATGAGTTTTATAATATATAAAATATATCTTAATAAGCTATTACAAACCCCTTATCAGAAGCTTGGGGCTTCTGACAAGAAATAATGTCCATGGGATGTTTCAAAAGTGTGTGTAACCCATCCCAGATTCTTAATATTTTTATGTTCACAGGCAGCTTTAGGAACCTGAATATAGCTATACAGCCTACACCCAGAAAAAAAAAATCATTCATGTTAAAAAGATTTTGTTGATAATACATGGACCACCTGCATCTAATTTCCTATTTCACCTTAAAATTTTATGCTAGATCTTATCCTTCAATAATGTCAGGCCGTTAGGCAGTCCTGTATCTAAGTCCCATACAGATTCCTAAGTTACGCTCTTGATATATCACCTGCACACTTAAAAACAGTTGTTAGCTTTACATTTATCTCAAAGTCAGGGGAAAATTCCTTAATGTATTCAATTCTTAACCCCAGCCCTTCCATCTATTCTCATTTTAAGCTATCTTTTCCACCTTCTCTCAACTGAAGCCACAGTTCTACCTAGTCTCTGAACTCCTCCACACTGTAGTGTCTTTACAGATGCTGATCCCCATGTTTGGTACACTGTTTCTTCCCTTCTTTGTGAATTAACTGCTTCAGCTCATCCTTCAGATCTCAGTATAAGCCTGTCTCTCTCCACAAAGGCTTCCTTGACCTCCTTGGTGAGCTCTAGCACAGGCTCATCATGGTAGCAGTGGCACATGTATTGGTATTTTCCTCACAAGAGTATAAGTTTAAGATTTTGCTGTCTGGTTTGCTCACCATTGTATCACCATTGTTTCAAGGCCACCAAGTTGCCTGATTCCAGGGGCAATTTTCACATGGAACACAGTGTGAGTGGTGTGCCCAGAAGCTGTGGAATATGGCATCCTGAGATGAATGGCATATTGGAAACAGCCTGGGAGGGTTGATCTTATCTCTGACTTTGAGGGTAATAACTGTCATCTCACACTATCTTTCCTACATTGAGGATTCAGGAAAAATCTCTTTCAGTTCTCATTTTCAGTAAATTTTGTGTTCATTTGTGCAACTGCCTTGGACCCAAAGAATTCCACAGCTTCTCATGTTTTCCTTTTTGCTTTGACGGCTAGGAGGCTCAACTCAAATTTGAAGTCTGCTTCTAGCTACTATGTAAGACCTGATGTTCAGTTCAGTTCAGTCACTCAGTTGTGTCCAGCTCTTTGCAACCCCATGGACTGCAGCACGCCAGACCTCCCTGTCTATCACCAACTCCCAGAGCTTACTCAAACTCATGTCCATTGAGTCGGGGATGCCATCCAACCATCTCATCCTCTGTCATTCCCTTCTCCTCCTGCCTTCAATCTTTCCCAGCATCAGGGTCTTTTCAAATGAGTCAGTTCTTCACATCAGGTGGCAAAGTATTGGAGTTTCAGCTTCATCATCAGTCCTTCCAATGAATATTCAGGACTGATTTCCTTTAGGCTTGACTGGTTGGATCTCCTTGCAGTCCAAGGGACTCTCAAGAGTCTTCTCCAACACTACAGTTCAAAAGCATCAATTCTTCAGCACTCAGCTTTCTTTATGGTCCAGCTCTCACATCCATACATAATTACTGGAAAAACCATAGCTTTGACTAGATGGACCTTTGTTGGTAAAGTAATGTCTCTGCATTTTAATATGTTGTCTGGGTTGGTCATAACTTTTCTTCCAAGGAGCAAGCATCTTTTAATTTTGTGGCTGTAGTCATCATCTGCAGTGATTTTGGAGCCATAAAAAACAAAGTCTGTCACTGTTTCCATTGTTTCTCCATCTATTTGCCGTGAATTTATGGGACCAGATGCTATGATCTTAGTTTTTTGAATGTTGAGTTTTAATCCAGCTTTTTCACTCTCCACTTTCACTTTCATCAAGAGTCTCTTTAGTTCCTCTTTGCTTTCTGCCATAAGGGTGGCATCATCTGCATATCTGAGGTTATTGATATTTCTCCTGGAAATCTTGATTCCAACTTGTGATCATCCAGCCTGGCATTTTGCATGATGTACTCTGCATATAAGTTAAATAAGCAGGGTGACAATATACAGCCTTGACATACTCCTTTCACAGTTTGGAACCAGCCCATTGTTCCATGTTCAGTTCTGTTGCTTCTTGACCTGCATACAGATTTCTCAAGAGCAGGTAATGTGGTCTGGTATTCCCATCTGTTTAAGAATTTTCCACAGTTTGAAAACATGAGACCTGATGGCTTATGTTTATATACTAAATCTACACCTGACTTATTCTTTTTCCATTGCCATGACTTTGTCTGTTTTATATTAATCTACTGTGTGCATATCTGTAAGATGTATAAGTGTGTTTCTGTACATCTATATAATGACTATTCCTTTAGAGTATGAGTTTTATAATAATACATATTATATATACTTTATGGGGGCTTCCCTGGTGGCTCAGTTGGTAAAGAATCCACCTGCAATGTGGGATACCTGGATTTGACCCCTAGGTTGAGAAGATCCCCTGGAGGAGGGAACGGCAACCCACTCCAGTATTCTTGCCTGCAGAATTCGCGTGGGCAGAGGAGGCCGGTGGGCTGTAGTCCATAGGGTCGCAGAGTCAGACACGACTGAGTGACTAAGCACACATCTTTATGGCGTGGGTTGTCATACCCTCCTGAAAGGAATCCCCCCAGCCCAGGGATCGAACCCAGGTCTCCCACATTGCAGACAGATTCTTTACCAACTGAGCCACCAGGAAGCCCAAGAATACTTCTGGAATACTACTCAAGTGGGTAGCCTGTCCTTCTCCAGGGGATCTTTCCGACCCAGGAAGTAGAACTGGGGTCTCCTGCATTGCAGGCATATATAATTTATAATACATTTGATAAATATTTTGGGTATGAGGTATATTATATAATATGTATTATATGTTATAAATAAGCCATTTATCTCTAATATTTGTAAGTAATCTGAAGAGGAAATAGAATTAGAACTAAAAAAATGTGTATAGTTTGGGCTCAGATTATAAGATTTCAATTCATAATTCCAACTTGACTGCTTCTTCGGTTTGCTACTAGGCATGTAATCTAATCTCTCTGAGACTGTTAATACCCTTGTAAGATAGGAACACAATCCCTTTCCTATAGGATTGTTGAAAGAATTAAGCACAGAAATTTATGTGAAAGCAATTACCTGACACATTGAAACTGCTTAGAAAGTGATTTTGTTTTTGTTTTTCTTAGAGATGCACTAATAAGAGCAACATTTATTTAACTTTCAAACACCTGCCCTAATTCTGAACGTGTGTATGCTCTCCCAGCAGCCGAGGTGTCAAATCCATCCCCCTCCCCAGGGTTTTCTAAAGCTCTGCGCATGTGAGGGATAGCCATCGTCCTCCCACCTTGCCCTCAGCCTGTGCCTCCTTTCTGTCACCAGATCTCTTCCCTGAAGAGCCGGCTGAAGAAGGTCTCCACGACAACTGGCGATGGTGTGGCCAGAGCCTTCCTCAAGGCCCAGGCAGCTTTCTTTGGCAGCTACCGAAACGCTCTGAAAATCGAGCCGGTGAGTAGCTTCTTGGCATGTCACAAGTCCATGTTTGGTCGGGGCCACAAGAAACTTGCTAGTCATCTTGTTGTTGAATTCACCAGAGGAGGTTTTGTGTGTGTGTGTTTGGTGGAGACTGGAGAAGTGTGCTGCCCTCACGCTACCTCTTAGCACAAGGAAGCTGCGCTGCCCCATGTGGAGAACTGTCTGCTCCTGTGGATATTAGGACCCCTCCCTTCCCTGGACAGTAGCACCCTCTGCGGGTCGCAGTGCTTAGCACTGTACACATCTGCTCTAACTGAGAAGTCCTGGTAAGCCTGTGAGGTAGCAGTGATCATCTTCACTTGACAAATGGGGAAACTGAGGCTTACAGAAACGATGACTTGCTAACCAGTGGAAGAGCCAGGTAGGTTGTCCCAAAGCCCATGCTTCCCTCTGTGCTTCACCACCCTTTTCCTGCAAAGGAACCTCTTCTCCACACTTGAGAGAGCAGAGTATCCAGAGGCTCACTTCTTACAGGTTCCCAGAGTCGTCTTGGTGTACTGACTGCTAAGTGTGCTGAGGACTGGGGAATGATGTCATCTGCCCCCAGATCCCGTCAGCCTTTCAGAGCCTCTGTTGCCTCATCCGTGAGGTGATTAGTTATTGTGAGGATGGAAGACACCAGGTCATCCCTAAAACCAAAGAAACTATCAGCTCTCCCAGCTTCAGTGAAAAGCTTTCATCATATGCTTGATTACTCATAGCCTCTCAGCCAAGGAGAATGGAGAAATTGGCCCGGGGACCTGCCTCACTACATATGAAAGGATGCTGGAGGGGACCTTGCTGATAGCCCTTTCCTCTCAGGATATGAGACTCCATCCTGAGCAGGCGGAGATGGCAACCATACCCGACCTAGTCAGAGTGGCTCTGAGGGACCTAGACAGACATTTTGTTAGATTAAATGACAAAAGATGAGTAGGTATCAGACAGTGCATTTCATGTGCAAACTCTGTCAGTGAATCTTGACCATGATGCCTCATAAGCCACAGTTATACCTGGATAAGTACTTTTTGACTGTTAGGAGTCCGTCATGTGTGTAGGTGAAGCACAGAGCGAAAGCAAGCACCCTTTAGCCAGGGTGCACACTCTGTGAAGTGGTTGGGGCAGTGGGTGCCCAAGGAACAGCAGCCTCGAGCCACCTTGTTCTCGTCTTCCATCCAGCACTAGGGCCTGACTTGCTCAGCTGCCTCAGCTTCAGGCAGTGTCACCTGACAGAAGGGATGCACTGTCTTTGCTTCTTAAGAGATACTTCCCTTAGGTCCTAAAAAGCCCTTCAGCTTAAAGCAAGCTTCTCATGTCCTCCTTGTCTGTAAGACAGGTAGCTCTGATTCTTTGTCCTGACCGTGGGCCCAGCCAAACCAGTCAGGTTCAGTGCTGTTTTGAAAGCTGATAGAATTCAAGGAAAGTTCTGTTTTCTCCCCATCTTTAAAGTAAGAATGGGACAGCTGGCCTGTCCTTGTCTTAGGCTACTGGGACTGATATTGACATGAAGTGTTTACACTCTTACAAAGATGTCATTGTTGTCATGTATATGTCTAGAGTCCAGAGACTGTTGATTCTGGTACATATTTCTGGGTATATAATCTGGGCACAAGTTGCTCCTCCAGAGGAGTTTATGGTTGTATTTGTACTTATGTCTCTCAGATGGTAAAGCATCTCCTGCAATGCAGGAGACCGGGGTTCAATCCCTGGGTTGGGAAACTCCCCTGGAGAGGGAAATGGCAACCCACTCCAGTATTCTTGCCTGGAGAATTCGAAATACAGAGGAGCCTGGCAGGCTATATAGTCCATGGGGTCACATAGATTCAGACACGATTGAGCGAGTAAAACATCCTGCTATACATCCTTAAAGGCCTCAGGTTTAAATATGGAAGTCCAAGAGTTTAAAGCCTGGCTCTGTACTTCTAGGCTGTACAACCTTGAGTAGGGCACTTAATCTCCCTAAACTTCAGTTTCTTCACTGTGAAATGAGAAAAAGAAGACTTATTCTACATTTTCAAATGGTTATAAGGAACAAGTGAGCCATAATACTGTTCAGAGGAAAGGTAAAACTTGGAAAAAAGAAGGATAGCAGCAATCCTTCCTGTGGTGGGCATGGAATTATCTGAGTGAGCGAAGACTTGGAGGCAGGACCCCTCATAGACTCTTTGTCTGGGGTCATGGGTTTGGGTAGAGAGAAAGGGCTGGCTGCAGGAGAGGCTAGAGCCAAATTTGACAGAGCCTTAGATCCTAGACTAGGGTGTGAGCAGAGACATGCTGTGACTGAAGTCATGTTTGACCAGTAATGCAGAACTGTACTGAAAAGGAAACCAGAAGCAGAGACCAAGGGACTGTTAGAGAACTCAGAAGATAGCCCTCCAGTGGTTACACCAGGAAAAGGACCATGAAGAAGAAATGACTAGATGAGTCTAGAAATAGATAAGATATGAGAGATGAGGGGCAAGAAATATCAAAATATCTCCCAAGATATGGACCTGGGAGAGGATGATGATGCCCATAGTAGAAACAGGGACAGCTTGATGTGAAAGTGTCCTGAGTAACAGATTATAATGGTCAAAATGTGGAGCAGACTAACTGTCCATAATGATAAATAACTGGTTAAGTAAATTAAAGTATATTCATGTGATAGAATATTATAAAGTCATTAAAAATAGCGTTGATTATAAACATGGTACCTTTCATTGAATTTTACGTGTCATTCCATCATAAGGTGTACCACTGTTTCACATGTCATTAAGAAAGGGTGCTGCCAATTATAATTGAAGGATGCCATCAATTGTAAGACATCCAGATTTCAGAGATGTTAAAATGTGAAGAAATTTGCATCTTATAGATCAGTGAAATAAGGCAGACTTGTCATGCTATTGGTCTGATTTATCTGCACCAGAATAGCTCTTTTTCATAAGGCTAAGAGAGAAGCCAGGGGTCTGAAAGTTTCTGACCAAGCCTCATCTTGTTATCCAGATGGTTTTTAAACCGTAGATTTAGTTCTAGCTAATTCCCTTCATCTTAAAAAAAAAAAAAAGGAATAACAACACTTCCAATACCAGGTTGTTTGTGAGATTAATTAAAATAACGATTGCAAAACGCATGTGAGCTCAAGAAGGGGTCAGGGGTTTTAGAGTCAGGCCATATGGGAGGCGTGGAGAACAGTGCCTGGATGAGCCCACTTGGGCGGCAAGCAGCACAGTGCTGAGGAAGGGGTGTCCTTCATGGGGCCACTTGTCTTTTATGTGTTTCTCTGATTATTTAAAGAAACAAAACAAAACTGCTCTTGGTTTTTTGTTGGTTTTTCTTTTTTGAGAAAGGTTTAAAGTAATGGAATAGAAATGAGAAAATACCCATAATCCTGTCATCCGGAGCTGAGATAATATGTTAGCATGTTTCCACCAAGGTTCTAGGTTTTGGAGTTTATATGTTTGTTTTGGGCTTTTCTTTTTGTCCTGTTTTCCTTATCTGAAAAAAAAATGTATTGAGGAATAGTTGATTTATAATGTGTTAGTTTCTGCTGTACAGCAAAGTGAATCAGTTATACATATATGTATGTCCAGTCTTTTTAGATTCTTTTCTGTATAGGTCATTACAGCGTATTGAATTGAGTTCCCTGTGCTATACAGTAGGTCCTTATTAGTTATCTATTCTGTATATAAGAGGGGGAGGGATAAGTTCGAGGATTGAGGGTTTTTTTTGTTTCATTTACTTCGGGGTTTTGATTTTTCACTTTTAGAGAGTTGAGATATTCCTGGCAAAGCAATCTAGTTCCCTGTTATTTAGTTTTGCCTTTTAGAGTGTAGTAAGCACTTTTTCCATATCATATAAAAACTCTTTAAAAATTGGCTGCACATCTCTCATCAGGTGACTCCAGGGGGTCTCAGCTCTGGCTGTAGATCAGAATTGCCTGTGAGGCTCTTAAAAAGGTAAATGTCTGGGCCCCACTCACAGAGATTTTTATCAAATCCTTGCCATCTGAAACCAGTGCGGAGGCCCACCACATTATCCCAGCGCTGGTTCTTTTACTTGTTGGTAACTTTCACCATCTTAAACCACACTGTGGTGAATATCTCTATATAAATCTTCATTCCATGGTGTGAATTATTTCCCTAGGCAGCATCCTCAACTTGGTTTTATTGAGTTGAAGGTACCCGAGTGCATTTAAAGCCTTCAATTCATAAATTGGAGGAGAAGGCTGGTGGCCAGAAGTGGTTGGTAGCCTGGAGAAGAGACTCAGGCAGGTGGGAAACGGCCCAAGGCTGAGGACAGAGACGGCCTGCAGGAAGGAGCGTGTGAGGCACGGAGGATACAGTGTAGGAGCTTCCCACCTGAGCCAGCAGCTGCGGTCATGGGACTCAGGTCACTGCCAAGTCGCAGGGCTTGGGTTTTTTCAAAGATGCAACGTCACAGGCTTGGTGTACTTTTCTGCTCAGCTCCAGTGGGGCCTCTCTGGAGAGGCCCATCCCAGCCCAAGAGGCAGAAATGGGCAGCAGTTCCTCCACGGCCTAGAGCTTGCTTGAGATTTTCAACTCGTTGGCCTTTTTTCTTTCTCTCCTACTGAAAAAAAATTCAAAATGCAGCTGGCTGGGGAGTCTCAAGCTTCATTTTCTTTCCCCTGCCTGGAAGGGAAGAGAAGGCAGCCTCCTTGCTGAGGCCCAGCCAGGTGCCAGGCTGCCCCCTCCACCCGTGCCTTCTGCCATGTGCCCATCTCAGGGCCAGAGGGCCCCTGTGGGATTGCCAAAGAGGTCTCTCTTTAGGGCCAGGTGACTTATTCCTCCCGAGGATCAGAAAGTGAGACCCTAGGGCATCCAGCTATAGCCGAGTCTTCTACCTGCTCGACAGCTGCCAACAGGCTTCATCCCTGAGTTGCTTTGCATCCGTGGTCATAGTAATTCCCCACGACTACCCCTTGCTGCCCACATCACAGATGGGAGAGGGTCGGCAGTTGTCTGTTACTTCCTGGCAGTTATGAGCCTGGAGTCAGACTCAGATCGGCCTGACTCGAAAACCCAGGTTTCTTCCACCCGACCCTCTCTCTTGCCTTTGTTCTGATTTCCTCGTGTTCCACATTAACAGCTCTTTCTCTGCATTTCCATCACCGGGCACAGGTCGTGGCATAGCATCGGCATCAACGCGTGTTTTGGAACAGTGGTAGAAAGGATGGGTGAAAGAAATGAAAGAACAGAGAAGTGTGTGGGGCCAGGGTTGGCCCTTGACCTCTGTTCAGTGCATGCACATTGCTTCTTCCCTGGCTTGAGGCTTTGGAGGTTGGTGCTGCCAGGCAGAGGGGAGAGTGTCGGTGAATCACAAGGGCATGTGAGCCATTTTTCCATCACTCGGAGAATATCAGGTGCAAAGCCCAAGGTATTTAACAATATCGGGCAAGCCAACTTGTTCTTCTCCACTTTAATGACAGAACCGCAAGCAGCCAGGCAGCTCCATTTGGAAAAACCTCCTCCATCCGTGTCAAGCGGCAGCCCAGGCTTCAGCTCATTTATTTAGGCCTTTCTTGCTCTCTGACACGCCTCCTAGCAGTTGCCAGGCAACTCTGGGAGTAGCAGTGTGTGTTAGGGATTAACTAGTTAGGGCTGGGGTCCTTTTTGGCAAGAAGGGGATAAAAGACAAATGATTTTAATTGCCAGGCCAAGGATCCTTTCTCTGCTGGGTAGAAGATTGCAACTTTTGGAATATGTGTATAGCAGTGTGGATCTTGAATTTGCCTCGAGTCCCCTTTCTCCCTCCTCAGGGAAACGAATTTTAAAAAGAATCTTACTTTACCTCACTCCTTTGTTTAAAATTATATCATCTTGAAATCAGAATAAGACTACACCACCACCGTCTCTGGAAGACATTTCTTAGCACAGTGGCCTCAGTTTTAAAGAACTTTCAAAAATAGAATTGTGTGCTTTAACTGCATCCTTTTTTTTGGACATGGTTTCTTAGTTCCTTGCTCATGGCTATGTAGAGTCATCTTAAGGCAATGCATATGAAGGTGCTTTTCCCATGTTTGACCCATTGCAGGTCCCTGGTAAATGTGATATCAAAGAGCAAAACTGGTGGGGATTAGAACTTTAAGTTGCATTCGGTTCCATGCCGGTAGCGGTGCAAAGGCCAGTATAGATGGAGCACAGTGAGAGTTGTTTATTCAACAGGCTCATGTGGCTTTCTCTGGGCCAGCATGCTAGCTGGGCCTCCCCAGGATGAATGGAGCTCAGCCCCTACCCACAGGGCACGAAGGCTGAGGTGGGGACGGTAAACCGACAGTCAACAGTGCCGCAAAGAAGTGGCACTGCCTGTGTAGGCAGTAGCCAGCTCCTCCAGTCCTGCCTGCTTAGTCCTTCCCAAGAGGCCCGGCTCCAGATTCAGCTGTGGGAATGATACCATCATCCACGTTTCAGCCTCTGATTTCGCACATAATTCTGCTGAGTCATATTTATCCACCTAAACCCCTTGAAGACAGAGACATTAAGATAAAAGCAGATTGATAACCTGGCTTTCAAGCATGAATGGACGAGGCTATGTTGGAGCAGGTCAGAAAAATACCATATATATCTGTCTCCTGGTTGATCTAATGGTTTAAAAAACAAAACAAAACCCAAACTCTACTTATGTGATTTAGTGTAACAGAAAATTTTTTTAAAAAAAGACATTTACAAACTAGGAAAATTAAAATATCCCTGTAGTTCCACAAAAGTAATACAACTACTCAGCTGCCTTTTGTATATTCTTATTGTTTTTCATTATGCTAAGTGTTTACATTGCTTTCAAATCTTAAGTTAAAATCTTATTGATCCCCATTTTACGTTACATCCTAGGCTCTTTTACATGGCTGCAGAATATTCTATCAAGTCCAGCTACCTTAATTTCTGTAATCACTCTCTCATGTTAAACATTTAGATTGTTTCCAGTTTTTTTGAGATTATCATTAATATTCCACCAACCATCTTTGTAAATAAAGCTTTGGTATGCCTTATTTCAAAGTCTTCCGAGTCGGAGAAATACAAGTCTGCAAGAGCCTGACTCTGGGTGCCAACTTGTCACAACGTGGTAAGGAAGCAGGTTTCTGTTGACTCAGCCTAGAAGCAACTCAAAATGGAAAGAACTGAGAATGCTTCCTGGTGTGTTGCTCCCTGCCCTCCACAGAGGCAAGTGGAGTGTACCCAGAACATACATAAATGATGTTACTAATTTGTCTGTGCCTCTATTTTACGCTAAACACACACACACACACACACACACACTCACAGAAAACAAAAAAACTTGTGGAACCTTAAAGCGAGATGAGATAAGGAAACCAAGGGAAAGGAGAAATGAGATGAAGCATGGAAGGAACTGGTATGTGTGCCTCAAGGCTGACTCCGAGGGTCTCCATGCAGCTTGGCAATGGTAGAGCAAGAGTCAAACACATGTTTTTCTCCAGAGCCTTTGCTTTTTACTTTTTTAAAATTGTGGTAAAACATAAATAACATAAAATTTCCCATTTCAACCATCATTAAGTTACAATTCAATGAATTAATTACATTCACAATGTTGTATAACCACTATCACTATGTATTTTCAAAATTTTTCATCACCCCAAACAGAAATGCTGAACTCATTAAGCAATAACTCTCAGTTCCCCCAACCTACTAGCCCCTGGTGACTTCTACTTTCTATCTCTATGAATTTGCCTATTCTGAGTATTTCGTATAAATGAAATCACATCATATTCTTCTGTGTCTGGCTTATTTCACTTAGCATAATGTTTTCAAGGTTCGTCCACATTGTAGCATGTGTCAGAACGTCACCCCTTTAATGGCTGAATAATATTCCACTGAATGTGTATATATACCCATGGATGTTATGTTCCCATTCATCTGTTAATGGACAGATGGGTAGTTTCCACCTTTTGGTTATTGAGAATAATGCCACTATGAATATATCTGTACAAGTATTTGTTTGAGTGCTTGTTTTCAGTTCTTCAGGAAGTATACTTAGGAGTAGAATTGTTAGGTAAGATAGTAATTTTATGTTTACCTTTTTTAGGAACCACCAAATTGTTTTCCAAATACAGGCCATGCTAATTTTACATTTGTCTGTGAAGTATGGATGGGTACCCATGAATGTTCTATAGGAAAAGTTGGTAGAAGATTTTCTTATTTTCCAGTTTGTTCTAGGTAAGTAAGGAGGGAATTATCGTCAAAGTCTATAGGCCTGAGCTAAATAGATGCATTGACACAGGAGTCTCTGGTGGACTAGGGAGGGACTGGTAAGTGGTTACTGTTTTTTCTCGTTTTAGTGTTTATCCAAAGTTCAGATCATGTCCTGGGAATGCAACAGGGAAAAGGGGAGGGGCTTCCAACACCAGGGCTCCAGGGACCAGCCCTGTAGCTCTGTGGCTCCAAGTGGCTCAGGAGGCTCCTGAGTATGATGGAAAGTGTATGGTCATTGGAGTCACCTGGATTTTAATCCTGTCTGTGGAATCTGCCAGATGACCTGAGTCTCAATTGTCTCAGCTTTAAAATAGAGATAATCACAGAAAACTATCCAACCTGATCACATGGACCACAGCCTTGTCTAACTCAGTGAAACTAAGCCATGCTGTGTGGGGCCACCCAAGACAGACAGGTCATGGGGGAGAGCTCTGACGGAATGTGGTCCACTGGAGAAGGGAATGGCAAACCACTTCAGTATTCTTGCCTGGAGAACCCCATGAACAGATGAACAGTGTGGAGATAATACCTACTCTATAAGACTATTGAGAAAAATAGTGATAATGTAGCTTTTTGCTAATAGTGGATTTTAACTGAGAGTGACCTTTTCTGGATGACAAGAAGGTAAAGAAGGAAGAGGAGGAAATGAGACTGTCTTGTTCTAGAACACTAGTGGCCATACTTATTCAGCAGGTGTCAAGCGAACTGGAACCAGGCAAAACCCAAGATTCTGGCCCATTTATTTCTGTCTTTTGAGGTAACTATGAAAGTTCAGTTTTTATCTCAAATAATGGCATAAAGGATTTGTAAGAAGTCACATTTGTTTCCTTCATTTGTATTTATTTGATATTTATTTATTCATGTTACTGCAGTTACAGACAAGTGGGAGTGGTAGTACCAAGGGTTTAAAATTCCAAAATGCATTACTTTCTAACAGGCATATGAGAAAATAGAACTGAGAATCTTTTTACCTATTTCATCAAAACAATTTTTGCCTGTTGAGAGGAGATGACCCTTGTTTGATGTTGGTGCCACATATCCACTGTCCACCACCCAGAGACATTGCTATTGCTCAGGAATAGACTTTGGGAGTCCTGGCACCATGAGTCACACCACAGTGAAGGCTCACTGAACTAAGAGTCGTTGTTCTAGAAGTAGACTGCTCAAGTGAAAAGTCAGTCCTTAAGTGAGAGAAGATGAGAACTGGCAGGAAATCCTCTTAAACACAATGATCAAGCTTTACTGTATGATTTCAAAGAGCATCACTGAATATGATCAAAATGAAATCCCCATATGTTCTAAAATACTTGAAAAATAAAACATAGCTAGTGTATCTTAGACTATCCAGGAGGAATTCCAGGCTTTCACTTGATCTCATTTAATAATCCTGGCTCCTTTCTTACTTTGTTCCTGTAGGATGGGACCACGTTTGGTAATCCTTGGTGTCCTAAACATAGTCTAATATTTAGTAGGTGCTCATTAAATGTTTGTTGGATGAATGACTGAACAAATGAATGAATGATACCATTCTCCCCATAGTATGCATTAGAAAGACTGGTGGTAAATGTTTCAGTGTTGCACAATATAGATGCTTAGTTTAAAAAAAAAAAATTATCCACAGCTTCATCTTAGAGCATAAGAAGAAGAATCTGACACAAACACCACACCATGAACGTGTAAATGTAAGACACAGACCCTGCGCAGCATCCTCATGCTAGCCAACGCCAGGCCATTAGGATCTGGAGGGGCTCACCCTCTGTGAAAATCACCACACCCGGTAAATATTCAGTTCTAGCTAAGAAAATGCACGAGGCAGCATATTAATTCAGCAAGTAAGCTGAATCCACGGTGGTAGTGTTAAATACGGTGTCTTTGCGGAAGCAGTGGCAAAGAGGCATGGTTACTGTCACCAATGTCTTAAGTAAGATCATCTCACTTTAGGGTCTTTTACTTTTTCAGTGAGACTCTGGAAAAGAAACCTTTCTGATCCATTTTCAAGCAGTGATAACATTTGACAATTTAGAGCCTGAAACAGTGCAGACTTCATGTACATAGCCAGACTGTGAGCTTCTTGAAAAGAAGATTTTGTCTTACTCCTTCTTGTACCCCCGGCACATAGTAGAGGTTCAGTAACGTAAGGTGGAGTAATGGTGGGTTTGTTCTGTGGGGCGAGCAGAATGATGCTTAGAGGATGAAATTGTATATATCCGTGCCCCACCCCCACCCCCAATCCCTCAGACATGCATCGGCACTGATTTTCTGTGGGGTATGGGTCTATTCTCAGAAATAGACAGTCACATTCAACCTTATGCTATCCTTTCACCAAAAGATGGAAGCCTCAGTAGCATGTCGTGGTTAGTCATGTATCCCTGGCACAGAGCCTAGTACATAGACAGTGCCTGATAATTCTCTGTGGATGGAATGAAATGACAATAGTCCCTATTTACAGTGTCCTTAGCAGTTTGGGAGTTGAAACACAGTTTTGTTAAATAAATCATTAAGACTCAAAGTCTTAAGAAAAAGAAAATAATACAAAGCATTTATTTTATGCTACACTCTTTATATATATTTTCCCTTGTTTGATTTTTACAGTCGTCATATGGAAGAAGTGATTGTGGCCCCATTCTGTTGATGAGAAATCGAGGCTAGGAAAGATTGTGTCACTTTTTTTAAGAAGTGGCAGAGCCAGGATTCGGACTTCCATCTGTCTGATTCTCACAACCATGTTCTTTCCTCTGACCGCTCACCCCAGTGGTGATTACCATATGATCTGTGTTATGTGTAATTTGAGGTCATTTCAGAAGAATACTGATCTGGTCTCCTCTTAAGAGTCAGCATCTCCAATCTGTGCAAATGTTTCTTGAAAAATACAGGTTAAACTTACACCATTAATGAACTATTTATGAATTGCAAAATGAAAATTTCAGAATTTTAGATATATTCTTAAAAACATCCCTTTATAGATAATTCTAACGGCCTAATATTTTGTTGTTTAAATAGTTGATATTGACAGTGATAATTGGATGAAAAAGTAAAGCATTTCTAACGTGCGGTCCTTCCTCCCCTTTTCCTTGGCTGACACCTAGTGGCGAGCTTTCTGGTAGCAGTGTTAATTCAGGTGCTAAGTATTCTTAATATTAGTCCTTTTTCAATTGATACTAGGGTTTCGTTGTTGTTGTTTTAAGAAAATCACTTATTTTCATCGTAATAAAAGCTATATTCATATAGGGTTAATTTATTATGGATCGTCATAACAATGGAAATTTGACTTAACATGTTTTTAAGTCGATTATAATCAAACCTTAGTGGGAAGTGATTACAAGTGCTTAAAATCTTAGTATACTTGTTCCCCACTACAAACCTGACCTTGTGACCACCCCACCTAGGGCACTGGCTTGCGCACACTGAAAGATTCGGTCCTGTTCTTAAGAGCCATGCAGGACAGAGAGAAGGTAAGCAGAGAGTTGCACTTAGTTTGGTAACTGCAATAGTGAAATATTGTACAAGGTGGTGAACATCCAAAGGCGCTGGCAGTCACTTCTTTCTGGATGCCAAGGGAAAGCTCACCGGGGAAGGATGCCCTGGGATGGTGCCATGCAGAAGCAGTAGCAGTACCCCGGGAGCAAGGGCAGAAAGTAGCCCTTGCAGAGGTGAGGGACATTGAAATTACATGGAATGGTCAGGTACTGTGAGCAGTTGTGTGTCTGGAGCATAGACAGGAAGGAGTATGACTGAGGACAAAGTGAAGAAAGGATCAGCTCCGGTCCATGAAACACCTAAGTGAAGTCGCTCGGTCATGTCCGACTTTTAAGACCCCATGGTCACAAAGAGCCTGCCAGACTGCTCCTTCCATGGGATTCTCCAGGCAAGAATACTAGAGTGGGTTGCTATTTCCTTCTCCAGGGGATCTTCTGACCCAGGGATCAAACTGAGGTCTCCCGCATTGCAAGCAGATTCTTTACAGTGGGGTTTAGCGCTAATACCATAAATCAGCATTTCTAGAACAGTGGTCCTTGAAATGTTAGATCCACAAGATACTGATGTTTTCTGAGCACATAAAATTTGTGACTGTTGCATATTGCATACTGTAATGCTTTAAAAAAAAAATTTACAAAGTACCTTACTACAGTCCTGTTATAAAGAAATCTGATTAACTTTGTTAACATTTTTCAAATGTTTTTCCCCACAAACTACCTATTAACATTCCAGGCATCAACTACTTCTCACCACAGTTTGGGAAACACTGCTGTAGCTAAAGATTGATTATGAATGTTTCTTGCTCTAAGGCCGTGGAATTGGGATACCAACTGTGTTCATTTCACTCCAGTCTCACTGCTATGAGCCTCAGGTTAAAAAAAGCATGTTCCTTTTCCAAAGCATTGCTTTTCTAGTCAGACAGAAGATTGTGGCTAACAAGTAAGACACACAGCCCAGCCATCACTCAAGCTTTCTCAGTGCAGGGCCATAGGCCACCAGTCCCCATCCCCTCCAGCCAGCAGTTTGATCCATATATCAGTCAGGATCTAACCAGGATGACAGGAACCACTTCATATGTTTACAGGAGGGAAAACAATTCAGTAAATGGTTATCCAGCTGACAGAAGAGCAAAGATAATCCAGAGATTAGCAAGAGCAGAGGTGGTGTGCCTGAGTCCAAGGCGAGGGTCACCTGACAGAAGCTGGAACCTGTGGGTCTGTGCTTGTGGATGCTTGGGTCAGATGGAGGTGAACCACTGCTGGACAGCCCACCCCAGCAGGGGAGAGAGGAAAAACACTCAGCCTTTCCCTCCCTCTCCTCCTCATCTCCCACCAGCACCTTGCATGTGCCAAACCAAGCAGGAAGCCAGCTGACTCAGGATACCAGGGAACTCAGCCTGCCCTCTGTACAGAATAGAGAAGAGTGGAGAGAGGGTCTGAGGTCAGACAGGCTCAGAACCAGCACTCCCAGATTCCAGATACTATGGCTATTTACTGACACACACACCTCTGGCAAATAATAAACAACATTGAGAAGTTTAAAAAAAAAAAAAAAACCTTACAGTTAAACTTGGTGCCAACCTGGACTCTGCCTCTTCCCAGCCATGTGACTCTAGGCAAGTTATTATACTTTCTGAACCTTAGTTCCTGAATTGTAAGGAAGGAGAATAAGTAAGTGATACCTTCACAAGGTGTTTTTGACATGTCTGGCTGATTCCTATCTTAAACTGAAACAAGAATAATGTATTTGAAACTTTGAGGGCTTAGCCTGGAGCTAACAGGAGTGTTAGAGATCCGCATATGTTGATTGACTACTCCAGACTTCAGTGGATTGGCTGAAGTTCTTCCCTTGTGGCTCAGCTGGTGAAGAATCCACCTGCAATGCAGGAGACCTGGGTTCGATCCCTGGGTTGGGAAGATCCGCTGGAGAAGGGAAAGGCTACCCACTCCAGTATTCTGGCCTAGAGAATTCCATGGGCTATACATGGGCTTTCACTGCACTTTATTAGCTAGCAATTGTTATCTAGTAATGTCTAATTTCTTGATACATTCACTTCCTGGGGGCATTGGAGTAGGGGCAGCTTGTGAATGTGCAGTGGAATATTCCAGTGTTGGAGAGGCACCCCTCCATGTATTGTAGTTATCAGTTCAGTACAGGCTAAAGAAAGTTGAGATTCCAGGAAAGCCACCACTTACAAGATGTGAAACCTCCGAAGCCCTTCCCCACTGAACCACAGGTTTCTAATTTGTTTCATGGGGATAAAAATACCACCCACCTAAAAATTATTTTCAGAATTAAATGAGATGGTAGATATAAAGCACTTGCTCTCTGTTAATTGCCTCTGCTCACCACAACAGACTGTGGGGGCAGCTTCCCTTTTATCCAGTGAATGCCTAATTCACCAGCAGTCACATTCCATGGAGGTGTGGCAGGAATTTTGGAAAGCCTTTAACTGGAGATTATTCATGTTTGGTTTGCTGGTCCCTGTTAGTGATGTGACCTGGCAGGTCTCCACTCACCCTGTTCTCCTCAGTCACAGCTCACTGGCATTATTCATAAACCATTTCCTTGAGATTTTCTCTGCCCATATTCCTACTGTGATACACTTTTACTCTCATGTTCACAGCTTTAAAAATGGTCTCTAGGTTTGAGCGTGTGCTGAGCAAGTTAGTTGCCAGCTCAAAATGTCGTTATCCCTTGAAGGGGAGCTTTTATCCTGAGTTGATTAGTTTTATCCTCTGTTGAGGAATGTTATGCAAAAGATATATGAGAAGGAGAACCCACTATTTATTGAATGCCTACTTCTTGCCCTTTACTTATATTTTCTTGGTTAAATGTGCATTGTATGTATCGCTGGTTTGATAAGGAACTTAAAGAGAGTTGAAATAATTTAAACCAATAACTTTGAACAGACATTTAACAAGACCCTACTATGTCAGACTCTGTTCTAAGTGCTTGGAGATGCAGCAGAAAGCAAAATTAAGTCCCAGCCCTTACATCTCATCTTCTAGGGAGACACAGACAGGAAACAAAGATGGAAGTCAATCTGTACTGTGCCAGGTGGTGGTAAATGCCATTTGAAAAAAGGAAACCAAGGAAGGGGATAAAGAGAGCTCCTGGGTGAGGTAGGTGCTGGTAGGAGAGAGCCAGGATTGAGGGCCAGGGCCATCTGGGTCTAGAACTCACCTTTTTCCCCACTGGTCCCATGCTGCTTCTGATTCTCTCTGGTGATGGTTTCCAGCATCTAGTGAAGAAATGTGAACTCTAACATCTTGCTTCTTAGTCCAGAGTTGATAATTCAATGTGTCAGGGTGGTGACTTGGCATTCCTAGGGTACAGAAAACATTTTTGCTACACTCCCTGCTGTCAGCAGCATGGAGCTGTTTCTTTCATCTCTCTGGTTTCCCAAACACATTTAATCTTGATGCAGAAAGCATCTTGCCAGCTTAGATTCAAGCCCTAGTGCTGGGGAGATCAGTCTGTCCTAGAGGAGGGTCTGTGTGACAAGTGGGCTCAAAGGAACTCATGCCTCTTTTCCCTCTGTTTCCAAGAAGTGGTGCTGTATGTGGTAGCTTCTGTAACCTTAATGTATGTTTCCTGATCTTTTCAGTAAATCAGTTGAATTCCAAAAGTAGAGACTGGGCACTAAGAGATGGATCAAGTATGGAAATGCCCACAGAAGTCAAATAGACCTAGGTTCTACTTTTCTATTGATATAATTTTGAGCAAGTTAATTAACTGCTCGGTGGTTTGATTTCCTCATCTGTAAAAGGAGAACAGATGTAGTCTGCCTCATAGGATTGTTGTAAGGATTAAATGAGATAATTTAGTATGGTGCCATCCTGAAGGAGATCAGTCCCTGGGTGTTTATTGGAAGGACTGATGCTAAAGCTGAAACTCCAGTACTTTGGCCACCTCATGCGAAGAGTTAACTCATTGGAAAAGACCCTGGTGCTGGGAGGGATTGGGGGCAGGAGGAGAAGGGGACGACAGAGGATGAGATGGCTGGATGACATCACTGACTCGATGGACATGAGTTTGAGTGAACTCCAGGAGTTGGTGATGGACAGGGAGGCCTGGTGTGCTGTGATTCATGGGGTCGCAAAGAGTCGGACACGACTGAGCAACTGAACTGAGCATGGTGCCTGACACGTGGGACGAACTTAATATTATGTAGGGATTTTTTTATATATATAAATAAACTTCATATTTTAGAGCAGTTTTAGGTTCACAGAAAAATTTAGTGGAAGATAGAGTTTCCCATATACCTCCTGTCCCCACTTATGTACAACTTCCTCCATTGGCAACAATATTAATTTTTAAGAAGATAAAAATGACTCTTAATTTATAGCAGAGTTTTTTCTACATTCTATCCTATGAGGACACAATAGAGTTAGTATGAAGGTTTCTTTTTCAAAGTCAGGACAACATAATTTAAGGAAAAGATAGTAAGACTTCTCATCGTAATGACACTTTACAAAGAAATGTTGACATTCAATCATTACAATATTTCCCACTGGATAGGTATCATTATACATTTTTTTAAAAAACTCTCCATTGTAAAACAGATAAAGAAAACTGCCTTAATCAAATAAATGGCTGAAGACCAACACCACTCAGAACAAGAAATAGAACTTTACTGTGGCTCAGCTGGTAAAGAATCTGCCTGTAATGTGGGAGACCTGGGTTCGATCCCTGGGTTGAGAAGATCCCCTGGAGAAGGGAATGGTTACCCATTCCAGTATTCTGGCCTGGGGAATTCCATGCACTGTCTAGTCCATGAGGTTGCAAAGAGTTGGACATGACTGAGCAACTTTCACTTTCTTCTCTACCCTCTTCAGAAACCCCTTTCATCCAAATTCTTTTCCTCCTACCAAAAGTAACCATCATACTGACTTTAATACTTTTTAAAAATAGTTTTATTACCCAAATGTATATCCCTAGATGCTGTAGTTTAGTCTTGTCCATAAAAAAAAAAAGTTATGTGGCTTTTTAAATTCTCTTTAAAATTATAGGTTCCTCCTCTACCCGTTTCATGCCGATTGTGTGATCATGGTGCTGTTCACTGTGTTCCTCTGTCCTCTATATTTCCTGATAATTGGTGACTGAGTTTTGAAATCTGATGGTCTAAGGTTCAGTCTTCTGGTGAGACTGCAGGTGGTGTTTGGCAAGGCTATGAGAGGCACATCAAGTTTGGTTGCATTGTAATTAGTGATTTTTAGTAGCCAGTGATGCTTAATATCTACATATGTTTATTCATTGGGAGTTGCAAAATGAGGATGTTCTCAGTTTACTGTTTATTTTTCATTTATTAGTTGGAATGTTTTTATAGAGAGACGCTTTGGTTCATTTACTATATTGTTATCCAGTGTCATAGTTACTATGGCAAAGACAAGGTAAATGCTGATTCTTTCCTATATTTACCAGTATTTAGTATAAAGAATTAACTCCCTAACACCCTCAAAGCATGACAGTTCTTTTGTATCTGTATTACTATAACTTGATAGATTTAAACATATTTGATAGGTTTGGGCCCATTGAAGTTATCATTGTTACTGAAACTCAAACTGTCTCATGTTGGCCATTGAGAATTTGTTCAGGTAGGCCCTGAGTATTTTTTGTTGTTGTTCATGACCCTAGCTCCCTTGTTATCTGAAATTACAAGATGCCCCAGGCTCATCTTGTACCTTTCCTGCCCCCAAATCTAGAATCAGACATTTCTTCAGGAAGCACTGGTTTCTTTTAGTGAGAAGTAGTATCTCAAAACCAACATCTGAGTTCTTAGGATACTCACTACTACTGGATTGGTCACTGTTTCCAGCCCTTCTCAGTGGACAAAGGAGGGAGACACACACTCGTATACACATGTACATGTGCATATAGATAGATAAACATCCCACCCAAATTCAAGACTACAGACCTTCTGCTTAACTTCTTCTCTATCACATTTATATTTCCTTTCTTCTATACTGAGAATTCTGGTTCTGAAGGGCATGGGGGATAACAGAATTACAATATCCCATAATTACTAATTTGTTTTCATAGGGCTTTCCTGGTGGCTTAGATGGTAAAGCGTCTGCCTACAATGTGGAAGACCTGGGTTCCATCCCTGGGTCAGAAAGATCCCCTGGAGAAGGAAATGGCAACCCACTCCAGTATTCTTGCCTGAAAAATCCCATGGACCGAGGAGCCTGGTTGGCTACAGTCCATGGGGTCGAAAGAGTTGGACACAACTAAACAACTTCGCTTTCATGGAACCTCAGAAAGCACTACAAATGTTACTACCAGCACGATTAGAGTATCTTTTAACTTTGCTTTGCATAGTCTTTCCCTATTCCCCCTGCAGATTTTGGCTGTTAAACTGTATTTGGTTTGCTAGAACACACAGCCATAACACTAGCCTCTCTCCCTATCAGCCCTTGTTAGTCTCAGGCTTTAGGTCACTATAACCAGTTCTAATGGTGATAGCTCTTCGGCCATTCTGGTTGTCTGAAGCTGGCTCCCTAGTAGATTCCTCAGGAAGGCTCATGAGAACAATATTCCCTCTGTTGTTAAAGGTGGATAATAATCTTTCTATGCCCTTTCTAGATGAGTCAGTTTTGCTGGATATAAAATCCTTGGCTCATACTTTCTTTTCTTGAATGTCTTAAACGTATTGCTATGTTTTCTTTTGGCAAAAAGTGTTGTCCTTATCAAAGTCTGATGATTATCTTAATTTTCTTTCTTTAATAAATTGCATGTTCTTTTTTATTAGCTGCTAAGGAGTTTTTTCTCTCCTAAAGTCCAGTAATATTATTAGACAGTCTTGGATGGTCATTTTGGTTCTGTCCTCTCAGGTATGTAATATGGCTCGGAAGATCCTCTGGACAAGGAAATGACAACCCACGCCAGTATTCTTGCCTGGGAAAGCCCATGGACAGAGGAGCCTGGTGGGCTAAGGGGTCCATGGGGTCACAAAGAGTTGGACGTAGCTGAGCAACTAACACATTCAACATATATGAAACATACAATTTTGAGTCTTTTTTTTTAGTTTCAAAAAAGTTTTCTTGAATGATAGGTTTTGGCATTGGTTCTGTTCTTTGTATCTATTTTTCTTCTTCAGGGGCTCCAATTATTTGTATATTCAATCTTCTTTGCATGTCTTTAGTACTTTTCACTTTCTTTAAAATCTTTTTTATCTCAATTGCTTTTTTAACTTTATATTACTGGTAAGATAGAATTTCTCCTTGTTTTTTTATTTTTAAAGACTTTCTCTTTTTCTTTTGTTTTTCTTAAAGCATTATCTGTTGAGTTAATATTGATATGCTCTATAGTCCCTTTAGTTTAGCCTTCATTTCAGAGAAGATTTTTCTTTTATTTCTAATTCTTCTTCCAGTTCTGTACCCTCATTTCTGAGTTTTTACAGTTCATGTATATGTTGTTCTTAAATACTTTGTATAATTTTCTTAATGTCTTTAGCTTATTTTGAAACAGTAGATTGCAGTTTTGATCTATTTGTGGGCATATCTTTCAGGATATATTTTTGTGGGTATATCTCACTTTTTTATTTCTTACAACTTTATGGGGGATTTTACCTCAGTGCTTTTGTATTATCCATTTTTATGTGAAATTAGTTTTCCTGACTTAAGGATGAGATGGAGTTCAAGAAAGCTTTTCTGACTTCACAGAACTCCCTCTTCGCTATTTTTGGTAGTATTCAAAAGTTTGACAGATGCTTTGTGAACCTTTCTAGCTGTGCTCCCATCTCCCAGTTGGATCTAGACATTCGTCTTCCTTGTCATTATGCTGCTCTGTCTTGTTTCCACTCCCAGAAGCTTCTATCCAGAGTGTACATCCCTGCCGTGGAAAGGAGTCCAGACACATTCTCTCAAGTTCATAGAGGCTTGTAGGGGCTAGACTGCTCCAGCCCCTTCACTTCTTATTGTAGGTCCCTGCACTCTCAGCTGTGCAGGGTCAGCAGGTCCCAGTTTCAACTGCTGTTCTTAAATTGGCCCACTGAACTTTTTGCAAATCCCTGTTGGTTGTTTGGAGGTTCATTTGTTCTCATGTCTCCAGACACTGACACCAAGCAGGTCTGTTGGTGATTTGCAGTATTGATGGTTTGTACTCATCTGCTTGCATTTTGGGGTTCATTGTTCACCAATTTTTGTTGTAAATGTTGCATATGTGTTTGAAGCTTTGCTTTCTAGTTGTTCTGCCTTTTTTATGTGAGGATTTGAAGATACTGAAAAAACTGTGCTACTACTATTACCACGACCAGCAAATTCCCAGAATCCTTCTTTTCTGTTTTTCCATTTCTTGCTGAGAAAACCACAAATGTAATAACTCCTCTCATGGAGCTTCTACTGGAAGGAAGACAGGTGATAAACATTAATAAAAAATGAAAGATGATTTCAGATGGTGACAAGTACCACAAAGAAAAGAAAACATTGTAAGGGGCAGTGAGTAATAGATTTGAGGGGAACGTGGAGGTGCTTTTTGATGTTCTTCAAGGAGGTGGCATCTGAGCAGAGAGCTAAATGATGAGAAATAACAGGTGTACAGTTACCTGGGATAAAAGCATTCCAGGCAAAAGACACAGCAGATTCAGATACCCGAAGTAGGAAAGAGTTTGGCTCATTTGAGGGAGGGAAAGTAAGGCAATGTGTCTGAGGCAGAGTCCTAGGAGACAGGTCAGAGAAGTAGGCAAAGACCGGATTGTGAAGGACCTTGTGGGCTCAGGAAGTGTTTGAATTTTAACATTGGTACAGTGGAAACCATTGGAGGAACTTTAACAGAAGAGTAGTGTGTTTGAATTAAGTTTTAAGAAGCCTGTTTTGGCTGCTATGTGGGGGAGGACTTTAGAGGCTCCAGAGGAGAAGTTAGGGAACTGGAGGAGAGACCACTGTGGCCTAGAGGGTGTGGAAAGCAGTGGTCAGATTTGGGGTATCACCTGATGACAGGATTTGCTAATGTGCCAGACGAGGGAAAGAGGAGACTCAAGCATGTCTTCTGGGATCTTGGTCTACCTCCAGTTTCTTATCTTTTTGAATCTTATTTCTTAGAGAAAATCACCTAGAGCTTTCAGTTCAGTTCAGTTCAGTCGCTCAGTCGTGTCCGACTTTTTGCGACCCCATGAATCGCAGCACGCCAGGCCTCCCTGTCCGTCACCAACTCCCGGAGTTCACTCAGACTCATGTCCATCGAGTCAGTGATGCCATCCAGCCATCTCATCCTCTGTCGTCCCCTTCTCCTCCTGCCCCCAATCCCTCCCAGCATCAGAGTCTTTTCCAATGAGTCAACTCTTTGCAGGAGGTGGCCAGAGTAGTGGAGTTTCAGCTTTAGCATCATTCCTTCCAATGAACACCCATGGCTGATCTCCTTCAGAATGGACTGGTTGGATCTCCTTGCAGTCCAAGGGACTCTCAAGAGTCTTCTCCAACACCACAGTTCAAAAGCATCAATTCTTCGGCACTCAGCCTTCTTCACAGTCCAACTCTCACATCCATACATGACCACTGGAAAAACCATACCCTTGACTAGACGGACCTTAGTCAGCAAAGTAATGACTCTGCTTTTGAATATGCTATCTAGGTTGGTCATAACTTTTCTTCCAAGGAGTAAGCGTCTTTTAATTTCGTGGCTGCAGTCACCATCTGCATTAATTTTGGAGCCCAAAAAAATAAAGTCTGACACTGTTTCCACTGTTTCCCCATCTATTTCCCATGAAGTGATGGGACCAGATGCCATGATCTTCATTTTCTGAATGTTGAGCTTTAAGCCAACTTTTTCACTCTCTTCTTTCACTTTCATCAAGAGGCTTTTGAGTTCCTCTTCACTTTCTGCCATAAGGGTGATGTCATCTGCATATCTGAGGTGATTGGTATTTCTCCCGGCAATCTTGATTCCAGCTTGTGTTTCTTCCAGTCCAGCGTTTCTCATGATGTACTCTGCATATAAGTTAAATAAGCAGGGTGACAATATACAGCCTTGACGTCCTCCTTTTCCTATTTGGAACCAGTCTATTGTTCCATGTCCAGTCCTAGAGCTTTACTCCTAAACAAATAGATACTAGAAAGACAAGTGAGGGGGCGAGAGGGGTTGGAAAACAAGCCACAGACTGAAGGAAGATATTTGCAACTTTAATAGAGACTTGGTTTCTGTTTTTATAAAGAATTTCTTTAAATTAATAATAATTAAAACAGAGGAAAGATATGAACAGATGTTTCAGATATCCTGAAAATATACTCAACTTCACTAATAAATCAAAGAAACTGAAATTAAGACCAAAGTGTCATTACATTTTGCACCAATTAAATTGTGAAAAATTAGGAAGCCAGATACTTATATTGGTGACTGTGTAAAGCAATAGGTGTCCTTATTTTGCTGGCTTAAAATATAAATTGGCCCCTCAATTTTAGAAAGCAATTCAACATTAAAAATAAAATTGAAGCTCTTGTCCATTTAGGCTAGGAGATATGTGCAAAAAATTTCATGGCAGCAAAAAACTGGAAATAATTCAAATATATGCTGAAGAATAATTGATAAATTATAGTATATTTATGTGATATTACATAACCATAAAACTTAGTGAATTAGTGAAGCAACAACAGGAATGAATCTTAGCAGCAACAGTACTAAATTTTTAAAGGCTCAATAATAAGCAAAGCTAAATCTTATTTAGGCCGCAGAGATGTGTGATAAAACTATTGTTTTTTTTTTAAAAAAAAAAAAAACACTTTAGGGAATGAGGAACAGAATTGAGAATAGGAGTTAGTGGGGTCTAGGGAAAGGGATAGGAAGAGACAGTGTAGGATACCAAGACAATGCAGTGATAATGTCGGTTTCTTAAGTTAGGGGATAGCTTCACAGATGGTCATTTTATTATTGTGCTACATAACTTAATGTGGGTTACATATAGTGTTTCATGTGTAAATATAAATTACATTGTGAATTAAAGGCAGCTCAATGGGATTGTAAAGTAGATAAGGTGTTAATAATTTTATAATTTCAGAATATTACATTTGAAATCCAGCCTAGAGATTGCAAGGTCTGGACCCTTCTTAGGGTAACACATTCCCAACTTCCTAAGGATCATGAAGTGTGGCTTCACCCAATATGTTGAGGTTCTGGATTTCTTTGGAAGAGACAGGGCGTCTCAATTTAAGTAAACATTCTTTCCCAGGTGTTTGGTAACTAAACAGAGATAATCCAATTTACATCCTTTACCTTTGTTGGCCTTTCTAGGAAGAAAGACTTCAGAAACTTTGTTGGACAGGTGAATTGCCTCCTGCAGCTGTGAACCACGAGTCTCAGAATGATCTAATGTGCCACCCTTAGCAGCAGCAGCATCACATACCCTATTCTAAAACCTACCTGGCTAGTTAGAAGGTGCTTTCTCGACAATTCCCAGCCCTCCAGACATCTCACAGGAAGGGTACATACAAAGAAATCACAGTCACCAACCCCCAAATTCCAAGAGGATACCCTTTCTGAACTCCAACTATGGCACAGGGAACGGCAAGTTTTAGAATCTGAGAAAGTCACACTTCAGTGTGGTACTTCTAGAAGAATTATGAGGAACTCTCTATGGTTTAGAGAGATAAGGGGTGTTTCTTCTTATCTGTTATTTAGAACTTTCCTCTTCTAAACCTTAGGATACCAAAGGATACTAGAATGTTCTTGTAGATTCCTTAGCCTTGTTTTTTGTATGCTCAGAAGGGTGAATGAATGAATGACTAGATTGTGCCATTTTCTTTTTAGTCAAGATAAGAATCCAGTTGGGGTAAAAAGCCCACCACTAAACTGATTAAAAGCATTTTCAAAATGTTTTCTTGAATCATATATTGAGCACCTTCTATTTGCTTGATACAGAGCTTGGTGTTCAACAACCACATGGCAAATGTTGAATCAGATACACAGCTTGGCTCTGTAGAAAATGTGCTTTTCCTTTTTCAGGAGAAACATTTAAATAGCAGAAACTGAGGAAGCCCCACCTGAGATAATTCATCCAAATATTAACTTGTAACCCTGCAGTTTCTACATACCCTGTCCTAGATATGCGTGTGCATGACAGTGTTATTTGTGAGTGCTAGCTCTGGGTAAAGCAGTGACAACCACTATCTGCATTATTTATCCATGTCTGAGATTCAGCTTCTTTGATTCATGCTCTGCCTTGGACTGCAGCCTTACTGGTTTGTCTTTTTGTTGATTAATACACATGAGAACCCTGGCAGTTCTTAGAGGATACAGTGAGATACGGGAGAAAGAGTATACGATTTAGAGCGATCTAGGCAGGAGTTCATATTCCTTATCTGTAAAATTGGAACATTAACGCCAACTTTACAGAGCTGTTTCGAGGATTAAATGCATATTACCATAATGTGTATAATTACCATATTGTAGATGCTTTAAAAATGTTAGTTCCCAACCTTCCTCCTCCAGTCACAATAGCCTTCCTAAAATATTAATCTGAATGTCAGACTTCTAAAAATGACTGTTTAGTGAGTGACATGTACTTCTGTACTTTGGAGTATGGTAAGCCAGTTACCTTCTGTGGTAGATGGGCTTTCTGTGTGTGTTTTAGTTTTTAATTTTCTTAAAAGAAGAGGTTTTTATTTTAAGGGCAGTTAGGTAACTGCTGTTTTCTAGGTTTCCCAATGCAGATTTCACTTGGCTTTTCAAAGGAAGCTATGATAAAAGATACAGACCTTACCTCCACACTTGAATCACATTCAGAAAGATTTCAGGCGTTAATAGTGCCTTAGCCAACAGTGATAGATTGAGCTAAGAGTACAGGGTTTGACCTGGGTTGAGGCACATTCTATTAAACAGCAGGCTTTTACTCTTCAAAAATGTAAATGTCTTACAAAAAGAAAGACCTCAAGAACTATTCTCAATTGAAGAAGACTAACAGGACAACTAGGAGAAGGCAATGGCACCCCACTCCAGTACTCTTGCCTGGAAAATCCCGTGGACGGAGCAACCTGGAAGGCTGCAGTCCATGGGGTCGCTGAGGGTCGGACATAACTGAGCGACTTCACCTTCACTTTTCACTTTGATGCACTGGAGAAGGAAATGGCAACCCACTCCAGTGTTCTTGCCTGGAGAATCCCAGGGACGGGGGAGCCTGGTGGGCTGCTGTCTGTGGGGGTCGCACAGAGTTGGACACGACTGAAGTGACTTAGCAGCAGCAGCAACAGGACAACTGCATGCAGTATATGAGCCAGGATTTTCTTTTACTGTACAAAGTCATCATTAGGACAGTTGGTGAATTCTGAGTAAAGCCTGTAGATTAGATTTTTACTGTACCAATGTTAATTTCCTGATTTTGATCATCATACCATGGTTATGTAAAATGCCATTCTTGATTTTAGGAACTACAGTTTGCTATAATGCCTGTTTTAACAGCACAAGGTTGCTCTAATGCAATTGATATATTTGGGAATAGTTTGAGCATAATATGTTCAGTCATGTTTGATTATGTGTGATATCATCCATGAGAAATACTAGGTGAATGTAGATAACTACACCTAAATTAACCAAGATTTCAAATTAACCAAGATGTGTCAGAATACATAGAATGCACACGTGAACAAAGTGATGAGCCACACATTTCTGTCCGCAAGTCTTTCAGTTCTCCATCCTTCTTCCACCACTTCAGAATCTACCGACATGTTGCAGTCCTTCTGACACACATCTCCACAGCAGACTTCAAGTCTTTTTCAAGGTAAAAATGACAGATAGTATTTATATATTTCTTACCCACTGAACATGTGTAAAATGGCATACTGTTTTTAGGAGGTTTCTATTTTATTTCTAACATATCACTGATGAAGTTTTTGAGCATCGTGCCCCAAGTATGGTGAATTTTAGGAAGATATATGTCACATTATAGCAGAACTGACTAAAGTATGTAAGGATAAAGGGACATAATGTCTTAAACTTATTCCCATATGGTTCAGAGAAACACTGTATATAGATAAAACATACATGTAATATAGTAATATGTGTGTGGGAAGAGAGGATAAAGCCATTGTGTTAAAATGTTGACATTTTGGGAATCTGGGTGGTGGGTAGATAGAAATTGTTTATATTATACTATTCTTGTAATTTTTCTGAAAATCTGAAATTATGTCAAAAGAAAAAGAAAGAATAGAGTATTGGGAAAGCTTTTTTTGTTTTAATTGAAGTTCAAATATGAAAAATGAAAAAAATTCAAAGGGAAAGGAAATGACTCAGCTGAGAAAAAGACCAACGCAGAACAGGGAAGAGAGCCTAAACAAGCTTTCTACAGAGTAGCTTGAAACATGAGCTTAGTGTAAGGCAGGCTTTTTAGGAAATACAATAGGAAAACTACATCTACAGAATGGAAAATGGAGACATTTTGCTTTTCCAGGAAGATTTTTTGGGAGTCTAGCCCAGATAACAATTAATTAACACATAAATTAACAATTTAATCATATACATCAACAATTCTAAATTATTAAGCATCTTTATTCTCTTCCTAAATAATACAAGGATTTTAATATGCTTTATTCATTGTGCACCCCCATGTACAAATCTTATCATTATTAGAATATTTTTTTGGAAAAAAAAATGAAACAGACTGGTTTTTTAATTTATCAGCATCTGTGCTTACTGTCATTTCCCTGTGTACAGTTTTCTTCTTGCTGAATTATGTTTTTAATATTTTGTTCAATGAGAATCTACCAACCCCTTTTATCTTTATATGTCTGAAATATTTTTATTTCACTGTGACTCTTGAAGGATAGTTCATCTGGGTATAAAACTGTACAGTAGCAGTTTTCCTTCTTCCTTTGAAAATGTATCTTTTTTCATCTGTTTTCATTGGTGAAAAGTCCATGATCAACCCACTTATCTTTCTTTTGTAAAAAAAAAAAAAAATCCATCTTTTCTCTCTGGGAAGTTCTTTCACCTTTTATTCTGCAATTTGACTATAATGTATCTAGCTATCTCTTTACTTTTATTCATGCTGCTTGGTACTTGTAGTGTCTCTTCAGTCTGAGGGCTCCTCTTTCCTCAATTCTGGAATTTTCTCAACCTTTATCTTTTTAAGTATTACTTCTCTGCCAAACCTAGGGTTTCCTTTGTTTGATTTTTTTTTATTCTGGAATCTCCTATATGAATACATTGGTACCTCCAATCTATTATCTAGCTACTCTTTTATCTTCTTTTACTCTTAATCTGTCTCTGCTTTGTTCTGCTGAACTCTTCAGTACTATCTCCAGAATAGGTGATATTCTTCTAATTTTATGAATTTTTTTTAAAAAATTGGATTTTGCCCTATGTAAAATAGCTCGTAAGAAGTAAAAGCCTGAATTTGAATCTGTGTCTTCCTGACTTCTGATCTGGGTTCTATTTAATGAGTTCATCCCTGAAGTTAAAACCCCAGAACAGTAAAATAGCTTCAGATCACTGCATTATCCTGTCGTGTGGGTGGATTTAACTGGGAGGATGCATATGACTTCAGCTTCAGCCTGTGTGAAGTGCCACATGCTAGAAGACCTGAGAAGTGTCAGGAGTTATATTTGGCTTCTTTTCCATTTTCATCCTGTGTTGTTTCTGAGAAATGGAACTTTAGTTCCTTTTTATCTTTCATGGTACACAAAATTTCCATCTTTCCCATTCTTTCGGCTGTCTAAATAGACTGTTCACCAAGGTTTCTTTGTGTCAGTAGCAGAATTTCTTTTCTCAGTAGCAGAATTTTGGTTTTGTTTTATTGGGCAGATGTTGTTAAACTTAGAATTTTTTAGCCACAGGGAAGTTATGAAATGTTTACAATGTTATTCTATAAATAAAAAGTCTACTGTTATTATTCAACATTTGTTAAGTGCCCTCAGAATGCTGAATGTTGAGTATCACTATAGTAGAGGGAGGAAGGGTCCAAACACACATATTTTTCTGTGTAAATCACAACCCTTATAATTTCTTTGTAACATTATGTGTGCTTGGTCACTCAATAGTGTCAGACTCTGTGACCCCATGGACTGCAGCCCGCCAGGCTCCTCTGTCCATGGGGATTCTCCAGGCGAGAATACTGGAGTGGGTTGCCATGCCCTCCTCCAGGGGATCGTCCCGACCCAGGGATTGAACACAGGTCTCCCGCATGGCAGGCAGATTCTTTTACTGTCTGAGCCACCCTGGAAGCCTCTCTTGTTTATCTCAAGTAGCTCAGTAACGTTTTTGTAAGAGCTCACATCACCCAGCTTGGGCATAACAACCAAAGATGAGAGTAACACGTACATTATTTTATCATTCATTCATTTTAAAATATTATATTGATCATATTTTTTGACAGGGGGGCTCACAGGCCCATGAGGAAAACAAACATGAAAAACAGTTATAATGCAGTAAGATGAAGGAAGGTGCTAGATAAGTGAACGGCACACAAAAAGATGTGTTTAAATCTGCCAGGATAGGTTAAATGGCTCTCAGAGGAGTAGATATTCACTTGAAATGGGCTTGAAAGAGTTTTCCAGAAAACAAAAGATTATTTTAAGTTGAGGAGACAGTAAGAGTAATAACCCTTTAGAAAAAACACATTCATTCCACCTGAGGCATGGCTAGATTAGAGAGAGTGATTTTGAATAACACTAGGAGGCACGGACCAGTTTGTGGAATCCTTTAACTACTTCACTTGAGGTTTGGGTGTGCTGCAGTTACTTGGGGATTTGAAGCAGGGAACACTTGCTTTCTAACGGCATCCAGAAAACTGGTTGGAAGGAAATGAGACCAAAGCAAAGACCAGTGAGAAGGCTGTTAGTAGTTCATAGAAGAAAAACTGAACTTAAAACTCTGAGTAGTGGAAATGGAGCAAAGAGAACAAATCTGAGAGAGATTTAAGAGGTAGGATCAGTCAGTCAAAATATGTAGGGCTGGCTAGAAAGGGACTGGTCTTGGGTGACTTCTAGGATTCCAGCTTGGGGGCCTGTGTGGAGAGTTTTTTCCACACCATCAGGCTCCAGCAATAAATGTGGCAAATGTTCCTCTTCATCTTGATTTCTGTTTAAGCAACCTTCAATCCTGGAGGAAATCAGCAATGTTGGTTTTCTGTAGGAACAGTGTACTAGAGAAGCCGCCCAAGAAAAATGACTTCACTTTCTCAGCAACTTTCTAGGAAGGTAATGAGAACAATGTGTGGAAACTTAGTTCTTCTAATTTAACATCTTTGGAGGAACCCTCTCCTTTGCACAGAATAGCTTTGACACTGAGTTTGTGACTCCTGACTTTAGCTTTCTTGCATCATTGCAGATGGAGTGCTGGTCATGTGTCTTACCAGTCACCTCTATTCTCATGTACCTCGAAATATTCTTTTTGAATAATTAGACTTTTTCACTTAATTAAAAAAAAAGCACACAGATTTCTGAGGCCTGTTATGCACCCTGCGTGATGGCAGGTGCTTTTTACATGTCATCTCATTTAATACAGCAACCTGAGAGAAAGGTAGTAACATCAGTTTTACAGATGAGGAACTGAGATTCCAAGACATTAAACAATCAATCCAGGTCACAAAGCAAGTCACTTGCAGAATCAAGGTTAGGAACTGATTCATACTAAAAATCTGATGTTTTTTCCCTACCATCTTATGCCATCCACTCTTGTAGTATGAACTTAAAAAACCAAAAAAAAGTATACCTTTCTTTGAGCTCTCTTCGTTGCAACCACAAATAGCTCCTCTTATGTCTCAGTAATCACACTGGGCACTGGGTTAACAACTGAGAATGAGACAGACCAGTGGTGAGAATGACAAGCAAATAATCAATTATAATGCAGTTTAAGGAATGCTCCAGAGAGGAAGTAGAGGATGAGGATGGACCCTAGGGGGGCACCCAACCAGGAACTGGGGCTCAGTGAAGGTTCCCCACAAGAGGTGATACCCAAACTGAAATTTGAGAAGTGCAAGTTAGCCAGGGAACAGGGAGGGAAAAGCATCCCCTGAGGGTAACAGACATTGGCATAGGGAGAGGCGTGGCAAGAAGTGAAATTTAAAGGTAGGTGTGGCCAGATCAGGGAGGCCTTTATAAGCCAAGTCAGGAAGCTGAAGATGAATTCTGATATCACTGGTACTACTATGGAAGAGTTGTTTAAGCAAGGAAATTGCATGAATATGCAGGCAATTTTTAAAGATGACTGTGGTAGTAGTGTGAGGAGAACTGATTAATAGGGAGGCAAACTTGGAGGCAGAGCCTACCCTGGAGGCTGTTACCATAGCCCAGGAGAAAGATGATGGCCACCTAGCTGAAAAGACAGAGAGACGTGGATGGGCTTGAGAAACATAATGAGGTAAAATCCCCAGGTGTTGGTAACTGAGTGAATGGAGAGAAGAAAAGTCAGACTGAGCCAGGTGACTGGGTAGGGCTATTCCTGTCCCCTCAGATGAAGGAAGAAGAACCAGTTTGAATATGAATCTGGAGAGAGGAGTGGGATGGAGATAGAGATTTGAGAGATGTCAATATATAGATGATAAATATTTAACTAGGGGAAATAAGAGCATAAGAGTTAAAGAGAGCATAAGACAAAGAATATCTGTATGTAAGAGGCTGTCAAAAAAATTGGGGGAGCCAGTGAAGGAGCCAGAGAAGATACATCCAGAGAGGTGGGAATAAAACCAGGCTAACACAGCAAAACCTGGGATAAGAGTGCTTAGTGAACAGTGTCCAACCACTGAAGGGAAGGTTAATTAGATAAAGACATAGATTCTCCTGTGGGTTTTAGCCACAAGAAGGTCTTCAGCATCTTGGGTGAAACTGGATAACTCTTCTGGACAGTTTGGCTGGTAGGAAGTGGAGAGAGGGAATCATGATAGCCAGGTGGCTTTATAGGAAGGAAGAAAAATGGAGTGGGGGAGTGGGGATGAGAGTGTTGTTTTAACATTGGAAGAAACATGAGCACATTAAAATGCTGATGAGAAGGAAAGGGGAGGTAAGGATATTTGACAGAACTGAGGCCCTGAGAAGGAGGGAGTTTGGCAAAGCAGGGTGGTTACACTGGCCTTGGAGCATTGAACAGGCCCTCTGCCCCTCTGAGTTTCAGTGGGGGAGGGATTCTGGGGAAAAAAAGAGGTTGGAGCAGGGGTCCATCTAATGGTTTTAGTTTTCTCTGCAACATCCAGGCAGGTGTGTGTGTGTGTCTGTGTGTGTGGCTGGGGACAAAAGGGACAGGTGAGCAGCTAGGGAATGGGGAGAAGGTTTCAATAGAGAATGGTGGAGAGCACTCACTAGATGAACCTGGAAGATGTATGATTTTCTTTGTCCTAATGCTGGGAATTTGCCCATCAGTGAGAAAGAAGTGGACTCTCCACAGTCTGCCTGTTTTTTCCTATGTTTGGATCAGGTTCTTAAATTCCTTTCCCCTATGACTTTTATGGAGCAGGGTCATGACGCCAGCTGACAGTTGTTCAGTGAGTTATCGATCAGAAAGAGAAGGATCCAGCTAAAGCACTCTTCTCTCTGCCCCCTGACTTGTGGCATTTGTCTGCCACCCACCTACGTACACAGGTGATTGAGGCAAACTCTCAAACAGTGTCTTCTCTCATAGTATTTAGGGGGGTAGCACATATTTCAGGGAAGGCCTCAGAAAAAGGAAGCTGGAGTTCTTGCTATGCTCCTTCCTTTAGCCACCTTCCCACTTCCCAGCAGGGTAGATTGTGCCAAATAACAGCCCTGAAAGCAGGGGAGAGAACTCTTTTCTACATAGAGTCTCTCTCTGAAGAGGCCACTCCACTGGTCTGGGTTCCAGCCCTAACCTCTGCTATTCCAAGAACAGGCTGTGAATGATGTTTCCCACTAGTGACCTGTCAGTCTGTTTCTATTCAGCATACCAAGTAAACAAGACAGATTTTTTAATCAGGATGACTTGGGTTCAGTCTCTAACTCGAACTTATTAGCTTTATGGCCCTAAAAGCAAGTCACAGCTAGCTGAACTCTGGTTCCACATCTTATTGTACACATGAAATAGGAATTACTGCTTCCCATGGTTCTTGTAGGATAAAGAACATCTCAGCCACAGGATGAGGAAGAGCACGTGACATGAAGTTGGAGATCAGCCTGTTAACACATCAGGGGGTTGTCATATTGTCCATGCATAACATAGCTAAAGGCCCTAGGCCATTGGCTGACAGGAGGCAGCGCTCCCTAAATGTTCACCCTTCCCCATACTCCCCTCCCAAAATCTGTTTTATTTTGTCAAGTAAATTACTCAGTGTGCTCTCCTAACTCCATAGGTTAGCAGTTAGATATGGCCTTACATAAATGCTTTACCTCCATGTTTCTCCCACACATTAGACTGAGAGTTTTTGAAGAAAAGGGGAGTTTCTTATTCATCTGTATATCCTTGACACATAATGGGTGCCCACTGAGTGTTCATTCAAGACTTGGCTCAGTTGCCACCCCGTCTCATAAGCAGACTTGTGTGGCTGTCTCACTTGAAGGTAGGGACAATGTCCAGGACAGCTCACATCCCCAGTTGCAGATATAGTATGTACTTAGTAAATACCAGTTGCTAGAATTATTAGGTAAAGTTTCCATCAGCCCAGGGCCCAGGACATAGTAGGAGATCATTAAAAGGCAGCTGCTGTTATTAACACACACACAAAAAAAAAGAAGAAGAAGAAAGATGGGCATCTAGTCACCCACTTTGGCATGAAGTGTGGACATTGATTGGAAGACTATTTTAGAGAAAAAAAAAAATGACCCTTTATTCATTTTGGGGAGGGGAGGAGGGTTAACAAGAGAGAGTCTTTTTCAAGTGTTTGCTCCATCTTGCTGCCACTTTACTATGTGTGGCTGCTGTTGCTATGGCAATTCTTTAAGCAATTGAATAGAACAGCACTGAGTTGTTGCAAACCTGCTCTAATTGCTCCCATGCACCAGGCCTGCCCACACGACCACTCTCTGCACAGCATTCCCTTTTTCAGATGCTTATTTTCATAAATCTCTGGGCATTGTGCAGCTCCCTTGCTCTTGTGACATTACCATCCTCGGGCAGAGGGCACAAGAAGCAGCTCTGGGTAGAGGGAAGGGGTCTGCCAATTTTCTCTGTGTGAGTGAGCCGTAGAGACCCCCATGTTCAAGAGGGTAGCAGGATGCAGCTCAGCAAGGCGTTAAAACCAAATAAAACATTTGTGGGATAGATTTATTATATGTATCTGCCATTGTTGAGCAATTTAGTCATCTTTTTCAAACCAGCTTTACCATTCCTGCACCCTCCTGCCATGGGGGCCCAGTTCATTGTGTAGTGAGAACTTATGGTTTCAACCTGAGTGTGATTAAGAAGAACTGACACTGAAAAAATGAGAGTTAGCATGTATTGTATCCCTCCTGTGACCAGGCACAGTGCTCGACACTATCCATATGCTCTGTCACTCAGTCCACAGAGATGCTGGGCAGAGGGTGGGGACGTAAGTAGTAGGACCCCTGTTACAGACGAGGAAACTGAAAAGCAGAGATTTCGCGCCAGACCTGAGGTCATAGTCTTTGAGTACATGGCTGGGACTGGAGTCCAGTTCTGACTGATTCCAAGGCCTGTGCTCTTTTCACTGCCCTCGCTGTCTCCCAGGAAGGAGGCTGGCTTTTGGCAATACCGGGAAGCCAGATCTCAATTAACACATGGCATTTAGCCAACTCCAGTGTCCTTCAGCTGGCTCTCCTGGTGGTTCAGACAGTGAAGAATCTGCCTGCAATGCAGGAGACCTGGGTTCAGTCCCTGGGTTGGAAAGATCCCCTGGAGAAGGGGATGGCTACCCACTCCAGTATTCTTGCCTGGAAAATTCCATGGGCAGAGGAGCTTGGCCGTCTACGGTCCATGGGGTTGCAGAGTCGGACATGATTGAGTGACTAACGTTTTTCACTGTGTCCTTCAATGTGTAAGGCCTTTCTTTAAGAAATCATGAAACTTAAGGATTATTTTAGGAACAATTTCATCCTAATAATAGCATCTTTTGAGTATTACCAGTATACTAAGCTCCAAGCTAAGGGCCATATGAGTAGCACACTTAAAAACAAACTACAAATTAGGTATTATTCTCATTTTACAGATGGGGAAGTTGAGGCTCAGAGAAGGTAAATGACTTGCACAGGGTCACACAGCAAGGGGGATTGCAGCGCCAGCGTTCAAATCCAGGTCTGATTCTAAACCTCTTTACCACTAGGCTGCTTTTTTGAAAGTGGATGTTCCATATACATGAAAAGCTTTTTCTGTGACTATTCCAGGAAGCTTAATGGCCAATGGAAAATTTTTCTTCCTATTTCTGAGATATTTGTAAAGTAATTTAAACCCACACTTTAGTGCATAAAGGAACTGGGGAACTGCATCTCTGCAAGCTGCCTTGGTGCACGAAGTCTGTGTTTATAGTGAGAACTTTTACTGTAACAGCCCAGTCCTACACTACATTAGGATGGTAGAATTGAATTTTAAATGTCGTCTTTCTCTTTTTTCCACTCTTTTTTTTTCTTTTACTCAGAGAAAGAGAGAGTAAACTACTTTTACTGTAGTTGGTTTAATAAAAAAGTAGAAGAGGGAAGAAACAAAAACTGAACACTTTCTCATAGAAGTGGTATGAATCTTACTCTAAAATCAAGGTTTTATCTTATGTTTTTTTGTAATACTTTACAATTAACACTCTGATTCATTCATTCAAATAAGTTTTATGGAAGACGTACTATGTGCTAGACACTGTGCTGGACTGCAGGCAAAAGAGAACGGAAAAATATACAGGGAAACTTACAGCCAACAATCTATCTGAAATAATGACTTTATTATCGATCATAGACAGGTCAGAGGTAGGCAATTCTGTGTCTAGCTAATTGAGCCAACTCATTGATGTCAAGAACCCCATTCTTTGATTCATGAATCTGCTGATCTCAGCTTCCTACCCATGCCACCAGGATGGCTTTCCTCGTGGTCTCAAGATGACTGTGTCACTTCTAGGCATTACATCCTCACAACAGTCTCAAAAGGCAAAAAAAGGACCTTCTCTTCCTGATACTCTTAAGATTCAGAAAACCTTTGCCAGAACCTCTCCTGGTGACTTCTGGTCATGCGTCATTCACCAGAATTAAGTCGCATGCATATGCCCTAAGCAGTCACTGGCAAGGAAACAGAGACCACTGGGCTTGGCTTCAATGTGAGGACCCACCCCCTGCCTCTGGGATGGGGCCTGAAACACTTGTCCTCATGGAGGAGGGTGAGGGCATGAACAAATCGTGGTTGTGTTAAGAAAAAGAGGAAACGAGGGAGCCTATAGTGGCACCTAGAGACATATGTCCTCAAGGAGCTTACAGTCTAGTGAAACAGACACAGTAAACAGGGACGTGGACAGCTAGATCATTTTAAATGTTTCATCTGAGTTGTACTTCATGCTTCTACTTCAGATGGAGTGACTGAGGAAGTCTTCTTGGACCTGACACTTTACCTGAGAGATGAAGAGTAGAATCAGCCAACCAGAATGAATTGAGGCAAGATGTTTGAGACAGAGTGAAGGGATGACACCGCAACTTGGAGGAGCCAAACCAGGGAGCCCAGGACATAGCAGAGGAGAAAGCATGTGGCCTGAGCTGAAGTTAGACATTTAAGCAAGGCCAGATCGCACATTCTTGAAGGTCATGGAAGGGAGTTTGGATTTTACTCAAAGTCAGTGGAAATCCAGTGAAGGTTTTTAAGACAGGTGTGATGCAATTTGTTTGTTTGTTTTAATCACCCTGGCTGCTGGGAGAGGGGCCTTAGTGGAGGCACAGAGAGCAGTTAGAAAATCACTGTGATCACCCAGGCAGGAGATGGAGGTGACCTGAACTTGCATTGTGGCAGTGGAGACAGAGGGGAATGAGCTCTTTTAAGATGGGATCGACAGGACTTGCCCGGCACTCTGCTAAGTGTGTCCCCGTGCCTCTTGTCCAGTCTTCTCTGTACTCCTATACAACAGTGTTTTGTAAAGTAAATTATTATGCTCACTTTATAAATAAGAAAGTTCCATGAAGTGGCCTGCACTGGCTCATAGTATTCAGACCAAGCCAGAGCAGGGAGGGAGGAGGAAGAGTGTACCAGATTCTGAGACAAGTAGGCAGGACCAAATCAATTAGTATTGTGCTGGGATTGTTTTCCTAGACCAAGCTTTTGTTTTTGAGGGTGATATTTTGAGAACTGCTGTCTCCGTGGGAATATCTTATTTGTGTACAGCAGAGCCATCTCTGCATCTAACATTTTCTTGTTTAACACATGGCTGTCTTTATAATGAGTGCCTTCTTTATGTGGGGTTATCAGAGTAACTCTGAATCTATTTTGCAACTAAATTAATGATATCCAGGAAACATTTATTTGGCTCCTTTTCTATTTATAATATTGTTACCAACTAATTGCCTTTGAATGTTCCTACTTAAGGGTCCTTTGTGCTAGATAAAAATCCGACCTACATAGGTAAATCCCTAATGCTACTCAGGGCTACCTAGTCACTTATGATGTTTCTCTTCTTGTTGTAATGACAGTAGCAATCATAAAAACATACGCCAGGGCAAAGGTCCAGATTGAAACAACATCCAAAAAATAACTGTGTATTGTTTTTTCTGATTGTGAACATAATGTATTTTCATGGTAGAAATTTGGAAAAGACAGGCAAACATGAGGGGGAAATGTCTCTTAACATTCCCACCACCCTAAGGCAACCAGCATTAACTTTTGGTCTATTTCTTTCCAAATGTTTTTATACCTTTTTACATAATTGAACGTATATAGTCAGCACATTTGTTTCTTCTTTTGCATGTGGTCTTCATCATAGAGATTTTCCTCAGGTCATGAGATAGTGTATAGTATCTTTGTAAATGGCTATTAATTCCTTTGCCTAGATTTGCCACAATTTACTTAACTGTGCCTCCCTGGAGGGAAATTTAAATTTTTGGTAGTGGTGATTTGATGTGAACAGCTTCGCAAAGAGAAATTCATTGGCATTTGAGTTTTTCCTTAAACTAAGTTTCTAGTAATTTCAGTGCCAGGTTAAAGGATATGCACATTTTTAAGATTCTTGATATACTTGTCATAAAAGAATCAGACTTTCAGCCCCATTCCTTCTACCCTTATACTTCCCTCCCCCATAACTTCTCTTTGTTACTTAAAAAAGTAAGTTTCTACATGCATTTTTTTGCATCTTACTTTTTTTTGCACATAATCTTTTCTGGAAATCAGTCCATCACAGTGTATAGAGATGTTAATGCTTTTTCACAGCTTTCTATTGCTCCATGGAGTGTTTGTGTGTCACAGGTTTTTTTCAGCCAGTACCATGTTGATGTTCTTTAGATGTTGCTGTTAGATGTCACAATGAATAACCTTGTACATATGTTGGTTTGTGTTTTTCTAAATATATCTTTGGGATAGAGTCTAAAAGTGAGGTTGTCAGGTCAGATGGTAATTGCATATATCATTTTGCTAGATAGTGCCAAATTCCCCTCCATAGGGGTTTCATTTTTTCACATTCCTATCCTGTTACCCCATAGCTTCACCAGTAGACTATATTGCTAACTTATGGATTATTTCCAGTCTAATGGGTAAGAAGTGATAGCTCAATGAAATTTTATATACATCCATATTATTACAAGTGAGGTTGAATATCTTTTCTTACATTTAAGAGTAATTTGTGGAGGGTTTTTTTCCCTATAAACTATATGGTTTTGTCTATTTTATATTAATTATTCTTTTTCTTCTTTATTTTTAGGAACTTTTTATATATTGGGTTGTATAAGCCTTTTGTTCATGATATAGGTTACAAGTATTTTTTTCAGTCTGGGAATTTTCTAGATGGTTGTTGACTTCAATTTCTTGAATATCATGTATATAGCAGCTCTTTGTCTCTAGATGATTCCTTCTTACCTTTTTCATCCTAGAGAATAGAGGCTTTGGGAATAGATGTTGGGCAAAGCTGCAATGAGATAAGCAGTTTTGCCTTTTCATCTAAGGTATATCTCAAGCAGACACCCTAGTGGGCAGTATAGACAATTACTAGCAAAGGTGTGTCCCACTATTCTGTAGTCGTTTGCCTTCCAGGCAGCAGCAAGCGCAGTTGTACTGACCAGTCCATCCTGTCTGTGAAGCAGCCAGCTAGTCCCTTCCTACCAGTGGTCAAGAGCAGTGCTCTGTGTGTTAACTTTGGAGCCAACTCAGGGCAGCACCAGCAGAAAGCAGTGCTTCTAATTCCTTGTGTGACGTGGGTGTACATTGTCTAACCCCTTTGGGCCTCCATTTCTCCAACAGTAAAAGGAAGAGATGGGCTGGATTAAGTCTAGTGAATCTTCCAGCTTGGATGTCCTCAGACCCTAGGCCTTAGTTGGCACCTGGCAAGCAGAGAAAGAGGTAGAAATCTTGATAAAAATTACAGTGTAGCACCAAGGTATGTAGAAAATCTTCCATTTGTAGCAGTTCTGTTGGACCTCATGTGTCCCGTTGGGAGCAAAAAAAATCTATTTCCTTCTTGAAATTTCCAGTAGCTCATGCATACACGGTATATAGAGAACTTAGAAACACCTTTACCACTGAGTCAGTAGTAGATGTGGGCTTCCCACCTGAGTCTCTGACCCCAAAGCCTGAGCTTTTTCCCCTGTGCCAGGCTGATTCTGGGTATGGAGTAAACCAGAAGGGCTGGGCTGCCCTGAGAATCAGTCAGCAGAGAAGCAAGACCTGAGTTCTTCCATCCGGAGTTCAGGCCGGGCCACCGCAGAGGTCACCAGAGAAGAAAGGCCAAAGGTGACAGGCCTCAGAGTGACGTTTCAATGGAAATAAACTTGAGTGGCCCAAGTTCCTGTAGCCCATTCAGAGAAGAGCCACAAGTTATATGGAGCTCATTCTCCAGTTTCCAGAATACCAGAAATGTTTTAAAATATGGCAGCATATCTTCTTCAAATCTAAACTGCACAGCAGTGAGGCAGACACACCTCCAGGCATCTTCACGTCTCATTTAATTTAATCCTCACAGTATTCCTTAAGGTGTGTATCATTATCCCCATTTTCCAGCTTAAGAAACCAAGTCTCAGAGAGATGAGGTAATTTGGCCAAGATCACATAACTGTTAATGGCAAAGCTAGTATTAGAACCAACGTCTGCTGGCTCCAAATCTGCTGCTCCTTCTACTGTTCCAAGCTGCCTACAGTTCTTTATTGTTGCCAGCCAAACTTACATATACCCTTTCTGGGGCCACCCCACACATTTGGGTGTCTTCCAGTCACATCATTTGTTTCTGGCTCCTGCTTTATTGAGATCCGCAGAGCTCTGTCATTCCCGGCTGCGGGAGTAACCAGTAGGCCTGTGCAGCAAGGAAGGAGTGCCGAACAGAGAAGCGAAGGAACTCGAGTCCCCATGGTGCTGAGAAGGACACTCACCTTTCCTCATTTGAATCTGTAAGTCCACATCCCAGGATGCTGTTCTTGCCCGAGATCTGCGTCTGTAGAGGCCTCCAAGCTTTCAAGTGAAGTGAGCCGAGTGCCGGCCCATTCACTCGCACCCCACTCCCGTGGCCAGGGGCCATGCTCCCCCTCGAAGCCAGCACAAGGCAAGGTCCTCATGGGGCCAGGCCCTCTGCGTTCACAGAGGAAAAATGAAAGTTGCTTTATTCCCCGGTTTCTTCGTAGCTCCCATTATGCCGAGAGGGCTCCACAGTGAGGAGCCAGGGCTGTGATATTTCTGCTTCAGTGTGAGAGATTCATATGTTTGACTAATCAATTCTTCGGCACTGACTTCCCGGCCTGCATTTTGTTCTCTTGCTTTTGATCGTCTGTTTGCCTTTTTGCCATTCTGCTGGCTCTTGTTTGGCGCTTTTATTTTCCAGGAACGCTTTGACCTACTCGATCCTCTGTGCTCCTCTCTCTCCCTTTGTCATTTTCCTCTCTGATTTTGGTTCCCTTGTGATTGACCGCACGCAGCTTCCACACGCAAGCAAAGTGGAGACCCTCAAGTCACAAGGCCCCGAGAGCTGCTGGGTTTTGTTGTGAGAGCCAAATGACCCCAGACCACAGCCAACCCCCAGACCCCTAGCCCAGCCATGCTGCAGCCCTCTACCTCTCCTGTCTGCGTCCCAGCCTCACCCTGCAGCATCCATCGCTGGCATTGACTTGAGCTCTGCAGTTCACAAAGCCCTCCTAACATACACAGCCAACCGTCAGGGAAGAGGTGCAAGAACCAGTTTTGGTTACATTCCTCAACTGAAGAGACAAGGAATTGAATGTAAGAGGTGACTTTCCCAGTGTCCAAGGCTTGTCAGCGACCAATCAGGGACCAGACCTGGGTCTGCGCTGAAGCTGAGCCTCTTTCTGCTGCTCTGCTGCCACTGCTGCAGTTGTCAGTTGCAGCTGGGGGCACTCTCTGAATTCCTCTGGTTCCAGTGTTTTTTCAAGTTTGAGAATGTGCTAAGAATAAGACAACATTGTGATAACTGGAAATTCAATATATCTGTCTTTTTTCTCTATTATTTTAAATTTTTTAAAGATAATTTCGGGCTTCCTTGGTGGCTCAGACGGTAAAGCGTCTGCCTGCAATGCAGGAGACCCGGGTTCAATCCCTGGGTCGGGAAGATCCCCTGGAGAAGGAAATGGCAACCCACTCCAGTACCCTTGCCTAGAAAATTCCATGGATGGAGGAGCCTGGTAGGCTACAGTCCATGGGGGTCGCAAAGAGTCAGACATGGCTGACCTACTTCACTTTCTTTTCAAGATAATTTCACACTTTGCACTTCACCTGGTTCCACTTTTGTTACCTTTGACCCTTCCTTGGTATTTATTCAGATATTCATGGTACCTTAGCTTTGATCTCTGGTTAAGAGAATCAATAACTTTAAAATAATCATTTTACCTCACTGAAGATATACAGTTAGTGAATTACATGTATGTGGGTGTACACTTTTTTATGTGTCAAAAGACTGTGGCACAATTATATGAAAATAGTAAAGGGAAGTGATTTACCATCATATCAAATTACCCGCTGTGAAGTTGCAGAAACAGCTCATTTTATGACATTTTCCAGAACAGAACATTTCGCAGAAGATGGGAAAATGTACAGAGAACTATATGGATGTTGTCTTAGAATTTATGAACCATGAATGATGCATTTAATTTGAAATGGCTGTATTTTCTGTAAGCACGTGTGAATGCAAATTTGAAAGACAGTGCTGGAATCTGACTCGCCCGTCTCAGGTGCAGACGTGGTCAGCACTGAAAATAAAAGCACACACTGTGCCTTCTGACAAAACTTTGCCACTTTCCCAGTTTCTTTACAGGAGCCATGTCGAGTGTAACTTTGGCTCTGGACTTGCCAAATCTAGCTGAGAGAGTAATTTCTTCGTTAGTTTCATCCCTCTTAGCCTGTGTTATTTGGGAGCTGTCAGATAATGTCATCATTAACCCATTGCCGATATGCTTAAAAAAAAATCCAGAAAATCTAGATGAATTTCGATGCTAGAAATTGAAAGGCGAAAAGCGCGTTGTTTTCTGAGTAAATATGTTTTATGGAGAAACCAAGTAAAGCCAAATGAAACTTCACAGTAGAAATGGAAACTGTCTTTTGACTCTCTGACACTTATTGTAAGTTCCAATATTTTTGAGAAAAGAAATAGTGTTACTGTATTTATATTTTCCTGCCTTAATACATTTGGGGGAGAAAAATCATAACCTTACATAATCAACTTGAATGGCTCTCAGCCTAGAACCTTGCATGTAAACGCATAATGAATTAATAATACACTTAATCATAACTAATGTTATCCTCAGTTATAATAAAGATGGCAGTTTTTAAATGTGAATCCTTCACTGTATCAGATAGGTAGGTTGTCTTTCTGTGCTAATAGATAATAAAATCTATTTTAGGATCCCCTTGGGACACAGTGCCATAGTGCAGTGTTAGTAGCTCAGTCGTGTCCGACTCTCTGTGACCCCACAGACTGTATAGCCTGCCAGGGTCCTCTGTCCATGGGATTCTCCAGGCAAGAATACTGGGGTGGGTTACCATTCCCTTTTCCAGAGCATCTTCCTGACCCAGGGATCAAACCTGGGTCTTCTACATTGCAGGCAGATTCTTTACTGTCTGAGCTACAAGAAGTCCTTGGGATACAAGTTATAGGAAAAAATGGTAGTGGTTACAGATTTATTCTCCTCTTGGTCACCCATACCAAAATGTTATGTGTTTCTTTTTTAAACAGTATATAGAAATTTTGAACCATCTGTGGGTTCTAAAGTTTAAATGTGTGTTTATTCTGTTTGTCCTGAAAGGAACATCTCTCTGTGAAAAGAGCCTTGAACTTAAGCCTGGATTGAAGTGGCTATGTGACCCTGGACAAATAACTTTCCCTCTCTGAGCCTGTTTCGTCCTTTATGAAAGGGCTTTGCTTATCCTTACCTCAGTTATTATGAGGACATAGATGGAAAAATTTATTAACAGTAATCATAACAATAGCTCTTACTCTGTCAGGCATTCTGAAAGCACTTGACATATATTATTCATTTCTCCTCACAGCCTGTGAGGTGAGGCTATTCACTAGTATTTTTCCTGTTGAACAGATGAGGGAACTAAAGCATAGAAAGCTCAAGTGACTTGCCCAGAGTCCTGGCTCTTAATCACCATACTGTGCTGTCACTCAGAACCTGGCTTGCAGTAAGCGCTAGTTGATAAGTCTGGAGCCTGTCAGTTCAGGTGTCTGAAGGGCATACACTCATGCTCGCTAAGGGGCAGTGGCATGATTATGGCTTCTTGCCTGCTCTTCTCCACCACAGGGCCTTGTCTAGGGGAAGCCATGCTTGCTGCTGGCTAGAAGAACTAGCACCTCTGATCCAAGGCCACCCGGGATCATCATGTCACTGGGGAATCTTTAAGTATTCTATTTCTAAATTTCAAAGCAAGCTTGGGCTATATTTACAGCGTTTAACATATGAAAAATCACTGGGAAAGTGGGCTTTTAAGTGGAACGGTTGTGTAATGGAATATTTCACGTTCCGGTTCAGCCATAAAGCTCAGGGCTGATAAACAAAGCATCTGAAGCCAAATGGCTCCTCATCTGACCCCAATTAAAATAAAGATTTCATTCCATTCTGTCCTGACAAAGAGGAACATATTGTTGCCTTTAAGGGAGTTTGGTTTAGTTAATGAAAGAATTTTATTTCATTTTCCCCCCAAATACAATATCTAATTAAATAAGATTCAATTTGTTAAGACTTCTGGTAGAGACACGTTAACTCTTTTAAAGCTGTGTGCCTACATGCCTCAAGATGTGGAGGGTACTTACAAATCCTACTTCACACTCCATTGTTTAAAGAAATAAACCTAAGTCACTGTGAAGGCAAACATTATCTTCAACAATTATCTGTTTACACATCTATTACAGCAACCTGTGTATGTAGGTAGCATGGATTCTGTATAAAATAGCACATATTTACATAAAGTTCTGTTTCCTTAAAGGCATTTGTACTTGTACATATTGTAATTTACCAATCACCATAGATCTGTCCATATAGAATATCTCATGCGGGAGTTGTAGCTGTTAAAATATGTTAGGTAACATAAGTTGCGTGTTGATGCCAAATTATCACGGAGTTCCTTCAGTTATATTGAAGAAATATGTGACTGCCATCATTTAACATTAAGAGTGAACACCAGCCAGCTCTTTGGAGGTGTGGGTTTGGGGTGGGCATGGCTTTTCTTGTGTCATGCCATCACTGCTTTTTTGTAGCCTTTTCTGTATGTGCTACAGCTCATGACTGTTGAGTCCACAATTACCAGGCAGCACATTTTGGCATCAATGCAGACAAGTTCTCTTCAGCTTAGCTAGGCATGAGGAGGCAGTTGGATCTCAAGATGGTGATCAGTCGTGTCCGTACCCTCTGAGGATTGCCTGTATAGCCCACAGTGCTTCAGGGAAGGAGGGCTGGCCTGGGCATCAGGACAGCTACCCTTGGGAGAGCCCCTCTCTTCTCTGGGCTCTGGTTTCTTCATCTTTAAAATGATGAGCAGGGTCAGCAGATCTTTGAAGGCCCGTTGGCCCTGCTTTTCTCAGATTCTGTATTCAGTAGAGCAGAAAGTACATGATGCTTTTAAATCCACTAAGAATTTATAGTCAGATGCTAAAGATTTATGTTCTGAGAAATAAAAAGTCTTCAAGTCTATAAAACCTAAGGCATTTAGACCACATTTTTTTAAAAAATCCTCTTACTTTGCGTGCCATGGCTCTTTCTTACTGAATGGTAAGCGTTTACTCAGCATAACTGAGCACCCTATCCTGCGAAGGCCTCGTGCAAGGTGTACAGAGGTAGATCATTCGTGGCCCTGCCCTGTAGGGGCTTATCTCCAGTGATGGGGGCTGGAGCATGTGTGAAAAGCAAGCAGAGAGGTCATCCCTTTGTTGAAATGGATCATTATAGCATACTCTGTGGGGAGAGGTGGAGGATAGTTGAGATGGGACGAGGGGTAGTTGTCACAGAAGAAGGGATATTTGGGCTGGACCTTGAAAGGCAAGCACAGTTTCACCAAATGGAGAAGGCAGGAAGAGAGGGTGCAGCATACTGGAGCGAGGCCACGAGTTCTGCACTATTGAAACATGGCAGTAGGCTGAGGAAGGCCAGAGGGAGGGACAGAACTAGAATGAAGGCTTGTGAAAAGTCTCAGGCTCTTGGTTCCATTCTAAGGAGTATACCCAGTGCTTTTCAAACTGGCAATGGATGTTCTTCCAATAAAGGGGGTTCTGTGGCCAAGAGACTGGGAATACAGTTGACTCGATTCACTTCTTGGAAGTACACCGTGTACAATAAAGACTCTACACATGCTGAGCAATTACTCATACTGAACTTGGTTTAACCCAGTGTTTCTCAGATTTCTTTAACCATAAAACCCTTCTGAGGCAGAAGTCCTTCTGATGCTGTGGAGCCAACTCTAGGACGTAGAGCTTGAGGTGGGGAGTCCCACTAGAGAACTGCAGTCAGTAGAAACATAAGATCTGGTCAGCATTTTAGAAAGATTAGTCTGGCCTGGAGAAGGGACTGGAGCTGGGGGAGAATGGAAAGGAGCATCACCATTATCTGAAAAGTGTTCAAGGTGCGTTTTAAGGAGAGCCCCACTCTGGGACTTCCCTGACGACCCAGTGGTTCTGTGCTTCCAATGCAGGAACCACAAGTTCAATCCCTGGCTGGGGAACTAAGATCCCACATGCCATGTGGCATGGCCAAATTAAAAAAAAACAAAACCCCTCTGATTACAATCCACATCTTCTCCATGCATTTGGGCCTTCCAGGAGTCCTTCAAACAGGAAACCCGCCGGATGCCAATAGTCAAAGTCATCTGCCTGGCAGACTTGCCAGGACCCACAGATAGAGTTGGTGGTGACACAGGATGGGCTGGGGGTTAGGAGGTTGAAGGCAGAAGATGAAGACTGATGCTAAAGGTTTCCCTGGTTCCCTGAAGCCATTTGTTGGGGGCCTACTATGTGCCAGTCCTTGAAACCATCCGACAGGTATTGGAATTGTTCCACTTTGATGAGTAAGGAGAAAGAAGCATGGAGAGAGTGGTTGACTGTCCCAAAGTCACATGGCTGATGGGCCTCAAACCCATCCAACTGGCTCCTAAGTCCATTATCTTCACATTGAACTGTACTGCCTGCCCCAGAAAGCCTCCATTTAAGAGCACTGACTGTCTGCCAGGCACTGTGCAAGTCACCTTACACACATTATTTAACTCAAGGTAAGTGGTGTTGTCCCTGTTTAGTCAATGAGCAAACTAAGACTTTGCTTAGTAGCCAGGGTCACAACTAGATGTTGCAAAGTCAGGAACTGAACTTCAGTCAGTCTGCTCACTACTCCCTGTTAAGAATTCTAAGGAAGTTGTTTTAAAAATTGCTTAGAAGTTATTTCTCTATAGACCTTTTAGAAATTTTGTGGGCCTTATTTTTGGTGTAACAATACTCTGGCTCTGACCTAAGTTGAGCCTAATGGTTAGGTCTTGGCCTTGCTATTGAAAATAAGAAACCCAGATTTGATTGAAGATGTTTTTCTTTAATTCAGCATGTGTTATCAAGCCCTTATTCTAGTCCTGCTACTGAGCTCAGAACTGGAGGCTTGAGCATGAGTTGAACCCTGCCTTTGTCCTTACATGTGGGAGAGATGTGTGGAGAACTCTCAGCACAGCGTATTAAGCGCAGTTACCGAAGCCTGTTCAGGGAACCCAGAAGAGGAGTTAGGGCAGGCTTCACAGGAAGTGTGACTGTAGTGGGTTTTAAAGGGTGTATAGGAGTCTGCCAGACTCTGAAAGGAAAACATGTCTGAGTTTATTTTTCTTCCTTGGCTTGAATGTTGATGGTCCAGTTAGGAACAATAGCAGGATTCATGGAGAGCTTGAAATTGGTGCTCTTGGTGCTTTGATTTGCTTTTAAGAAAATCTAATCCCACCCTATCTGCCAACCTGACACGACTGGAATCATGAAACATGGAGACCTGCAGAGGCCTTCCACACCCGTCTTTTCTGAGTGTCATTTACAAATGTTTGTTCATTCAGACACCATGGTGTATTCAGGTGATCTGCTTCATTTAAAATCATACAGATGATGAAACCTAGGGGGAAAAAATAAGTAAATGTTTAGGCTTTCCACTTTTTTTATAATTAAATTTATTTGTTTTAAATTGAAAGATAATTGCTCTACAGGAGGCTTGAGCATGAGTTGAACCCTGCCTTTGTCCTTACATGTGGGAGAGATGTGTGGAGAACTCTCAGCACAGCGTGTTGTATTAGTTTCTGCCATATATCAAAATGAATTCAGCCATAGGTATACCTATATCCCCTCCCTCTCAAACCTCCGTCCCTAGCCCACCCTTCTAGGTCGTTACAGAGCCCCGGTTTGAGTTCCCTGAGTCACACAGCAAATTCCCGTTGGCTGTATAATTTACATATGGTAATGTATCTGGTTCCATGTTACTCTTTCATACATCCCACCCTCTCCTTCCTCCGCCCGCCCCTGTGTCCATAAGTCTTCTCTATGTCTGTGTCTCCACTACTGCTCTGCATATAAGTTCATCAGTAGTCTTTCTAGATTCCATATGTATGCATTAATATACTATATTTGTTTTTCTCTTTCTGGCTTACTTCACTCTCTATAATAGGCTCTAGGTTCATTAGAACTGACTCAAATGCATTCCTTTTTATGGCTGAGTAATATTCCATGTATATGTGTACCACAGCTTCTTTATCCATTCATCTGTCAGTGGACATTTAGGTTGCTTCCATGTCCGAGTTATTATAAATAGTGCTGCAGTTGAACTTTGGAGTACTTGTGTCTTTTTCAATTTTGGCTTCCCATGTTTTATGCTTTTTAATTAAACTTTCCCCTGCCGTGTAGGCAGACTGACGGGAATAAGTGTAGGACTTTTGTTTGCCCTAAAGTGTGAATGGAGGATGCTTGCTCTGTGCTGGAGTCTGAGGGTACAGAGAGGGGAGGACCCACATCCTGCTTGGCCTGGTACTCAGAGTTGAGTAGAGGAGTCAGACATGTTTACTGTCAACAAGAAGTACCCTGAGGCACTTTGCTGAGGAGATGACTGAGCTGAGGCTTGAGGGATAAATTACCACCATCCATCAACCCGTAAGCAGGAGAAAATGATTAGATAAAATTAGAGGATCCTCTTATGGTTTGTGGTTTTATCCCCATAATTCAGATGAGGAAACCAAGTATTGGAAATGGCTAAGTGATTTGCCTAAAACCACACATCTAGTAAATGAATGAGCCAGGAGTTAAACACCAGCCTGTTGGGCCACAAAGCCCTGGCCCACTTCATTATACCTTCTGCTCACATCTTTACTGAGTACCTTTCTGTGTCCAAGCTCCTGGATATTTTGAATAGAGTCTTTGCTTTAATGGTGGTTAAAACTCTTTTCACAAAAGAAAAATTGTTGACCTTTGGTAAGACACGGCATGGAGAGAAAGGATGGACAAAACAAAGGAGAACGAGGGAAACCTGGACTCAAACTCCAGCTTTGCTCCCGGCTGGCGCACTGATGATCTTAAACAGGTTACCGGTGGCTTAGATGGCAAAGAATCTGCCTGCAGTGCAGGAGACCCTGCACTGATCCCTGGATCGGGAAAATCCCTCGGAGAAGGAAATGGCAGCCCATTTCAATATTCCTGCCTGGACAATTCTATGAACAGAGGAGCCCAGCAGGCTATAGTCCATGGAGTCACAAAATGCTGGACATGACTGAGCAACTAACTCTTGTTTCCCTGAGCCTCCTTAGTAAGACGGGGGTAATCATTCCTGCCTTACAGGGATGGTGGCAGAGACTGAATGAGAGATCCATGTAAAGTGAGCCTGTGCAAGTCACATAGTAGGTGCACTGTCAATGGTGTGTTCTGCTTCCCCACCCTCCTGCATTGTACAGAACTCTTTTTTATAATAGGAACTTCAAGCAGTTATTGCACTCAAAGCTTTGCATGTTTAATCCATCTCTTAGTTGTCAGCATCTAAATTCTTTTATTAAAAGTGTCTTTCTGACATGAACCCTAAAATTGCACACGTCATGTTTCATGCCCTGTACATCTCTATGTCCACTGAAGCCTCCTTGTGCAGTAATTACAACCTCGCCCTCTCTCAGCATGAGGTCCGGGTTGATGAAGCAACTGGTACTTTTGTGGTATTGCATATAAAATCAATGTCCCACTTCCCAAGGCTTGGGTGGGACTTAACTTGAGAAGTGGAATTGTTGGGTTTTTTGTTTTGGTTTGGTTTTTGTTGTTTTAGGTGGAAGGGAGATGGGTCTATGGAAATAAAACTAGAAACATCCAGTGTTTGTATGGTGAGCCATGGAAGACAGCGTTGGCACCCTTCATTCTTACAACTGGAATAATGCCCATGAAGCACTCTCCTATGCTGCTGAGAGAGTATGGAAGCAGCGTGGCAGTTCACATCAAGAGCCATAAAGATATTCAGGCTCTGTTGGATTCAGCAAGCTTTTCTTGAGTCACTGTGCCTGCTGGTCCCTATGCGAGGTGGCCATGCACATGCTCAGGTGAAGGAAGCCAGCCTGGGAGTCCTGCTGCGACACAACACTTCCATCGCAGTGTCGGTGGGTGCCGTGCTAGAGGGAAGCGTGGGGGTTGTGGAGCCACACAGAAAGCTTACCAACCCTGGCTCAGGAAGGGGATGTTGGGACTCCGTATTGAAGGTGTCCCTCAAGGATCAAGGAATATTTGTTGAGGGACCCACCGTGGAAGTGTGCATCGCTATGTGGCTGGAACATACCAGAGGAGGCAGGGGAGCGATGGGGATGCACCTTATGGTCCTCCACCCAAAAATGAGTTTGATTTCAGCACAGTGCAGCCAGCCCCACCAAGACAGTTCTCACCAAGGTCACAGACGATGCCTGGCTGCAGTTTTATCTCCACGTGCTCTAGCACATCCATAACGGTGTCCTAATAGCAGCTTCTAATTAAATTTTATCACAGTCCTGAATGTACCGCTGACCTGCACACTCTTCCAAGTGGGTCTGATTCATAGGACATTTGTGCAATTCTGCAGATTTGAAGAGGTATTTATTCTCATTTTTGCCTTCCCAGTCTGGCAGAAGTTCTAATTTGTGTAAGGCAGCTTTGGTAATTAAAAAAATGTGTTCTATGGACTAAAGCGGGAAAACTCAGGACTGGGCCATCTCTCACTGTGTACTTTTGTGCTTAAGCTGTGAATACTAGTGAAATCCTTAAAATGAAGACCTGTTTGTGTTAAAAATCAAAAGAACACATGCTGAATGTGTCTTGTTCAAAATCACTTGATGAAGCTGAGCTTTTTGAACTCTGACTAGTACTTAATTTTAGCTACTTTTTTGTTTAAAACACCAGGGAAAGCAGTGAAGCTTTCAGATCTTTAGATTTCTTTTTTGGGGGGAGAGATGACAGTGCTTCTCTAAAGTTTGTTTCTTACCTTTCCACCTTTGAACAATTGATTTTGATTAGAAACATTACACCCAGCATTTACTTTGACATCCCTGAGTACAAACAGTCATTTTAATGATTTTTTTAAAAAACAAAACCATGACAGGGACATCAATCCTTTGCCTGGTGTATGAAGGCCTGGTATATTAATTGGCTGTCAGATTCTGAAGAAATAATGGATTAATGTGCTTGATCGTAACGCTCTGTTCAGAGACTGAAGTTTGATCCTGATGTCCCCAGTCTCTCCGCTTAATGCAATTACAGATATGCATCCAGGACATTTGAGTGGATTGCATTTCATTAATATGATTTGAGCGGACAACATTAGGCTGCTGTCGGGCCCTCTCTGACAGCTAATTACTAGAATGAAGCGTGTATACCGCTAAGGAACAATGGTGCCCTTAGTGGGGCCATTAAAACAATAGAAAAATAGTGCTTAGAAACTCTCGGAGAGTTACTCTCCATACTTGTCATGGGCCAAGAAGATGGCTCAGAGGGGGACATTAGAAGGTAAGAAATGGACAGGAACTGGAGAGGCCTCTGATAGCAAGACTCTGGCTTGGCTTACAAAGAATCAAAGTCTAGCCTCTTGTCCTTCTGTTGGGACATTACTTGCTTATTGCTGGTCAGGGGTTCTTAGGGGTATGTAAGTGTCATGATCTCTGACCATGTACATCTGATATTTTGTCCCTCTCCTTTGCCTCCTCCCCAGCTTCCCCCACCTCAGGGTGTTTTTCATAGTGGAGAAAGTGGCAATTTGGAACACCCATGGTTTATTAAATAATTTCTTTGAGAAGAAAAAGGGGCTTTGTCTTTGAGGTTGTGACTTGGCCGCATGGCCCATGGAGAGAGGAGGTACAGAGTATTCATGAAAGTGTATCCTCTGAGGGCTATTTCCAGCTCCCAGAATGCCCAGCTTACCTAAGACCATCCATTTGAGAAGCACTCAGCTGACTCCACTGTGTGCCCAGCACTGCCTCCTGTTGGTGATAAAAAGAAGAATAAGGTACAGCCCCTTGTGTCCAAGCTCAAGTCCTATGAAGTAGTTAGACATTAAAAATAAATATATATATGTGAATGACACAGTGATGGGTTGGGATAGATGGATGTACAGAAGTATTTAAAAAAAAGTCTGAAGACTTCTCAGAAGACAAGGTAACATACGAGATGGATCTTAAAAGATAAGTAGAAGTTTGCTAACAAGTTAGGAGGTGAAGTGGAGCTTCTAGAGAGAGGGCAGCTGTTCAGAGGCAAGGAAATGAGGTTGTCAAACTGTGTATCCTTCGTAGAGAGGATCTGGCTTGATGACCTGTTGAAGACAAATTCTTAGCTATAATTGTCTGTCTAGGCTCCCCCGGCTGCCAGGGAGTGTCACAGCTAGGAGCCACACTCATAGGAGGCCAGCTCAGGCCCCGTGTCCACCACACAGCTTCAGCTTCCTTTGCAGCAGCAGTAAAAAAAAAAAAAAAAAAAAAGCTGGTATTACTGGCTAAGTAGGAAGCTCTGGGGGATCCAGCCTCATCTTTGGCACCTCTTCCCATAGTACAAGGTGACATGAAAATTCCTGGCATTGAAGCAGCTGTCAGCTGAGAGACCCTCAGGGCTGGCCCACTCAAATGCGCTCTACCACCCCACCAGGAGAGGTGAAGAGCCCCTGGCTGCCTGCCCAGATCCCCTGTTTCCCAGGAGGTAGCACCCCTATTGGAGGGGATTTCCCTAGAAACCTTTGCAGAACATGTTTAGAGACAGATTATCCCAGCTCCTCACCACCCCCAGGATGTCTCCTTCTCTTTTAAACTGCCATCAGGAGACAGAACCAGAAGCTGTTCCTGAAGTGATGGTGGTGCAAGCAGTCATCCTGCCATCCCTCAGACTCCACTGTCCCCCCACAAGCCGCTTTCCACGCCCTGTCCTCCTCCCACTTGTACCCCTTCAGCAGTCCCACATCACCCAGCAGTGCTTCTCAGGCACCCCAAAGGCAGAGTGCCCAGCTTTGACCCCTGAAAATCAGATCTCTGGTCCCAGCCAAATTCCTTCAGGGATTCCTGTTGGAAGCACCAGACTGGACTGTACAGCATAGAGACTCTCCTCGGGCTCCCGGCTTGTACCAGGCGCTCCGTGAAATCTCGGGTGAAGGGATATCTGAAACCTAAGAGAATTAGGAAGGGGAGAGAGTTATTGCTGTGATGACACCACCCTCTCGGTCACCCCTCTTTGCCATAATGGCAGTTCCAACGCTTAGACCAGGGAGTCACCTCACCTTTTTTTACGCTTTCTGTATTCCGAGTGATCACTTTGACAAGAGGAACATGGGGCTAAGCAGAGTGCCTGGGAACAGATGCATGAATAACCCGAGTCCCTCCCTCCCCTACTGCCCACAGTTGTGGAATATGGATGACAGCCACTCCCCGCTTCAAGGCTCTGATGCCGTTGGTTCAGGGAGGGCGGGCTTCCTGGGTCCTCACACCATCCCTGGTGCATCACCCAGTGACTGGGAGAGCAGTGCGGGGGTGAAGGGCAGCCCTTGCGAGGAGCTTGGGGAGCAGGGTCCCACCTGGGAAGGCTGCTTCTGCCCACCTGATGCCCACTGCAGGGCGCTGAGCAAGTCTGTGGCCTCATCACAAGTTTCTCTGGTGGCTGCGTGTGTGCTGTTACTGCCTGAGAGACTCAGCGGGCAAGCACAGAGGCCCCTGCCTACTCTGAATTTTGTTTGCTAATTTCTCTATAGGTAACACAGCCCTGCCAAGACCTGTTTCCCTCCTATTACCTGGCTGGCGTTTTCCTAATGGCTCCTTTCCTAATGATGCTCAAACAAAGAGATGATGGTGGAGGGTAATGCACCACTCCTGCCTCTCACTCCCCGGTCATTCTTGCTAACAGGCTCAGCCTCGCTTCACAGTCATTATCACATGTCGCAATGTCTTTGGGATGCAGAGATGATTTGCCAGCTCCATAATGCTTCATTTCTACTAAAATGAAGGCAGGGACCAAAAAAAAAAAATTCTTGTATTAAAAAATGTACATTTACTCCTGGCAGATCTGATCTTAAAACCCTTCTGTGCCCTCCAAGTCTTAGAGGATAGTGTCTCAACCCCATGTGCTAGCATCTAAGACCTTCATGATCTGGCCAGCGATTGCCTCCGTTCACTCCCCTTCACATTCTCCTCTGTTCTCCAGTCCCCTCGTGGAGGGCTGAAGGGCCTCACTTGAGGGCCTCTGGCCCCAGGCTGCTCTGCTCATGCTTTGGCTCATGGTCTCTCTTTGCCTACAACACCCTCCAGGCTCCACCTGACCAGGTTCAAGGCACAGCAGAAGCATCCCGCCCTCTGTTCCTCTGCCTGGCTTTTCCACAACAGCCTGGGTGGCGTCCACCCCTTCTTCTCTCAGACCTCCTTTATTCCTAGGCAAGCTTCTGTCCTCTCCCTTAAGTCCTTTATCTCCGTTATACGTGTGCCTGTCTCTCCCAGAAGGCTGCAGGCACCCCAAGGACCAAAACCCCGTCAGAGTCCTTGGCAGTCGTCAGCGCGCGGCACACAGCTGACACATGTTCCCCAATGAACATCAGGGGGTGCGGGGAGGGGGCCCTTCTCTGGAAGGCCTTTCTTGGCTCCCCCAGGTGGGAGTCATCTCTGTCATCCCCCTCTGCCCCTCCCAGGGTGCCGGGGAAGCCCTCTGTCCCAGCCAGTCTGCTTTATATCGGTCACATGTGCTCCTCCCACCAGGTTGTGAGAACCAGTACCCAGGTCAGAGATGGCCTCCTGGGTCAACAGAGAACTCCGCCAGACCCGAGGTCACAGAGTAACAGGGTGGGGTAGGGGTAGGAGATAAAGAGTTGAGCTGGGGACATGTTGATATTGGGGTGTCTGTGACACATTCAAACAGAGCTCTGGTCTTCCCAGCAACTCTTAGGGGCCAGAGGCCTTTCAGTCCTTGGAGTTTGTGGAGCAACTAGAAGTGTCCTTTTCCCATGAGATGGCAGAAGGAGCATTCACAAAGAAACCCTTCTAATGGCACTTCTGTTCACCATAGTCAGCTAGGAGCCAGCACATTGACAGCATTAGCAAGAAAGTTCTCTGCACACCCTCACTTGTAAACTCCTTGACAGTAGACATCATACAAATTCAGGCCCCACAGTGCCTTTGTCTGAACCAGAGCTACACAGGCAGCCCATGAGGGACAGCCAGAATACACCTGTCCCCCAAGAAGACTGCTTGATGGAGAAAATGTCTTTCAAAGCACATGTTCTGATTGTGAGCTAGACAGCCAGCCATTTTACCTGGTGGTCACATTTAGACCTTGGAAGTGACAGGGACCTTAGATGGCATCCATCTTCCTGTCTACAAACATCCTTTTCTGTAGGTTAGTTGGCCTGGGCTTATACACTCCTGGTGTCAGGAAAACCTATTGTTCAAGAGCCAAATCTTGTCACAGTTTTCACCCCTAGTTCTAATTTTATGCTCTGATGCCACTAACAGTAGCATCTCTTGCTTACGATCTTACTCTCAGTCCTAGAAGTCCTTTTGCACTCAGCCTTCGCATCCGAGTTCTTCAGCTAGTCTCTGGAGGGCTCTAGTCTGTCACTGTCCTTCCTAAATAAATCCACATGTAGTCTGATGTGAATAAAACTTGGAGGACCTGTCCCCACTCTTACTCAAGGCATATGATGTCCAGTGCAGTAGCCACTTGCTAGATGTGGCTGTAGGACACTTGAAATGTGGCTGGTCCAAATGGAGATGGGCTGAAAGGGCAAAATATAACAAGGTTTCTACGACTTAGTATGGGAAAAGAATGTAAAACTCAGTAATAATTTTCCATATTGATTACATATTGAAATTATAATTACTGTATTTGTTGGGTAAAATATAACACATTATTAGAATTAATTTCCCGTTTCTGTTTTTACTTTTTAAACATGATACTAGAGAATTTTAAATTGCATATGTGACTGGCATTAAATCTCCGTTGGACTTTCTTGGACTTGAGTGCAGCTCTAGATTTTTTACTTCTGTGAATGTAGCAGGTTGCATTATCTTTTTTTGCACCATATCACACTGTTGACCATTGCTGAACATGTACTGAACATAAAATTCTATCACTTTTACACCTGGCATATAAATTGCTTTTAAAACAGGTCAGCCTTGACTAGTACTTGTAAGTTGATTTTTTTAACCTAAGTGTAGGAATTTACATTTGTCCCAAATACATCTCAGCTTGTTAGTTTCAGCCCATTGTTCCTGTCTCCTGAGAATTTTTTTTTTTTAATTCTTGCTGTCACCATCTCCTTTATAGATTTGATCAGCAGTTTCTGTGCTTCTATCTAAGCCACTATTGGTGATGTTGGTTAGCATCAGAACAAAGTAGAAAGCACACAAAGCACTTTGGTCAACAGTTTTGACAACAGCTGCAAACCCGTCATTTAGCTATGGTTGTTCGGCCAACGTTTCTCCATTTTGCCCACATGGAGACTGAGTTTTTCCAGGTGTCTCACTAATACTAGCCTGTATTGTACCTATAGTAGCCACTTCCCCCTCCCGCCCCAGCCCTACCCTCAAGCTACCTTAACACAAAATCTGATATGACTTGTTCTTCTGCTTTTAGACACAAAATGTATTAGTTAGTTTTCAGTAAAGTGTTAGTGATTAATAGGGCTGAACTTGACTTTCGTCTTTTAAAAGAGAGCGTGCAACGTTTCACTGGGACCTTCAGTACTACAGCAGAGAGAGAACTTTATTTGGAGCTTTACCACTGAGGCAAAGGCAATAGAAAAGAAGTTTGGGGCCTTCAGTGGGGAGGAATGGGGCTTTGTCCAGTGCCCGTCAAGACTTTCCTCATTAGTTTTTACTGAAGAACAGTCCTTCCTTTGGTTGGTAATGAAGACCCCATCAATACAATCTAGTGAGCGCCAGAATCTGTAGATGTGTGTGCCCACTGTTGTGTAACAGCTCACGTGGAGTGCCTCTTCCCACACCTTCTCCTAATCTCCTTTAGTCCTCATGAGTTTCAGAAATAGGAATTGAACCTCCCACTTCAGATCACATGCTTTTGGCATCACCTTCATCTATGGTCTCAAACACAATCCCCTCCTTTCTTGCTAAGGTGTATAGTTTTGGTTCTCTCCTGTAGCTCTGTGTGTGTGTGTGTGTGTGTGTGTGTGTGTGTGTGTGTGTGTGTGTGGCAGAAGGAACAGAAGGATATTCTCTTGGCTGGCATAGGGCAGAGGGGAAATCTTTTTTCCCCTTTCTACCTTTGAAGCCCTCGCTACAGGAAATGTTTCGAGTGTGGGAGGCTAGAGGGGAGCATTTGCAGACCTCCTGCCTGCCTGAATTGTAAGCATTAGCTGTCTTTCCTGGGTGGCTCGCCAGGCCCTTTCTCCCTTTCTTTGGGCTGACAGATGAAGGCAGGCACCACATGAACATGCCTGTTTTCAAGTGCACTGCATGAGGAATATTCACTTTATTTCTGGTTGGTGGAGCATTTCCCCCCCAGAGGATAGAGTTTACTTTGTGTAATGTTAACATCTTGCTGTAACACTGTCTCTTTAAGAGAGCTACATTCTCAAAAAAAAAAAAAAAGAGAGAGAGAGAGAACTATATCCTCTGCTTCTCAGATTTTGAGATTCCTGACCAGAGAGTCTCTAGTCTAGAGCCATCAGGTGGTGAGGTCTCTCAGGGACCAAAAGAAGGATCTTTTACAGGACTGAAACCGAGACTGGGTGGGAGATGATCCCTTGGCCACAAAGTTAGTAGAGGATGGAGAGCCTTTTGGATACCTTGCCCATGAAGAAGAGAATCATTTAAGTCAGACAGAACAATTCTGGTCCACTCTTCTAGGCGCCAACCAGACTCCTTCGTTGGGATATGTCTCAGAGGATGTGGTGTCTTTTGCATTTGGAATTAGCTTGATGTAATGATTTCTGGGTTTTACATATTTATTACCATTGTCCGTGCTCCTTCTGGTCTTGTAACCACTTCTACCCAGCCTGCCTCCCTCCAGGGAGAACCAGAGGCAGTCATGGAGGCAGCTGGGGGAGGGGAAGCTCTCCCTGGCTTACAACTGAGCAGGCGGGGTTCAAATCATGACTCCCTCAGCCACTTATTTACTCCAATAAAGATTTACTGCAGCCAGGGCCAGGCCCTGTGCTGATGGACAGGATGTGGAGATGAATGAAAAAGTCTCTCTCTTGAGATCTTGCCTGCTATGGTGGCCCACCTGTAGCCATCAGCAAGACCCTGCTTGGTACCTGGGGGGCTCTGCTGGAGATGCCAGGAAGGCAGCTCAGGTCACAGGGAAGACAGCACTCAAGCTGGGCCTTAAACAGGGAGGAATAGGCATTTGCCAAGCTCTGTGATGGAAAGTAACCTATTCCACCCCCTCTTGAGTCTCAGTTTCTTCATCTGTGAGATGGGGATTATAATATGTGCGTGAAGCATCACAGCTCTAGACACATCAGCACCCCTTTCAGAGTGCTTCATACTGTTATTGGGAGCAGGCCTTGGGCTCCCCTGCTCCCATTTTTAATTCCAGTTCTTTTAAAACTTGATTTTATAGGACATGGAGTATACTGATATTTTCATGGTTTTTGTTGTTGTTGTTCAGACCAAGGAAATGATAGAAAACATTCTAAGGGATCTCAGAAGAAAAGTTAGAGAAACAAACATGGTTTTTATAAGGAGCATGTGGGGTCAGAAAATGTCCACAGGACAGCTACAAGCAGGAAAGCGATTTGGGGACCACAGGCATCGGTCTGAGAGCAGCCTTGGGTCCTGCAATGTCTTTGCTTGTCTCTGATCAAGAACTGTGACCTTGGCTCATAATTAAAAGGCAAGGGGGGGCGGGGGATAAATACGGAGACTGTTCTAGTTAGGATGGTAGCAGCGATAATACTGGGGAGGAAAAAATCCTGCGAGTTGACTAAAATGGCCTTAGACCTGGTTAAACCCCTGGCTTGGCCTCTTTTGGATGTAGATGGTAGAACTTTAACTTGGGTAAAAAAAAGGCATGAGGGAGAATTTCTTCGCTCACATAGCTGAGAACCCTGAGGCTTCCCTTGCTACAGCCATGGCTGGATTCAGGAGCTCAAATGATGTTGTCTCATCTCTCACTGATCACTGTTAGGCTTGGCTTGGCTTGCCTGTTAGTTTTTATTTCAAACATTCTCTTGCTTTAGAGGCAAGAGATTCTATTCTCTTGCAGTAGAGGCATAAGGCCTGTGTGGTCTTTAGAGCTTAAAGTTGAGTCTCCACCCATGGTGTCTGTGCATCAGCTCTCAGGCGGGACCACTTGGTGCAGTTTGGCTACATCTGGGCCACCCTGAACCCATCACTGTTACCAGACGATGGGGCCTTCAGTTGGCCAGACAGAGGTCACATGCCCACCCCGTGGTTGGATGGGGGTTGGCAAGATCAGCTTCATTGTGAAGAAGGATTTTTACCTCCCATTCGCAATGGGGTAGAACAGACAAACATGAAAACAAGTGGTCAGTGGTGGGGTGGAGGGTGCCAGGAAGATTAAAGGACTACAGAAGATTGGTAAGGGGAGGGAAGAAGCTGGGTATCAGGGAAGGCTTCACTTTGGTGCCCATGGCAGAGCTGAGGCTATAAAGGCAAGGAGGGTGTCCCCAGCAAACTGACCCTTAGGGTGTGTTGGCTCCTGTTGGACATGGCTCTGGGTATAGAAGGTCAGAGGGGGCTGTGTGGAGGGGGTCTCATGGGGGAGATGTGGAGCCGAGCTGCTTCCTTCCCTGCCTCCCAGGAGTCTCTGAGGCATGTGTCTGAGATGGAGAGCATCCCAGGCAGCAGGCAGCTGGGCCAAAGCCGATGAGAGCTCTGTATCTTTGGGTCCAGCATCTGAGAGCCCATTTTCCAGGTGTGAGTTTCTCTGTCTCCACAGCCCTGGTCAAAGACATCTGCCCTTGGCAAGCTCAAGCCCTGAGTGAAGACATTATTGGAATTATTTTCCCACTTCCTCGATGATCAGCCTCTTTCTTCTTTTACTGAAATTTTAATGCAAGATAATTATAAGTGAACTACTTTGATAAGTGGTTTATACTTTTGAAAATGCTGTTACACCCATGATCTTATGCTCCTTTCACAGACGAGGGAATTACGGCTTGGGGTTGTTGTGATTTGACCAAAGCCACAGAGTTGAGAAAAGTGGCCCAATCCTTCCCTCTGTTCTCTCCCCACTGCCCTCCCTCCTGTCCTTCCTACCACGCGTCAGTGTATCTATGACATCTTGGGATACCAGCCCCCAGTCCACAGGTCCCTGAGTTCACAGGCCAGGGAGGAGGATACCGTGACAAGTAAATGTTAATGTTGGCTAGACAATCTGGAATTCTGGGCACGGAGTTTCATCTTCCACATGTGGAGGTCAGGAAGTAGATTCTTTGATCCATTCCTTGTATCCAGGTTATGAAACCCAAGGCACAACTTCCCAGCACGCTCTCCTCAGGGGTGAGGAGACACTGAGAGGAAATCCTCTTCTTGGATGAGCCGCATCCTTTGCTGGAAGCTGACCTGACGCCACATGGGTGCATGCGCACGCACGCACGCGTGCATATGTGCGTGTGTGTGTGTGTGTGTGTGTGTGTGTGAGAGAGAGAAGTCCTGGTGGAGCATGGCAGGGGGAGGAGGTAAGGCCTTGCAGCCTATCCAAAGCCCATGGTCAGGTACTCAGGTGTGGGAGCCTGCTTCCAGCCCCTGAGCCTGAGCTGCTTGTGTTCCGTGGAGGAGATTACAGAGCTTAATGATTAGCTTCTCCAAGCTGCAGCTGATGCCAGCCTCTACCCCCTTTACACCTAATTAGTCTCATTAATGAGCTCCTCTGCTCTCCATAGAGAGACTTTCCTCTTTGGAATAAGAGGCAAAAATACCTTGCCCAGGTAGATTGCTGAAGCCTTTAATTATTGCCCACACCTGCTAAGCCTTGTGACTCACACCCAGTGATAGTGCTGAGCTGAAATGGGGCTTGTTTATAAGCACGAGCAGATTTTAACTCCTTCAACACCAAAGAGGCTTTTGATTTCAAGAGACACGTCTCCCCAAGACTTGTCACTTGCTCATTTCAAGTGCACCAGGCTCTGCGCTTCCCATGGGGCATCCTGAGAAAGGAAAGGCTCCTGCCCTTAGGGAGTTCCCAATCTAGTTAGAGGAACAGGCAGGAAACTGTGGCGACAATTACAATAGCTGCCGTTTTCCACATGCCTGCCATGGTCTCCTGTAATCCTTGAAATGAAACTTTGAGGCAGACATTACCATGTCTGTGTTACAGGAGAGGAAATGGGGGCAGAGCAGTGGTGTCGCCTGCCCCAGGTGACACAGGAGGGAAGGTATGGAGCTGAACAGGACCAAGGCTGCGGGTCACTACAGCCAGTGAGCTCCCTGCTCTTGCCCAGGGTCTCCCTCCTGCACCACACCGTGCACTGTGGGAAGCTCGTGCGCGAGACTGGGAGGGGGCAGGAGTCACAGTCAGGCAGGTGGATGATGTGAGCAAGAACCATCCAAGCAGAAGGACCCTGGGCAAAGACTCAGTGGTGAGAGCACGTCCTGTATATTCACAGACCTGAAGGCGCTTGGTACTGTTGCAGAGTAGGGAGCAGGGACAGGGGTTCAGTGAGGCAAGAAGGGAAGGGAGGGGCCCGAGCAGGAGGCCTTCAAATGCAGGGTGAAGACTTTGGCCCTCCTGACCACTGCACCTTCCCCAAGACCTAGAAAGCACCCAGTACATTAGTAGGTTGTCAGTCAATGTTGGTGAGTCGAGAGACAGCCACCCTGAAGTTAGGACCATCACTGATTAAAGGAAGGGGACGGACAGTGTCAGAGGGCTGGCTGGAGGAACCCTCAGGTGGGGAACCCTCTTCTCGTGCCCTGGTGGGTCAGAGGACACTGGGATCAGAACATCAATTCCTCACCACAGCCCTTTGCCTCCACCTGAGCGATTTTGCTGTAAGTTGCCCAGGGGCTTGGGAGTCAGGGTGGGATTCAAACCCAGGTCCCTCTGTCTGCAGAAACCGAGCTCTCTCCCTTCACCGTGTTGCCCACTAGATAGAGGTTTACTAGATGGCCAGGGACACACAGAGTTTTCTGGCATGGGCTCCTTGGGCACTGGATAGAGAGCTTTTAGGATAGGCACGCAGGCTTCCCAAAGACCAGAGGTGCCAACTCCACAGAACCAAGTCACTATGACCAGATTTAGACAAGTTTTTAAATGAATTAAGTAATAGCTTACATTGGATAACCACAAGTACTAGGAGATAACCAGTTTGCTATGTGGTCCCAGGAGACAGAATGAATAGGATTGTAATAACAGTTACCAGCCACTGAGTCTTCATCACACGTCTCGCCGTGAGTCAGGCATAAAATCTGTCTGTTCCCCTGACAGCACTGCGAGGTAGGTTATATTATGTCCATTTTGCAAACAACAAAATGAGGCTTGGTTAGCTTAAAAACATTCCCACAGTCAAGTGAATAGTGAACAACAGAGCCCAGATCCCCCCCCCAGCCCACTCTGGAGCCCGAGCCACCCAGAACACACCCTCCCTCAGAAGCCATCAGAATGGCACATTGGTCAACCCAGGACACTTCCTTCACAACAGGTGGAGCCCAGGAGAGACTCCAATAAACACCAGTTTTCAAGCATCGGGTTGACTATGAGCTGGGGAACCCACAGAGCCCCAGGTCCTAGGCTGGTAAGCCCTGGCCTTCTAGATAGAGTCTGCACACAGAAGCAGCAAGCAAGGTCCAGCCTTTGCTGTACTTGGAACTAATTTGTTGAGTTCCTGGAGGCCGCCTGGGGGGTCATCAGCAGCATATGGAGGGGCTAAGCAACCCCACAGCCATCCACTCACCAGCGACTCTGGAGCACCTTCCATGTGCCCAGCCCTGCCCTTGGGATTGGGGGTTTAGTAGTGAGCAAAATACAATCCTGACTCAAGGCCTCTGCTGGACTCTCAGAAGGGTGGGGAGGGGTGGGGCTGGGGTTGGTGTAGGGGGAACTGTGCAGATTTGGGACAGGCTTCTTAAAGGCATCATTTCTTGAGCTGGGTCCTAATGGATGAGTACACAGTTGCCAGGTCAAGGGAATGATCAACAGCATGTGCAATGTTTGTGTTAAAGAAAAATAATGTTCATACTGGGTTCCGACCACGTGCCAGGTCTTTCATCCTCACAACACCCCCATGAGGCTGGTAGCATCAGCTCCATTTTCTTGGGGAAGAAATTTGCCTCAGACTGGCCCAAGTTCACTTGGCGTAAAGGTACAAGAGCCAGTCTGCACCATGCCTGCTGGCTGTCTCAGCAGGAACACAGCACCTGCCACAAAGGACAGGCGCTTCATACTCCCCAGGGAGGGGATCTGCTCAGGAAGCTTTGCTGAGGTCCGGCTCAGCTTCCTAAGCGGACAGGTCTCTTCTGAGCAGGAACACAGCACCTGCCACAAAGGACAGGCACTTCACACTCCCCAGGGAGGGGATCTGCTCAGGAAGCTTTGCTGAGGTCCGGCTCAGCTTCCTAAGCTGACAGGTCTCTTCTGAGCAGGAACACAGAACCTGCCGCAAAGGACAGGCACTTCACACTCCCCAGGGAGGGGATCTGCTCAGGAAGCTTTGCTGAGGTCTTGCTCAGTTTCCTAAGCTGACAGTTCTCTTCTGAGCAGGAACAAAGAAGCATAATCAGCTTCAGCTACCGTGTGCCCCCTCCAGGAAGCCCTCCCTGATCACCCTCCTCTGGCAAATAGCAGGGTCAGTGATGTCTGCCGCAAACTTGTTCTAGTCATGAGCTGGTGGGAGGGTGGCTGGTAGACACTGACGCCCACACCCCACTTCCTTACTTGGGTTTCTTCATCTCTCAGAAGCTCAGACTCGTCACTTTTACAACAGGAATAATAATGGGCAAAAGCTGAACCAGTAAGACTGCCTTGCACAGTCCCTGGCACAGATGGGCAGTCAGTTAGACGTGTGCTTTCTTCCTGTTGCTTAGATTCCCCGCCCCCCATTTCGTTCTCCCACTCCCTTGGCCTTGCTTTCCCTTCTTCCTGTGCATCCTCGCTTTTCTGGTCGGTTTCTAGGTAGTTGTTATCCTGCTTTCACCATCTCCACCAACTAATAGCGGCTGTTTAGCTCACCCATGCATATTTTACCCTCATAATTTTTCCTCCTGAATCAGCCTTTGCAGATTCTAATCACCTCGCGTTCTCTTCCCTGAATTCCCTCCAATTTAGAGATTCAAAAGAGGCGCTTCTCTGCATGAACATGCTGTGATTCAATTTGAAAATAAATTTCTCCTGGCAGCAGCCATCTTTCTGAAAAGTGACATTTAAGACTGACAGTGGACAAGATTGTAAACAGGTTTCCAATAAGAAAAAAAAAGTCAGCGTTAAGTACATTCTATGAATTTTTTTAAACAATGTGTGCACGTGTGTGTGTGCGTGTCTATAATTGCAGCCTTGCTGTGCAGCCGTCTGCTCCAGGAAAAATTCTGGGATGGTGTGGGTCTGTTTCGAACTATCTTGGTATTCTTTTACTTTTCAGAAAGCAGCTTCATTTCATGGGACTTACCCCCGTACAGGACTGTAGACAGTTCATTCATTCTTTCATTCATTTATTCAGCACACAGGTGTTCAGTGCTACTTGTGTGCCAGGCTGTGTAAGCAGGGAACTGTATGAGGTGATAGAGGTTGCCTTGGGGTGCCATGGGAGCCCACAGAAGTTCCAGAAAGGGGGGGCCCTGGGGACAGGGGTGACTCCTACAAGCCATGACACCTCAGCTTGGCCTTGTAGGATGAGTAGGAGTTAGCCTGATGAGGAAGGGAGGAACGAGAAGAGTGGGGTGGTCTGAAACAGTGTGGTTGGTGCAGGGGAGCTGCAGGCAGTTTGTGGTGATCGAGACTTCCAGTCTGCAGGGGTAAGTGTTGGAGGTTTGGCTGGAGGAGCCTTTGGGGCATTCACATGCCGACAGAGAGGAGCCTTGGAGCCCTCACGGGGGCAGCAAGAAGGATAGTGCTTTGAGTGGGTGTGATGTGGCTAGATGGTGGAAGTGGCATGTTAGGAAGATCCCTCCGGATGGTGGTCAGCAGGAAAGGGCGCGGAGAGCCTGGAAGCAGGGCCCAGGGAGGCGACAGGAGGCGAGAACCAACCAGCACAGCCTCCCAGGGTCAGAGGGAGGGCTCAGGGGACTGGGTGTTTAGAAGTAAAGTCACCCTGCAGCAGGAAATCTGTTACCTTGTGTTTCTCTTAAAACAACTTTGTTCCTAAGTGACTCAGATTACCAGCTCTCTTTTTCTATCTGTCCTGACACAGGGAATGTGCTGCTAGTAAAACAATTCAGGTGAGACTTGCTTTCCCCATTCATTACTAAATAAAAGCTCTTTCCAGGGGTTCTTGGGGTGGTCTTTTAACAGTCCCCCTGGCTGGAACCTCAGATTACCCTGCAGTGATCTTCTAAAGGAAGCAAGAAGTGAGAGGTTCTCAGTGTACCACCAGAACAAGAGGGAGAATCTTTTGGTCCCTGTGGAGAGGTTATTGGCAAAAAGGCCTTTGGAGTCCTGACGGGGCAGACAGCCCAATAGGCAGTGAAAGGCCTGGAACTGTCCAGTCAAAACTCTGTCAAACACGTGCTTTCTTTAGGCAGCTTCTCCCATCCTTCTGCCATACTTACCAGCCCCAACTAGCGCTGGGGCAGAGGGAAGGGAGGACTCAGCAGACAGCCTGTTGCAGGGCAAATGAAATCCCAAAGTCACCTTTCAGGGCCACACGAGCATTATATAAGGTAGTGATTGGGGAGCCACCTTCAAAGCTGAAAGATTTCCCAAGTGAAGACAGTTAAGCTGGTTGCTAGTAATCTATGAACCAGTCTGATGAGGGGCAGGGTTGAAAAGAATGGCTGGAATGAAATTTGGAAGTCATCTTGGGATTTCAGTTTTCTGTGTAGTTCCTCTCCTCCAGAGCAAGTGAGATTTGATGATGTTGGTGACCTTTTACAAGGTGGCGGAAGAAGGAACCCAGCCTTTGCACTTAAGATGTGCGCAGGTGGGAACCGCCTCCCGCCATCTACCTGTGATACGGTCTTGGGTGAGTCGCTTGACCTTTCAGAGATTTATTTCCAGATCTGTCAAAAGAGGGTAGATGCCTTCATGTGCCCACCACATATATGTTGCGGGGGTAGGGGCAGTGATCTCCCTACACTCTGAAGGGAGAGAGACTGACCAGGTTAGCCATTACTATGCCAGTGCCTGGCTCAGAGTAGATGTGCAATAAATAGTTTGTTTTTTTCACTTACAACTCACTTTTACTACTTCCCTATCACTAGATCAGCAATAAACTGGATAATACAATGTCATGTTTGGTGTCTCCTCAAAACTAGTTGATTGTAGAATAACACATCCTGCCTGCCACCACCTTTGCCCCATGAAGCCTAATATTTCATGTTCCTCTGTGGGTTTTCCCCCCAATATTTTGTTTAAAATGTTTCAATAAAAATTGAAAGAATTTTGCAGTGAATACACACATACCTACCAACTAGACTGTGCCATTAACATCTTACCATGTCTTCTGCATCAGGCATCTTTCTGTCTCTCACTACACCTATTTTTGATGCATTTTCAGAGTAAGTTGCAGATACCAGTATATTCTGAGTGGCTTCAGTCGTGTCCAACTCTTTGTGACCCCATGGCTCTAGCCTGCCAGGCTCCTCTGTCCATGGGATTCTCCAGGCAAGAATACTGGAGGGGGTTGCCGTGCCCACCTCCAGGGAATCTTCCCAACCCAGGGACTGAGCCCACATCTCTTTCATCTCCCTTATTAGCAGGCAGGTTCTTTACTACTAGCGACTACCTGGGAAGCCCAGATATCAGTACTGCTACTGCTACTGCTACTGCTGCTAAGTCGCTTGAATCGTGTCTGACTCCGTGCGACCCCATAGACGGCAGCCCACCAGGCTCCCCCGTCCCTGGTATTCTCCAGGCAAGAACACTGGAGTGGGTTGCCATTTCCTTCTCCAATGCATGAAAGTGAAAAGTGAAAGTGAAGTCACTCAGTTGTGTCCGACTTCGCGACCCCATGGACTACAGCCTATCAGGCTCCTCCATCCATGGGATTTTCCAGGCAAGAGTACTGGAATGGGTTGCCGTTGCCTTCTCTGAGAGATATCAGTATAGTTTCCTCTAAATAATTCAGCATGTTAACTGCTAACTGGAATACTGTTTGTGAATAGCAGACACTCAGCGAGTGTTTACTGCTATTATTACTACTACTATTACTATTATTAAGGAAAGAAGGACAGTCACAGTGATCTGATATTCTGGAAGAAAAGACACCTGCCTGCCCCTGTTGGAAGGGGCCTGCCATTACCTGGGAACTGAACTGTCCTTTAGTTTGTGGACTAAGAAATGGCTGAAGTCACAGCCACTGTAGTGCCCTGGCACAGACTGCAGCCCATCCCCTTGATGCCCATCCCCTTGACAGCCTCCAGAAGCCTTTGGAAGACTTAATAACTCAACTGTGACAGTGGAGGTTGAGACTTGCACAAGGAATTTCTACAGAGAGAGGACGGCTTTGGTTATCTGGGCTGAGTCCCTCCCAAGTCCTGCTGGGTCAGATGCAGTCCCACCCTCTTCCCTCAGCTTTGTCTATTACAGTAGGGACTTGGGACACCAGAGCTTCCCCAGGGGCTCAATGGTAAAGAATCCACCTGCAGTGCAGGAAATGCAGGTTTGATCCCTGGGTCAGAAAGATCCCCTGGAAAAGGAAATGGCAATCCACTCCAGTATTCTTGCCTGGGAAATCCCATGGACAGGGAACATTGGCAGGCTACAGTCCACGGGGTCACAAAAGAGTTGGACAAGACTTTGGGACTTAACAACACCCTTGGGACATAGAGATCAGGAGCTGGAAGATCATGAATCCAGGTTCTAGAAAGTCAGAGTTTGGGGGCCCTGACCCATTGAATGTCTTAGCCTTACATAGAACTGTTATTGTCCACACGTCCCAGCAAAAGAGCTCAGGTATAAAGACCCATCTGAAGACCTTCTCTTTTCCAAAAACTACATGGGGTCATAGCAACAGGTACTTTGAAGTAAACAACTAGGGAGAAATAGAAGTAGTCTACTAGGAGGATTTGGGAAGCAGTTTAGTGTATGAGGAGTCTTACATCCATTTAATCCTCACATCCATCTTGTGGAGCAGGAATTTGCTATTGTGTGCTGCCTGGCTACATAGCAGGAGATATAGGAGCAAGCCAAGCTTGGCCTCCAGTCTCAGTCCCACCCCTCACTCAGAAATGGCCTCAAGTTGGTTATCACCCTTTCCTGCCCTCATTTTCTTTGTCTGAAAATGGAGGGTGTGATGATCGCATCTTCCTTGGGATGTTGTGAGATATGCTATCTAAAAGCACTTGGACATTTGATGAATGCATCCATCACCTGCTCCAGAAGGTTCTTCCCTGAGCACTGAGGACACAATGGTAGAGAAGAGGAGCAGAGCAACTGTCCCCTTGCTGCTTACAGTCTAGGTCTGGCACAGACCTGAGCCAGGCCACCTGGGCATCAGATCCTGCCTGTGTGAACCTAGAAAAGTTAACTCATTTCTGTGCCTCCATTGCCCACCTCATGGGGCTGTTACAAGGATTAAATGAGGAAAAATAAATAAATGAGGACATACACATAAAACGCTTAGAAAGTTCTCTGTGCTTACATGTGGTAAACACATGTAAGTGTCTACTACTCTTGTAGTAGTAGGAACCCCACCCAGGTTCCCAAATGCATTAGAATCATCTGAGCAGCTTTGTAAAGGTCTGAGCCACAGCGTAGGAATCTGCCTTTAAAAGACCATCCCTAGGTGAGTCTTCTTGCGATACCAGACATAGGAACCATTATCAAAATGATCAACCAATGTTAGCTTCCCATACGAGTGAGGAAACCGAGACATAGAGCCGGGGTGGGGGGCATGCCCAAGGGGACACAAGTAGTAAAGCTCTAGAAGCAGAACAGACCTGTGATCCCCACCTCCAGGCTCCTGGGCAGATCCTTGGCCCCCGCAATCAGCTGGCCAGCATGCTGGACCCTGAACAAAATCAGGGTTCTCTGCACCACTGTGATCATTTTTCATGGTAAAGTGCCCAGTAGAACTGAATCGACTATTTGGTCTGGTGATGATCATCTCTCTCTCAGATAGGAAAATCCCTGTATCTTACATATTGAAACACTTCCCAACTCTTTTAACTAGGAATTGGCCCAAGTGTTTAGAGTCCTCCCACTCCAGTACTCTTGCTTGGAAAATCCCATGGGCGGAAGAGCCTGGTAGGCTGCAGTCCATGGGGTCACGTTGAGTCGGACATGACTGAGTGACTTCACTTTCACTTTTCACTTTCATGCATTGGAGAAGGAAATGGCAACCCACTCCAGTGTTCTTGCCTGGAGAATCCCAGGGACAGGGGAGCCTGGTGGGCTGCCGTCTATGGGGTCGCACAGAGTCGGACATGACTGAAGTGATTTAGCAGTAGCAGTAGCAGTCATTAAATAACTCCCTGGAGGAGGTATGTAAGAAGTTGTCTCCCCGCATAGGCTCTTTGCCTGCATATGTAGGTACAGGAATATTCATGCCACTCTATCCAGGCGACTCTTATAATTAATATTTACTTAAAACAATCATTAGTCTCTGCTGGGCGACATTAAACCCACGTTAGCAGTATTTTTAGCCAGGCCTTCCCCACACCTGCGACGGCAGGCATGTGTGGCAGCGGGAAGCCCTGCGGTGCTTTATAAATAAGCCTCTGTGCACCTGGACAAGCCCGCCGCGCACGCCACTCAGGCAGCAGGCTGGGCCGGGTTGCCATGCTGGTGGGATCCCAAAGCAGCCCACACCTCTGGTCCCGGTCCTCACTTCACTTTGTCACTTTATGCCTTGTCCATCAAAAAGGAAACTCATTTCTTTTGAGACAGTGTGGCATATGTACCCCAGGTTAGACCCACATAAAAGGTGTAATTTTTGCCAAAAGAGTTGAGGATTTCTCCAGTAAGAGAGGGGAGAATCATGATGGCCTTTATTAACTGCTTTACATTCACTGTTCCCTGTAAACCACACAGCAGCATGCCAGATAGGTCCTATCCTCCTCCTTTTCCAGAAGAGGAAACTGAGGCTCAGAAAAGATGAGTGGCCTTTCCCAAGGCCACACAGCCAGGAAGGGTGCCTCCAGTCCACTCTAACTGAACCCACACTTTCTACTACTCTTCCTTATCCTCAGTCTTACTTGATTCTGTTAAATGATCAGGAAGAAAGAAGAGAAACCTTTACTGAGTGCCTATATATGTTGTCATTATATTGAATTAGGTCACTAGTGGTAAAAATGATTATTCCCATTTAATGGATAAAGAACCTGCGGCTCTAGAGAACTCTAAGTTGCTTCCTAAAGATCACACATCAGAGCCAGAATTCAAACCCAACCTGACTCTCCAACACTAGATGTTTTCCCCCCTCACCAAAGACATAATAAGAAATTTGCCATATACCTGGGTAATTAGGTTTCATATAGAACCTAAGATTTTTTTTGGGGGGGTCACTTTTCTGTCATTCTTTGTCCTTTTTTTTTAATGAGCTTTCTCCTAAAATTTTTGAGGTTTATAAAGAACTTTTATCCTGGTAAAAAAAATTTTTATAGGATTTTGTTATTTTCAGGGATCTTCTATAATTATTTACTTTGATCTTTGAAATAACCCCGTGAAAGTAGATATTACAAAGCCCATTTTGCAGAGAAGTAAATCGAGCTGAGAGAGGCCCAGGGCATGCCCAGGTGAGTACCTGGCCTGGCAGGAGCTCAGCCACAAACCCCTTGTTCTCCCCACACTTGCTCAACATTGCCCTTGATCCAGGATCTGTTTAGTGGGACCTAAAGACTGAGGAATTTAGACACTTTAATAGTGAAGAAAGAGATTGGAAGGGGGAGGAGCCTTGCAGCAGCAGAGCCCAGCAGAGAGGACCCCTTCATTAAAGGTGGTGACATTTCCTCGCTCACAGGAGCAGGCCGGAAGTTGTGATGGTCGGAGAACTACAGAAATAGCAGCTTTCACACTGATTCCTACATGGGAGGAACTGGTGGTTCCAGGGCAGATAAGAATGACTTTACAAGATGAAAATGATCAGTGAGGGCACGCAGGTCTGGAGGGGAGTGGAGTTGGCATTTTTTGGCCCTGCAAATAGCTGCCCATCTGCTCTCTGTCAGAATATGTTAGGAGTGCATCTGGATTGCTGCCCCCAAGTCTCGGCTCCAGGCTGGTCATGTGGTTGTCTCCACGACAACTCCAGGAGCGGTGTAAACTGCTGCGCTTTGAGCCAGATGCTGCTCTGCACATGTGGTCTAATTAGACAGTGTTCCCAGCCTCCCGCCTCCCTTTGCTACCCCTCCCAGCACACACACCACGTTCTCTCTTCCCTTCCTCTCGCTCACCCTCACGCTCGCATCCTCAGTCTGTCTGTCTCGCTCTCCACCCCGTTGGCCTCTTTCTCGGAAGTGTTCCTGTAGCCTTATCTGCCGTGAATAATTCATTCAACAAGCATCGGAGTGCCTGTGCTGACCTAGGCAGTGTGCTAGGAACAGGAGATGCAGAGCCACGTAAGACTCCACCCGGGCCCACGAGGCGTCCGCATCTAGTGAGGAAACGCCTGGGCGGCCAGGAGTACAGAAACGGCAGGAAGGGCTACAGTGGGAGGGCGCAGGGGCTGTGGAACCCAGAGCAGGGACGCCTCACCCAGCCAAGGCAGGAAGAAAGAAGGCGGGGGTGTCCCAGGGCAGCTGTCCCCACTTAATCCATGAAGGAAGGGCGAGGAGGGGGGACTTCCGCCCGCAGCCTGGCCCGTAGCGGGTGGATTTGAAGATGAAGCTCTGAGAAAATGAAGCCCTTCTTTCCCTGTGAATGAAGTCTGCTCCTCGGACAGGGGAGGCTCAGCTCAGGGCTGGGTGGGTTGCTCAGGGGCAAGCTGCTGGCACGTGCTGAGTAAATTATTTTCTGCACCTTTCTTGGCAGTTGTGTATTATAGGGGCCCAGCATTCACCACTCCTCAGATCTCTGGCTCTCAAGAAGAGAGGTGGCATCTCTGTCTCACTCACTCCTGTGGCGTGCCCCTCGAGCCCAAGGGACAGCACCTCCTCGCTGCTCACTCCTTGTCGCCGCCCCACTCCTCTGCTCCTGGCCCCTCTGCTTTGCCATCTAGCGAACGCCTGCCCTTCCTTGGAGCTTGCTTTGTGTATCAGTGCTGCTGTTCGCCCACCCTCCCCACCATGTGGGCTTTCTTGGAGCTCCCCGCCGCTGTGCCCTGCATAGTCACCCTGTCTGTGCTCTCACAGTTCACCCCCCACACAGCCCCCATAACAGGTATTTGTTGAGGGAAAGATACAGAAGGACCCACACAAAATGAAGCACCCAGCTCTCAAAGGGCATCTGAAAAGAGCTGTTAGGACCTGAACTGCCTTTGTGCAACTGCTCTGTGCCCCTCAGAATTGGCACCTAGGCAAATATGGTATCATCTCAAACCTCTCGATATGAAGTAGGTAATATCCCCAATTTACAGATGAGGAAACAGGCTCCCAGAGGCTCACTGGCTTCCCCATTCACAGGGCTCTGGGCTGCTCTGAGCCTCTCTCGAGTCCCCAGACAGTACGTAATCCCCATCTAGAGACTCTCACGTGAGAAAGGGCTCATGTGTGAGAAATCATCTTTGTCTCAAGTCCCCCCAGAAACCCAGAGTGGGAAAGAGTTTGGGCAACTAAGCATGCTCTGAGTGCACTGGTGTGTTGCAGGAAGAGCCTATCTGGGCTTTGGGGACAGACAGAAAGGGCTTCAAATACAGCCCTGGCTCTTTGCAGCGCTGTGGCCTTGGGCAAGTCGTGTCCCTCTGCAAGATGAGGATAAAGAGCCTCTCTTGGTAGTGTTGTTGTGCAGATCCAGCCTTCAAGACGGTTCCACGTGCCCGCCGCACCCAGCCCAGGGAGGGGCTCCACAGAGGTCTCTGTGGGCGTTATCTTTTTCTTGTTGCTCTGCATCATGGTCCTGACCCCACTGACCCGATGTGTGTCCTGGACAGGGAGTGCACATCACAGGCCCTGAAGTAAGTCACAGGAAGCACACTCTGGGCAGAGAACAACCATTATTTGGGGTAGAAAACCAATATTTTTTAGCCCCTCTAGGAGTCAAGGCTTGAGTTTGATTTTATGTGAATCACCTGTTGATCCCCGCATAGCCCCATGAGGTAAGACATGTATCTTCCATTTGGGGAATAAGAAAGCTGTCTCCGAGAGCTCAGGACCTTCCACCGTGGGGAAAGTGGCAGAGCTGTTGTTCCCTGTTCCCAGCTGTGCATGAAGAGCTGTGCACAGAAACACACTCGCTGTGGGGGGCTTGAGTGACCTTGTAGAGAAAGATCTTTCAAAGAGTGACCTGGATGGGTGTCTAGAAACAGTACATGTTAACATTTGAAAGTACCTTGAAGATTTTCTAGCCCAGTCCCTTTCCATTTCATAGATGAATAAATTGAAGGCCAGACAAGGAGAAGGAGTCAAAGCCAAGCTGAGCATCTCGGCTCTTCTCCTTGTCCCCTTTCCCCTTCACAATGCTGCCATTTGCTCATGACTAAAAACTTGCTGCCAGAGCCTCCTGGGCAGCACACTCCATCCAGACACCAGAGGTTGGCCCTGAATAAGTGACATTTGGGAGAGGGCTGGTCATGTGTCTGTGACCCTGTGAGTGAGCCCAATAATCCAGCATGTGGACAGTGCTGTGAATGAGCTCCCTGGGGGCCGTGTCACCAAGGACTGGTGTGTCGTAGGTGAGGTCTGTCTGTCTTCCCCTCACTTAACTCAGAGCTGGGATTTCTCCTCTCTACAGACTTATTTTGTGCTGCTCCAGTTTTATTTTCATGTGGTTTAAAAGCCTTTTGATCTGTGGGTCCCACATTCCCATGGCCACAGCTAACGCTGGTCCTCCTTCTGGTCGCTCTTCAGGTTGGTTTGCTTTTCATCCAGGGGACCACCAGGCCCTCCAAACCCACCCCCTCTCCAGTATGTGCTCTTGAACTGTCTTCTCCTCACTCTCAGGAAACAACATCCTCATCTCTAGTCAGTTTGGCACATCCTTTCCTGGGACTTTGGAATGTAAGGGTCACTGTTAAAACCGAGAATGTGGCGCTCAGTGACAACGAGGCCCACCAGTGGCTGAGCAGGTGTTTGACGGTGAGATCTTGGCGTGTCCCTGTGTGGTTCCCTACTGGGGACAGCGTAGCAGTTCACTCAATGAGGGCTGGTCACCAGCTGTCACTAACCCAGCCGCTGCTCCTGGGACCTGCCGATGTCATGGTATGAGTGCTCAGAGGATGAGGGTGGGAATTGTCTCTGGCATGTTGGTAAGAAAACAGGCTCCAGAGCTGGATGGCTCCTGCCAGCCCAGGGTGGAGCCCAAACTCACTCATCTCTCCAGAGCCCACCCTTCCTCACCACCTCTACTCCATCACCCCAAATTGCCGAAGCAGCACCTGTGGCAGTTGCTACGTCAAATACTATCTCTGTATTTGAGAGATACAAATACTGTGTTATATTTTAAATAATACTGTGTCACATGAGTCCAGGGCCAGACAGACTTGGCTTCAGAATCCAGCTCTGAAGTCAGTGGCCAGAGGCCAGTGGCTTCACCCCTCTGAGCCTCAGTAGCTATATCTGTCAAATGGAGGTCTCGGCGACACCTGCCTCACAGGTGGCCTTGGAGAGTGAGATAATGCACAGGAGAGCACCCAGTGCAGGCGGCGCTCAGTGAGAGGCCTCTGTTTAATCACAGCACCTGCTTTCCCATCGAGCTGCCACCATCTGCATTTCTTATGGGAAGGAAATCTTAAGCTGGTATGCACGCAGACCCCCTTCATCGTGTCTCCTCGGCTTCCGCAGCCTCCTGGCTCATCTGCTAATCAGAATTTCCTGACTTCCCCCTGTTTATCTCGGTTAATGCAGAAGGCAGGGGCTGCTGGCACAGAGGAGCTGGGCGTGGGCCGCGCGCCTGTGATTTGAATGTCTTTACTGTAATCTAGCGAGAGTGTGTGGGGTCTCCTGTCAATACCAAGCGGCGGGCCTGCCCGAATGGGCAAATACTGTCAGCCCGGCTGTCTCTGGCCCTGCAAATCATCTGAGAAGCTCTCGTCAGGCACCCACATTTCCCCGACTGAAATCATCCCAACAGTGAGCCGCCTTCACAGGGACACATTGATTCTTTGTTTAGGGCTTATTATAGTCACAGGGGCCCAGCCTGGGAGGCTGTCCCTGACGCACCTGGGCTACCACATGTGTGGTTCAAAAGACTGTCTTGGTCCTCTCATCCCCCAACGTGGCTCGGCCCAGCCCCACCAGAGCCACGACTGTGGCTGTGCTGCGACCACCTTCCCACCACCCTCCACCCCTGGTGGCCCTCAGGCATGTACCACCATGTGCCTCTGAGGGTGCGGGGAGAGCTGATTGCACTTGGGAGTCATTCAGACCCACCAGCTCTGGAACCTCGAGCAGAGCATTTCATCAGCCGAGGCGCCCTTTCCTCATCTGTACAGTGGGAGTCATTCATGGGTGCCCACGATTCTGGTGAGGATTCCGGGAGGGGAAGGTATTAACACATGTTGGTCCAGAGCAAGTACTCAACCAACCTCAGCCTCCTCACCCTATACTGCTTCTGGCTAACCTGAATCGGCTGGAGTCTAATCCTTCCGTCCCAACTCTCCCTCCCTCCTTCCCTGCCTCCCAGGAGTAAGTAGCTCAGACAGTAAAGCGTCTGTCTACATTGCGGGAGACCCGGGTGCAAGAACTGGGTTGGGAAGATCCCCTGGAGAAGGAAATGGCAATCCACTCCAGTACTATTGCCTGGAAAACCCATGGACTGAGGAGCCTGGCAGGCTGCAGTCTATGGGGTCGCAAAGAGTCAGACACGACTGAGCGACTTCAGTTCACTTCTTGAGGCTGGACACCATCCTCAGCCTTTTCTATGTCTGCTGGGAACTCACCGAGGGTCCTTGCCTGACCCCGTGAGGAGCAACCCTTCTGACCCAGCTCTGGGAGTGGTGCTGAGACCCGGAGCAGACAGTACTGGCTGCTCAGGGGAGGCTTTAGAGGGACCCTTCAAACCTCAGAGCAAGATATGGCTCTGCTGCACTTTGGCCAGTGATTTGGGTATTTTGCTAGGAAATTGGAGGTACTTCAACAAAATGCAGTTGGTTTGGGACTACTGGTGATAAACAGGGCCAGGTTCTCTGGCTTTCTCTATAATATTTCTTTACTCTTCAACTTCAAAACATGAATGTTGATTGGTGTGGGTACTGTGCTGGTCACACGTGGTTCTCAACCTTGGCCATATTAGAGTCACGTGGGGGAGTTTTAGGAACTACTAAGAAAGTGCCCTGGGTGATTCTAATGCATGGCCATGGTCGAGCATTACTAAACACACTATCACACTCACCCCTGTTTAACCCCTGAGCGATCCCCCTGTGGCAGGTGATGAGAATGGGGTGCAGCCGTGTGCACACAGGGGCAGAGCTGGGGCCAGAGCCCAGTGCTGTGCCCCGCTGCCCCATCTGCCTGTTCCTGGAGTGACTCAGCTAATGTTTATTACATGCCAGGTCCTAGCCCACCTCTAGGAGTCTGCCCTGGACTGGGGAGAGGCCGGTGGGCACAGGTGTAGGGGCTTGGAGGAGGAACGGAGGCTCTCTTCACCTGAGGGAATCAGGTAAGGTTCTCACAAGGAAGTAACGTGAAGAAGGAAGCCAGAAGAGTGAGAGTGTATGAAGCAGTGGGTGATCGAGAGTCCAGACTTTCTGGAAAGGAACGAGCATATGGACGAGGTAGATGACGTCATAAGCAAGAAACATCAGCTGGCGAAGGTCACATAGAACCTGGAATGTCACGCTCAAGAGTTTAGAAACCCCACCTCCGTCAACCTACACACTTGCCTGAAGCTGTTCTACACTGGCCAGCCAGATGGCAAAGAGAGTCAACAACCAGAGCCCCTACAGAGTGTTTAGCCTGTGAAGGGAGAGGGGGATAAGAGAAGTGTGAAGCCTGGAGGCCTCACTGGTGTGTGTTGTGCGGTATGCAGCCGTGGCCCTGTGCACAGATGGCCTGTGTGTGGTTCATGCTCTTCTGTCACAAGCTCAAACTTCCTTACCAATTTTACCCTCGAACTTGTGCTCTGTGGATGGAGCCTGAGGGGCAGTGGGGTGTGCGCGGGAGCAGAGGTCTGCACAGGGTGCTCCAGCTCACCCAGCACGCATGGAGCTCACTGGCAGGGTAAACATGTCAGTGTCTGCGGCCGCAACAGGGGGCACTGACAGGCCCCAGCGTCCACACTCTATGTCAGAACCAGAAGTTTTTCAACACTGAGAGAAGATGGGGGTCTTCTAGGAAGCACCAATAATGACTGCAGAAACCTGTCACATTCCTAACTCATCCTTGTGTTAGCCAACCACCTCCTCCCTTGATGACACGGAAGGAGGGAAAACGATGGAGCAACCATCGTCCCTTTTCTTTTCTCGTCAGTAAGCCAGAGACAGAGAATGTTAATAAAATGTGCGTGTATCAAGAATACAAATAAAAAACAGTTGAGTTAGTTTTGTGCAGCATTTCCGCTGTCTGGTAAGAACAAAACACGAATGCATATATGATTTACAAAATACGATTCCACATATGTTAGCATTTAGAACTGGCATTGCACGATACAAAGCTGAACAATTAAAGCCATGCTAATAATTTGAATTCTTATTTTTTTCTTTACATGCTGCTGCTGCTGCTAAGTCACTTCAGTCATGTCCGACTCTGTGTGACCCCATAGACAGCAGCCCACTTTCTTGGAATGACATTAAATAGCAAACTTTAAAAGCACCATAAAGAGATCATGAAGAAAAAAAGCTTTATATTTTAGTACTCAACAGCACTTTTTTCCTGCTTATTTCTTTTACACTGGCTTCCACAAATTATGTTACCCGTCTTAGTAAAACCCAGTCTCTGCCGTAGTTACTTATGCAAAATGTATTTGTTGTCATCTGTCTGAATCTTATAAGCAACCCTAAGAGATGGGCCCTCCTTGAGTCATTGTTGCAGATGAGAGAAGACAAGTTACTTGAGACCACGTGGCCAGTATCTTCAGAGTCCAGATTCAAGTCCAGGACTTTCTGACCCCAGGACATATTCTCTCTCCACCATGTTGTGTTACCTCAAATGAATCAGATTTCTTCTTTAATTTTTTTTAAGTTTTTTTTTTTTTTTAAAGATGGCTTTACCCAGAAAAATCAGAACCAGCCTTCTAGTGTGCCCGTCATCACGCTGTACTGTGCTTATTTGTTCCCTGAAGTAGCCAAACTCCTTGGTAACAGGAGGTTTTTTATTTTTACTATGGAAAATTTCAAATATGTACAAAATATACCAACTCCTATGTACCTATTGCACTGCTTCTACAACTATAAGTATTGTATCATTTTTAAAAATTTAATTATGGTAAAATATATATTACATAAATTTTACCATTTCAACCATTTTTAGGTGGACAGCCCAGGAGCATGAAATATATTCACACTTCACGTTGCCATGCAGCATCACCACTAGCCATCCCTAGAACTTTTTTCATCCTGCAAAACAAAGTCTATACCCTTTAGGCAACAGCTCCCCTTCCTTCCCCCTTCAGCCCCTGACAACCACCATTCTACTTCTGTCCCTGTAAAGATGACAACTCCAGAGATAAGAGAGTTGTCCTTTTGTTACTGGCTTATTTCACTTAGCGTAATAATTTCGAGTTTCATTCATACTGTAGCATGTGCCAAAAAGCCCTTCTTCTTGAAGGCTGAATAATATTTCATTGTTTGTATATTTTGTTTACTTGCCTGTAGACACTTGGATTGCTTCCATCTTTTGACTTTTGTGAATAATGCTGCTATAAACATAACATTCTGCCATTCTTGTATCATCCATACATACCTCATCCTTTCCCTACCCCTCATTTGATTATTAGTGTTACTTGTAGGAACTGTATTTTATTCATCTTTGTATTTCTCTAACTCAGAGCCAGGCACACAGTAGGTGTTTCAAAATTTTTGGATGGATGAATCTTCCAGAATTATCACTTTTTTAATTTAAGCAAGGTCCATAAAGAGTGGGCACCTCATTTTTTTTCTTAATATTGCAGGATAAATATGCACATAAAATTTTGGTAAAAATTAAATTTATGAAGAAAAGTAAGAATTTGATGCTTTCAGTATACATCAGCAGAACAAGGAAAGATGCTGAAGAATCTGATGGGAGGTTTTATTTTTACACCAGTACCCTCAGTGCTGTGGATAAAAGCCATTTATTTATGGAATTAAACCTTTGGAATCACCAACTTCACCTGTTAACAAAGATGGACTCATCAATAATGGAATTTTTTATTGACTCCATGTGTCAAGAAGATAATCCAAGAGTAAAACTTGTCTTTTCGTAACCAAGTCCTTGATAGGGTTAAGCAGTTGTGTTTAACTGTCCTTTGGCTCAGGGACGGAAAACTCTACTAATGCGATCTGAGCTTGACTGCTCACGGCCTGACTTGCCTGAATTAAAATTGCTCTCAGTCAGTAACCCCAGCGCCTAGAGTGTCGCCCAAGAAGACAAAAGGTTTAATCAGCCTAACAGGAGAACTAAATCAGCACTTCCTACAAAGGAGGGAATTAACAAGACACCTTACCTACTCCCCTCCACCACTGCAGAAAGCAGAATGGGGGCGGCCGTTTCAACTGCAGGAGGGGGTGGACAAGCGGATGCAAATGGGTAGGCATTGAGTTGGGCCTGTGGCGGAAAGGACCTTCACCGCACCTCACCTCCTCCCTCCTGGGAGCAGTTCATCTCTGAGGGGCTCCCACTTTGAAGAGAAGGCTTGTGCTCCCCAGCAGGTGTCCAAGGGCAGACAGAATTGAGGCCTTCGAGAAAGGCCCGAGTCTACAGCAGACCATACATGAGAGGGCTGGGCTTTGGAAGCCACCTTGTGTAAAACTCAGACTCTGCCCTGTGCAGGTCATGTGACCTGCTCCTCCGTAAGGATCAGGTGAACCATGAGTATGCTCGCTTCCTTAGAAGATGAGTCCTGCAAGGGAAAGCACCCTCTGTGCCTACTGCCGGGCAGACCTCACACGTGCCTCTGATAATAGCACCGGGTTAGGGCAGGACGGTCGCCCTGATGGGTGGGAACGGCTCACCTGACTCTTATCCTCCCAGGCTCCACTGAATGTGTCTACTCCCATGTTCGCACCTGCTGCCCCGAAAGGATTAGCCTTTTCCTCTCTGACTCCGGTGGATATTTCGCCACCCAACCCAGCAGCGCTGCACCGTAGGCAGTACTTGTTTCCATTCTCAGCTGACACTGCTGCTGTTGTTCTCTGAGCTCTCTGCGAGAAAGGGCCCCTCTGTCCCATTTCCCCTGAGTCCTTCCCATCCGTGCCCATGTCCTTCAGTTTGTTTCTTTGACACAGACATCTGACCAGGGGGATGTCATCTCCAGTAAATAGACAACAGCCCCAATATGCTCATGTCTCCCCAAAGATGAGATTCTTTCTGCCCTCCTACAGCTAAAGCCTGCCTCTGGTTACTCTTCCATACAAATCTGATTGCAGACTTGAATTTTTTGATCCCTCAGCAGACTTCTTCCTAGCAATGCTGGGCCAAAGCTCCAGGAATGAATGCTCACAGCTCCAATGAGCATTTCTTCTGAGCAGCTCTAAGCTCCCTGGACACAAGCATCACTCATTGGGCTCCATGCTCTGAGACCTCTTTACCATCAGGCTAAGCGGTATCTCAACCACACGGAGACTACAGGGCTCCTATGACAAGAACCAGGGCCATGCACGCTCTGTGGTTCTTTAACCAGTATCCCTGAGGTTCCACTTTGGGGCTGGGAGTAGAGTAGTGAGTCCAGCAGGGCCTCTGCCCTCTCGAGCTCCTGGTCATGGGGACACCAGTAAAGATTACCCTGCACCCAGCGTGTACCAGGCACTGTGGGAGCACCGAGTAGGGGTTTGTAACTGCCACACACAGGCCTGTGTTTAAAGGATGGTAGCCCAGATAGAAGGAGCAGAACTGGCAAAAGCACAGGAGGAAGTGGGAAAGGACCTGGCCTGTGACTAGGAGATGCATTTGAAGCATCAGGTGTACAGGAGAACATAGGAAAGTGACACAGAAGGACTTTGGGAAAGAAAGCTGGGGACTGCTCCTGCCCGCATGAAGCTTATAATCTAGTGCAAGGACTAGATAAGCACACAAATGTAACATCTCCACAGTCCTTGAGTAGGATAGTGATGTGATCCAATTCGCATTTTAGAAATCTCTGGCCAGAAGGATTAAAGTGGTTGGGGAGGAACAAAAGAGGAGAGCCACATAAAGCTGAATGCCTACCACGGCAGTCAGCCCTGTGCCAAGGGATGGAGAGCAGGGGACAGGTTGATGAGACGTTGCCCTGGGGAAAGGGGACAGACTCAGAAGTCTGATAGGTCTACTGTGAGCAGCCATGGATGATGATAACTCCAGAAAGAAAAGCAGATTTAGAGTGCAGTCCAGATGGGATAGTAATTGGGAGTTTGGGGGCCATTCTGAGTTTGAGGTTCCATCCAGGTGGGGATTGAGACATGAGTTTGGAATGAGAGAAGTCTGAACTGACAGTGTTTATTAGCAGTGATCAGTGTATGAGTGACATTGTGCTCATGGTTGAGACCTCCTGGAGAGAGAATTAATTGCCCTGCTGTGGTTCCAAGGGTGAGAAACTTCCAGACCACAGGAATGGAATTCCAGGTGGGCTTCTGTTGGTTCTCACTGGCTGAGCTTTCCACTTTGCAGCAAGGAAGGTATAAATTCATACCAAAGTAGTAAATGTCATGAAAACTCTTTCCCCTGAGGAACTGATGTGTGTTTTTCTCCTCATAGACAGTGTAATATTTGCATTCTTCCCTTCTTGCTTTGGCAGCCAGGAAGCTCAGAGCTAATTTTGTAACTTTATTTTATTTCATTTTAAGAATCTTTATTTATTTGGCTTTGTCAGGTCTGAACTGTGGCATGTGGGATCTTTAGTTGAATCATGCAAACTTTTACAGTGACACGTGGTATCTAGTTCCCTGACCAGAGATTGAACCCGGGCACCCTGCATTGGGACTACAGAGTCTTAGCCCCTGGACCACAAGGAAGTCCCTGTAACTTAATTTTAGAAACCACAGGGATCTAATTAAAATTAAAAGCTTCTGCACAACAAAGGAAAATATAAGCAAGGTGAAAAGACAGCCTTCTGAATGGGAGAAAATAATAGCAAATGAAGCAACTGACAAACAACTAATCTCAAAAATATACAAGCAACTTATGCAGCTCAATTCCAGAAAAATAAATGACCCAAACAAAAAATGGGCCAAAGAACTGAATAGACATTTCTCCAAAGAAGACATACGGATGGCTAACAAACACATGAAAAGATGCTCAACATCACTCATTATTAGAGAAATGCAAATCAAAACCACAATGAGGTACCACTTCACACCAGTCAGAATGTCTGCGATCCAAAAATCTGAAAGCAATAAATGCTGGAGAGGGTGTGGAGAAAAGGGAACCCTCCTACACTGTTGGTGGGAATGCAAACTAGTACAGCCACTATGGAGAACAGTGTGGAGATTCCTTTAAAAATTGCAAATAGAACTACCTTATGACCCAGCAATCCCACTGCTGGGCGTACACACCGAGGAAACCAGAATTGAAAGAGACACATGTACCCCAATGTTCATCGCAGCACTGTTTATAATAGCCAGGACATGGAAGCAACCTAGATGTCCATCAGCAGATGAATGGATAAGAAAGCTGTGGTACATATACACAATGGAGTATTACTCAACCGTTAAAAAGAATTCATTTGAATCAGTTCTGATGAGATGGGTGAAACTGGAGCCGATTATACAGAGTGAAGTAAGCCAGAAAGAAAAACACCAATACAGTATACTAACACATATATATGGAATTTAGGAAGATCGCAATGACGACCCTGTATGCAAGACAGGAAAAAAGACACAGATGTGCATAACGGACTTTTGGACTCAGAGGGAGAGGGAGAGGGTGGGGTGATTTGGGAGAATGGCATTCTAACATGTATACTATCATGTAAGAATTGAATCGCCAGTCTATGTCTGACACAGGATACAGCATGCTTGGGGCTGGTGCATGGGGATGACCCAGAGAGATGTTATGGGGAGGGAGGTGGGAGGGGGGTTCATATTTGGGAACGCCTGTAAGAATTAAAGATTTTAAAATTAAAAAAAAAAAAATTTAGAAACCACATACGACCTGCATATCCAGATGCTCTTTTCACAGATAAATACGTTTTATATGTTTATGTATTTTCCAGCACTGATTTTTTTTTCTTTGTTTTAGGGGCCTCAGTTCCTTTGTAAAATTAGGTGGGGTATAATTGTATACAAATAAATATTCCCCTTACTCTATTATGTTAGGGTCTTCCTTGTGCAGTAAGTCTGCCCAGTTGCTGAGCTAATATTGACTGGATTTAAGCAGGAGGGACTCTCGGAATTTACAGCAGCTACACAGTAAATTTAACACTCACCTAACTCATTAAAGCAGGATGAAAGTGGAGCTTCAAACGTCTGTGTTTGCCACCAAGTCTGTGAGAGGAGGGGTACCTTTAATTCAGTTCAAGATGTAGAAGTCTGATCTTTCAGAATTGAGAATACACTGTTGAAATTAAAGCCTTGTCTGTGTAGATGAGTACTCCAAATACCTTCAAAGAAGGATTGAGGTGTTGACTACAAAGATGGGTGGTTTTTAAAGCTTAGGGTGTCATTTTCTTGACTCATAAAATGTGGTTCGGTAAAAGCAAACTTCCTTATCAAACAGCATAAGCACAAAGTTACCTGGGTGATAAAATCTTATTTTTGATCATCCCTGTTTATTATTTTAAAATTATAACTTGCTACTGGTTAAGATCACTCTATAAATGGTTTTCAAACTGTGTTCACTGCCTTAGGGACTACAAAGGTGTGGGATGGGGGAGGGGCAGGGGGTGGAGAGAAGACCAGCCAGCATCCCGACCCGCAGCACCCCCAGAGCAGCTGGGCTATTGAAGGTAGCAGGGCTCCTTCTGCATAAAGTGCTATCCAAAGAGCGGGTTCCTCTCCTACAAGTGCAAAGAAAAGTTTGGGAATCATCCCACTGAAGGACACATCTCATGACTTGCTCTTGGAGTATGACTGTGGCTAATATGGAAGTGGCCGGGGTTTGGAATCCTGCCCTTCATTCCCACCCTGCCTCCTACCAGCTCTGTGACCTTGGGAGATGTCTCTTCCTCTCTGAAATAGCTTCCTCATCCGTAGAGTAGAATGCCACCAGGATAACAGCCACTTCACAGGTCTGTGAGAATTAGGTACATCGAGGATGTAGGAGTGCCAGCTGCCAGAGTTCAAGCACTGATGTCTCTCGCTCCTTCCCTCTAACCCTCCTCTCTCCATCTCATCTCTGTCTCCCAGGAGGAGCCAATCACCTTCTGCGAGGAAGCCTTCGTGTCGCACTATCGCTCAGGAGCCATGAGGCAGTTCCTGCAAAACGCCACCCAGCTGCAGCTCTTCAAACAGGTGCCTGGCCTCCCTCGCCTGGTCTGCGTCTGGGGCCCCAGTGGGGTTTCTGCAGCCGCCTCCACTCTTAAGCACTGAGGCTGAAAACATGGGTGGAACTCAGGCCTCAGTGTAAAGAGGCCCAGGGTCTGGGGAGGGAAACTGGGCAAGGAGGGTGCTTAGCCACCAGACAGTGCCTTTGCAAATATTCCATGCTGTTTTACAGATTATCATAAACACACAGCCAGTTTTTTAAGCTCACAATTCCAAAGGCCTTTTCCTGTCTTGGTTCTTTGGTCATATACTAAGGAGCTCAGCTGAATGGCCTTCCCCTGTTTCTTTGTACTAGCTGATATGCTTTTGTTCTTTCTTTGTGTAGTTTATCGATGGTAGATTAGACCTTCTCAATTCCGGCGAGGGCTTCAGTGATGTTTTTGAAGAGGAGATCAACATGGGCGAGTATGCCGGTGAGGGCAGTTCATTTTTCTTTATGAGCTGTGGTCTGTGTGTGGGCTTGGGGTGTGTTCACAAGGAGTGGCCATGACTTCTTTTTTCCTTCACTGGGGATGAAAGAGAGACTGATTTCCAACTTGGCCTTGAAACATTGGAGGAATTCCCTTCCCTTTTTGATGAGATGTGCACTGGTCCAACTGAAGTCCTACATCTTGGGGTCACTTGCTTCCCCCCAAGTGGGTGAAGTCTAGATTACGTAGTGGCCCCCACAATGCAGTGGAAAGCACAAAAGTTATTGAATTAGACCTGGATTCACTGCCTAGCAGTGAGGACTTGATCGAGTCATTTCACCTCTTTTAACTGAAGTGTTGTTATCTGTGCAGAGTGTAATAGTGCCTACCTCATAGGAGTCCTGTTGAGATGAAAGCAGAGACCCTGAGGAAAGGTGTGTGCAGACACCCAGGACAGACCCTGGCACAGGATCGCTAAATGTTTGAAGATCATCGCAGGGTGCCCTGTCTCTGTAGACTTTTAGAACCAGAGGAATCAGGCTCTCATTTTTTCAGAGGAGGCATCTGAGGCCCAGAGAAATGTTAGAGGCTGACCCTGCCTCCTGAATCCCAATCTGTCCACCTTTCCAAATCTCAGCACCTCAGTCTTTGTCAGCAAAGTACAGCTAAATCCAAAACAATGGTAGTCAGCTACAGGCCCCCTCTTATTGCTGGGCATGTGTCTGGATAATCTAACTGGCAGGGCATAAATTCTTAGAGCCAGGCATTATCTCACCTACGAACCCCTTTGTCAGGCCCGACTAACCTGTGCTGCATGGAGAGCACAGTAATCAATAAAACCAGTGCAGAAATCATTGATGAGCATTTCTTGAATGCCTTCTGTGACCACAACTCTGTACAGTAAGAATGAGAGGGGGCCCAGTTCTGCCCTCAGGGAACTTTAGACTGTCAGGAGAAAACTCACAACTAAAAACAAATACAAACTAAACCATTGCAGGAAAAGGAGCAGACCCAGGTCTTTGTGCAAGTAGAATAGGGTTCTGTTAATGCTCACTCTGTAACATGAGAGCTTTACAATGGAGGCGGGTTTGAGAAGTGTCCTAACAGTTGAATTTATGGATTCTGGGGAGAAGACAGGCTTCAGGTGTTGATAAACTAAGTCAAGTCATTCAGTCTTCTAGAAAACCTATCTGCTGATAAGACCTCCTTATCCCACCAAAATGAATCCGTTCCCCACAGCACCCCCTTTGCCTTTGCCTTTTCCTGGTACTACTTTAGCATAAGGAGGGCCGAATGTGTGCTTACACTGGACACACGGCCCTGTGGTTCCTGCCCTGGCATGACTCTCAAGATTTTAGAGAGCACAGACCTATAGATGTTACCTATTCTAGAGGGCTGTTCAAGGGAAGGAGTGGGAGAAGCCTACAGAGGAAATGACTGAGCTGGTCACTGAGTGTGTGCAGCAGAGAGAGCAGGGAATGTTAGCCAGGCAAGGGGAACAGCATTTGTGAGGGCAAGACAGCTTGGAGCATGCATGATCAGGGAGCCTGAGGTTGTGCAGGATGGTAGTATAGCACGGAGAGGCAGAGGGTGGGCAGTGCCAAGACAAGACGGAGGAAGAGAACCAGGGTTGTTAAGGGGTCTGACCTCTATCCAGTAGGCAAGGAGGAGGATTTGGGTTTGTACTCAGGACTCTGATAGGATCAGATAGCACTCTGAGAAAGAAACCTGTGGCAGCAGCTCCTTCAGGGAGGGGGGCGTGGGAGCCTCTGTGTGGTTCTCCAGATTTTGAACTTTTCAAGTCCTGCATGCTGAAAGCAACTTGAGAAACTCCTGAGGGCGGATGTATGACTTCTCTAAATACCAGCTTCTCTGCCACCTCTTTCCCCAGGGAGTGATAAGCTGTACCACCAGTGGCTCTCCACAGTCCGGGTAAGTGCCACCCCCGCAGAGCTACCTGGGCCCCTCCTTGGCTGCTGGCCACCCTCCTCCTCTCCTGCCACCCACAGTGCTGTCATTCGGCCCAGGGCACTGTGTGCACCCAGCTGAAGATACTTTTGTTTGTAAAGCCAGGCCATTCTGGTGCCAGGTGGAGACTAGCAGGAAGAGACTGTCCAAAGCCCGCCCTCAGTGAGAGTGATGAGAGCCAGGAGAAGCTTCCTTGTCTCAGGAAGCAGGCCAAGGCATGTTGAAAGGATATTGCCTCAGAGGATTTCCAGGGGTCTCTTTCTAGGGTCAGACCAGTTGGGAACTTTTCATGAGAAACCCAAAAATCGGTCCCACTTCCGGCTCTGAAATACATTTCACAGCACAAGGCTTCTGGGAGGATGGATAATGCATCACTGAGAGTTTTCGTCCCCTCACTATTGTTGTAAACAGTTTTTGATTGTGTTAGAAGCCAGGTGCTAGGGCTTCAAAAGCCACTAAAGAATTCAGATGGTTGCCTTTCCTTAAATGGGTTCATCAGTGAGTATGTACCAAAGGCTTTCTGTGTGCCGGGTGCCGCACTGGGTACTGGGATCCAGTGGGAAGCAGGACACAGGCCCTGCCCTGAGGGAGATCCCACTCTTACTGGGGAGGCAGGCATATAAACAGGCAGTTCCAGCATGGTGTGATAAGTGTGCTCTCCTGCTCACGGGCCAAGCACACTGCTGCCAAGGCAGGTCCCTTGGAAGTGGCTGCAGTTGGCCGAGAGTAAGCAATTCCTCAATGAAGGGTTTCTTTTGTTCTTCTCGAATGGCCAAACATGGCACTTGGCAAATCACAGACAAGCAATAAGGACTTGTTGATTGATTGATAAAGGGAGTTTTAATACTCTAAAGGACCATTGAAATAGGATACTGAGTAATTTTGGAAAGCAGTATGGAACAAATGAGTGGGTGAAAATTTCCTATTATCCTACAACAGAGAATGCTTTCTAGGTCAAATTTTTGAAGTTTTTAATTAAAGCTCAAGGTTTCTAATACAGGCGGTTACCAAAAATTGTGCTAAAAGTTAATCCCAATAGTTACATAGTATGTCAGACTGTTTTGTATATGCTCTGGATCCAATTTCTCTTTCCATTCAAATCTGTTGGGATTGTTGCAGAAAAATCCAAATGAACTTTTGGGCCAACCCAATATCTTTCCAAACCACCACAAATCTGATTATGTGATGCACTTGGTTAAAAATCGTCTAGGGTACGGACTGCTCATGCTGGCCTTCTATGATTGACCCCGTCTGGCTCTCAGTTCCACTCGCCAGTCTTCCTATGATGCACTGACCGTTGTTACTCACAGAATATGCCATGGCTTTACAGCTTCTGCGCTTGTTTATGAGCTGCTTCCTATCCCTAGAATGTCCTTATCCACGCTGTCCCCAACGCAAGCGCCTACTCATCCTTCATGGGCCAAATATTTCATCCTCTGATGGCTTCCCCATCCTGCTACACAATGAGCTGCTGCCACCTGCCTTGTGCACATGGCCAGTGTGGTTCTTGCCACCTTGGGTGGCACTTGTTTACCCCCCAGCCTGGGGGTCTTTAAAGGCAGAGACCTGCCCTCTAGTGGCTTGGTACCCTCAAAACCTAAACCGGAGCATCCCCACAGTGAGTCCTTACAAACAACACAGAAAACCAGGGGGAAGAAAGGAGGGTGCCTGACTTAAGGGAGTCACAGTAGCCAGATAACCTTGCCTAATCGGCCCCCAGTTTTCTGCCCCAGCTCAGTGTCAGCATCCATTGTTATTAAACTTATCTTAATGTTGTCCGTGGTAACTAGAATTCCTTGAGAAGAAATTCTTGTAGATTTCTTGTAGAATTCCTTGTAGATCACTCCAAAGAAAGCTTTGCTTCAGAGAGCCTGTGATGAGCTTTCCTCCCAGCCAGCAGACAGCTGCCAAGCAAAATACTGATCCTGGGGTCCCACCTCAGCTATTTTATCACCATCCACTATTCCCCCTCTGCCCCCACACCCACCCATAGGGATTCTGCTGTGGTCGGAATTTAATTGCCCAGGACCAGTCACCATCTAAGCCTGTTCCTCTAATTAAGTTACACACTTTGGAAATGTTGCTTAACTTGATTAAAGAGAAGAGGTCTTTGTTGCTATTGGCCTACTATATCTTCAGTCCAAATTGCTAACTGACATTTTTATTATAGAAAGGAAGTGGAGCAATTCTGAATACTGTAAAAACGAAAGCAAACCCAGCCATGAAGACTGTCTATAAGTTCGTAAGTACTGGTCTTGGTCTCAGGATCCAAACAGATCTGTTCCTAAGCATGACGACAAAACTCTTAGACTGAACCCTGTGTTGCAGAGCAGATTTGGGGGCTGCTGTGTTATTTCCTAAAGCTCTCAAAGCTCTCAGAATTGTTTAGCGTTGATGTTTTATGACCAGGTCAGTGACATTTTTTCATTTAAAATGTTTCTGCACACAGTTGCTGCAATAGAGAAATGGGAGACTACTTGTTTTAGCTTTTCAGATGTAGATGGGGTGGCTAAAATTCCAGCGCTCCCTCCTGAAGACCCAGAGGCTGTGGTCTGTCAGGTGTTCTGGTAGACCTTTCCTGTGTGTATCCTCGCTATTATGTCAGAATAAAGCAGCTGCTCTGCAGGTTACTGAAGAATGCTCGTGGTGGGACACATGCCCATTTTTTGGTCCCAAATTCTTCATCATCTCTCTCATCACCGCCCTATAGGAAATGCATTGTTTGTGAAACTTGTGCCCACAAGAGTGAAAATAAGAGAACAAGCCAGTTCCTGGTGCTCCGTCTTTTACGAGTCTCAAGTATTTTTTCTCATGGTTTCTCCTGCTTCCTAATTTGACTCCAAGCCACTTAACTGGGGTGGTTTTGTTTTATTTCCATTTTTAATTTTATTAGTCCTTTCTGTGCTTAAATAGTGATTATTTTAATAGGGTGGGTGGCTGCCAAGAGAATCACACAGGTCGTAGAATGACAGAAAGTCAAAGCCAGGGTGTCTGCTGAAATGAAATTTAAGAAATGGCATCAGAGAAACCCAGCGATATGTCTGTCTGGCCTGGGCAGAACATTGGTCCTGAAGCCCCGCCCTGGTTAAGTGTAGCGGGTATTCTGAACCTTGCAGCTGGAGAAGCTGCTGGTCCTCTTACTGGTAGCTGTCCCCAGGCTGCGGAGATAAATAATTACAGAGAGCAGAAGAGCTTCAGAGGTGGGGAAAAAATCAGTGCCATCAAAATGCAGAAAATAAAATCTGTGTAGCCTCTTTAATGGCTTTTTTTTTTAACCTTTCAACATTGTATTTGTTTTCATAGCCATTATATTTTCAACTTGATGATCCCATTTTCCTTCCTTTTTCTAGTAATCAGAGAAGGTGATTCATGATGGACTGAAATCAAGCACAGTCCCTGCTGGAAACAGAAGGGGAATCTTAACTTAAATTAATTTTTCATGCAGGCAAAAGATCATGCAAAAATGGGAATAAAAGAGGTGAAAAACCGCTTGAAGCAAAAGGTACTTGAAGTTCTTATTCAAAATGTATAAGCACCGTGTATGAAATGCGTGGCCACAAAAAAGTACGATGTGATCAATAGAGGCTGTTTGATACAGTGTTGTTAGCACACTTCAAAATGCATTACCAGCTGTCCGGGAGTTTTCACACTGTTATAAATATTCACAGACAAAAAACTGTCTTCAAATAACATTAAGACTGGCTTAAACCCACAAAGGCAAGCAAGTTCAGAGTTACTACTGTTAGTCTGTCCCCTGCTCACCCCACTGGGCTGGCACTTCACCAGGGGCCATACAGATTGACTCAGCCTCCCCACCCCAGTACCACCAGCTCCTACAGCTGACCTCTGCCCTGGGGCTGGTTGTAACCAAAGTCAAGAAGCACCTCCAGGGAAATGACTGCTGTAGTTCCAGACTGCATGTGGGTTTGAGGAGGACACTGCAGGCTCTGCTCACAGTTGATGTGTGAGACCCAAGGGGCAGGGAAAGACTCTGATTGTCTTCGTGGACCATCAGTAAAGTCATACAAAATCATATAGACTACATCCTGGCTAAGAGATGTAGCCTGATTCTCTAGACTTGGGCAGGGAAGTTGCTATAACAGAGAGGGCATCTTTATATTATTATGACTATCAGCATCTTTCTAAGAATGGTCCAGGCCAGGAGCTTTCACATTTAATCCATAGAGCCACTCTGGGGGGTATTATTCTCATATCCTGTGTAAGGAGACCCTCAGTTCAAAGGTGAAGTAATTTGTTCAAGGTCACACTGGTGGAGCCTGGCAGAGCCAGGATTCAATTCGAGATTCCTCTGCTTCAGTGTCTGTGCTCTTATCACTATAGTATTTCATACTGCCTTCTTGAAACAAGTGTTTTGTTTTCCAAAAGATGTTTGGGATCACTTACTTCATTATCTCCACACCCCCAAAATGTGCCAAGTAATAAGGATCTTTGTCTACCTCGGCAGTTTTTTTTTAAATTGAAAGCAGTTTTAATTTTAGAAGTCAGAAAGGACCTCTCATTAACTTGAAATGGTCAAAGGAATTGATTCCTCTAATTGCAAAATAATTTGCTCTTACTAAGCATTCACATTCTTAGTTTCAGCTGGGAGTGAATTTTTAGTAGCTGAGATTCAAGTCCTGGAAATAAAAATCCTGCTAATGTAAATTCAGATAGACCTTTAACTGTGGTCTGTTGCACCCCGCCAGAGACTAGCAGGTGGAATCCTTTACTTGGATGTTATTTAAGTCCCTAAATATACCTTTTTATCTCCTATCCCAGTCACGCGTAACTGAATTGGATTGCAGATGTAAAATGGAGGGACAGGGAGGGCGGAGCTGTCACCAGGCTCTCCTTCCTTGATAACCACATCGGGCTGGTATTAGAAGGTTACTTGGAGTAAGCAGAGAAAGGTCCCCTCCTCAGGCAGAGGACACATGTTGCCTCCTTGGTCAGATCTATTCTCTGCAGGCCATCACCTCCTTCCTTGTACACGTAAGCATCAGGCCTTAAGAAAATCCCCTTTTTATGATGGGTAAAATTTCTGCAAATAACCAGTTAAACTGAGGGCTTTTGATGTTGTTCAAAGGTTCACTTAGACAATCTAGATCACTCTTCTCCCCGCCATCTCCCTTTCCTCTCCTTGATGGCATCTGAGGCAGAGTCTTCCCTCCCCTGTTCCTCTTCCCCCTGCCAGTCTTTTCAAGAATAGCTTCAGGAGATAATGTTCTATAGAGAGTGTCAGTACATTTCAGGTGACACAAACGGTGAAGGCATTTCATAGAAATGTGGCTTGTCACCATCGGACTGTTGACAGATCTATTAGTGCACCCTTTTCAATTTTCACTTTTCCCCCTTCGGTCTTACAGATTTCTGCAGACTTGATATTTTGCAGTTGTTCTTGGAAGAGCCATTTTGTAATTGAGACTCTAGCATTGTTCGGGACAGACAGGACCAGGTCTTCCACAGGGCTCCAGCTCCCTTTCCTGAGCTAATTTAGGATCTGGCTTTGTCTGACCTCTCTCACCGCAGTAGAAAATATTTCCTTGGCTTTTTTACCCCTCTACCTTCCCTTTACATGGCAACATATCTGTGTGGCTCCCCGGATGTATCCTATGTAGGCATCTCAAGTTTGGTTTCTGCTACAAAATCGAGGCTGTTCCCAACAAAGATCTAATTTTCAAATGTACTGGGTTGCCACCTGGCCTCCTCTAACTCTGCATAGCAATGGTGACCCCGCAGATATAATCAAGAACCCAACCTTGCCCTCTTCGCTCTTGCCTTGGGTTTGAATTGCAAATAGAAAATGTGGGGCCGACCTGTGGAGAGGTCAACATGGCGCGTGGAGGTCCATCTCTAATATGACTGAGCAGGGCCCTTCTCCATCCCTCGTTCGTTTGTGCTGCAGACTTTCAAAGCCTCTGAAAGAGGAGCTTTCAAAGTATCCCTGTGACCATTGGCAAATAATTGTTAATAGAGACTGTAGTGTAGCTTTTATTCCATACCTGCTCCGCTTTAGCCCAACAACAAAAAAAGGATGGATAGCACATTTCTCTGGATAAATGGAGCAAGGTGGTCAAATTCTTCTATAGCTTGGCCTTCTTTGAAGTTTAACTTGCTCAAAATTAGGAAGAAGAAATGGCAAGGAATGCTACCCAGCCATCATTTTCTAAAGGGAAAATCAGTGCTTTCGTCCAGAGCCCTTCCCCACCAGACCTGGCCTGTTGGGAGGATGCTGCGTGGCTAGGCTGTGGCTCTCAACAAACCTCCTTCTATTGCAGTGTTGTACACCACTGCACCAAATGCCCTCTTTTAAAAACAGTAGCTATTCACACACTCCTTCTTTCCTATGAGGAACATTAAAATATTTATGTAAGGATGTCCTTTTTTTTTTTCTTCTTTTTTTTTTACCTATTGGAGAACCCCTGAAAAATAATATTTTTTTCTTCAGTATAAAATTAAAATGATTGAGTCAGTCGGCCCATTTCACAGCCTTTTGTTCTTTTTTTTTTGGCCATACCATACAGCTTGAGGGATCTTAGTTCCCCGACCAGGAATTGAACCCGGCCCAGGCCACAGCTGTGAAAGAGCCAGGTCCAAACCAGTGGACTTCCAGGGAATTCCCTCACAGCCCTTTTTAAATATTTGATCTTTTAAAGATAAATCGAGCTTGTTGATTCAGAGTTTGTGTGAGTGAAAGGAGCAGATTCACAGTTGAGTCAGTGAAGATTTGAGTTTGCGGCGAAACTTTTCCTCGTGTATTGAAGGGAGTGAGGCAGCACCTTTGGGGCTGGGAGACCCAGGTAGACTCTTGTAGGACAGACGTTTTCACACCGTATCACACAACTGTCAGCTCCCTGTCTCTGCTGCAGCCTCAAATCACAGAAATTCCAACTCTGGATACTATTTTGCTATTAATATTCATACTGTAGTTTGCATTTGCTGTAGCGTAAAGTAGAACGGAAAAGAAGGACACTGCACAAATCCAAACGTGGAGACTGGGAAGCTAAGTCAGAGACACGAGGCCCCAGCCTCACACCCACAAGAGCCTTCAAACCCCTCGCTCTGCGGTGTGGTGTTGGGGATAAGACAGATAAGCCGGATTCAGTCCTGCCAGTTTTTCTCATTTATAAAGTAGGGGAAATAGAGATTTTTACTGGATTGTTGTATGTAAGGACTAGAAGAAATAATGGGTTTAAACAGCAACACATAGTAGCCATTTGGCAAATGGCAGATTCCATCCTGTCTGTCTTCTATCCCACATCTGGAGCGGCTGGCCTGCCCATGCACCCGTGTGCGTGTACCCAGAGAGTATGGCTGGGCTGGGAACCTCTCCCTTTTGGTCCTCCACACAGCCACCAGAGTAGTCTTCCAGGCACCCTGCTCCCTGCCTCCCATGGGCCAGGGATGTTCTCCTGGAATCTCTGCCTCATGAAGTCATATAGCCTCAGCTCCCTCACCCCAGCTCCCACCCAAGGCCACGCCAAGCCCCCTTCTTCCTCTGGGTTCCCGTCTCGGGACTCCTCCTAGGGACTCGGTCCCTGCCTTCTCCACAGGCAGGCGGAGATTAGATCCCAGGCATGATCTCTGATTCCAGCCTGGGGAAGGTGATAGAAATTGTATTCTTTTCTGACTCCTTTGTTGACCAAGGGATGGGAACTAACAATCTCCCAGCTCTGAACAGAGCCATGGGAGAAATCTACCAACCTTCAACGGCCTCTTACCCGCAGCTCCATCTAGTGTCTTCCTCCTGTGTGACTCTTCAGGAAGGAATAGATTTTCCCTGCCTGTTACCTTCTTAAGGACATTTTGAGCATTTACCAAAAAAAAAAAAAAAAAAATTGTGGAGAAAATTCAACAAATCAACAAGGAAAAAAGGAAATCCTGACCGTTTCTCAAAACACTAAATATTTCCTGCACATGTTGTTTTAAATAGCCACATACAGTGATAGACGTACATACATTCATTAATCCCATTGCTAGACACTTCAGTTAGTTCCAGTGTTTTCTAGGCAAACATCCTCATAGGTAAACCTTGCAGGAATTCTTAATTATTTCATCTGGATAAATTCCTGAAAGTAGATTTAGCGCGCCAGAGGCTCTTTCCTCTTTTAGGGTCTTGGTAGGAATTGCAGCTTGTGTTCCCACCAGAAAAGTATGAGACTTTTACCATTCCCTTTGCTGATGGCATCTCAGTTAATCTTAAAGGACAATTTCTTTCATCACAGGTACCAAGTGTTGTGTTTTTGGATCCATGCAGTATGTAAGATCTCTGCTGGTACCTGCAGGAGAGGGTGTGAACTGGCCCTGTTTCTTTCCTGACTGGGGCTTCTCCCTTTCTGCTCTCTAGGATCCTGGGAGGAAGCAGTTTTCCTACCCCAGGTGAAAGAAATAGTGAAGAAGTTAACAGATTAGTGGGGCGGGCCCCAGAACTTGGTAAGAAATCTTGGGCACCTTTGGGTCTTTTAACTAAAGAAAATTAACGTATGTATTGATGCACAAGCACATGTGTATACTGGACACATTTGGCTTCCAAATGTTCTATTCAACTTTACAACAATTCGTTGTGATAGGGTGTTTCTGAGGACAAGGTCACATCTGATGAGTTTTTGAGCACCTCCTTGATTCAGAATACCTTCTCTTGTGCTGTTGTCGTGGGTCCGTATGGTATAAATCACAATGCCCTGGGCTCCTCCGCTTTCTAGCTGTGTGGTCTTGGGTAACTTGCCCTCTCTGAGCCCTATTTCCTCACCTATAAAAGAGCGATAATCCCATTTACTTTGCGGTTCTTGTGGAAGCTAAGTGTGATAGTGAAGGTCAAGGGTCTGGAGAAGTGACTGCAAGTAGTAGGCACTCAGTACAGGGACAGGGAAGCGCTTCCTTTTAGATGATGCTTTTTCCATTTTGCAGGGAATAAGTCTCATGTTCAATTTGCACAGGACTTAGACATTTTTCAAAGCTTCCTCACATCTCATCTCATTTAACCCATTCTCTTAGCAGCTTTGAAGTTTGCCAAGCAGATGGTGGTCTCCCTGTTGTAAAAATAAAGAAATAGGTACAGAGAGGTTGAGTGAATTGGAAAGATCGGATAGCTAGTTAATGGTAAAAACAAAACCTAGGACATTTTTACTTGAAATTTTAACTTAAAAAATTAAGCTAAGACACTTTGCCCCAAACTACCACAGACATTTTAAAAAATAGTTAGCATCTTATAGTTTCCATTACTCTCAATATTTTCTTACTAGCTTACCTTACTGCTTTGTGTCTTTATTTTTCTCCCCAACCAGTCACATACAGTGCAATACTTTTCCTAAACAAAAAGTGAATTGTTTTGTTTGGCTTTATTTAACCTCTTATGTATGTCCTCTCAGTAACCCCACTGGATCCATAATGCCCCTTGTGCCCTTTGTTACTTTCTGGCACAGAAGGAGTCCCTCCCTCTCTTTGTGCCACTTGACCTGAGCACCTTTGGGCAGCCCCTTTCCAAGAGAGCTGTTTCTAATTGGCTGGCGGCAGCTTCTCTCATCACTGAGCCTCAGCCTGGCTGCGGCCGGGGCCGCTTGGTGCAAGCCCTACCTAGCAAAACCAAGAGGTCACCATCTCCATGTGTTGTTACCAAGCAGCGCAGAGACTCAGCTGGGTGTATGGAGTTGAGTATATAGAGAGGAGGGGTGGGGGAGCAATCCCTATTGTTTATTTATTTTTATTAAAGTATGGTTGATTTGGGGCTTCCCTTGTAACTTAGTCAGTAAAGAATCTGCCTGCAATGCAGGAGACCTGGGTTTGATTCCTGGGTTGAGAAGATTCCCTGGAGAAGGAAATGGCAACCCACTCCAGTATTCTTGCCTGGAGAGTCCCATGGACAGAGGAGCCTGGCAGGCTACAGTCCATGTGGTCGCAAGAGTCGGACAGAACTTAAGTGACTAAACCACCATAGTTGATTTACTCCCTGTAGTTTATTGAGTGCCTTGTTAGTAGGTACTCAGGTATTATTATTGAGTACCATACAGAGGACACTCCTGAGGAAAAATGTTCTAGACATGTATGTTGCTTAATCATCTTTATTCCTCATAGGTACCGTAGCTCCATTTTACAGGTGAGGAGACTGAGGCTCAAAGATGTTCCTTGTTTCTTCTTTAATGCATTATTATTTAGTAAGGGATCACTTTCCTCCACGTGCCACCATTCTCTCTATTTAACTCAGTAAGAACAATCGTCAAGCCTTTTATGTGCAGAATTTAATGAGTACTAAGGGTATGTGTCTTGTCGACCAAAATGTGTATTTGTTTTTGCCATGAAAAGAGTTCAGTTCAGTCGCTCAGTCGTCTCTTTGCAACTCCATGGACTACAGCATGCCAGGCTTCCCTGTCCATCATGAACTCCCAGAGCTTGCTCAAATTCATGTGTATTGAGTCAGTGATGCCATCCAACCATCTCATCCCCTGTCTGTATTTATTATTTTATTCTGGCTGTAAGTTATTTTTACTTAGAAAAAAAAAAGATTTAAATGTTTTTTACTTGTACATTTATTCTCTGCCTTTATTCAACTTTCTTGACTTGAATAAAACCATATGGTCCACACTGCACAAGTCGGCACCATCCACATCCCAAAGAAACCACGGGGATAGTCAGCTGCCAGTGTTAGGGAAAGGAGCATCACTGCTTTTTGCACATTGTGCTTTTTCTTTACCTTAAAATTCGACTTTATTTATCACAAGCACAAATTAAATGTGAATTTCTAAATTAAAAAAAAGATGACACTGGCTCCCTAAATTTTCTCCAGGTCATAGAATCCTAACTCAGATTTAAGTGTCTGTCTTCATTCTCTGCCGAAAAGACCGGGGCTAAGGAGGGAGCAGAAACACACGGTTTTCACAAACAGCAACGTCATCAGTGAACAAATGCGTAGAAAATGTCCACACTCACAAATCATCAAAGCCATGCAAATTAAAACAACAACAAGGTCTAGCTTTTCACCTCTTAAATTAGCAATACATTTTTAAAATGGTATGGCTAACACGCATGGTGAAACTGATAATACATCCATTGCGGGTAGTTGGTGTAAATTGGAAAGCAGTTTGGTAGAATGAATAAAAGCCTTAATAATGTTTATATCTTTTGATCGAGCAATTGCATTCCTATGGATTTCTGTTAAAGAATTAATCTAAAAGAAAGAAAGATGGCAGTGTTTATCCCTGTGATGTTTAAAAAAAAGTTTAAAAAAAATTAGGAGCAATCTAAATGCCCAGTAGTCATAAAAATGGTTTATTAAATTATTGATTATCTGCTTAATGAAATATTATGCATCCATTAAAATGATCATTCTAATGACTGTATTGTACCATGGAAATGTTTATAGTAGAAGAAACAGAATGTAAAATTATGCATGAGTTGTGATTGCAAGTAATTTTTAAATGCCTGCATGCGGACAGAGTGAATATATAAAAATTAAAATAACTGCGTGAGGTAGCAGGAGGAAAGGTCTTCTCCACTATTGTGAATTACTATGTTGTCTTTATAATTTAATGTGCATGATTTTGGTTTCCCTAAGTGAAAGGGCCAGGTTAGCCTTCCATTTCCTTATCTCTAGCAGGAGGGTCCGAGAGGGGGTTCTCTGGCAGGCCTCTTAGCAGTGGGGTGGGAAAGAGCCCCTGTGCTCATGGCAGGGGCCATAACCCAGACACCAACCCTCCAATGGGACTTCTCCCTGCAGGACATCACTGAGAATGGCTGTGCCCCCACCACAGAAGAGCAGCTGCCAAAGACTGCGCCGTCCCCACTTGTAGAGGCCAAGGACCCCAAGTTCCGAGAAGACCGGCGGCCAATCACAGTCCACTTTGGACAGGTATGTACCTGGCCCCTTGACTGGCCTGGGCTTTCTGTTATGTTTTAGTGGATGATATAGCACATGTAAACAGTTTTTCATTTCAGCTCTCTCTGACAAAACAAAAAACTCCATGGAGTTCTGCATATTATCAAAGGTTCACTTGGTAGAAGCATGTTTCCAAAAAGGTGAATTTTCAGAAATTTTGAGAAGACAGTGTGGCTCTGGTCATAAACCAGCTCAACTGTTAAGTGAAGTCATTAAATGCAGCTGCTGCCTCCCCATTCCAAGGCACTCGGTTTAAGGTGCCTCTGTTAGCTAAGCATCTCATTAGAACACTTCAGCATCCCAGGCCCTTCTTTGCACCTTCAAATAAAAGACAACAAGTGAAGTCTTAAAAAATCAATTAGGAGTTCTTTATTAATATACTTCCTGAAAATCAATATTGGGGGTCGTGCTTCTCAGAGTAAACACCCGCACTATAATTCTTGTGATCTGATTCTGTAACCAACTTTTTTCAACCTGAGCATTTAAAACATTGTTCAGTTGTTTGATTTTTTTTTTCCTCTTAAGTAAAACATAGAAACTGAAATTTTTCTTATCCATGTCCTTATCAGTGGTTATATTTTTGGTTAAAAAACATTGTATACCCTCCTCTTCTTCTCTTGAATTGACTCTCTTGATGAGCCAAAGTCATAATTTCTTGATTTCTGAGAAATGGCTCTGTTAGCAAGCTATGACTATAATAAGAATTTGCAGTTATTCATTCTTAAGTCACTTGATTCTTAACCATTAATTAGATGAAGCATGATTAAAATAATCTTCATGATTTTATCTTTAATATGATGCTATGTTATCACCTAAAAGATCTAGAAGCATGCATTCAAATGTTCCTGCTTTTAACAGACATTTATCAAGTGCCTGCTGTGTACCAGACTTTGAGCTATTTAGAAATGAAGGGAACTAATGAAACTGTTGCAGTGGGTTATTATGGTGAGGGATGACTTTGTTGAAACATAAGAATCTTCTTCTGTAATCAATATTTTTAGATAATACATTTATACATCTTAAACTTGGAGATATCCATCCCCCTTTTCTGATTTTACACTTTAAAGGGATGTTATAAAAATTGAAATGTAGTATAGGAAAGAGGTATCCACAGGGCAGTGCTCACTTGATTAATGATTATCTTCAAATTTCATCGGTGTTTGCACCCCAAGGAGCTGCCCCTTCCTGGGGTTCAGGCCTTGTTGGAGGAATCTGCACCCTAGTTCCCTGACTGTGTTTGCTGAAAGCACAGCCCCGGTCGGTCGGTTGTCGCCAGCATGGCATTCCAGAGCCAGCTTCCTGCTTTCCTTTGTCCTCATTCCTGCACACACTAACCTTCCCATGAAAAGAGCCCCTCTCTGGAGTTTGGAGCCCATTACAGAGAAAGAGGGGGCGGGGGAGAGGGATTTCATGGTGTTAAACATTCCATTTTCGAAACACAAAAAAGGAGGCCCTATTTGAAATGGAGAAAGACCTTCTTTCCATTTCAGCGAGAAGTAGAGATGCTTTAATGTCATTCCCAGCTAAATGCAGAATAAGAGTGTGTGCACGCACGGGTGGGGGATAAACAATTAAAAAAGCCACCCCAAACTCTGTTGAAATAAGAGCTGTCTGTGCCTTCACAGGTCTGTAAACTGGAGAGGATGAAAGTGGCTTTTTTTCCCCGTTTGTCACTTCCCTCACGTGGCTGCCAGCATTATGCAAGTGTACAGGAAGGCAGGGTTTTTTTTTTTTTAATGCATGCATGCGGATTAAGGTCAAGCCCCAAGTATCAGCCATGCAGCGGGCTCTCCCTTCCAGCTGCAGCCACAGAGCCTACCCACAGCCGCGAGATGCCTTAATTGAGACGTGCTGTCAAAGTGACAAACACATTTGCATACAGTCTACACTCTATTTATTTTCTCTGGAAAGGTCTACAGTCTGCTGTTGGTTGAACATTCTTAATCAGTTTGCTGTAAGTGAACTGCCAGCCAGCTCACTTGTGCCACAGCTTCTTCATTAGGTGACAGATTAGCGGCAGGGGGGATGGGCCAGGGAAACCCAAGACCCCTTTCTTTTAACTCTTTCCAGCTTTGCCCTGGTGCTAGCTTGGCCTTCAGTCCTCCCCTGGGTGCCTGCTTTGATGAACCATTGACCAGAATAGGCAGTGTTTCTAGAGCACCTCCTACCGGCAGGCATGTGTTTCAGGGGCCATGCATTCTCAAAGAAGCCTTTTGAGTTCCATTTCAGAGTTTTTCACCACACTCTCCTCTGTATTCTGTCTGTACTATTTTTTTTTTCACTTCATATTTTTCTTTAAACAGACTCCAACCTGCCATTTATACTAATCTGACATTTTACTCTCTTCTTAAGCAGTGATGTTGATAAACCCATAGATTATCAGTACTGGCCCAATATTTTCATAAGGTCTATCTAAAAAAATAAGGTCCATCCATGTATTACCTAAACTACTGATATAGCCCAATAGTACATATTCTCCTTTTGGAAAACTTGTGTCATTTCTGCCATACTCCTCTGAGGAAGAGATCCTTAGCTGTATTTCGAGCCAGAGTCAGAGCTCAGGGACCTTCCCAGGACCATATTGCAAGCACAGGACAGTTCACCTCCAGAGCCCACTTCAGTTCCCTCACCAAGCAGAGACATCAGCTTCTGTTTGAAATGTCCAGTAAAGCTACTGTGTTCCGGAAGAATAATTTAAGCTAGCCAGACAGTGCACGCTAACCTCAGAAAGACCCTTGTCTTGAGTCTGTGTTCCTGTAGATTTCATTCTTTAAGAACAATTAGCTTTCCACTGGAGGCAGAGACTAGTGAGGGCTTGATTACATTCATCCTTCCACCTTGCAAAGTTAGTGCCCGTGAAGCCAGCCAGGGGACTCCATGGAGACCTGTGGCCGGTTGCAGCAGGGCGGGGGGAAGGGGTGTTGCAAGGGGGGTTGGCCTTTGCAGAGCCCTCAGGGGAGAAAAGGTGCTTTCTTACCTCTGCTTCACTGGAGCTTCCTCTTTCAAAGCTATGACCATTTCTTCCTTTGATTCTGCATCTGTTCATCCATGTGTAAAATAAATAAATAGATAAGTCCTTGTGGGACATAATAAGGGTGACAGACCAGCAAATGGACAGCCCAACCCAGAGTGATGAGAACAGTGAGAGAGGTGAGCTCAGGGCTCTCTGAGGGCCCCCACAGGGACATCCTCTTCACCTGCAGGCCCCTTGTCAGTAGACCTAAGCTGGGCCCTGTAACTAAAAGACAACAAACTGAACCGTCTAGCCTTTCATTTCTTTTCTAAAGCAGACATAATGTAACACCACTCGCAGTTCATCATGAGCCATGTCGATGGTTCCAAACAAGGGCAAGTAAATGGATTTTTGGTTAGCCTCTGCCTCCTTATCTAATTTCTTTAAAGAGTTCAAAAGTCTCTGACTTGAGACTATCTTTTCCTACCTTGGAAAATGTTTAGGTCTAAGGAGGCTGTAAATAACTTTTTTTCTCTCAAGTTCAGAATCAAATGAGAAAGAAGGCCCAGGAGACAGTCAAATGAGATAAGGATGCCAGTTTTTTGTTTTTTTTACCGAGGCTAAAAGGAGAATATGGCTTTAGACCTGAAGCCAAATGGGCTTGCTCAAACCTCATCTCTGAATTGAAAAGACTGAGCTATGCCCCATAGGAAATGTGGGCAATTTCAGGCGATGCCCAGGATGCCTGTGCATGGCAGCTGTGTGTGTGGTGAGGCGGGGGTTGGGGGCGTGCCACCAGGAGCACAGGGCATGCTCAGTTCCATCTCCCAGACTCAATGGAGACGCTCTCCTCTCCTGGCAGCTGAGAGCCAGAGAGAACCTGAGGAGTCCCTGTGCTCTCGTCTCCTGGATGGAGAAGTGGGCCTGCTCTTCTCTCTGTGGCTGGGGAAGGAGTGAGGAAGCCCCGCCCTCCCCAGCAGGGTCTGGGCATCCCTCAGCCAGACGTCTTGCCTTAACTCTTCCCCCTCTGAGGAATCAGCAGAGGGAGCACCCCCTGGAAACTGCTGTGCTCCCTGTGTTTAATTAGGTGGACAAGCCACTTGGTACTTTCACTTCTGTACTCATCTAATTTTTTTTTTTTAAAACTTGGAAGACATTTACATTTATTTTTACCTTCCCACGTCACCAGTCATGGGTGCGAGTGGCTTGTATCTCTATCGGGAAACGATGGCACTCTCGAGTGACTGTTAGATCCAACGGAGGACTCAATCTTTGGTCGCATCATTCGGGGCTCCTGGATTTGGTCCCATCGGCCCCTCTTTGAAAAGACCTATGTACTAATTTAGTTGAATCTTTTGTTTTCTTTGGCTGCACTGGTTCTTAGTTGTGGCACACAGAATCTTCCTTGCAGCATGTGGGAGCTAGTTCCCTGACAAGGCATCAAACCTCGGTCCCCTGCATTGGGAACACACAGTCTGGACCACTAGGGAAGTCCCTTAATTGAATCTTTGACATCAAGTGGTAAGGAAGATGGGCTCATAAACATCATACAGATGGGGAAACAGGCCCAGAAGATGTTTGCTTGAATTAGGAGCTAATTCTTATTCCACCAGCAGCAGCAGCCCTCTTCTATCAACTGAGTACAGCTCTCCCTCCCTGGCTTTGGGGACTGGACTGATAGTGGCACCCAGGGACACTGGATTCTAGTCCTGGACATGTGCTGCTGTGTGCCATGGGCCTCAGCCGGAGACTGAGCCTTCTCAGGAGGTGGGAGGACAGGGCAGACCCACTCTAGGACCCGCTTCATTGTGTTACCCCTAGTTGATCCTACAAACAAAGTAATTGCCTGCTTTCCAATCTGATAGAATCCAAAAAAAATGTGCACTGAAACGTGAGCAAAGCTTTGTAAACCTCTTTAACATAAGTTTGAAAAGCCAGTTAAACCAAAGCTCAAACTAAGCACTACCATGGCTTCTGGAGGCCTGGGATGGAGTGGTTTGGATTTACCCTTAGGATCTGCTCCTGGAATGCGGTTGCCTGTTGTCTGTGCATGCAGAGAGTTCTGACTTTACAAGCGTGAGCCAGGCTGTTTAGTGCCAGGCTCATGCTGGGCTGGAGAAGCTGCCCTGCCGGCGAATACCTTCCTGGCACCCTCAGCTCTGAGGAACCCCTCCACCCCATTGGGCTTAGAAGTCACACACAGTTCCCTTCAACTCTGCCATTGCCTCCCACACACCTCCAACCGAGGTTCGCATCCTTCTCGACACCTCACCCACAGGCTGAGGGTACACTCCCACCTACACGTGCCCCTCCTCCTCCACCTCCCACCACAGCGAGGTCCATCCAGGAACCTGGGTCTGCTCCCCACCACCCTCCCAAGCCTCTCCCTTCTGCCCCCTGACACTGCCCTGTCCCTCACCTGTCCACACCTCTGTCACAGCAGTGGGTCAGACTGTGTTACCGCTCACTTGCACTGAGCCACAGCCTCCTAAGTGACCTTCAGACTCAGCTGCACTGCATCCCCATAGAGCCTCACTTGACCCACACACCAGTGGCCGTGCCACCTCCCTGCCCCTCGCCTCCCCTGAAGTTTCCCCATTACCCTTGACATAGACCATGAGGCCCGTGATCTGCCTGTCTGCCCTCAGAGCTGGTCCCTTTTGTAAATCCTCCCAACTGAATTGGTTGCTCCTGTCTTTGTGCTACGTCAGAACTTGGCACACACAGCGCATCTCACATAGCTTTGTAATCATATCTTTAATGCCTGCCTGTCTCCCCCAATGAGAATGTGAACCTGGAACGTCCACCACAGGGCTTGGCGCTGACCTGGCCTTCAGTAAACGTCTTAAGGTTTTATTATTTATATGGATTTTTAAATTGATTAATAATTGATTATCATTTAAGTACTTTCTGTGTATCCAGGTTATTTGGTTTTATTTCAGTTGCTATCCTTATAATTCCATTCACTTGAAAAAAGGAAAATGAATATTCCATTAGTGGTCAAAAGCAAATTCCAAATCATTTTCCATAAATAAGGGTTTTGTTTCCAAGTAGAAACAGATTTGTATTATAGGAATTTAGATCCTGTCTCATTCCATTTTGTGTTTTTATGAGCTCCTAAGGGCTAGTCTTAAATGCCCCAGGAAAAGAGGGCAAGTAAGGGGGCCCTGGGACACCCCAGACTCCCAAAATGAGTGGACTTGGAGAGGAGGAGAGCTGGGGAGAGAGCAGGCAAGGAAAGGGAAGGTCCAGTGCCCCTTGAATTCTTCCCAGAAAGCAAAGATTTCATCTGTAAAAGAGACTAAGCTGTATAACCAAATGCAAAATATGAACTTGGATTTGTTTTTTTAAGCATCAAAGATATTCTTTGAAAAGTTGGGAGATCTGAAGATGGACTGGGATGTTAGGTGACGTGATAGAGCTATTGTTGATGTCATGGTTTTTAGGGGCTTATCTTTATGCCTCAGGGGTGCACACTTTGGTATTTAGGTGATGTCTGAAATTTGCTTTCAGAATGGTATGGCCAAAAAATTACACACACACACATATGTAACAGCCATTCACAGAGAGAGAGAGAAAGTAAGTATGACACCCCCTGCCAACCCCCCAGGAGTTTAGCTGCTGAGAGCCAAAGGCTGATCAGCTGATGAAAGTAGTGTGGTTGAACGTAAAGCATAGATTTTAGCAACAGGCAGCTCTGGGCTTAAATTTTCAGTTCTGGCACTAACAAGCTGGTAACCTGCCCTCAGTAACTTAACCTCAGTGAGATCAGTTTTCTCAGCTTTAAGGTGGGGATAATAATATTCACATCACAGGTCCTTATAGGGATTAAGCGAGGCACTGTCTGCCTGGCTCTGTGCTGCACATGTGCTTAGTAAACATCGGTCTCTTCCTCCAGTGGAGCAGAAGCAGAGCCAGATGTCAGTCACCCACAGACAGGGCCTCCCAGTCAGCCTGTCTTCCCAGCACCCGGCGTCTCTCAGAACATACACCCCTCAGTGGCAGCCACCCCAGCTCAGGCACACATGTAACTGACCCACGTGCCTACACTCTTGTGGAAAGTCAGCACTAAACCAAGGAGAGCTGGCATCGTGGGGCAGAGGGAGAGGCGCTGGGGGCACAGCCAGGAGATGGTGCCCAAGTCTGACTCAGACACACGAGCGGCAGGGCCCAGGGCGCAGGCTGGGGCACCAGGCGTGAGTGAGAAGCGAACATCGTGGTCTGCCGGCCAGAGTGCCTTCTTGGCCTGACTTACCAGCCGCGCCAGCACAGACCACGAGGCAGAGCCCTCTGCAGGCTGCCCCTTCAATCCCTGTTGTTTCCAAATGATATTTCCCCCTTTTCCATCACTCCTTTTTCCACTCTTTCAGCCATAACTTTGTGTGAAGAAGCAGGCACATCTGGGGTGGTCTCCGGCTCCATTCCCACCAGCTCCTGCGTGCCAGCAGCAGGGTGACTGGAAGGCAGCTGTGCCCTCAGCGCCGGCGGGCGGCTGCAGAGCTCTTCTGACTCACTCTGCCATCACCCAGAGTGGTGGTGGTCCCTTGTGGGTTTGTTGGGTCTGACTGGAGAGGGCGACTAGTGGGACACATGTGGCCTCACTTTCCCAAAAAGTCCAGGTAGCCCAGAGACAGCTTTCTGATGCAAAATTGACAAGGCCAGGCTTTGCTCCTGTAGCAGCCATGTTCGACTTCAAGAGGAAAAACTTGCCAATCAAAAAAGGGAGGTCAAATTCTGGAAATTCATAAGGATTGAGTTGAAAATCCAAGCAATTTCTTGTTAAACATATGATGTTGCCTTCTCAGATAGTATTCCTCTTGCCACAGGGAGTTCAAGGGCTCCTGGCATGCCATGGAAGGGCTGAGCAGTATCAACAGCCAAATGAAAATCCAGGTTCAAAATTGCAATTTGGTTTCTAAGCTCCACCACCTGACTTCAATTCAGCACAAGTGAAGAGGACTGCAGAGGGCTAGGGAGCAGCATCCACCCCACTTCTGCTAGGTCTTGGGCACTTTCACAGCAGTTGGAGCTCCTGTTATGGTTGAAGAGCAGTGAAGGAGTGGAGGGCGGCTGTGACGTTGAATTGCTCACCACGTGCCAGGCACCTCACTGAGACCTGGAGAAGTGGGTCTGTGTCCCAATTCAGGTGCCAGGCTGGACAATTCCCACAGGTTAACCCACTTAGTCCTTTCAGCCACGGCTGGGTCTCAGGTATTGTCTCCTTTGTAAGGCCCAGAGAGGTTAGGGGATTAGCCAAGGTTCACAACTCAGAAGCACAGTCAAGATTCAAAGCCATTTGTCTATTAATAGACCTCAGGTTCAAACCCCAGCTCTGTGCTAAAAACCCGGCAGATTCCTGCCGGGTTTGTCATGATGGGGTTTATGCAGCAGCCTAGGCAGGCGACCCAGGATCCCAGGATGTTGAACTACAGGTAATCCTTGTTCCTAGTTTCCTTCCAGACCCCAGGCCTTCTTTAATGTTTCTGGGCCTCAGCTGACACCAACACGAGAAAGCCAGTATCCTGCACCTGGTGTACACTGCACACCAAACCCATCGCTGGACACCAAAGGCACACTGGGTGATTTCTTGGGATTTGCATGCAAGGTAGAAACTGGACATGTGTAGGGGTTAGTACTGGGGGTGGCAGGAGCTAGTCCAGTCCCCAAGACCAGGGAATCTACATCAGTTAGGTTACTTTGGTTTGCAAGGGACATAAACCCCAAAAGAGAAATTGTTTCCTCATACCAGCTTCAAGTATGGCTTGATCCAGATATTAAATCTCATCAATCAGACCTGTATTTGGCTGCATTTGGCTTGGCCTCCTCTGCTGGTGCCATTCTCAGGGGACTTTACCTTCCTGGTGGCCAGGTAGCTACAGCAGCTTCCAGCCATAACCTGCCAGGAGCAAGACAGCGGGAGTCACTTCCTAGTGACTGCCACAGGAAGCATGAGGTCACACGCGGGTCTCAGAGCCCGTCATTGTGGCCAAGGGTTCCCTGGGTGCCAGAGGTAGGGCTCTTCCTGAAACACACACTAAGAAGTGAAGGAAGGGTGGTTCCTAGAAAGGAAATCAGAGGTCCTGTTATCAAAAGGGCAAACAGATTAAACTGATAAGTGTACACAGAGGCCAAACAGGAGCCATCGTCCCAGGCCCTTGTCCTCTTGTCTGATGGCAGAGAAAAGTTCATACACAGAACGGTGGGCAGTCTTGAAATCAAGAGCATACATGGTGGAGAGTCAGGGTCAGAGGTCAACCAGGTACCAGATAGAGAGGGGACAAGCGAGTGCATGGCAGGAAGGTAGGAATCAGGGCTCTCAGGTTACAGAGATGGACACAGTCGCCTGTGACAGCTTCCAGGGAGTGGGGTGTGCCAGGTCAGCGGCAACCAGGGCCCAGGAGCAGAGAAAGAGCCAAGGTCACTTGTTCAGCAGATAATCATGGATACGCATTCTGTTCCACACTTGTGAAAACGTTGATGATCACACGGCCATATCTTGCCTTCAGGGGCCCACAATGTCACAGTAAGTGGTTCAGTGTCATCCTGTGGACAGAATCCATCTGGTGTGTGATCATGTCATGGGCCGTCTCAAAATTCCTTTTTGTTTGTTTTAAACACCAACCAGTTTGGTTGGGCGGGGGTGATTCCCTGCCAACATGCTCAGGAGGCGCCCATCATCTCATCACTGCTGACTTGCTGGAGATTCCTGTAGAGTAGGTGCAAAGTTTAATGAAGGCTCTTGCTCTCCATCAGCTTCAAGGACTGGGCAGAGAGCTTGTTGGCCTAGTTTATGTGGAGCAGCTTTCTTCAGGCCATGTCTCAGATACTTGGTGAAGGTTCTGAACCTGAGAGACCAAACACAGCTGCTGTTGTAGCCTCTTCTTGGATGGGGTAGCAACTGACTTCAACTAAGCCCTGGAATTCCCTACACCTTGCCCACGCACTCCCCATGGCTTTCTCTAGCCAGTTGCAGTAGAGGATTCTTGCCTTCTGAACCATTCCTTTGGCCCAAGGTAGAGCCTCCAGAAAGGTCCAACCGAAACACACCAAGGAATGGAATTCAGGCCACCTGGCGGGAAACTGGTGGTTGCAGCAGGAGATCTGAACTGGGCTTCCCACCAAGGGAGTTGTCTGTTGTCCTCCTTCCCTTGGACAGAGCTCCTCCCCAGATCTGGCCTGTCCCCTCTGACTCCCCACTCTACGGGCAGCCCAGCTACCTCTGTGGTTTCCAGCATTTCCTTTGCTCTGGCAGCTCCTGTGTCTGCTTTTCATCCACTCCCATCTCACGAGCTCCATTCACTGCACTGTCTTAGGCTGTCCTTGGCCTTCCCCAGACCTGCCCCGCCTTGGTTCCACTTGGGCATCAGTCCCACTATGCCCATGCATCCCTCATATCCCGGGGGTTGCCCATCACTCTCGTCTGCTGATCTGGGAGACACAAGGGGCATCAGAAACATCAGCAAGTAGTGAGATAGGCGAGCCCTTGAGCCCCCTGGAATGGGGGTCCCTCTCCAGGAGTCCCTCCCCAGGCACAGACATGCTGGATGATCAGGAGGACTTGCCCAGTCCCCCAGACCCCTCCCCAAACCCTGCCCACAGCCAGGCCTGCTGGGCTGGAGGCACCTGCATCCATGACATCAGGCCAATTCCTTCTCACCCACAAGACTCTGCTAAGTGTCCCCACCCAGGGCAGGGTCCCTTCCTCTCCAGAAGTGCCCAACACAATTCCATATTCACGCCTTCACCAGCTGTTTGTGGGTGTCTGCAGGCCCCGATCTGGGGCTAGGGGACCCAGAGACAAATCGGCTCCTACTGTCTCCAGTGCAGCAATGTCCTTCCTCTTCTGTCTAGCTAACAAAATGCCATCAACCTCTCAGGGCCCACAGGGCTCCCTGACTCCTCCCAGCAGAGCCATCCCCTCCTGGCTCTGGGCTAGCACTTTCCCTGTGCCAGCCACACTGTCCTCAGACACGAATAGTGGCCACCTCCTCCCCGTGACCTTAGCAGCCTCCCAGGGCCTGTGCAGATGAGTTGCCCAGGGAGTCTAGGGAGCGACTGAGTGGTGAACACTGACTACACGGAAGGCCCTGGGTCATGGGGAGGGGGGAAGGCAGCTCTGTGCACTCCCCATGCCCTTGAACCACCAGGCAGTTCAGAGAACAGGAGAGACCAAAGCGGGGAGGGCTAGATGTTGTTCTGCAGACCTGTGTTCACTTGAGGACCCCTGCGTGTGGTGCTGTGTGAGTACAACAGGCCTCCTGCATCCTCCAAGTCTGTCTGTGTTCAGCAGTGTGACAGCGGGGCCTCTGCCAGAGGACTGACCAGAGCCCAGAAGCAGCATTTCTTTGAAGGTCTGTGCTGGAGCAGCTCCCTGCCAGGGAGAGACTGAGCCCAGCAGGACAGGCGCAGGAAATCTGATTCAGCGAGACCAGAGGAGGCATTTTCTCAGATTAGAATTCTCTGTGCCAAAGGTGGAGAGTTTATCCCAGCAGGGAAGGGGAAATAAAACATAATATGTTGGAAATAAATTCTATCCCACAAGCACGATCCTCCGGGAGAGTCAGCTCAGTGTCGCTGGCGGTCCCCACCCCGCGGCCACGGGAGCGCTGTGCCGGAAGCTGCCTGTCGCCTGTCCCCCATCAATCCCTGAGGCCTTTGGGGATGAAGTGAATGATTAACCTGGCCGTGCTGGGGGTGGGGGTAGTGGTGTGACAAGGGCTGACTGGGAGGTGTCAGGATGAGGAGGGGTCAGATGGGTCAAGTTGGTTTTCATGCTCATGCAGACCTATTCATGGAAGCCAGGCCCCTCAACAGGTGTCACCTCCCTGAGTCTTCTCAACATCTTATGACATCGGTACAGTTGTTATTATCCCCAGAAAGCTGATGCTCAGAGAAGTCAAGCACCCTGCCCCAGATCATACTATACGTGGCAGAGCAAGATTTCCAAACCAGGTCTCCCTGATGCTGGAGCCCAGGCCCTCCCCTCACTGTGCCTCTCTCATCGAGCCTTCTGCCTCAGTTCTGTCTCGTTCCTGGGGTATCTGGTTGTGGCTGCCAGTGGTTTGGGACATGCTTAGAATCCAGCAGTGCGGCTTAGGGTAGCTAAGGAGGGCAAGGTCACTGTCCTGTTTCTCCCCAGAATAAACCTAACAGAGCCCCGAATTTCTTCACACAGGGGTAAGAACACCAGCGGTGCTGCCCTTCTGAGTGCCTGCTGGGCGCCAGGCAGTGTGATCAGTGGGTGTTTGCATTTTCTCACACCATCTTCCCCAGACTGATGCAGGAAGGACTATGACTGCCCTACTTCTCACTGGGGTCCCAGGCCTTACCCTAATCCCCTGGTTGGTAAGATGGATTCAGATTCAGGACCCCACCTTCTTCCACCACACGGCTCAGCTCGCTGGACCTGGGACAGCTTGGTGTTGACAGCAGCAAAGGCAGCTTGCCAGCCTCCTGCCCACTAGACCTGGGATGGCACTGCCCACTCAACCTGGGATGGCACTGCCCACTCAACCTGGGATGGCACTGACTGTATCCCTAATTCAGGCCATTGTTTTTGCCGGCTTAGTTTTATTGTCGGTCTGCTTAATTCCATGTCTTCTAGATTATCAAATCATTTTGTTTATACTATAAAGAATTTTAAAATGTAATAAAAGTACTAGAAGAGAATATGTAAAAGGGACTTCTAAAGGATCACTGATTATATCTCACTTAACATGCGAAGTGTTGGGGAATTAACATTGCCTTGAAGCAGTGTAAACTGTGTTTTTGAGACCTTACTGCCCATCAGCCATATGGTTCCATGGTTACAGCCACCTGGTCGCCCTCCTTGGGATGTCCTGGTCCCTCACCCCTTCTCGGTGGATCCCTGTTTTCCCTTTCTGGAAAGGTTGATAGCGAACGTTTCGAGAGGGGTAGTAGGTTGAACTTTGGCAAGATGGTGCCTGAGGAGGCCAGGTGGGTAAAGCGGTCAGCAGAAGGCAGGCAATGGTGGTGCTCCAGGACAGAGGGGCACCTATACCCCTGAGCTGTCTACCAAACACCTTCCATTGCCCAAGCCATGATGACCAGCTAAGAATTCTTCCCCTGCTGCCCTCCTGTCTTTGTGGTTAAAAAACCTGATGCCAGGCAGAACTCTGAGTTACTTTTTTATGCCCTCAGCGTCTTCTTTCACTTATCCAGTGTACTATGAGGCATGTTGGATTCCAAGCCCTGTCCAAGTCCCCAGGGTCACAAAGGCATGAGTTGTGTGTCCTGCCTTCTTGACACTCTTTGTCTGGGAGACACAGTGAACAAGCCATAGGCAAAGAGAAAAGCTAGTGGAGATAGGTGTTCTGACTGGAGAGAAGTCCTGAGAATGTCTGGAGAGACCAGGGGTGCCTTCTCAGTGACTTTTCTGCTGAATCTTGAAAGATAAGTTGTACATCAGGTGGAGCCAGAGGAGAAGGGTATCCCAGGTAAAGAGAATGACATAGCAAAGAGGAGGAGAGTCCCAACTCTTGAGAGAAGCAGAGGGCTAGTGTAGGGAAGGGAGAAGCCAGGAGGCAGCTAGGGAGAGCCAGGAGTCAAACTGCAGAGGTAGCTGGGGACCAAGCCTTGGGGGCAGCTTGAATGGTATCTCTTGGGTGTCAGGAGCCAGTGCGGGCTTACATTCGAGGGAATGGCCCCTGGAGGATTTACTCTGAGCCACTGCAGGAAGGGGAGGAAGCAGGTGAGACAGCTAACGGCACTGCCGGCATTCTGACAAAAGCTCATGGATGTGAAGATGAGGGAACGATGAGAAAGAGGTCCAGGAGACCAGACAGACAGATACAGCAGTCCACTGGATGCCCTCCCTGGGAGCTGTTGGTCTCCACCTTGGAATGGCACAAGGCTGGCTGCTGGCTGCATTTCTCTCCTCCAGCCAGCATGCTCTAAGGGGAGGTTTGAGGTGCAGCCTGCAATGAAAGGTGCATCTATTAGGATGAACGGGATCAGTGGAAAGGTTCTGTGGAGAGACAGACTGGCCAGCTGGGCAGACAAGGTACGCCCACCCTCACTGTCCTGCTTTTTCTGCGGGACTGTCTTCCATCTGCCTTCCTTTCCCCCCTCACTCTGGGGCCTGTACCCAGGGTACCCATGGCTTACTCTTACCCCATGCCCCATCCCATAGCAAGGAAGGTTAGAGCTCCTTCTCGCTGGGTTGCCAGCTCTTCAGCATCCCAGAGCATTTCTGCCAAGGATGATGTACAATATTATGCTAAACCAGCTTTATGGGCAGCCTCTTAAAATGCAAGCCTCTGCCCATGATGGATGGAGAACATCCAGTTGTTTAGCCAACCACTTACAGTTTGTTGCAAACCCGTAAGAACCACACAGGGGTGTCTTGTTAGGCTTGTTACGCCAAGGACCCCATAAATAAATAGCAGAGTGTGTCTTGGTGCATCAGGGCTGGAGGATGGAAATAGAGGCACTGCATAAATAATACATACTTGCAAAATAAATACATCAGTACGTTAGTGTGAACAGCCACAACCAAACCACCCTGCGTAACAACCACGAGCAGCTCTGGGGCCTGCCATGTGATTGGCTGCCATCCATCAGTGTGCATCAGCATTCGAAATGACCACCAAAGGGAGGAGGTCCTTCTGTGTGCTGACCTCGAAGTCTTGGAGTCGAGGCAGGTGGTGAGATTGCAGGTGGGCGCCCTGATGCGCAGCTCTGCCGCCAAGGTGTGCAGCCTGCCATGGCCGTGTGTTCCTGCAGCTGGCTTAGGGTCTGCCGCCAGCAGAAGGCTGCTGAGCACCGAGGCACGGGATGTGAGGGGCTGTACCTCCAGGAAGAGTCGGCTTGCGGGGGAATCGGGTTCTCTCATTATGCACATTCACTCAGACTTAGGACTTGGTGGGTCGACTTTTCAAGTGACTCTCACCAGAGCCCTGAAACTTTCACGTTGGGCTACATTTTCAGAAGGTTGGTTTCCCATCTCCCGCTGCCCTCTTCTCTAGTCGTGAACCCCACTGGGCATCCGGCTCCAGCATCCGGAGCTCCAAAGAGGCAGCTGACAGAATGGCCACAGGAGTGGGTGCCCCTCCCCTTGGTTGTAATGGCACAAGACTGGATTTCAGTATTTTAAATGAAAAATATATGCAGTTAGCTGTGCGCTGACAATGTCCTTGAGGATTTGACAGTGAGATTTTCCAGCAGTTGGTCTTCGTTAGGATCCTGGCGGTGTTTAATAAGGCAGTCGAACTGCTGGCACCTTGGGCTCCTGTTTGTTCTCCGAGGGCTCTGGGGCTGCTGCGGTAAGCACATCGACCAGAGCTGATCATTACAAGGGCGTACGCCACCATGAATAAAAATGTCACACGTTTTCCCATCTCACAGCGGTACAAAATGTCAGTCCTGTCAAACACACGTTGCAGGGAGCTGTGTGCAGTCCGTACAAATTGGAGAGCTGCATATCCCCCCAGCCTTCTGATATTCTTCATTTGAAGCTGAAGAAAAACAGTTGTTAACCTATTAGCTAGGATTTTAAACTCTGCTGAGGCGGTGGAGGGCTAGACTTTGACACAGATAGAAATGTATTCCAGGGTCCAGGAATTTGAAAACCAGGATCTCCATCCATTTGTTCTGAGGGAAGAGTGGAGGGAAAAAAAAAAAAACCATCTCTGTCTGTCAAACCTGACTGTCTTTAACAGACATGGGAGAAATTTGACATTGAATTCATGGGGGGTATTTCACATCTAAGCTTCCCACCTGTGCATTCTCCTCAGAAAGTCTTGCTCTTTGGGGTGGCCTTGGGCTCAACCCGTTAGACCGGGATGCCTGTAGGTTGGGAGTTTTTGCTGATGAGAAGCAGGCTGTTCCTGATCAGAAACATCGCCAGCTTAGTGGACAGCACCACTCAGTGACAGGATGACAGCCAGTTGGTCCACATCGGTCAAATGCTGGGCGACGGTCTTGCTGACCACTTGAGGCTGGTCCTACAGTCTTGGGCAAGCATCTGCTTTGCACTGACCATGCACAAGCCTTGCACCTAGCGCCCAGGATCCTGACGTGACCAAGATAACCATGGCACTTGTGAAGAGCCCCTTGTCTTTAGCGGAGGGACAGAAGAAAGAAGCCCGGCTGTGTCTAGTCAGAAAGAGAGGGACAGCGTCCGGGAAGGGGACAGAAGCTTGAGGGGAGAGCTGAGCCCACCAGGTTGGCAGGTGTGGGGAGGGCACACAGAACGAGCACGTGCCTTGGGAAGGGCTGTGGCACAGAAGCGCAGGGCAGTTCTTTGTGGGGCTGGACAGAGGAGCTGCCTTTGGTATGATGGGACATGGAGCTGGCAGGCCAGGGACCGGGTCTTGAATGGCCTGTCAAGGACTGCCTGCAGGATATGACCAGTCCCCCGAGCTGTGGGTGGGCTGAGACGGGGGCTGCCGGTGGCAGGGTGAGCCATGTGGAAGCTGTCATAATCACCGGACTCTCTTTCTGGAGAATTACAGGATTCTGTGCAATCCTGTCTGTACAACTGCAGAATCAGGAGAAGATGTTTATTTTAATTTCCTAGCAGTGTACTGCTTGGGGTGGACATCATTCCTGAGATGATAAATTAGCCTTGGTTTTGCTGAGTGGGCCCCGGCCCTTAAACGTACTGAGCAAACCCTTCCCAAGTCAGGATGCAGGCCTGGGGATGTGTAGGTGGCTGCAAAGACGAACATATCTGTGTGGTCAGAACAGACCTAGCAAGGCAAAAAGCTCAAAGGATATGGGGGGTGGGGGGAAGAACTCCCCCAGGAGCGGGGAGCACCCTCATTCTCAAGGGGTAAATTTCAGCATCTTCCTTCTGCCATTTGTGTATCAGGTCTGATGGAAGGAGTGTGGGCTTCTTTGGGGTCAGACTTAACCTGAATCTGGAGCCCCACTCTGCCACCTGTTAGTGGTGGGGCCTGGGCAAGTCACTGGGCAGTGCAGCCTCAGTTTCTTCATCTGCCAAATGGGGAGTTTTACCTTCTCTGCAGGGTTGTTGAGATCACTAGAGACCTTCCAGGTAGAACTTCTAGAACAGAACCTGGAACACAGCAAGTGCCTCAAAACAGCCACTCCCACCCCCACCCGCCACTGCTATCAGAGGGGGATTCTCCCTCCCAACATCTGGAAGCCCCTCCTCGCATCCTCACATCACCCCCTCCTGGAAATGTCACCCAGGCACCCTTGATGGCATCCCAGATGGCTGCCCCACTGTGGGTAGCAGTGGAGCCCCCGCCCCTTGCTCCTGTCTGGGCAGAGAATGGCACGCGTCAGCAAGGCTCCTGGCCCCTGCCCAGCCACGGCCGCATCTGCTGCCCGACCTCGGGCCGCCAAGGGATGCCACCGATTGAGGCCGAGCAGCTGCACCTGACTAAAAACAAAAGGCCCCCCCTTCCCCTGCCCCACTGCTGGCCCTCCTCCCTCCCCCGCCTCTGTCCCCCAAGCGGCCGGGGTCACCCGGCCCCCTCGCTGCCTTCCCTCCCAGCTGCCTCGCCGCTTTTGTTCAGCATGTGAACTTCCCCGTCAGCCGAGCTCCTTGCACGGGAAGTAATCAGGGATCTTGACAAGGCTTCAAACCACAAATGCCACTACAAATTAACCAGCACCACTACAAAATACTACTCCTGTCAACATCGGGGAAGAATGCTTCGCTCTCAGGACCAGGCGAAACCGTCTCTCAGCTCAGCTCTCACTCACGGGCCCAGCGGAGAGAATGGCCTCGCAAGGTGACTTGTTGAGGCGGCTGAGTCCCCGGCGGCCCCTCTCCAGGGACACTGGCTTCCAGACCCGATGGCAGGCACTTCAGCTTTTCTTCGAGGGCCACGTTCAGTCCCCAGCCCCCCATCGAGGCTGCCTGAGGAAGGTTAGCCATGGGCACATGGGACCTGTCTCCAGAGTCTGACAACCAGGGCTCGAAGGCCAGCCCCACCAGCTTCCTAGTGCAGTGTGCCGATTCGGGCAGGAGAGGTCACAGCTGCACCTCTGTCTGGAGCTTTAGAACTGACTGGGATATACTGGGTAACACCTGGCCCGGCGAGGGTGCTCCAGGGTGAGGCCCCTGCCCGCCTCCCGCTCCCACGAAGCACCTTCCCTCACCGTGTGTGCAACAGGATGGAGACTGCTCACTCAGCTCTGATGGGGAAGTCCATCCCACGCAGCGTCTTTCAGTAAGCACCCTCCCAGATTAGAGCCTGGAGCTGAGGGTTGCTTCTGCAGATACCGCAGGGCCGGAGGACCCTGGGCTCCCCCCGAGGGGCATAGGGCCTGGCCAGCACTGTTGGTACAGAGCACGTGCCGTAGGACACCAGCGCAGTCTTCTCCGGCACCCTCGCTGGCGCTCTGAAGCGGAGGCAAGCATTTGATCCTCCCCAGCAAGCAGGATCAGCTCTATCAAGTGTGGACGAGAGGATTCAAGATAATGACAGGAGTTGGGGGACAGGCAAGAGCTGTGCCCGAGAGAGCTGGTTGGGCATTTCAAAAGAGACACTCCACACAAATATAGCTTCAATACACTCCTTTCTGGAGGCCTATCAAAAGAAGCCCTCTTTTATTTCCATACCTTGCATAATAGCGGCTCTCCCTTCCCGAGGAGTAGAGGAGCCTTGCTCTCAGCCCAGAGGCCCTTTGTAAAGCCACAGAAAGCTTTGTCTTCCTCTCCCAGCCAGAGCTGTTTCATGCACAGGTCAGAGCATTGATGTGGCTACTAGCCAGGAAAATTAACCAGGTGAACTCTTCCCTCATTAAACAGTGACGGGGTTTAATTGTGAATTTTCTGTTTCACCCTGTCCATTCCCGGCAGCGGATGTGGTTGGGGCACATCCCTGGGACAGAGAAGCCCCCAGCATCTCCCCTGCCTCCCCACTGAGAATGCCAAGGGCCTCCTCTGGGTGGGTAGAGGAAAATCTGACAGAAAAGGGACAATTCAGGACACCATTCAGACCCAGAGGATCTGACACCTGCTTTGAGGCTGACCTTGGAGGCCACCGTTCTTATGCCTCCAGCCACCATTGCATGTACCCCACCTTCTCTGGCCCCTGGAACAGGAAGTGCAGAGGACCTGGCTGCCACGCCACCCTAAGCTTTGCATGCATATCCCTCAGCCTTCAGTGAAGCTGCTTGGCATCTCTGGTCATCTACCCGCTTCCCCATACCTCTGGTCCCCGCTTGCAGTCTGGCCTGTTGCCTCACTGACTTTGACATTTCACCTCTGTGTGGCCTTAGGTAGTGCCTGTCTCCCCTCTCTGAGCCTGCTTTCCCAGCAGTGGGGAGACTGATTCTGACCTTGAAGGAATGTTGAAGGAATGGTCCAAGGTGTGTCCTCCTTAGGGACTGGGGAAATCCATGCATTGGTTCTGGAATAGCCGACCCCTCCCACATTCATCACAGGACCAGAGAGATGAGCTCTTTGATCCTCATCCACTGCTTGATGTGACCCTGGGCAAGTCTTTGCCTCCCCTCGTCTGTGAAATGGAGTCATGACCCTCATTCCTGGCATGAGGCTTCCTGGGCTGGCGAGTACACTGACTAGGCATCAGTTCACAGGAGGCCACAAGAGCTTTGGGCTCTGCGCCCCCTCACAGGCTGCCCCCGCCTCCACCCCTGCTTTACTAGCTGCCCCAGGTCTGCGCCCAGCAGTGACGTGTTCTCCACCCTGCAGCCCTGTGCTGGGTGCCCGCTCATCCATGCCACCCAGGTAATTAAGTTGATATTCCAGCACAGCTTCCCCTCCTGACCTTTTGGAAACAATGTGTTTTGCTGCATCAACAAATTAGCTGCAAATCAGATGCTGTTCTCATCAATGTGGATTTCATATCCAATGAACATACTCACCTGGTCCCCACAGCTGACAGATATAAACGCTGAGGGCCAGGCAGAGACTGGCAGAGGTCAAAGAGTCCCTCTCTTCTCTGGGACTTCGTGTCAGTCACACTTTGGGGCTTACTTGCTCATGTCCACATCTCCCAGCAGTCACATGGCCAGCTGGTGAGTTGACAACATGGAGGCCTAGGCAGGCCATAGCTGGAAGAGAGTGTCTGTCCTTAGGAGCCCACCCAACCTCCTCCCATCCATCTTCTACGGCAAGAACACCAAAGGCCTCTGATATGTCCCTTCCTACCTGAATTCTTCCCACTGCACTCAGGAGAAAACCCACACTCCTTAAGCTGGCATTCAAGGCCTTAAATTATGTGACCTCCACAGGCCATTCCTCCCAACCTACCCCATCCTCATATTCACCCTCACTTAGTCTTGCTGGATCACTGTGGTTCCCATCTCATGCACTTAAATTCTGTACTACCTCCAATTAGATAGAAGAGCCCCTCCTTGGTACTTCCACACACCTCAGCACCCCTCTCTCCTCTGTGTTATAACCCCTCCATCAGAGTGGGAACCCCCTGAGGGCAGGACTGGGTCTTATTCACGATTGTGTCCTTTACCTGTACAAAATATACTCCATTGTTTGTTGAATGAATCGAGATAAGAATATTCTTTGGAAAGCACTGGAAAGAGATGCTAAAATAAGGAAGGAAGGCGAGGATGTCAGTCATTCTCTCACCAGCCTGCTTTCTAAGGCACAGATCTCTTAACAGCAGAGTCCTACTTCAGAAAGGATATGGAGTAGAAAAACCAAATCAGAAAGGATTCCAGATGACTTTGGAAGTTTCAGCTGACAAGGATAGCACAATGGACTAAGAAAACCTGCTTGTTTTAGTCCCTGCTACTAGCTCTGTGACCTCATGTTAGTCACTTAACCTCTCTGGGCCGCCTCTTCTGCAGGGAAATAACCCTCCTCTAACTTGCCTCACCAGGGAATGTGAGGCTCAAAGGAAAGAAGAGAAGTAGAATTGCTTTGAAAGGAAAATACATCATGTAAATAGAAAAGATTAGTAAAACCCCAGTCCCTTTCAACAGCGCCCTGCTCAAAGCACGCTTCCTTGGAAAGCCAAGATCCTCACATTCACAAGACTCTGCTGGGAAGACCTGTGGATTTAAGGGAGGGACAGAGGATCAGATGTTGTCATGTCATCAGCAGGTTGCCAGACCAGAGCCTCCCACAGCCGGCATGCCCTCCTATAGCATTCTCATGCCAGTGCTCATGACTCTGGAGTTATTTCCGTTTTACAGAAGACTTAACTGAGGCTTAGATTGAATAACGTGCCAAATGGCAAAGCCAGTATTGAACTCAACTAGAAAATGACAGAGCCGAATCATGAACGTGAGTCTTTCCAAAGTCTATTTCTTGGGGTTTTAGCAATGCTTTTTGTACTCTAAGAAAGGTATTTTTCTGAGAAGTAGGTCAAATTCCATTGAATCATATACCCTTTAAGGACAGACTCTGTCCTGTTCTCCTGAATTCCCAGGCCCTGGCCCCAGACAGTTGTTCCATCACTGCTTACGGGAGGATCTTTCCATTCTGGGAGAGTGACTCTGCACCTGGACTCCACGTGACTTTCAGAAAGGCAGGTGCCTGTGTTGGCCACTGAAACCTCCAGTGCCCCCACTGGAGTGCCAGATCAACTGCTGAACAGAACTCTTCTTAGCCAAAGATTGCCAAAGGCCCAGCCTTTTTAAACTCACTTAAGAACCAGCCATCCGTGTAGCCAGGGAATTGAGGATCACACGTGACGTGATTTCTCTGTAAAAGTGCCTGGACCTCTCGATTCTCTGCTCCAAGGCTCTTCTGGTTTTGTCTCCTCTTCTGCAGCTGTGGGAGGGGCCCTGAATTTACAGTCAAGAGGCCTGAGAGCAGGCCACTCCCCCTCCCTCCAGTCTGTGTCCCTATCCGCGGAAGGATAAGCTCCTGGCACTAGAGCCATGGAAGAAGCAGACAAGGCCGCCTGGACCTGGGACTTAGAGCACGGGTGGGGGTGGCGCGGGGGTTCCAGTTTGCTGAAATGACTTTTACTGAGTCTGGCCAGCAATGCAGTCCTCTCGGGCCTCACCTCAATCTATCGTAGCCCCACGTTCAGTCACTCCCTGATTCAGCTTCCCGAGCACTGGAGCCATGTTCTAGAGAACAGTGTGTTGAGTTGATTTTTTTCCTAGCTTCCCTCTGCACCTGCTCCTCCCGCCTAAGTCACTACCACTCCATGCTATGGCCTGTTCTAATTGTCCCCAGAGGACTCAGCTCTCCTCAGCCTGTGTCCCCCGCTGTCATGCCCCCCAGCATATTTGGGGAACTGCAACCGCTACAGCTCAGCAGCGCTCTCACCCTCTCCCATCCGAGAGGCAGAAGCTTCTTAGCAGCGCCTTGCCCTGGGGAGCTGCTGTGATCCACCCAGTGTCCCACTCAGAACACATGTACCGCATTACCCTCTCTCAGTACCTATAAATCCCCCTAGTTTACCCTCCTGGTTTCTAGGTTGGGTGTGGTCAAGAGGCTGCTTTCCTCCCACCATTTATAAATTCGGTTGCGAAAGAGCTAATACTTCCTGATGACAATCAAAGCAAAATAATTACAGAATCTGGAGAACTGACATTTGTTGTATTTCTTCTACATGTGCCAGGAAGCTTCAGTCAGAAATCTTGCTGAGCACCTATTTATCCAGTACCACACTAGACCCCAGGATAAGCAGAGAAATGAGATGAGTGAGCTTATAACTACAACCTTTGTACCAAGAATACATGGCAGGCAGAGCATCCGCCACTCAGGGAAGGGCAGGGCTGGCCCCCTGGGAGAGGTGGTGCTTGAGACAGACAGCAAAGGATGAACAGGAGGCACCAAGAGTGAGACAAAAGGAAATGGAAGGTGTTTCAGGAGCAGCCTTCAAGAACACCTGAGCTTTCAGGGAGAGCAAGGGGATGAGTGGGGCAGGGTTGGGGGAGAGAGGAGTTTGCAGAGGCTTATGTGTGGGGCCCAGACTCTGGAGAGCTTTGAACACTTCAGTCAGCATTTTCCAGGGAATATTTAACAGGTGTTATAGGGGATGTGAGTCTGTTCAAATAAAATACGGGGAGCAGGACTTTTATGGGGCGCGGGTGGGGGCAGGAAGAGTTAATAGTGTTTTGCCTGTTGAGGGTAGCGTTTTTATCACAAGGGTTGACAGGCTTTGCCGTGCTAACCAGCGTCATGAATCTCCAAACAGGGCAAGACTCAACACTTCTCATGTCTGCCAGAGGAACCCCCTTTTCTTCTTTCATACAATGCATCTCCCAGGATGGTATTTCTCAGAAGATAGCTCAGGAAATGCCAGCCTTCCCCTAGGAAGATTTAGGCTGGCAAAGAACATAATTGGGCATGTTTGGTGTTTTTGTTTTTTTTTAAGTCCACTCTGGAATAAGATGGAAGATGGTTGGGCAGGGAAGAAGCTGGAGGGTGGGAAAGCTGCTAATGGTGATAGTTGCTGGCGTCTACTGGCCAAACATCACCTCATTGAAACTTTCTAACAGTCCCCTCAGGTGGGTAGTGCCATTACCTGCATTTACAGATGAGGAAAGTCAGGCTTGGATGGTTGAATCGCAGGCCACAGGGTGAATGGAGGGCTTGGGTTCAGTGTGACACTGTCTGACCCCAGCGGTCATCTGCTAAACCCCCAGCCCCACTGCCACCCCTGCCGGCCAGGTCAGAGGTGACTAGTGGTGAGGGCTCTGGAGCTCGAGAAAGCGGCCACCCAGAAGCAGAGGGGTCGAGAGCAAGGGGAGCTGAAGATGATGAGGGAGCAGAGGGTGTGTGTGAGAGTTGAGGGTTTGGATGAGGACCACAGCCTGTGCACCTGTGGGCAGCCATGCTCGTCTCGCTGGGTGGCATCCCAACCCTCGACAGCCTCCAGCTGAAGAAGGGTCCCCGGTGTGGGTTCGCCTCCACTCCAAACTGCACAGGATCCAGGAAGCCAGGCTGATTTCCATCCAGATGTGCTCTTAGTGTGCCATGAGGGACCCCAGTTCTCCACTAGGTCTGTCAGCCCACTTTCTCCATAGGCCACTCCGACAGGCCCTGTGCTGGGCACCAGGGATCCAGGGACTCTGGAGACACAGCCTCTCCCTGCAGGAGTTGGGTGTGGAGAAGGAATTGTAAGGCAGGTTTGCTGTCTGGAGGACCACTCCAGCTCCAACCAAGTGAAGCTCTGAAGTGCTGTCCAAGAGAAATGTAACAGGAGCCACACATGCGAGCCACATATGGAATTCTAAATATTTTAGTAACTGTATTAAAAAGTAAAAAGAAACAGACACGATTAATTTTAATAATATAGTTAACCAAAATATCCAAAACATTTTCATTTCAACATATAATCAATATAACAAGTTATTGAGATATCTTGCATTCTTTTTCAAACTAAGTCTCCAAATTCCGATGTGCATTTTACACTTAACAACACTTCTTAATTTGGACTCACCCTGTGTGGCCATTGGCCCCTGTCATGGGAAGTGCAGGTCTGGACTTTGCAGCGTAATGATGGACCTCTGTGAACCACAAGGCTGATCGAAGAACCAATCAGAAGCCTCCCAGGGCTTGCCAAGTGTCCGTGACCTTGGTCTAGTGTGGGCTTTACTCTCTTTACACTGTCTTCATCTGCCCCACTGTCCAGGGCATCTAGATATCTGGGCAGGCTATTGAGAGGACAAAGCTTAACTTTTGACACAGAGGGTTCAAGGGGTGAGCCAAGAGATCTGCGCTCCACTGATTTTTATTCAAAAGCCAAGCATTTTGTGCAAATTGTATTTATTCATCAGACATTTATTGAGAAGATACATTTTCCCCAAGGTACAGGGATGAATCCCTCAAGGAAATGAACGTTTGAAGGAGTAGGAGGGCAGAGGGGCAGACACGGAGCAATAGTGGGTGATGAGTGAGAGCACTGGGGGACAGCACCCAACCTGGGCAGAGTCTCGAAGGACGAGCAAAGTTTGTCAGGCAGATCAGGGTGGGGCGGGTCGTTCCACCTGCTGGGCAGGCATGAAGCAGGCCTGAGAGCCTCAGGCCATGCAAGGGTCTTTGAGTGAGCACAGGGGGCGGGGTGGGGGGGGGAGGTTGGGAGGGGTCTGGGTAGGGCACGGCAGAGGCCAGGTCTTAGAGGATTTAGAATGCCAGCCTAGGGCCCTGGTGAACTGTCACCCCAGGACAGGAGGGGACAGCAGAGGTCTCGAAGCTGGGGATGGCAGGGTCACACTGCATTTTAGAAAACCCCTCTCAGCCAGAGTAGAGAATGGCTGAGGAGCTCCAGGCGGGGGCCCTGCTGATAACAGTGATCCAAGCTGGAGGTGGAGGAGAGGGCCTCAGACATGGGGTGTGCAGGAGCCGGCAGCCAGCTATGGGAGCGGGAGGCATCAAAAATGGCCCTCGGGCTCTGGCTTGGGTGGCTGGATGCCCGGAGCTGTGTGTGGAAATGCGTCAAACCACCTCTGTGTGTACTGATTCCTTAAGTTTCCACTTTAATGCAGCCACAGAGACTCCGTCCCACTCGCCCGCCGCCTCCCAAGATACAGCGCTCGAGGCCCGTGAGTAGCCAGTGGTTCTGCCCTCTCACCTAACACTGCCTGAGCCATCTCCCCACCTGACTAAACCTCGGGGGTCTGAACTGAGCTGCCTTGCCAAGGAAAACCAGGAAGTGGGTTTTTCAGCTTCCCTCTGTGTGGCATGTACCCGAACTTGCATTTCCTGAGCTTCTGTCTCTTCTGAATCAGTTTGGCAACTTGCAGGTCGGAGCTGTAGGTAGCGGGGCTGCTGTGTGCTGTTTGCCGTGTGTGCCTGGTTTGAGCGCGTCTCCTAGTTTGAGCCACGTTGCTAGCCAGTGAGCTTTAAAGGCTGCAGCCGCCTCTTCCTCACAAAGGAAACAGAAGTCTGGCAGCAGAGGTCTCGTTGAGCCAGATCTTGGTTTGGAAACGCATTTGATGTCCCTTCCCAGGGGCAGACGCTACGCCCAGAGAATATCAAGCCGGCTCAGATGGAGACCAGTCTCCTCCTCTCCCGGGCCGCACATGGGGCTCCACCTTCCCAAGCAAAGCTCCGAGGAAGGGCAGAAAAGCAGAACGAGATGTGATAAACCCACCAACACCGGGGAATGGGCAAGCAAGGGAGAGGGACCCATCCATGTCTTCTCAAGAGCAACGCCTTGGGAAAATACTGGGCCAGATCCGGTGTTCACCATCAGTGAAGTCCTTTTTCTTCTGAGCTAAGGTTTCAGTCATGCTGATAACTTTAGCAGCTTCCTTTAAAGTAGGACGGAAACTGGCTGGGGCCACTGAGTGAGGGCTGCTGACCAAGAGAAGAGTTTCTCTGTTTCTTGTTCAAAGCAGCCACCACCCTTGCAGTTCCAGCCCAGTGGCCGTCATGTTTCCCCACAAACCCGAGTCCCAGCCCCTCCTGCCCTCCCCACTGTGGTGTCCACATCCATCTTGAAAAGTGTGGCAGCTGAGGGGTGCAGATGACTGGGCTGAGCTCTGTCTGGCTTTTTTAAGAGTTTATTTGCATGAAGATCTACTTGAATCAGATAGCACCAAACCAGAAGTGGTTAGGAGTGCTCTCAAACTGTGTCTGTTTTGAATCCTTGTCACACGTACCTAGTGTTGGATGGGTGGCCTTCTCTGCGTGGGTGTTGGAACATTCTGTGGCACTGTCTCCCATCCCATGTACCCTTCCCTCCCCTCCCGTGTACCCTTCCCTCTCCTCCCGTGTACGGAGGTGCAGGGCTGGGGTGGAGGCAGCCATGACACTGAAGTTCCAACCACACGTGACAGAGCCATCCTGTACCCCAGTCAGACCACGGTCAGCACAGCTGTCGAGGGGCTGAAATGCTTTTACTTATTGTCACTGGGTGGGAGGCACAAACAGCAAAGAGAAACTGCTCTAGGGGACAGGAAGCCAACGTCCGGGTCAAGTGTTGTGTGATTTAGTGAGAATTTCAGCGCAGTCAGTAGCAACGTGGATCTGGGGAGTAGATCCGCATGGATCTTTGTGTGACTCTGGGCAAGTCCTGAAGCTCTCTCTGAGCCTCGCCCCCCTCTCTAATACACTTCTTGTTCATGGAGGTTTTTTGTGAGCATGAGTATAGACGTCATTCGTAAGGCTCCTCGCACAGGGCCTGGGACGCGGCAGCAGTTCTTCTTCTTCTTAATAGATTTTTCAGTCTTAAAACTTCTAAGGAATGACCCAGTTTCTTAATCATTCACCTAGGATTTTCATAGTCAGCGAATCAGTCTTCGTCATATCATCCCAGCTGAGCCTCACAGAATCTCTATGAAGTAGGCCTCTCCTCCACCTGTTTTAAATGAGAAAACTGATGCTCAGTAACTTAACCCAAGTCCCTCAACTACACAAAGGGGTCACCGGACTCTAGAACCTGTGGTCTTTCATGCATACCAAGTTCCCTGGGCCCTCCATCTCCGCAGAGTCCATCTTAGAACTTTAATCAGTGGTAGCTTGTGTTCCCTATGGAATCGCTACAGCAGGGTTAGGCCCTGGCAGGGGTGCAGAGGTGAGAAGAACTGACAGTTAGTGAGCACCTTTTATGTCCCTCGGACTGTGCTCCTCTGTCCTTACAACAACCCAGAGGAGGCAGATGCGATGCCCCCAGTTGGCAGCTGAAACCACAGAGATAATCAGAGGCCATGCTGGCCTTTGCGCCCAGGCCTGCCTCTCTGCCCTGCCTCTCCTCACTCCTCACCAAGCAGCCTCTCCCAAGCCAGAGTCATCCAGTGGCTAGCTCTAAGAAGTGCCGAGAGAGACCCAGGATCCAAGATGGCAGGGAATCTCTTAGTAGGATCCGGGGCAGGATTGCTCCCCTTGAAGGAACTCAGAAGCTGGAGACAGCTACTTTTGACACCAGGTTGTGTAGCCAGTGTGAGGACCCAGACAGCCTGGGGGGTTGGGGTGCGGGGGGCTGGAATTCAGCCGCGTCCCCCAGTGACCGAGGACTTGGGAAGGCAAAGATTGCCCTGAACACTGAGTAGCAGGTGCTTCTGGCACTGCCCTAGTGTGGGAGGTGACTGGCCTGGCACTCGGGGGTCGAGGATTATGAGACACTGAAGAGGCAGGTGGCCGAACAGAGCTGATCCTCCTGGGCCTGGAAGCCAGAGAGGCCTGTCTTAGTTTCAGTCACAGTTTAGACACTTCTTCGCTGTGTGACGTGGGGCCATATGCATACCTTCTCTGAGCCTTAGTTTCATCATCTATAAAATGGGTTGCTCTACCTACCTGTGGGGTTATGAGGTCATATATTTGTAGTACCTAGCACAATCCCTGGCAAGAGGTGGACACACGTAGCCCAGTCCTGCCCACCCAAATACCTTCATCCAAAGCAGGGTCACTGTGGGGCTAATGTGGGAGCCCTAGAAGTTCTGTGCTTCCTGGGCCTTGCGCTCCCCGGAGCCCCAGGTCTGTGCACTCTGAGTGCCCTCATGCAAGCATTTCCACTGGGCACCCCCGCACATTAGGGGTGAACCTGGGAGATGTGGAGTGTGGGCCCCGTGGCTTCAAGGGCCTCAGAGATGACGGCCTGACAAGCTCCCATGTCAGAAGCCTCTGGCCCCTAACCGGGCTTTGCTGGGTCACTTAGCCGCAGGCATTCTCAGCAGAAGTATGGCCGTCAGCCCAGGGCAGTGGGAGTATGGGGGCCAGCATTCAGCCTTTCTGGAAGGAGCTTTGTAGCCTGGCACCTGTCGCTGGAGTTCAGATGTGACCAGAGGATTTAGATTTTCTTTGTAAAAAGAAGAGAAAGGAAAGAGCAGAAGAAAGCCTTGCCAGTGTCTGTGGACTCAGGGGAGTGGGCTGGGGTGTGCAGGGGAGAGGCAGGCTGTGGTCTGCCACATGTGAAGCGCTTTATAAGCTCTGTATTTATTATTTCTTGCTCACCATTAAAATCAAATGTACTCGGTGCTTTTGTATTCAATACACATTTAACCCTGCCGACTTAGATTTCTCAGGTTTTAAATCCAGTGGGGAATTGGCTGGTTTCCCAACTTTCCCCTCAAGTCCCCCTTGAACAGAGCTCTAAATCCCTGTTTAGCATTTTCTCCCCAGCGCGGCTGGGACCGGAGTGCTGGTGCGCCGGTTGCGTTGTGTGTGCGCATGGTTTCTTCCCTCATCCCCAGCCCCCACCCCTCCTAAGCACCCTGGAAAGACGGATCTGATCACTGAAATATGACGGGCCAGTTGTCTGCATCGTCTTGTGATTCGGGCTTAATTAAACCATTTTGTCTGTGTGTGTCTGTGCCTGGTGTGGCTCTAGCTGTACGTCTGAGGCGGTGTGTGTGTGTGTGTGTGTGAGATCCGTACATAGGCCTTGTCCTCCTGTGCGTGCCTCTGCGAGTATTTGTGAGACTGTGGGTCTGTTGGCATCTCCATGCCTCCGTGCATGTCTCTGGGTGGTTGTCCATGAGAATAATTTTGCGTCTGCTTTGTCCGCACCAGTCAGACATGCGTGTAACTCTGGGTGTTCCTGCAGCCGTGCGGGTGACTGTCTCTGGGTCTGCCGAGCCCTTCTCTCCCTCCCCTGCCTTCGCTGCCGCCCTCCCCCTCACACCCCTCCCTCTCCCGCTCTGTCTGGTTTATCATCCCTAATGAAGCAGTCTTCTCCATCGATCCTGCTGATTGCCAACCCATTCCTTTTGTTTGTTGGCGCTGAGCCATTCAGCGGCACTCTGACAGCTCAGCTCGTCTAATTAGCTCTGTTGTTCTTTTTCCCCATGTTTCACCACGTTGCAAGTTCAGTTGAAGTTGCCACAAACTTAATCCCCCCATTTCAGCCACAAGTTCACATTCCTAACCCACCTCTATTGTATGAGGAGCAGCTGTGGGCAGGGACAGGGGAACGGGCCTTACTATCTGACCTTCTCGAAGCCCCCACCCCAGGACCCCGAGGCAAGGCAGCAGTCGCCCCAACTGCATACCCTCTTTGTGGTGCAAAGTCAGGTGCAAACCAGGTGATCCTGCTTACCAGCTGCCAGAGGAGTCAGGCTCTGGGCTGGAAACCATTTCAGGGTTAGTGGGGGGGGCGGGGGACGGATCCACTCGGGTACTCAGCAACCAGTGACTGGACGTCTGCGCCGTGGAAGGCACTGTTCTAATAGCAGTGATAATAATAGCAACGTCATTATGTGCTTCTTAGATTCCAAGCAGCAACATTCATTTCAAAAAATCCGGCTGAGGGGGTCACTAAAACAGGCATGGAGCGGAGTGCTAGGCAAGGGTGAGACCATCGTAAATCCATCTTCTAATTCAGAGATGCCCCCTGTCTTCCGTCTGTTATTGATAAGGTCACAGGGAAGCATGATGAGCTTGTATTGAGCCCCCACTGTGTGCCAAGCCCCATGCCAGCGCTTTGCCTCCGTGAGCTCATTGGATTGTCACAGTAACCCCATAGCAGACAGCAAGTTCGGTGGAATGCACTTGGCTTTTACCACATCTCTGATTTGCCAAACCAGGCTGAGATCAAACTGGCTGTTCCACAGGAAAAACTCTGGTTAGATCAGATGTGCGGAGGCCTGAGGGCCTGATGAAACTCAGTGAAGACTTGTCTCTTGTGCAGCCAGCTCCTGTGGCCTGTATTCCGAGGGCATTGTGTTGTGTCCCCAGCAGTGTGGGGTTTGGGGCTGGGGGAGGTTCCAGAAGAGGGCGCAGGGCTTGGAGCGTGCCTGTGCTCTCCGTCTCGGTCTTGTCCACTAACCTCAGCAACCGTGGCGTTGGCTGCGGTGGTCCCTCGTCTGCAGAACAGGAGCAGCCCCCGCACTGGGCTGCTCGGTCCTTCTTACTGGCAACAAAATTCCCAGATAGGCTCTCTCCAGACCTCCCCTGGCATTGTGCAGAGATGGTGGTGCCAAATTTAAAAACCAGTTAGTGTTGACTGGCCCAAACGAGTATTCTTTTAAGGACACCTAGAAATTCTTAGCCTAACTCTCATCACCGGCTCTAGTAGGAGAAGGGAGTGTCTTTTTATATGATCCCTCATCTTAGCCTTCAGAGGCCATAGGTAGGAAAAAACCACGGTGTCGCTGCAGCCTGGCTGTGAACCAGGAGGCTGTGCACTTCACCATCAATACCCCCAGCTCCGGCCCTTAAGCTTGTCTGTGTGGTGAGTGCAGTGGCCACACAGACTGTGTGAGGGTCCAGACCAAGCCTTGCACAGGGCTGCCGAGGGGAACAGAAGGAGGACTTTAATTGGTGCCCTAATGCTGTTAGTATTTGCTTCTCCACCCTCCTACTTAGAGAGGAAACAAGCATCCTATAATTCGGCTGTAAAAAAGAACAAAATAGGCATGTGTGCCCTAAACACAAAGTCTGAGTGAAACCTCCTTGTTCTACCAAACTGGTTTCCAGGTTCCAGGAGAAGGCAAGCAGGACTTAGCATTAGGGCCTCTTTGTTCCGGGTCGTGCCCAGACAGTGTCTTGCTGAGCCCTCAGGGCAGTGCCACAAGGAGGCAGGTGGAACCACCCGCTGGGTGCAAATCAGGACACCCAGCCCTTCAGAAGAGCCTTTCTCCTTTGAGTAGGCCACAGATTCCAGTTCACAGGTCGGCCACCACTTCAACAGTCTCCATCATAAGCACAGCCTTTAAGTCTGTGCTCTGAAAATCCCTCAACGTTTGTTTTAGGGCTGCTTACCTGCATCTTGAAAATGTCCTTGAATGGCTTTTCCAACTCAGCCCTTCTTGGGGATTTTCCCCATGCCCATTCTAGGTGCGCCCTCCCCGTCCACACGTCGTTAAAAGACCGAAGAGCAACATCACAGTGGAAGCCCGAAGGACGTCCGTCTCAAGCCCCGACCAGTGAGTACCCCGTCCTCCCCTCCCCTCTGTCTGCAGGAGCCCAGGGGGCCAGTGCTTTGTGGAGCCCACACGGCAGCCCTGGCCTTTGAAGGGCTTCCCCAGAGCCCTGAGCGGGTGTTTCACAAAGAGGTCAGTCGGGGAGCAGGGCTTGATCTTCAGTGTCGGTTCCGCTGACAGTTGTCGCACCAGCGGGAGGCCCCAGAGGCCAGGAAGCCGGGCACCGGGCTGGATTTTGAGTGGTGACACCCACGGGGTACTCAGACAAGCTCAGAAAGTGGTTCTCCGCTTTTTCTTATGCTGAAAATAGAGGGTTAGGAGGAGAGAGTTAGGAACCCAGTTGAGGGCACTGCCTACTTAATGAGGGCCAAGACCCATGGAATCTGGTGGGCTACAGTCCTTGGGACTGCAAAGAGTCGGACACGACTGAGCAACTCACTCACACGCCACCTTCCTAGGCCTGGGCTGCTCGAGGGCGGTGCACCCAGGGCCATCCTCATCCACCGCCCCCCGCACCAGCACCTCTGCTCATCTGTGTCGTAGCGTTTAGCTCATTATGAGTCTGCTTTTCTAGCTCTTGGGCCCAGAGCTCCTCAGGACAGGCACTGGGTTTCATGCCCCATAGCAAGCAGAGGACCTGGCTTAGAGTCATTCCCTGGGTAGACGTTGGGTAGATAAGGGGAACGCCAGGGCCAGAGGTGAGCAGTGTGGATGTGGGAGGCTTACAGCTGTGCACGGCCCCGGCTTCAGCGCTATCTGGAGAAGGTGGCACCGCTTCCATCAGAGGATGCTGTCTGCCCTTGGTCCCCAAGGTGCACAGCCCCTGGTCTCTGCCCAGACAACTCAGCAGCTACACACCAGCTTCCTGTGATGCCCTGAAAAGTACATGAATCCACCTCGGGTTGTTGGGAGAACCAAAATCATTGCCCCTGGGACCCTGACGTCCCTTGGGTAAAGAGGGCAGTGCTCCTCTTGGCTGCCCTGTTTTCAGAGAAGTTCTCAGAGAAGGAAGTTAAGGGAGATGGCAGGTCCTAGCGAGAATAGGAGCCAAAAGGAAGCAGAAATTCCCAGATGCCGGGCTGCGGCCTAGCCCACCTGCCTTCCCACGTCAGTTCTTCCAGGATTCTCTGGTGTATCACTGGAGACTGTGGTGTGGTTACCGAACCAGCCTGCCTAGGAGGCCCTCAAACCTGTGTGTCTGTGTGTCTTGGGAGACGCGCGGTGGTGGAGAATTTGGAAGAGAGGACTCCAGAAGTCGGGTGTAGGTTTCACTTGCGCTGTGCACAAAGGGAATGCGGATTGTTTCCCTGCCATGGATTATGATTGCCCCCTTGTGGAGAGAACGCAGCATCGCTTCAGAGTGCCTCAGAGCTCAGATTTCTGTTTCGAGGGGGAAGAAATGCGTCACTTTTCTTTAAAGAGTCATCTCTTTAAAACTGGACTAAATATTTTATTATCCAGTATATAATATTTTATGTACTGGATAGAGGGTCATGGGCCTGGAGATGCTGAAAGGCAAATCCAGAATATCCTTGCATTGTACCAGAAACACCCCACACCAACACTTGCCAGCCTACCGAAAAGCGTTGCCCATTTGTGGCCAAGTTCGCGATTAGAGCTTGGACCTCCCCGCCACATGTATTTATGCTGTCGCTTTTCCAGCCCAGAGATAGGAGATTGCTTCGTCAGTGTATGCACAGAGCCAGTGTCTGGTACCCCCATCATTCTGGTGATTACCAGAACTAGGTCGGTACCCCTTTGTGTGTGTTTTGTGTTGTTTTATTGCCTTGTTCTAGATTTCTTTTGGGGAAACATTTGAGGTTGAAATGAACCAGTGGGAGCAGGGTTGGCTAGTTTAGTGGGCTGGCAAACTGGCAGTTATAGAAAACAAATGGCAAGTTCTCTGTGATCACACATAACGGTGCTCCACCATAAGAGTGCTCCACCAAACAGTGCTCCACCGTAACAGTGCTCCACCAGTGCTCCACCAAACAGTGCTCCACAGGAGATAAGGAGGTATATTTTAGAACATCATTCCAAGAATTTCTGTTCCCTTTTTTCTTTTTATGAGGGGAGGGAGGGCAGGGCTGCATTCCTATAACGCCAGCAACGTTTCTGGTATAAGCCGGGTGTTCCCTGCGTCTCTTCCCATGCTGCCTTCTCCCTGCCCCAGCCCCCCGTTGTGCTCCACTTCCAAATGCCATGTCACAACAGCACTTGGATGTGTTTTTCTCAACTGTCATCAGCTCCAGCTGGCAAGACCAACTTCTTGAAACACAGGAAGCATCCAGCGGAAAATATTTTAATAAAACAGACTCCTCATAAAATGTTGTTTTGGGGGGAAGAACCAGCCCCCCCCCCAATCTGTCAGCATTGTGTCGGGAGACACGAGAAGACAAGCCGGCGGGCAGGAGCCACATCCTAATGGGGCTTTGTTGCGGGTGGTTCAGTGCTGGGCACATGAACTCGGTGCCTGGCCCTTTAATCTGGCCTGGATTCTCTTGAATCACAATCTTTGTCTCCGCTGGGAATATCAGAGTGCATCAGAAACTTGGAGGATTTTTGGCAGCAGAAAGAGACACAGGATCTTTGAAGTAGAGGGCAGGATTTGGTCCTCCTGACTTCTTGCCCCAACTCTTAGTTCCAAAAAGCACATTAAATAATTAACTGTGGGGACCACAAGATGGAGCTGATTAAGAATAAGTCGGTTTCCACGGCCTGCTATGGCAGCGGCATCTGGAATTCATCGAGCCCGCTAGCCCTGCCGGCAGCCCTGCTGGCCGCTGCCTCCATCGAAGTCCATTTGTTTGCTTTCCAGCTTGTGTCCATTCTTGCATCCGTTCATCCCACAAACATCTTCAAAAACCTACCAGGTGTGAGCTTCTTAGGATTTTAAAGGGTGCCCTAAAGGGAATCCCACTGCTAAATTTTGTTGACTTGCATTTTCCCAAAGCAAAATGTTTCCTGTGTTAAATTTTCTTCCCCAATAAAAAGTAGGTGTCCTAGCCCCTCAAAACCATTTGATGGCGATTGGAAGAATCCTTTAGGAAGTCTTCTGGGGATAACATTTCCCTCTGTTTTTCAGTTAACATTAGCTCATTAATATTCAGTGATGACTTCTCGAGAAGTATTAGCTGCTTACATTATTATTCACAGCAGGACTGATGGTATGCCCCAAGGATCCCCTAGGGTAAGAGTTAGAATTAGGAGGAATCGGACGGAATGGGCTGTGGGTCAGAGGCCAGTTGGCAGCAAGTACAGTGGAGGTCCTGATGTGTTTCTAGGCCCTCTTAGGCATCCCTTCCACAGAATGGGAACTCAGGCTCAGAAAGCGAATGACCCAGGGTTCCAGGTCATCCAGTTAGAACATGGCAGGGCCAGGGCCCAGTTTCTTCTCTCAGTTGTGCTGTGCTGCCCGGGCGGGGGGGGGGGGGGTCCATTGTTCTCCTGGCTTTGCCCAAAGAGCTCTGTGTCCTGAGGTGTCTTGTCCTGCACGCTACCTTCCTCTCTACTTCCCTGGGGTTGGGAACCAGAGCTGTTCAGTCCTCTTCCAGCCCAGGAGGCAGTGTTCTCTGATGGCTAAGTGTTTCTATCTGGGGAAGGAAAGAGAAGTAAGAGAAGTAACATTTACTGAACATCCCTGAAGATCGTGAAGGGTGGGTAGTGGCTTTCCCATTGAACAGATGGGGAAACTGAGGCTCGGAGAGGCTTTCCACAACTTGCCCAAGGTCTGGGGCCTGGAAAATGGAGAGATTGTCTCTCCAATGACAGGCCCAGTCCTTTCTTCTGCAGCATCCAGCCCTTTTAGTTAAGAACCTAATTATGACTATGAGGATGATGGCGGCAGCAGTAGGCACACTGAGGTCACAGCTCCCCACCCCGTTAAAGGTAGGCTTTGGTTACTTCAGCGGGAGCATGCATGGCTCCCTGGCCCCACCTTATCTTCCCTCCGGCTTGCTAGATATGGGGCAATTTCCCATCCAACCTAAGGCTTAGAAAAAGTCGATAGCAAGCTGTAAAAGGCAGCACTGTGCTCAGTACTGCCCGCCCCTCAGGACCACACAGCAAGCAGAGGCCAAAGGAAAGAGATGACCTGCTGGTCCCCAGGTGCTTCTCTTTCATGCGCAAAATTTCATTCTGCTGTGAGAGTTGGGAGGGAGACAGTTTCGAGCAGTCTCCACCTTATTTTAAATCTTCACAATAACCTGGAAGGATAGGGCTGTCTTCTGAGTCCTAGCGGTGACAGAGCTTGTGCTCGTCGTCGATCTGAGGTGTGCCCAGTCCTGGCCAGCCGCAGAGACCGAGCTCTTTCAGTGCATACCTTGTCTGCTAAAGGTGACACACACAGCACCCTCCAGTCACCTGAGTCTTGACTGGCTGTAGGCTGGATATTTGGAGTTCCAAATAAGTGAGAATAGTCCATGTTCAGCCACCAGGGGCCTGTAAGCCATTGCCCTGGCGTTTCTCTGGCCAGATCCATGTAAAAAACTGCTCTTTATCAGTAATTTTCTTTGTTTGTAAAAATAACCCAGTAGCCTTACAGGTGATCTGGAAGTTAAGGAAAAGAGACAAGTTCATTCTGAATCCCACTACTTCAGTTCAACCACTTATTAGCATTTCTGCAGATTCCCATTCAGTCTTTTTTCTAGATGTATCTTGCAGAGCTGCCAGCCTCCTTGCAATATCCCATTGTACACTGGACTTCCAGGAAAGTCTGTCCTTAGCCACTCTTACAGGCCGATATCCCCATGTCCTTGTTAGCCCCGTGGTGACCATGGAATGGAAGATCCCACTGTGTGTATCTGTGTGGTCTGCCTGACCACACCCATTATATGGGATTTGTAAACTGTTCCAGTTTTTCACAAATGCAAAAAATGCCAAAGTGAATGTCCTTGTCCTCCAAGTTTTCTTATAAGAACAACTACCATTAACTGAAAACTGCATGCTAAGCATTTTACATACATTGTTTCACTAAATCCTCATGGAAATCTGGGGGCAGGGGTAGGTATCATTAGCTCTGTTGTATAGAAGTAGTAGCTGTGACTCCAAGAAGTGCTGGCTGTGCTTGGTCACACAGCTAGTTAGTGGCAGAGCTGTCCGTAACACCAAAGACCAGCCCTTAACCAGTCTTTTTTTTTTTTTTTTGATGTGGACCATTTTTTTAAAGTCTTTACTGAATTTGTTACTACTGCTTCTTATTTTGTTTTGATCTTTGGCCTCAAAGCATGTGAGATTCAAGACACATGGAATCTTAGCTCCCCGACCAGGGATGGAACCCACACCCCCAAGTCTCAACCACTGGACTGCCAGGAAAGTCTGTCCTTAACCAGTCTTATAGACAGATTTCTGTTCTGTGTTGCTAAATAACTTTCTGAAAGAATCACACCACTTTACACTCCCATCAGAACCGTGGACTCCCCGGGAATCTGGGTCCCAGAGACCCATCGGGACGTGCGGCTGGCCTTAGAAATCCTTCTGGACGAGGAGTACTTCTGCAGGTGCTGCTGGCTGGGCAGGCAGTGTGTGCACCAAACGGCCAGCCCCCACTGCTCAGGAATTGGAGAGTCTGCTCATCTGAATTGCACTGCGTGACCCCAGTACCCAAAGCCCCCGAAGATTAAAGTAAGATCAGAAGAAGCTGCCAGAAGCATTTAGTGAAAGCTCTGCCCAAAGACCAGGTCTCAGAACACTTTGCAGCCGTATCTCTTCAAGCTGGTTGCACACATGCTCTGGCAGGAGATGACGTCTGCTTCACCCCCACTTCCCCTGCCCTCATGCTTTCTCCTTGGGCTCAGCACTGCCTCTGGCTAAGGATCACAACCAGAGCCCCTCTGCCCCCTGCCCAGACCCAGAGCTACCTGAGGGTGAGGGCCTGGTGTACAGGCCTGGCTTGGCATCCGCAGACTTGGGCAGCATCCTGGCCCACCAGCTGCCAGTCCAAGACATTGCACAACTCTCTTTGCTATCTTTTTTTTTTTTTTGCAATACCTGTTAACATCCCAAAGAACACAGTCTGGGAAGCTGCCCATAGGAGCCGTGACTGCTGCAGCCTGCCTCCTCCCAAGCCCACAATACCCAGAACTTCCCCTGATGAAGGCATGACCTGCCGTGTTGTATACCACCGCATGCCACATGCACCCACTCACACACCCCCATAGTCGGTAAGCAAGGCAGGGCTGTGTGACCATCAGCTTTGACTCTTCAACTTCAAGACCAGAGCCTGGCCCAGCTCTGCTCAGGGATATTTACTGAATGAGTGAACGGAGGAATCCCTGAGGGCAGCTTATAGCCCAGCATCCTGGAGATGGGGGCGGGTATCAGTTAACAACCACAGATGTGTAAAGAGCACCTGCTATGAGCCAGGTGTGATTAGCAGGCTTAGCAGCACCTGCCTGGCCTGGCCCTCTAAGAGCTAGAAACTGCAATCAGCCCCGGGAGCAATCTCCAGGGTGCCAGCTGGGCCCTAGGACCCAGGGGGTGGGGGCAGCTTCCTGGGCACTATGGCCTGGCAAGCCGCCAGGAGACCAAGCAGGCGGGTGCAGACTCAATTAGCAAGGCAAGAGGCTCCTGACCCGACTTGGCCCCTGCCCCCTCTCCACCGGTGAGTTTTAGGCCCCAGAGACAAAGCCAAGACAGAAGCCAGGCGTGAAGCCTGAGCCCAGACTGGAAAAGCAGGAGCTGCTGCAGGGCCCCGGCATACACAGCAGCCCAGGAAGACACAGGAACCCCTCGTGTGGACCACTTCCACCTACCACCCGGAAGGAGGGACTCTCCCAGGAACGGTCACAGTGGGAGATTAGATGCAACTGAAAAGCCAAGCCTTTACGATGCCTTCAGACACGGCACCCCCTCCTCAAGATGTCACTGAGCTCAGGCTCCTCTGAAAGGCTCTGCCACACCAACAAACACCCTCCCCAGCCCAGATTCCACGTCACCATTTCCCAAGCGCCTGTTCTGGGCCCAGTACTTGGACATGTGTCATCTTGGTTAGCCTCCCCTGCTCCTCCAAAGTCTCAGCAGTGAAGGCATTGTCAGCCCACCCAGCCACGGGGGAACCGAGACTCTGACAGGTGGAATGACCTGCCCTGGCTCCAGCACACATACCCAGGCCCACTGGCTCCCACATCCACATCCGCTGCTTCCACACCAGACACCTTCCCACAACTGCTGCCGCAGTCCCTAGAATAGACTTGCACTCTTGGCAGGCAGAGACTGTCCTCAGGATGAGGGATGAGTGTTTCTCAGCATCTACACAATTTATCTTCCAGGTAAGGCGAGCACCCCCAAGGTGTCCCCTTCCCCATCTTCCCTCCAGCAGAGAGCATGAAGGGTGGGAGAGTGGAGCCAGGCCTCTCTGCCTGCATCAGTGTCCACCCGGCACCAGGGAAGGGCTCCTCAGTGTGCTGGGTGTGGATGTGGACATGGGAAGTTCACACTAGTGATCTTTGTGGGAGGAAGGCAGATAGACAGACACAGGTTGATAAATAAGTGGATGGATGAATGAAGGTTAGAAAGACAAAAAGGCACAACTAACCCAGGAGACGGAGATGAGGGCAGTGGAGCCAGTAAGTCCCCCGTGCCGCCTCCCCGGGCCACCACCGCCCCCTCTCCCTCGACCTCACACCTGGCCGTCAGTCCTCATGCTGGTGGAAGGCTCTCCACCATCTGGTCCCTGCCAGCCCCACCTGCCACCCTCAAGCCCCCGTGCCCACTCTTCCACAGAGACACCTCCAGGCTACTGTATAGCCTCTGTTGGACTCACGATTAAAGCCCAGCCCCCATGTCACCTCCCATGTGGCACCTTGTCCAGGGGCCCCTGAGCCAGGCACAGGCACCACTGCGCTCTGGCAGGGCAAGTCCCCAACAGGATGGAAAGGCCCTGGCCTCACACTTACCCATCCACCCTCGACCGGTCCACGGGACAGCAGCCAGTCTCATTACTGTTCTTAAGTAGATATTCACCTACCGCTGAGAACAAAGACCGTGTGTCCAGCAGGTTCCCATATCTGTCTTTAGTTCTTCTTCCTGGTTAGCAGTCCTAGCCTTGCCCCAGGCACACGGAATAGCTCCAGTGGACGTTCCAGAGCTTCCCTTATGGGTCCTACACCAAGCTCATCTCTTCCATAGAAGAGACTTGCTTCAGAGCCCTTTTCTCTGTTTTTAACCCACACATGTGCTAAGGTGCCCTCCAGAGTATCGGCCCTATGTAGCAGTGCTGGCAGGGAGGCATGGCAGCGTCTCCAGATGGGGGAGCTCTCAGGTGACCCTGATGTGCTGAGACGTGCCCAGCTGGAGACCAGCAACCTTGACTGGGAAGATCTTTGAAGGCAGGACCTCCCTATTCGTCCTTGAACACCCAGGGGAGACTCTGAACAGGGTGGAGAGGCGCAAAATCTTTTTGTTGGCAGGTGAGCGTAGCATCTGGGCAGGAGCTAAGCATGCATTGGGCACCGTGTGAAGCCCTTCACGAGTGTCCTCATTCAGCTCTTGTGATAAGACTAACAAGAGGGCTACAGAATCTCCATTTTGCAGATAAGAAACTGAGGTTCAGAGAGGTACAATAACGGTCCCGAGGTCAGTCTGGCTGGCACTTTGGGGGAGGGTGGACAGACGGGCCTTGTCGTAGGGCCTGTCCCTGCCCAGCAGCCCAACAGGAGCCTTGTAATCAGTGGACGCCAGAGTGGCCAAGACCTTTAAAAGTAAAGATCCTTTGTGCTGGAATGAAATGATCCTTTAAAACATGATCACCAGCTCCCCTCATTCGTTACCTCTGGAGACCAAGTCCTTGCTGATTTTTTCCCCCTCTTTATCTCAAGTACATTTAAATGTCAATTAAATTTGAAATATCTACATTTGTCAGCATTTCATTGTGGGCCAGCGTGACGTGCTGCTGATTTGTCCACGCAATGTGACACATGAAAAAAGCTCTCGAGATGCAGATCTTCCTCATTAAAAAATAAGCCTGTGCGATCCCGGCACGGCAGAGAGCCACAGAGCACGTCCCTGCTTCCTGACGCCGTGTCTCTGACATGGTATTTAAAAAGGAACAGCCGCGCCTGTCACCACTGTCACACGCGTGCGCTAGCCAGCGACACGTTACACCAAACATTAGAGAGGGTTCGGGGAGTCATCTGCATGGGAACTCCGCGCCGAGATGAGGTGGGCAGAGGCGGGAGCAGCCGTGGGAGATGCTAGGGTCTCAATGTGATGGATAGCGGGCCTTTCTTTCTCGCCAAGACTCCAGCAGCCCTCACTGGGTAGCCAAGTTTGCCACGACCTGCCTTTTCACAGACAGCTCTTTGTGTGTAATAAAATCCAGGCAAGTGGTGGGTGGCAGACTGCAGGGTAGTAGCTGAATTGGGTTAATGAGGGAAGAGGTATGCTTTTTTTTTTTTTTCATATTCTGCCTTAAGCTAATAAAAAATTTAAACCTGGACGTATTCGACGGTTCATCCTTTATCTCTGACAAATATCTGACTGTATGTTTCATGGGCAAACATGAGCAGCTGAATTTAAATAAGTTTATTTTGAAATCTCACCTTTTATCAAAAGTGGAAGGAGAAACACACAACCCCTTATTTCATTGTTTCAGATCCACAGAACTAAAGAGGATCACAAAATAGTTTAGATCCAAACTACTTAGTTGAGTAGTTTGGCAGATCCAAATTCCATGCTCTGCCCTTAGCTGCTGTGTGACAGTGGGCAAGTGACTCTGCCTCTCTGAGCCTTGGCTGCTTTATCTGCAGAATAAGGATGATATGATGAGTAATTAATCAGAAACCATACGGACAGCATTTAGCCCAACACTTATAAATAATGCTAGTGTCAGCAGCATCATCCATGTGGCCCAAAGCCTGGACCTGAAGAAACTCTTCTCAAACCACATGGCAGAGTTCTTGTCTGGGTATTTCCATCACTCCTGAGAGACAGATAGTGTGTCCAGGAGACACCCTGGACCCATGTTGAAGCCCTGCCCAACCAGCCTGACCTGGTCAAAAGAGCCAGCTGGAGAGGAAAATATTGAGCTGGACAATGAGGCTCCCTCTCCCCCACCTCACCCCCAGCCACCTTCGTGCTCTTGCCCGTGGGAGGCACTGGATTCTGACTGTGATGGGAAGTGCAGCAGCTTGATCCAACAAAACCAAGGTCGAGTCCAGCACAAAGGCTCTTGGCTCTCATATGAGTCCAGATATTGCTGGCAGCTTTAGTGGCATGCAGCTAATGTGCCAAGCTGTGCTCTCTGCTTGCTTGTCAAAGCCAGAGGAGGGGACTGTGCTTGGACAGGTTCTGGAAATGCATTCAAGATGGATTTGAGCGTCACCAGAGCCTCATTCAGTTTGACTCAAGCAGAGATACGAGGCCCACATGTACAGTCTACCACCAGTCCAGAGGACAGGAAGGAGAGGACTCTGAACTGGAGTCCCTGCTCGTCACCTCCCGGTTGTGTGGCCTGATCACACCTTTCTTCTTCACCGTGACCCCCAGTGCTCGTCTAGCCCTGGGTCTGCTCAGTTGGCACTCGGGATGTGCTTTTCAGTTGGGTGCGTGGGTGACTGGGCAGGCAGGTGGATGAATGGACTTATGACAGTCTTGTCCTCTATGAAATCTGTGCAGTGACACCTTCCTGCTCGGGGGGTGGGGGGCAGGGTGGTAGAAATAACCTATGTAAAGAAACTGGCACAGTTCCTCCTTGTGGATGCTATTTTAAGCATTTTTCTGAGATTCCCACCTGCCCCAGTATATATAACACCTTCATCCACAAACGTGGTCCTATTCATTCTTAAATTAATATTCTTTTTCATATTTCCTATTATGGTTTATTGTAAAGTATTAAATATAGTTTCCTGTGCTGTACAGTAGGACCTTGATATTTATATATTTTATATATAGTAGTTTGTATCTGCTATTTCCAAACTCCTAATTTATCACCCACCTTCCCCTTTGGTAACCGTAAGTTTTTGTCTGTGAGTCTGTTTCTGTTTTGTAAATAAGTTCATTTAAATCATATTTTAGCTTCCACATAAAAATGATATCCTATGATATTCGTCTTTTTCTGTCTTATTTCACTTAGTACAGTAATCTGAAGGTCCAATCCATGTTGCTGCAAATGGCATTATTTCATCGCTTCTTATGGCTGAGTAATATTCCATTGTGTATCCATGTCCCACATCTTCTTTATCCATTCATTTATCAATGGGCATTTAGGTTGCTTCCATGTCTTGGCTATTGTGAATAGTGCTGCTATGAATATTGGGTGGGTGTATCCCTTCAAATTAGAGTTTTCTCTGGATACATGCCCAGGAGTGGGATTGTAGGGTCACATGGCAACTCTATTTTTAGTTTTTTAAGGCACCTCCATACGATTCTCCATAGTGGCTACACCAATTTACATTCCCACCAACAGTGTAGGAGGGTTCCCTTTTCTCCACATCAGAGAGGGGACCTTCCTACACTGCATCCTCAAGCTGAGGAAAGGGTCGTGTGCCTGGTGGGGTCCGGAAAGAGGGGTAAAATGGGCGTGTGCGAGGCCTTGTCTCCCCAGCATACTGGCTTCTGCTCAGTCCCTCAGCAGACTTCCTCTGCACTAACACTGTGCCAGGGGTGTGCGGATAGAGAGAATGCTCGAGGCCACTGCCCTTGAGGACCTCGTCGCAAACAGAATTGCAAGAGGTTCAGCTCTATTGATGATCCTGGAGGAGGGCATGGCAACCCACTCCAATGTTCCTGCCTGGAGACTCCCCATGGACAGAGGAGCCCAGCAGGCTACAGTCCGTCGGGTCACAAAGAGTCAGATACAACTGAGCAACTAAGCACAGCACACTCAGCTGCACTGATGAAGTGCTAAACCACTCGGCCCGAGGAGAAGCCCCCCTCATGCAGGGAGAAAGACCCACTGGGAGCTCCAGAAGGCATCTAGGAGAGCAGGCCAGGGCAGTCAGTGCAGCAGGCAAAGGCAAAGGCAGGTGGCGGGGGCAGCAGGAAGGCAGCACAGAGATGGGCAGGCTAGGCACAGAGCAGCGTCCGCCCTGCTCAGAGCTCGGGCTTGGTGGCAGCCCAGCACCTGCCCAGCACCTTCCACGAGCTCTCTGAGTGCAGCCTAAGGCAGAGTGCCTGCCCCGCTGCACGCCCCCAACTCGGGACAACAGTCCAGTGCTGGCGAGTAAGAAGGGGTCCTCCTAACCTTTAGACAGTAAGTCATTCCAGACACATCTGAACATCAGTACTGCTGATGCTTTAGACACTGCATGACCAGCTGAGGTGAAATCACTGTAAAGAGAGTTGGCAAGGTCGGGACTGTGATTCAGAGCAAGATTCCAGGGGCCACGTGGAAAGTGGCCCTTCTGCCGAGCCCTGTTTTATGTCCCAGTCTGGCCCCTGTGCTGGCCAGGGCACATTCCTGCTGGTCAGATCTTCCTGCCCTCTCTCCTGAGCAGAGACAAATGAACGTTCTAGGCCATGCTGCCACCAGTCTGAAGTGCATCTTGTCCCTGACACCTGGGAAGGTGGCCTGGGAGAGGAGAGGAGAGGAGAGTGGTGACCTCCCTGTGCAGCCCTGGGCAAGTGAATTCCCCTCTCTGAGCCTCAACCTCCCCTTCCGTACAAGGACGAAACTCTGCCTGGCTAACTTCCAGGGATAGTGCAAGGCAATGAAGGGTCAAGTGTGATCGTGCTGGGCCCTCAGCCCTGGGCGCCAGCTTTGATTCCATATTTGAAAGAACAAGATATCCTTGGGTAACAACTGTCTTAGCACCGGGGATGGTGGGTCGTAGCAGCAGCCGGTCACAGTCCACTCACCCAGTCCCCCCAGGGGCAGCTGCTGTCTCTCACTTAACCCTCCAGCCCTGGCGCCCATGCACTTTTTTGGACACGTTTCCTCTTCCTGAAATGAAGTCAGAAGGGAACTGCATCATATAAGGCAAAGAAAGGAGACTGCTCTGGCTGGGGTTTGGGGAGAGAGGAGATAGGCCCGATCAGGCACCCCTGTGTCTCCTGTGTTTGCTCCCCAAACTTCACCAGCGCCCAGGAGACTCTCGGTGTCCAGCCCTCTGCACCCAGCAGAGGCGTGGGCTGCCGGCTCCCCAGTTGTATGTTGGGGCAGCAGCCGTGGGGCCGGGATTTGAACTGAGAGCTGTGGGGTCCAGCCTCTCTCTCCTGAGCACACGCCTCTCACGCACCCTGGTCAGTGTATAATTCATAGGAGCCGGCGTGGAGCTTCTCTGGGCTGTGTATGTGTTTGTGTTTATAGAGGTAGAGCTCACAGGTGGCTGACAAGGGAGATGTATTTTTTATAACAATGAATATTTAATTTCCACATCACAGATGAAAAAGACTCTCTGAAGAGGCATCTGAGGGAGACTCCAGAGAGCGGCCGCTAATCAGAAAAGGGCCTTCTCGCGAGTGCTCTTCCACGTGGCTCACTTTCTTCTTTAACTTTTTCATTTTTTATTTTTTCCTGATAATTGAAATAGATATGCACATTGGAGAAAATGTAGAAGACACGAAAATAAAAAATGGGAGAAGGGAAAAAAAAAATCACCCATAATCCACTAGCTTTTGTTGACATTTAGACACCTGCTTTTCCAGTCTTTTTTCTATGCATTTTTCCATAAGCAAATGAGACAGAAGGTTTTTATAAACATAGTTTAATGAGAGGATAATACTCAGCCAACTGTACCATAATTCACTTCACCAGATTCCTACTGCAGAAATTTAGATTGTTTCATATTTTATAAACATAGCGGTGATGGACATCTTTGTGCATAATCTGTTGCTTCAATTTGGGGTATCTAAATGAAAGCGAAATCATGAGGTCATAGATGCATTTAAGGCTCTTGACACAGGTGGCAAACCCACAGTTTCTTTTCTGTTAGGGACCAGCTTCCTCACTGTAGGGGCCCGTAGGGCCTCCTCTGGACAGCTTCCTCCCTGGCCGGCAGAGGGAGGCCAGGGTCAGGCACCAGGCTGCAGGCCTCCTTCCCTCCTCACCACGCTGAGTCCTGAGGTGCCTCCTAACGGTCTTCTCTCTTGTCTCCCTCTGCCCCAGCCTCGTAAGGCCCTTGCGACACTATGCTGTCTTCCTCTCCGAAGACTCCTCTGACGATGAGTGCCAGCGGGAAGAGGGCCCGAGCCCTGGCTTCACCGAAAGCTTTTTCTTCTCCACTCCCTTTGAATGGTCTCTCCTTCCTTCTTCCGCTTTCCTGAGCTCGGCTTGGTGACTCTCCGGGATCACTTGGAGGGGCGGGGGTGGCCAGCTTGTGCTTGTGTGGGGAGCGTGCCTGGGGCTGCTGCCTTCTGGTGCCCGCTTGCAGGGCGGCGACCCCCGCCATGCGCCTCCTCCCAGGGCGTTCATTCTGCCAGCCCACAGGGCCTGTGGCGATGGGGTGAGGTGACATGGGTGACTGGGCTGTAAAGGTGTGAGACGGGAACATCGGTCTCCTTCCTCACAGGGAAAATGCGCTGGACTGTTACTGGGGTTGCCAACTGCAGCGTCAGCTACGGTTAGGCTGGTTGTTGCTGCCCAGTCTTCCTTTATCTCAGCACACCTTGGGAAGCCACGGAGATGGAGCGTCAGATATTAAGTTTAAAAAAAAAAAAGTTACCGGTATGGAATATATATATTAATGATGGCATGGCCAAAGATCTTACCGATTTCTCTGACTTTAAGATAACTTTTCTCATTATTATTTATAGCCTAAGCCTCCTTCTAATTACAAATTGCAACAAACAAAGAGAAAAAGAAGGTTCACCACAACCCAGCCACCCCGGGAACTGGGCTTTGGTGGCTGCCCATTTTTTTCCGCCACTTCTTGCCTCTCCACCCACAGGCTTTTCCCACCTGGGACTGAGCAGAGGGCCAGCTCTGGTCTGTGTTTATCTGTTTGCATGGGGTTTCTAATGGGAGCCTTCAGGGGAAGGGAACTGCCCTTTGCTGAACACCCACAGCAGACCTAGGGGAGTGAGCCACGCCGGCCCGATTACATAAGAGGGACTCTCCCCTTGTCAGCCCCCTTCACTATCTCCCTGCACCCACTCTCTCCTCCAAGGCTGGGCCTGTGGGTTCCTTGGGGCACCCGACAAGCCCAACAGCTCTCTTCCTGCCACGCCCCCACAGGCAAGGAGGGTTCTGGCCCTTTCTGCCACCAGCTCACCTGTGACCGCAGGCAAGTTAGTCCCCTCCTGAGGTCCTCATTTAGAGAGCAGTGCCCTAAGCCAGTGTTGCCCAAATTTTGCGTGCTGCCTGGTCTGTACAGTGAATCTCCTTCATTAAAACTAGGAGGAAAAAAAAAGAGAAAAAATTTAAAAATTTAAAAAGAAAAAAAATAATAATAACAAATAAAAAATAATTTAAAAAACTAGGAGAAAAGCCTTGTCCTATGCAATAGTATCTATAATATCATAGACTTAATGTATCAGTTCTTATTTCTATCATTCATTAAAATAAAGATTGCATCATTGGAATAAGAAATGTCCAGCCATGTATCAACTTACAATTGCCTTGCTGGTAAAGAGATCGCACACAGGTAACAGCCAAGGACCCCCACCGTGGGGTCTGGCTGGCCACGTTCTTTTTAAATTAATTGATGCCTTAATTACTTAAAATAATGCTCACTCCCTGAACCATGATCTGTGAAAAGCATAGGCTTTTGTGTGTGTTTAAAGGGAAACAGCCATCTTAAAATGAATTCCTTCTAAAGAAACTCTGTTTCCTTAACTACAAAGCATACTGACTTTTCTTTGTCTCCTTCACTGTGTTCAAACTTGGTTAAAGGAGCTTGGTCAGATGGCTTAGTTAGAACAAGCGAGGGACTTTAGAAGTTTCTCATGCTTGGCTTCCATTTCTGCCTCTTGCCAGGTGCTGTGTGACACAGGTTCCGTTGCTTGGCCTCTCTGAGCTTCAGCTTCCTCATCTGTAAAGTGGAGGGTGTGAGTCCTATTTCATGGGCTGCTTGTATGGCTTCAGGGAGATAGTACAGTCTGATGTAGTCCTTGCCCAGAGTCAAGACAGTTAGTTGAGCCTGTTTTCCTCTACTGACTGTCCCCCTGCCCAGGTTCATGCAAGTGGGCCTTCAGACCACCAGGTGGCGACCTTCCCCACTTTACCAGAGCCATGGGCAGTTTCGGCCTGACCCAGGGGGTAGAGCCTTGCTATTGGAGGTAGGATGCTACTCTGGCCCAGTTTCACAAGAGGTCTGGGCAGCATTCTCCACGTACCCTGGGGCTCAGGCTTGTGAGAGAGGATAGCAAGAGGCACCCAGCGTCCCCAGCACCTGGGTTGGCTATAAGATTTTGGTGCGTGAGTGGACAGGCTGCTGTTAACAGCTCAGCATGCCTGCTGTACAGCTGGCACCACGTTTGCTCTTGTCATCTCCACCACCAGTTGCAAGGATGTGCACTTTGGAACAGGGGAGCAGCTGAGGCTCGGAGAGGTTAAGTGACTTGCCCAAGGTCCCCCAGCAAGAGATGGCACCAGGGCTGGAACCGAGATCAGCAAAGGCTGAGGCCCAGGTAGTTCGCTGCTGAGGATCCTGGGGTGCACTGTGCAGCCCCCTGGGGGAGAGTTCCCCCAGCTCAGTTCCGCACAGGCTGGGCCCAGGACCCGACTGCCGCAGGGGTGAGGGTACGGGCAGTAGGCTCAGGAGTGAGTCCTCCTGCCGGTTCCCTCTCCGGCCGTGCCCCATTCCTCACATCTTGTGTGAGTGGTGTGGGAGCCTGCTGGCCAGTTCTATGGTAGGTCTTGGGGTCTGGAGGAAACTAAGTGGGCTCCCCAGTGCAAGCTAGAGCCAAAGCAACTTGCCCAGGGCCCCTCAGTGAGTGGAACCCGAGATCAGCCCAGGTCTGTCTGTCTGAGGGGCACCGTTCAGACGCCTGCACTCGTGGGGACCCAGGACACTCTCCTCTCCCAAGGCTCCCAGCTGTGCTCCTTGAGGCCTGGAAGCTCTCCGGGGAGCGGGCTGCTTGCTCCTCCCGGGACGGCTCTGGGTGGGAGAATCCAGCCTGCTCTGCCTCCCCCCAGGCCGCAGCCATATCGGACACTCAAGGAGTCAGACAGTGCAGGGGACGAGGCCGAAAGCCCGGAGCAGCGAGCGCGGGAGCCCGTGGGCCCCACCCCAGCTCCACACGACCGGGCCGCCAGCATCGACCTCCTGGAGGACGTCTTCAGCAATCTCGACATGGAAGTCCCGCTGCAGCCGCTGGGCCAGGCCAAAAGCTTGGAAGACCTTCGGACCCCCAAAGACCTGAGGGAGCAGCCGGGGACCTTTGACTATCAGGTATGGTGGGGGTGGGGTGGGTGCGGGCTGGGGGCACTTTCTGCACATAAGGCAGGTTTTCCCACATGACAGTGAGACACCAAGGGAAAAAGAGCCACTTTTCCAAGGCCCTCAGCCAGTGCTCAGAGTCACTCTGACTACAACTCTGCCAGGCAGGCCAGTGCCCAGAGCCCCGCACACGGTGATCGCTGGAGAACAGCTACAGCCTGATGGAAATCTGCCCCCCGCTTCTGTGTATGCAGCAGAGGTGGGCAGCGCCATGGCCCCTGATGGAACTGGGATTATCCCCACCCCACCAAGCCTCCTTGAAGAGCCTGTGGATCAAAGCTCTGGGGCTCTGGATATTCACTGGTGACCCCTGATCTTCCTTGAGACTTTCATTCTGTCACCACCTGTGCCTGTCTCCTCACTTGTGCCAGGGGGCTGCTAACCCTGCAGTCCCTGGATCACAGTGTGGAATCCACAGTGTGAAATCCCCCATACGCAGGTGGCGCTAGTGGTAAAGGACATACCTGCCAGCTCAGGAGATGTTAAGAGACGGGGGTTCAATCCCTGGGTCAGGAAGATCCTCTGGAGGAGGGCATGGCAACCCACTCCAGTATTCTTACCTGGAGAATCCCCTTGGACAGAGGAGCCTGGGGGCTACAGTCCATGGGGTTTCAAAGAGTTGGACATGACTGAAGCAGCTTAGCACACATATCCAGTGATTCACACAAGCCCATCTGTAAGGAATTGCTATTTCCAGGCTGCAGATGAGGGAGCTCAGGCCAAGAGAAGGGACATGACACCCAAGTCGTGGCCCAGTAGGTGGCAGAGCTGGACAGAGCCCCGTCCTATTTCATTCCCAGCCAGTGTGCCTTCACCCAGCCCCTGTGCCTCACTTGCCCTCTTAGTCTCAGGGGTGGCTGAAAGTGCCCACATGCTTTGAAAAGTAAAATGGTTCAGGCCAGTAGAGGATCAGTGGATGGAGTCCTTTTCCTAAAACTAATTAGCAGCACTGGCTTGAAAAGACAGGGTTTTCTCTGGAGACCCTTTGTGCCACTCTAGTGAGAGAAGTCTGGCCTGGAGGTCCAGACAGACCTGGGCTTGCTTTCTAATGCCGACCTGGGCCGGGCCCCCAACTTCCCTGAGCCCCAGAGGCCTAGCTGGCCACACTCCCAGGACCACAGCCCCAGTGTCCCCCTGGCACACAGGAGGGGGTGGGGAGAGCCAATTTGTCCCTGGTCAGCTACAGTCATCGCCTCCCTCATTCCCTCTGGCAGAGGTTGGACCTGGGCAGAAGTGACAGGAGCCGCGGGACACCAGGGGCCTTGAAGCTCGCCCACCCGCACAGCAGGCTCTGGAGCCTAGGCCAGGATGACATGGCCATCCCCAGCAAACTTCCCACCGCCTGCCCCGAGAAGCCCTTAGCCCTGCTTGGGAACTCCCTGGCCTCACCCTGCAGGCCCCAGGACCGGAACGGCCTCCTGAACCCCAGCGACAAGGAGGAGGTGACCACACCCACCCTGGGCAGCATCACTATCCCCCGGCCCCAAGGCAGGAAGACCCCGGAGCTGGGCATCGTGCCCCCGCCTCCCACTGCCCGCCCAGCCAAGCTCCAGGCCCCCAGCATCGCCCTTGGCAACTTCTCGGAGCGGCTGCCGGCTGAGCGGGAAAGGAGGGCTGCCCTCAGCTCAACCCCATTCCCTGGGCTCCTCTCCAGTACTGCACCCCAAGACCCGACCGAACTGCTCCAGCCACTGAGCCTGGCCTCAGGGGCCTCTGGCAGCAGCAGTGATGCCCTGCTGGCCCTGCTGGACCCACTTAACACAACCTGGTCGGGCAGTTCCCTTCCACCAGGCCCTACAGCCCCAAATGTAGCCACCCCATTTACCCCCCAATTTAGCTTCCCCCCCATGGGGACCCCCACCCCATTTCCACAGCCGTCACTCAACCCCTTTGTCCCACCTGTGCCTGCGACACTGCCCACCATGCCCCTGGTCTCTGCGCCAGCTGGGCCTTTTGGGGCCCCTCCTTCCCTGGGGCCAGCCTTTGCCCCCAGCCTCCTGTTGTCCAATTCTGGTTTCTGTGCCCCTCATCGATCTCAGCCCAACCTGTCTGCCCTCTCCATGCCCAACCTCTTTGGCCAGGTACCCATGGGTACCCACTCCCTGCAGCCTTTGGGTCCCCCAGCGGTCGCCCCCTCGAGGATCCGAACATTGCCCCTGGCCCGCTCAAGTGCCAGGGCCGCCGAGGCCAAGCAAGGGCTGGCCCTGAGGCCTGGAGACCCCCCACTCCTCCCCGCCAGGGCCCCCCAGGGCCTGGAGCCAGCACTGCAGCCCTCTGCTCCACGAGAGGCCAGAGACCCCTTTGAGGATTTGTTACGGAAAACCAAGCAAGACGTGAGCTCGGCCCCGGCCCCCGGCTCCGTGGAGCAGCTCAGGAAGCAATGGGAGACCTTCGAGTGAGCAGCGCTGAGGGTGGGGCGCGCTGAGGCCAGCCGGCCCTGCTTCCCCTGCTGCTGTTTCTGCCCAGGTTCTACTGGTGGGAGGGGATGGGAACCCTCTCTGCCGCCCCTCCTCCTCTCCACACTGCCCATCTCTGGAGAATGGCGCCAGTTCCAGCCTGAGAATCGACCCAGCTCCTGGGTTCCTGCCCCACCACCACCCTTTCCCTGCCCCCCCAGTTGGGTTTTGCACTAAAGAGGTCAGCTGGGCCAGCGATTGCCCCAGGCCACATCCTACCCACCTTCCCTCTGGAAACTGCCCACCAGGAGCCCCGTGCATCCTCAGGATGTCTCCTCCTGAGCCCCGTTCTCTTGCCCTAGCTGCAGCCCAGCCCTGCACACCCCATCTCGATGGGCACGAGCGTTGGCAGTACACCAGCTCGTCTGCACGAGAGGCACGTGGTTTGGAGTTTGAAGTAAGGAACACCCCCCACCCCTCCCCAGCTGGAGGATCTGCCTGGCGGGGCATTTCCAAACCCTCTCTAGCAATATGCACAACTCTTTCTTTACTGAGTCTTCACCCCAACCCCTACACCTCTGTTTTTCTGACTTGGTTGGGATCTGGGGGCTGAGGGATCCACGAGATCCCTCGTGGTAACCAAACGAAGCCCCAGCCAGCCCTGCGTGAGGGCTGGGAGCACCAGCAACTTTGATTATAGAAGACAAGACGGCAACAGGTAAACCTGAGAGCATCAGGACGGGCCCGGCCACCATCCACACTCTCTCTCAGGTCCCCAGAGGTTCTCCTGGTCTCCAGTTAAACGATCACATGAGGCTCAGGCTCTGGTCGAGTGGGTCTCAGGGGGCAGAGCTGAAAAGCAGGTACCCAGACCCCCACTGGAAGGCCAGGCTTAACACCACAGAGATGCAAGGGTCCCAGTGCCTGTGTCCTTGGGGCAGGAGGGGGCAGGGCACTAAGCCCCTCTCCAGGCCCCTGGTGAGTGGGCAGGCTTGGCTTCTTGCAGCCTGGAGGCAGGAGGGCTTGGAGTCACCCCCTCCCTGCCCACCTTGTGATTCCTGCCAGCATAGAAATTCCTGAGGCCAACGTCACCAAAGCTAAATTGAAATGTTTTGTTATTATTTCTTTTATCTTTCTTTTCCTTTTTACTTTTATTGATTTGATGGAATCTTGAAATTGACTAATTTCAATAAACCAAGTTAAAATATGGCCCAACCATTTAAGAAAACAACCATCTGAGACATCCAGGAAATTGTGAACATTTTGACCTGATTTCTCATTTCCTATTTGTGAATGGTCAGACATACAGTCTCAGGGCTGTCTGTGGGGGCAAGGGGGTTTCTAGAGGCCCCAAAAACCCCAGGGAGCCTTGTCATCATCTGAGGGACTGGGAGACCACCCCCACCCGTGAGTGAGCGAGGCCCAGCCCTGAGGTTTGCTCCGACAGCGTGGGGTGTGAAGGGCTGCTGGCCCCGCACAAGCGCCTTCAGCAGTCCCAGCCCCTGGGGCAAGTCCTCTCTTTCAGTCTCGGCAATGTCCTCTGGCCGCCGGAAGCAGGGCGCTATGTTACGCCTGGGCCACGCGGGTGCCTCTAGGACACTCAGATGTTTCAGCAGAGATTGTAGATCCATCCTGGGCAGACCCCCGAGCCCCGTCAGGACAGGGTTGCGCACTCGGCGGGCAGAGTCTTAAGGCAAGAGGTGCTCGGTGGCCTCAGGGAAGCCGAGCCCACCCCATGGTCTCCCTGGCTGGGGCCGGTGGCAAGAGCACCATGTTCACAAGAGCACTGCTGTCTCTTCCCTTGCTGGATTGAATCTGCAAATCCAAGGATGAATTTTGTGTGTGCGTTCAATAAAATCTTCTTGGAGAGAAGCTGGTATCCCTGTGTCCTGAGGAAGCTCTGAAGGGAGGGGACTCCACCTCGGGGAACCTTCGGTATCTGCGTTTGTAGAGGTAGAGGCGGGGTCCATGGAGCAGTCAGGAAGGCTTTGACCCTGGCCCACCCCCAGGTCAAAGCCTTTTCCCAGTCAGGCCTCTGAAGGGTAGGTTGGTCATGGTTGGGCACAGGGCTGCCGGGCCCCACACAGCAGGGCTCTAGGTCACCAGTGATGTCAAAGGCATCTTGGCTCCAGGAAAAGTCAAGCTCAAGGGGATACCTGGAACCACCTCTTAATAGCAAGGGCAGAGCCTTGGAAACTGCACCTCTCTTGGCTGGGTTGGACCAAGCACCCAGAGTGGATGTTAAGGGTGTCCCCACCCTTAACTGTCCCCACCCCCTACCCCCACCTGCCCATCATTCTGTCTGTGTCTCCCTCCCAGTCTGTGCTTGAAAATTACAAATTCTCAGAACTCTCAGGAACAAGAGGAGGACAAAAAAGAACCACCCAGCTTTTATACACTGGGGTTCCACCCAGAATGTCTTGTCTTAGGAATCTGCAAAAACACAGGTTTGCCAAATCTCTGACTTGATGAACTAATCAAGGCAGCAGCTTGGCTAAGGTCGTGGTAACAGATGTTTTCTCCCTGCCTTTCCCAGGAGCCACAAGGAAAGTTGGTCCCACCTTCTCCAGGCTAAGGACCAAGCAAGCCCCTGGAGCCTAGTGCTCAGCCTCAGCCCTCCCACCCCATCCCGACCGCATGGCTCCACCTCCCAGTGATTCCTGTGCCTCTGGAAGTTGGATGAGACCCCTGGGGGGGCTGGGTAAGGTCGACCTCCAATCGAGAAGTGGAAAGGGGTCTCCTGGTCTTGGCACAGGGGGCGCTGGCCTGGGAAACAGGAAGGACCAAAGGGAACATCTCCAGGTCAGGGAAAAAGGGACTCTGAAGCTCAGAGGCCAGGCCCTCAGGTGCCTGTCAGAGATCCCACTGTGGCGGCATCACCAGGGAAGGGGCCGGAAGCAAAGCAGCCAGCTCTTCCCCATCTGTGTCTGTCCACAGGACCAGCCCCAACACAGAGGCGGTGCCAATGTTTGCTAAGCACCTGCCTCAGGGAACAACCCTGAGGGCTTCCTGCGCGTCCTCTCCTCAAATCCTCCCAGCGACCGTTAGGGAGGCGACTGGTCTGCAGGTGAAGGAGCAACCTTGCTGGTGCGGGAGGAGCTGGAGAAGCACAAGGTGGGCAGGGAGGATGGCTCCTCCATCCTCATCGGCCCCTGGCTGCCCCTCAGGAAGGCCCCTTCGCCGCGCTCTCCCTCTCCCTTCCCGACACCTAAAAGGACAACCCGGGTAGCCCCACAGCAGAGTAGACTGTAACGAATCCCAGAGCCCCATCCTTCCCCATAGTCACCCACCATCTTCACAACAGCCCTGTGAGGCAGGCCAGGGCTGCTCTCCGAGCGACAGGCCCGCAGGAGGCAGACTGCGTGGGCCCAGACACTACCCCCCAACTCCCCCCCCAGCTCCTGCAGGTCTGCCCCGTAGTCCACATCCCAGACAGCGCCTGGCTCCAGTGCAGGGCAGAGTCGAATCTCCCTCCAGGAGCATCTGTTTGGGGAACCGGGAGCTCATACATTAACCTCTGGCTCCTGCCCCCTATCCTGCTGATTTCCAGCTGACTCCAGGCATCCGGAGGTGGGAGGTGGGAGAAGCTGCCAGAGGTGGGGCTCTGGTCATTGGGCCAGCCCTGGCCTGGCCTCCAGGAGCACTCATGGCCCTGGGCCGCCCCTGTCCCAGGACTGAGAAGGTGGTCTCCTCCGCCCAGCTGCTTCTCCGTGGGGCCAGCTGCACCCACTACATGATTACATGCACAAACAAGGAGGTCACGTGCACAAACAAGGGCAAATGCCCACAACCCCATCCCTAACACACAGGTATCTGCAGATCAACAGGCCCGGGTACACACACACACACACAGGTACGTATACACACACACACACACCAAAACACATCGTGTGCACCCACAGGTGCTTCTCCCAGCACAGTCGTGCATCTGCCGAGGCGAGACCTAGCAGCTGGACAGTGAATGTCCACAACCTCACAGGCTCCTCTGTTTCCCTGAGCACGCCCCTTCCCCTCAGCCCAGCAAGGGGCAGGGGCAGGGGCTCCTGGCAAAGGGGACACTTCCCAGCAGGTATCCTGAGCCCTGTAGCAGCTCTCCAAGGCTAAGAAGGGGCCAGCCATTTCCCTGCAGGCTCCCAGAAGTGGCCTCCTTGGGTCTCCAGGTAGAAATCGAGGCCCTCACAGGGCCTGGAGCTGCAGCAAGGTGGGCCTAGATGAGTCTCTCCTCGGGCGGCACCTTGAGGACGCTGTCCATCTCCAGCCGGGCTCCGGCCACCTCCTGCTGGCTCGGGCTGTAGGTGCCCTCTGACTGGCGGCGCTTTCTGGCCGCCAGGATCCCTGAGAGGAGGCCCAAGAGGAGGAGGAGGAGGCAGGCGCAGGCCGCAGGCACTGCCACCTCCAGCAGCGGGAACGGCAGCGGCAGCGGTAGGCCCTTCTGCAAGAGACGCAGTAAGAGGCCTAAGACAGTGGAGCTGGAGAGACCCCACCTCCAACCCCAGGCCCTCCAGAGGAGAGGGAAAAAGCATCATTGGGCAGAAGCCCTTCCTGTACAACCAAGGGCTTCTGGTAGAAGAGAAACACATTTATTGAATGCCCAGTAGGCGCTCAACACCATGCGTGGGATTTCATGTAAAACCTCATAGCGACCTGATGAAGTGAGAGCGAGGCCACCCATGAGGACAGGAACCTGTGGTTCATTTTGTTCACCAGTGTATCCCCAAAACGCCAAGAGGAGAGCCTGCTCAGTAGGCACTCGGTAAGTTTAAGAGGAGAACACGGAGGCTCTGCCCCGATTCCCCCAGACACACACATCTAGGGGCTGACGAACCAGGACTGACACTGCCCTCTGTCCACCCCCAATGCCAAGCCATGCCCAGCTCACACCACTATCCTGCAGTCTCGAATTCCAGCCAAAGGTCCTTCCTTCAACTGGCCAAGGTGGGCCTCAGTGCCCAGCCCTGCCAGCCCCACCTCTCTCAACAGACACCCCAACTGAAGTGATGGGACTGGATTCTTCCAGACCCCATAGGGCACTCTGGTTTTTTAAAGGTCTGTGGAGACCATGCCTAAGCCCCAAGTGGGAGGCATCTCAGGGCCAGGGGGCCTCTGCAGGGCATGAGGTGGAGCAGCCTGGCCTGGTTGATGGTGAGCTCAGAGTCCCCCGGCCGGCCCCCACCCCCAGGAAACACACAGACCAGGCTGTGGTGGGCCCAGACAGACACCTGGATGCCCCACCAAAAGATTCTACAGACTTGGAGCTCTTGAGCCCCAGAATCACAGATTTCCGGGGAGAGGGCAGAGGCCCAGGGTCTCAGATTCATCAGCCCTCCCTCTATCCCATGAGACCTCTCAGCCCACTGCGGCCTGGGTCCCAGTCTCAGCCCCCAGCCCTGGAGAAGGTGCCCAAGGCTGAAGAGAAAAATTCACCCCAGCCCCGAAGCAACCAGGGCAGGCCAGCCTCCAGCCTGGGGAAGCTGTAAAGCCATTTCCTCCCTAGGAAGAGGGCGGGAGGGGGAGCCAGAGGCTGTAAAGTTCAACTTGAAAGGAAGCATTTCCCCAGAAGCAGAGGGGATTGGGGTTTATGACCTGGCCCACCAGAAGCCTGTGGAGATCAAGGCGCCTCTCCAGGCTTCGTGCCCCCCTTGCCGCGCCCACTCTGGCTCACTTCTGCCTGGGCCTGCAGAGTCTGCTCTGCCCCTTGGAAGGGAGGGGGCCAGAGGGAGGTCCATGCTCAGGCCGCCTGCTGGCCCCTATCTATTGGGCCCCCTCACCGCCCTCTTCAGCTAAGCCTGCCTTCACGGCAGCCAAGCCTTCTCTGGCTTAGAGTCCTGGGCTCCCCAAATCTTCCTACTTTTCAAACGGGGCTCAGAAACCACCAGAGATTACAGGCTCCTATATCCACCAACGTAAATCCCAGAGTTCACTGAGATCCCCAGAGGAATGGGGGGGTCCCCAGGCTCCCCAAAAGTGAACAGACCTGCTGTGCAGGGGTGTGGAAAGGCCCTGTCTCCTTGGCCTGCTACGCCCCACCCTGTGACAGGGCTGGTCCAGGAATAGCTCCACAGGCCCTGTACACACGTCCCCCCCCAACCCCCACAACATCATCTCACAAAGTCCAAAACAGACCACCCTCCCCGTCGCCATCACTCACCACCACTTCGCAGAACTGGCCTGAGAACCTGGCATTGCAGATACATTGGTACACCCCATCAGCTGCCCGGCAGGTGCCCCCATTCAAGCAAGGGTTGGCTTCACAGGGGATCTGACACCTGGGAGGCAGGGAAGAGGGGGGGGCTGAGGAAGCTGCTCCCTCCCAAGCTGCCTCTAGCTCCCCCAACTCCTTTACCTCCTCAAACCCGCCCCACACCCTCCACACCGCTCACCTGCTGTCCCCAGCACGGTCCCAACCCGGCTGGGCCCTGACAGGGGGACCTAAGTTGAGTACGACCCTCATTATGCAGCAGACCCCTTCACTCCAACACTCGTGACCAAGAACGACCCTCTCACTCCATTGAAAGCACAGGGGAGCCTGTGTAAAGGCGCCTGCCCAGACCGGAGGACCCAGAGCCTCTATTTGCATAGTGTCCCCACGTGGTCCTGATGTTGAGTGTGGTGCTCTAAGAAACACCACTAGGCAACTACCCTCCAGCAGGTGTCTGGTAACAGAGGATGGTCTTGGAAGCCCCAGAAGGAAAGATCTCAGGTGACAGAGGTGGAGTGTCTGGCGCAGTGATGACAGTAAGGGCTGAGAAGGTGAGCAAGGACCCATACCTCACCCGCCCTGGTTGGAGGGGATCTGGAGGCCCACTCCCTGCCTTTGGATCTGTACTCTCCACACGCCCCAGCCCACCTCCCAGGCTTATGGAGCCCAGACCCACCTCTGCCCAGCAAAGCTCTCCTGGCAGCTGCAGTTGGCCCCCTGGGGACCCTCCTCACACTGGCCACCATTGAGACAGGTGATGTTCAGACTGCACCCCTCTGGTGGGACAGGCAACCTGAGAGAAAGCACAGGGGCTGGACTTGGGTCAGGACACATGAGACCTGGCCCACGCCCATGCTCTGTGGGTCACTCAGGCGACCTGAGCCTTCTGCATCATCATCCAAGGAATTCAGGGCCACCTCCGACAGACCCTGCTGGAAGTCATGGAAGCGGTGTCTGGGGTGGAAGGGGTGGGACACCGGGCTGCCACGCTACTGCTCCAGCCCCAGCCCCAACAAGGAGTACCACAGCTAGACCCTGGCAGAACCCTTGGTGGCTCAGAGACCTTTGAGGAGCTGATCAAAGGTAAGGACCCTCCCAGGGTAAGAGCAGGCTCCTGGACATAAAACCTGACCTTCTTTGCAGGGAGAAGGGGAGTCAGACCTCTGCCAGACACCCTTCCATAAGCTTGGCTCCAAAAGAGCTGGAAGTCATAGCCAAACTGAATATGGGAAGCGGTCAAGACTTCGAGCATCTGTCTCTGGCCCTGTCCCACGGGACTCAGGGATGGGGGAGATGTCCGTGGTGGGCAGCTCGGCAGGAGAGCCTCTTTTCTTCCAACACTACCTCTGGTTCCCCCACCCCCACTCCCAGAGGACAGCTTTGTTTATCTCAACTTTAAATTCACCCGGTGTCCTGTATTTTATCTGGCAACGCTGGGGCCCTGTTGTTCCCAAGTTACAGATCACAGCGAAGTGGCTCAGAGATGGGATGGGGCTGGCCAATGGAACCAGCGCTTCCACAATCGGGCTTCCAGTCTAGTCTGTCCCATCCACCGCCCCCGGGGGCCTCCCCTCCACTCCTCACCCCTCGGACCCAGGCCACCCCGGCCGGCCGACCGCACCTGCAGCGCGGGCCTGCGAAGCCAGGCGGGCAGCGGCACTCGAAGCGACCGTCAGGGTGCGCGTGGCAGCGGCCGCGGGCGCAGGGCGCCGAGCGACACGGGTCGGCGCGGTCCTCGCAGCGCTGGCCCTCCCAGCCCGGGCCGCAGGCGCAAGCGAAGGCGTCGAAGAGGTCGCGGCAGACGCCGCCGTGCAGGCAGGGCGAGGGGACACACACCGGAGCGCCGCGGCAGCCGAGGTGCGGGGCGGGCGCTCCGGGCCGGGCCGAGAAGGGCTCGCGGGAGCCGGGGTCCGCGCCGGGCCGCGGGCGCGCCAAGGGCAGCGGGTGGCCGCCGAGCGCCACGCGGCCCAGGCAGCCCGTGAAGTTCTCGGCCAGCAGGACGCGCGCGGCGCCCGGGCCGCGCAGGAAGTCCAGGTCGCCGGCCAGGCCACGCAGCGACACCGGCGTCGCCGCGCCGTCCAGCCAGAGCAGCCAGCGCGACGCGGCGGCCTCGGGCTGCTCCATGGCCAGGCGCACGCGGTGCCAGGCGCCGTCGGCCACACGCGGCCCGGGCGCTGGCAGCACCGCGCGGGGCAAACCGGGGCCGCTGCACACGCCTGCCGCCAGCGAGCCGTTGCGCACCGCCAGCCACACGGCGGCCGGGCCGTCCTCAGCGCGCAACAGCCCTGCCTCGGAGTCGCGCGTGCGGAAGACCAGCGAGAGGCCGCTGAGCGCGCTGCCCGATGACGCGTTGTGCCCGCTGAATTCCGCCGGGGGTCCCTCGCGGAACGTGGCCTCCGCCACACCTGCCGGGGGAGACAGCGTCGGAGGACGGCCTCTCGGCCCCCACCCAACCCAAGCAGACCTGGGTGATGCGGCGACCTGTTACTACCTCCACACCCCCCCAACCCCTGCCGTCTGGGCGTGGGGGCACACACACCCACCTAGGGTCTAATCCCAGGAAGTGTTCCCCGTACCTCATAGAACTCTCTTACCTCCAGAGAACCAGCTCTGGGCACCCACCCTGCCTCCCAGGTCACAAACCAGGCAGTAACACTCCAGAAAATCCGCCCACTCCTCTCCTTTGTGAAGCAGCCGTTGCCTTCACTGTGGCTCCCTCTTCACCGCAATCCTTTGAACTGTCTTCTTTTTAAGATGCTGAGCAGGGCCTTCTCCTGCCGCCCCCGCCCCCCGCCCCCCGCCCCCCATGGCTCCCCACTGCCCTTGGCAGAAAGTCCCAAGTTCTTATAAACCTCACAGGCCTTTGCACATGCTTTGCCCCCTTGCTGATATGTCCCTCCCTGTGCCCAAGGTCTTACTCGCCCTTGAAAACCTAGCAAGTGCTCTCCTCCTCCAGAAAGCCTATCTGGGTGCAATGGACTGGGGCTGCTACCATCCTGTCTACCGTCCCTGAGCCCTGAGGCAGGTGACGGATCTAACCCAGCTCGGGTGTCCAGCATGTGGGCGCCCAGGGCAGGCACTCACAGACAAAGCCATCAGGGACCTCCTCACAGGTGGCAGGAGGGAGACAGGGCTGGCCAGGACACCACAGCTGCTGGGCACACGTGGGCCCGGTGAAGTTGGCAGGGCAGGTGCAGTGGAAGTCATTCCAGGTGACAAGGCAAGTCCCACCATTGAGACAGGGCTCAGGCTGCAGGAGAATCGGGACAGGGACTGGCTCAGGCCTGGGGCTGGCATCCTCCCACCATAAACATCCCTACAGTGGCTCTTCACTGGGCACCTACTGCAGATACATTACCTCCTCACAAATAAATAGAAAAGTAACTAGCATTCCCATTTTTCAGATGAGGAAACTGAGGCTCAGGAGAAACCACTTGCCTGAGTCACCAAGGCAGTAAACAGAGGAGCCCAAGCTCACATCCAGGCTATTCCAATTCTAGGGCTGGTGCTTTGTTCATGACCCTGGGTGTCCCTGTCTACCAAACAACTCCTGCAGAAAGTCTTGGGCAGCCCTCTGCCCAGGCCAGGGTGTCTGTCCCAGACCACAACTGAGAGGGGAGGTATGGGGACTACCAGAGGGCAAGATCAGCTTGCCGGAAAAATGCAAGTGAACCCTGCTCTGTCTTCAGCCTTAGAACCGTGGGCAGGCGCCCCACCTCCTGGTGCTACCCTGACCAGTAGAAGGGCATGCTGACTCCCAGAGATGCAGGGAAGATCCTGGAAAAAGGACCCATCCCTTCCTCTTGGCACTCACATTGCATGTGTCCTCAGAGACGCAGCCCATGGTGAGGTTCCAGGACTGCCCGCGGCCGGGCACGCTGGGCAGGCTGGAGTTACCCAGCAGTGGTAGAAAGAAGGGGAGGTGGAGGTCGTTGAGTCGCACGTCCTGCATGCAGCCTCGGAAGGGCCCACCCCAGGGCTCAGCGTCAGCAGGGAGGAGCCTGCCGCCCACGTGCACCTGCTGCCCCACACCCCACAGCTGATCAGGCCCGAAGCTGAGTGTCACCAGGTGCTGGAGCCCGTCATCCCAGCGCCCCGGGAGCACCAGAGCAGGACTGCCCAGCGCCTCCGCCCGGATCTGGCCCTCGCTCAGGAACACTGTCAGGCCAGCAGCTGAATCGTTGGTGAGCTGGAGCAGAAGGCCAGCGGGTTCCCGGGTGCGGAGGAGGAAGGACACGGTGAGGTTCGGGCCTGGCAGCCGGTCGAGTAGGAAGGAGGCAGAGCTCAGGGTGCCCCCCAAGCCAAAGGTGGCAGCAGGAACCTCTGCAGGGAGAGAGGGTGCCAGGCGTGAGGCCTGCAGGCCAGAGCAGGCACAGCCGCTGCCCTGGGGCCCACCTGGCCCCTCCTCACCATCAGCACATGTGGGACCACTGTAGGGCCGGGGGCAGTCACAATGGAAGTGAGTCCACAGATCCACGCAGACCCCTCCGTGGGCACAAGGCGGAGGCTGGCAGTGCTCCTGGTGCTGGCAGCCCAGGAAGACGTTCTCGCCAAGGTCCTCGGGCAGCAGCAGATGCCCATCCACCTGCACATCCTGGAGGCAGCCCGCAAAAGCCACGCCGCCCAGCTGGGTGAAGCGGGACCCAGCAGGCGTGGGGGCCGGGGCAGCTGTGGCCACGGGACTGGAGGCCACACAGAGCCGGGCAGGACAGCCTTTGTGCCAGAGCCGCAACTCCAGGAGCCCCAGGCGGAGCGTCACCTCCACTCGGTGCCAGTGGCCATCACTGAGAGGTGGTTCCAGCAGCCTCAGGACGAGCACATTCTTGCCGTGGAGTGTGGCCTGAAGCCTGGCCTCCACCAGTGCCAGCTCCACGCTGCCTTGAGTGTCAGAGCATGTGGCCAAGGCACCCACACGTATCGTGGTACGAAATCTCAGGGCCAGACCTAGGGAGCTGCCTGCTGGCACCGAAGCCCGTACAGGGTTCCCAGCCACCATGGAGAACGTAGTATTCTGGCCACAGAAAGGCCCATGGGTACCAGGTGGGCAGCGGCAGGTGTAACTGTGAACCCCTGACTCGAAGGTAGGGATGCAGGTGGCAGTCGGTGGGCAAGTGTGGCCCTGGCAGCCGGTGAGTGGCACAGAACAATCCGGTCCACCCCAGGCCTCGGGGCACCCACAGATGTAGCCTGCCACGGTGTCTTCACAGGTCCCACCGTGGAGGCAGGGCTCTGACAGGCATTCGTCCATGTCTTCCTGACATGTCGGGCCTTCGGGAGAGACCAGGCCAAGGCTCAGCACCAAGGCCAGAACCACAGTCGTGACCCAGAGCCTACCTGCCTCTTGGGACAAGGAGCTCGATATCCATCAACCAAACCCATTCCCAATTCTCGAAGGACTTCTCGAGGCCCTCAGAAGTCCCCGGAGGCTGGAATCCAGGATGCTCCTTTTGTTCCCACATCTGGTGAGTCTCCAGGCCCTGTGTGGTCCATCCCCTATGCGCTCACCAGTGCCTGCTTTCCTCCCACCTTGCCTTCCCAGACTCACAAACTCTCTGGGCCACAGTCTAGTGCCCTCTAATTCACCAGTCTTCAGAACCCCCTCCATCATCCAACTCTACGAGCAGCCAGAGAGCTAACGCGGGATCTGGCCCAGTTCCTTCGCTGCGTAATGTCCCATCACTCACCCTGGCACTCACGATCCCTCACAGCCTGGGCACTGTCAGGCGTTCAGATGTCAACCCGCCTCCCTACAGACCTTGAGCTGCCTGTTCCTCCAAGCATCTCCTGGGAAGTCCTGCCCTCTGGGCTTTCACGCATACTGCTCCCTCTGCTCGGCATGCCTCATTCTCCCTAACCCTGCCTTTCAAACTCCTACTCATCCAGCAAAACCCAAATTCAAATGGCCAGTCCTCTAGGAGGCCTTCTCTGGCCCTCAACCACAAGCTACTGTGTCCCTCCCAATTCCTTGCCTACTCCCAGGCACAGTTCCCCAGAACCCTGGATTGAAAATATCTGTTTACACAGTTGAGATCTCCTCCAGGGGCCTGAGTACATCCTTGGTGCCCAGCAAAGGACATGGCATGGCCCTTGTCAACAGAGCGATGAAGTGGAAGAGGGAGCGGGGGTGGGTGTACACATCTGTGGCACTGGAGCAGGCCCTGGCTCTAATGCCACCCCCGTCCCTCTGCCCTAGGGCCCTCGCTCTGGCAGTGGGGTCACCTTCCCTTCCAGAAGCCCCCAGGTCAGGTACTCCGGCCCCAGCATGGATCTAGAGGCCACAGCCCCACCCCTGCTCAGTCACAACCTCCACACAACTACTGAGGCCAGACCTGCTCACGTATTCCAGCCAGGGGGGACCCAAACCCAGAGAAGCCAATAGGATTTGAATCCTGGCCCCAGTCAGCCCACAAACACCATCACCACCTTCCGGGGACAGCTGGCCCCAGCACCCCACCTCCACCTGCCCGAGGGCCCCACCCTGCCTACCTGCCAGGAGCCACAACACCCGCAGGAAGGTCCCCAGAGCCTGCAGCCCCATTGCATGTCCCCACAGACAGGCTGAGAGTGGCGGGCGGGCACCAAGGCTGGGGAGCCGTGCTCCCCGCCTGGCCAGCCGCCTCCTCCTTCAGCACGGACTCAGGAATGCCAGGCACTGGCCTCCCCCACGCCCAGCACAACCCAAAGGGAGGATGGCAAGGAGCCCAGCCCCACAGCCGGGGTTCCCCCTCCCAGGCCCTGACCTCAGAGGGCTGACCTCCCTGTCACCCGTCAGCTGAGCTCAGCGTGGGGAGGAGCTGGGCTTCCGCTGACCCTACTGAACCTGGGCGATGACACGCCCATGCAAGAGCCCCCCCAGCTTCCTCTGTAAGGCGGGGGGGTCAGAGCCCGAACTCAGGGGACCCTGCTGAGGAGGAGCACACTGCAGAGAGAGCTCTGCAGAGCAGGGTGTGCTGCCGTGGGCCCACTGTGTGCCAGGCACCCACGAGGCTGCTGCCTCTGGGGCAGGACTCAGGGAACCCCAGCCACGGGGCCGGGGGGAGGAGATGGGCCTTCAGGGTGCCCAGGGGTGTTGGCCACCTGGGAGTGGGAGGCTGAACCCCAGCATCTGTGTGTGGGCGAGTGTGGAAGGGACGGTGGTGATCACCCCCTCCTTCCCCTGGGCCGGGGAGCGGGTGCCCAGGAACCGTGCCAGGGAGAGGAGGCCCTGCATTCTGAGCAGGAATGCGTGCAGGCAGAGGGAGGCACCACAGGCATTCCAGAGGAGCAGGGACGCTTCTCCGGCTCATCAGTGTCTGCAGGGAAGGATGTCTGTGTGTCTATGTGTCCACCATACCAGAGGCAGGGAGAGGCCGCTGCAGGCCCAGCTCCCACCCACCCTTCTCCAGACACTGTCCCCCAGCTTTCCATAACACACCCCCCACCCTCCACCCACACAGCCCCCTGCCGCTTCCACCTCCTCTGTCCCCCTCCCCGCAGCCCCTCGGCCTCTGCCCAGCCCTTCGATGTCAGGTGTCTAGAGCTCTCTCTGCCCATCACCCTACACTTCCTCCCAGACAACCTTGGCCACCTCTGACCCCAACTGCCAGGATGACCCTCCTGACCCCCAGTCTCAGGTCCCTGTCCTGTGCCATAGACCCCGGGTCACCAGCCCCCAACCCAGACTCCTTCCCATGGGTGCTCCATAAACAGACTCAAGGTGGACGATTGAACCCACCATCCTCTACCCAGTGCCAGCCAGGGCAGAAACTCAGCCAGCATCTCTGACACCTCCCACTCATGCCTGGAATAACCCTCAGGACCTGGAGCGTGCCCCTCATAAGTATTTCTCAACCTGCACTCCGAAACATTTTCCCTCTACTCCCACCCCTAAGCCCAGGTCGCAGCTCAGCCCTCTCTCCTGTTGCCTGGGCCACTGCCCCCCACCTCCTCCCTAATGTCCTTAACCCCATCAACCCAGCCTCCACACATCAGCCAGAAGGGCTCTTCTTGCCCCAGGCCCACCAACTCTGACCTGGCCCTGCCCCAGTGCCCACCCGACCCTGGGCACCTGTGTAGCCGTCTGGACAGTGGCACTGGAAGCCATTGGGCAGGTCCTGGCAGAGGCCTCCACTGAGGCACGGCCGTGAGGCACACTCGTCCACATCCTCGCCACAGTCGTTCCCTGCAAGAGGCCCAGCTGTGGTTCCCTCGGCCCCCTCAGAGCCCAGCTGGAACTGGAAAGGGCCCATTTTTACAGCTAGGGAGACTGAGACCAGAGAGAAATGCTTGAACCCAGCTCCAGCATCCCTCCCCTGCACCTGGACACTAGAGACCTGCTTCTCGGAAGTGGGGCAGGGGGCTCACCCTCAAAGCCTGGAGGGCAGCGGCACACGAAGCCAGCAGCCTGGCGAAAGCTGAAGTCACCGGGGAAAGTGGCCTGGACGCCCCCATAGAGGGTCGGATCCGAGCGCTGCAGGCACCGGCCCCCATGCTGGCAGGGGCCCACTGCACACTCGTCCTCATCCACTTCGCACCGCTCGCCACTGTAGCCTAGGGACACACACATGGGCATCAGGTCACACGAGGCCACCAAGCAGCACTGCTCCACTGCCACCAGGCCCGCCAGGGCCAGGCTGGAACAGCAACTCAGAACACCAATCCGGATACTCAGGCAGAGGCACACAGGAGACAGGAGTGACCAGGACCGCCTTCACCAGCATCATGTGACTAGTATCACTAGTATTTCTAGTATCACTGAGCACTCTGCTCCTGCAGGGCCCTGTGCCAAGGCTTCGTGGGCTTTACTCATTTACTCTCCTCACAACGGGCTTCCCAGGTGGCTCAGTGGTAAAGAATCCGCCTGCCAAGCCGGAGACCTGGGTTCGGTCGGGAGACAGTTCCCCTGGAGAAGGAAATGGCAATGGACACCAGTATTCTGATAATCCCACGGACAGAGGAGCCTGGCAGGCTACAGTCCATGAGATCGCAAAGAGTCAGACAGGACTGCGCGAGCAGGCAGCAGCAGCGGCTCCCAACAGCCCAGGAGTAAGTTCTGTGATCAGCCCTGCTTCGCAGATGGGGAAACTGAGGCCCAGGGAAGCTGCAGTCACGTGCGCGCACTCTGCACCAGCGCACTCCCGCACTGGCATCCCAGGCCGGGCGGCCGCAGCCTGTGCCCCCTCCCCACTGGGCGCGCGAGCGCGCATGCGCACACACCTGGCCAGCAGAGGCAGCGGAAGCTCCCGAGGCCCTCCAGGCAGGACGCGTTGTTCGCGCAGGGCGCCGACGCGCACTCCAGCACCTCCAGGTCGCAGCGCTCGCCCTCGTAGCCCGTGTCCGCGCAGTCGCACTGGAACCTAAAGGGGGCGCGCGGCCCGAGCTGAGCACGTGCCCGAGCCCCCAGCACCCTGCCTCCACCGTGCCCTGCCTCGCGCCCCCACCCCCACCCCCGCGCCGGCCCACCGCGCAGCCTCCCCGCCCGGGGGGCACGGCCTCCGGCTCACCCATTGACCAGGTCGCGGCACACGCCCCCGTGTGCGCACGGCTGGCTCTGGCACTCGTCCAGGTCCAGCTGGCAGCTGGCGCCCCCGTAGCCCGGGGCGCACACGCAGCGGTAGGAGCCCACGCCGTCCAGGCACGAGCCCCCGTGCAGGCAGGGCCCCGAGGCGCACTCGTCCACCTCCGTCTCGCAAGTCACGCCTGGACAGGGCCCGAGACAGACGGACAGCTGCACGCCCAGAGGGAGAGTGGAAGAAGCCGAGCCAGGCTGACCCCAGACCCACTCCAGACAGTATGACCAGCAGCGGAATGCCAGGATCCGGAGAGAATCCGTTGGTCCGTCTTTCCAGAGCAGGTGTTTCTTGAGCCAGCAATGGCAGTGAGATGGAAACAACACAGGCCTCCCTGCCCCCTAGAGCTCACTGCAGCCTAACCCGGGACACGGGGGATTAATCAATATTACATAAATGAGGATTGATTTTTTTATTTTGATAAGAGCTACTGTGGGTACGTGCTAGATCCTGTGACGGCGAGAGTCAGGGTCTTAGCCTGGGGAATCGAGAAAGATGAGAAGGCATTGGCTAGACTAAGATAGGGAGAAGGCAATGCACCCCACTCCAGTACTCTTGCCTGGAAAATCCCATGGGCGGAGAAGCCTGGTTGGCTGCAGTCCATGGGGTCGCTAAGAGTCAGACACTACTGAGCGACTTCACTTTCACTTTTCACTTTCATGCTTTGGAGAAGGAAATAGCAACCCACTCCAGTGTTCTCACCTGGAGAGAATCCCAGGGATAGGGGAACCTGGTGGGCTGCCATCTATGGCATTGCACAGAGTCGGATATGACTGAAGCGACTTAGCAGTAGCAGCATTAAACTAGGATAAGGGGTTGTGCGGGTAGTTGGATTCCAGGGAGACTGTTGGCGAGGACAAGGAAAGAGTGGAGAAGGTGGGGAAAGAAAGGGGTGGTGACAGGCCTTGGGGCCAAGTAACACGATCCAACCTTATCCTTAAAGTCTTAGGCGGCTGACTTATAGGGTCCTTTCTACATTTTAGAAGGCTTGCTCTGCTGGCTTTTTGTGGAGAGTGTAAGGAGGGACCCCAGCAACGAGAGGCACTCCCCAATGAAAGATGCTGGACCAAGGTAACCAGCTCCTTCGGGTTTTCCCTGTACCGTCTTGCTTTTTTAAAAATTAATTAATTTTTTAAATTGAAGGATAATTGCTTTACAGAATTGTGTTGGTTTCTGCCAAACTACCGTCTTGCTTTTAAAACTGAAAGTCCTGTGTCCTGGGAACCCTCTCAGTCCTGGACAAAATTAAATCAGTTGTGAGACTCTTGCGGGAGGGGCTGTGTCAATGAAGGGAGATAGAGGAGCTCAGAGGTTGGAAATGTGCTGCCGGAGTTCATCATGGAGCCCACTTGCCATCGAACACTCCAGTGGCCCTGCCTCTGCTCCCTCAGTGGGATTGGTCATGGGGGGCCAGGGACCCAGCTGGCTCCAGCTGGAACCTTCTCCCATTCCCAGCTCAGTGAGCACAAAACAGAGCCCCTCCTTCCTGTGACCCAGCCCCACTCCCACCCTCTGTGCCAGGGGGAGCCAGGCCCAGCCTGGAATCCCAACCTCCCCCGCCTGGCTCAGAGCAGAAGGAGGAGGAAATGAATCACAGCAGATGCTGCCCCCACTCACATCCTCAGCTCACCCAGAAAGCCTTACCCAAAGCGTCAGCACCGCACATCCGGGCACACACACACCTGCTGGCACCCCCCTCCCAGACGGTTCCCACAAATGTATTCAGGGAGCCCAGACACCCGTGGATGCTGGCAGAGACAGAGGCCTTTTGCATGACCTCCTCACACATCCACAACTAATCTGTCCAGACACCTGCACTCTCCCGTGACAAGAAAGGCACGCAGAACCCACTTCCCAAGTTTCCTTTTCGTCTGTGCGCCGAGATGTCTCTCCATGATACGGCTCCTCTCCTGGAGCCCAGCCCCGCAGTCTGTGTGCCTGACTCTGAGTGACCTCAAACTGCCCTCTGCAGTCAGAGGGAGTCATCTGAATTCAGGACCCCAGAGTGTCCACACTGCAGCCTCCCGGCTGCCCTAAACCCAGCCTCACCACCAGACCTGTCCCAGTTGTGCTCTCCTTTCCGACGTGCAGGCAGTTGCTCCAGGTTGCTCTCAACTTGGAGTCTGGATGGGACTGGGACAGGGACATACTCTGGAGGAGGGAACTGTCCCCCTCAAGACAGCAGAGATCGCTGGGGGTACATCGACATTACAGTTTGAGCAAGACCACCAGTGTCTCTGCAGGAGCTGTGGCGGGGAGGCTACTCACAGGAGTCGGGCAGGGGGGCCTCTGCATGACAACCTGAACCATTCCAGGGGTGTTCAAGCTCTCGAAGCATCAGATGAGCCACCAAATGACAGGTCTGGAGTGAATCGATACTGGAAATACTGTCTAGACGTGTCCTCATTAAAGCCAAACCAGGCCTATCTGTACTCTAGTCCCAGAGACACCTGAAGGGTGTCTCCGCCCCCAGCATCACCTGAACCCCACAAGGCGCTGAAATAACATTTGTCCAGTGCCTGATCTGTGCCAGGCACCGTGCTAGTTCTCACTCACCCACATTCTCATCCAGAGCTGCCAGGGTAGCCTGAGAAGCATCAGTTCCGCAGCACGACCAAAGAGTGGGTACACCCCAGAACTGCCAGGATGCCTAGAGGGGGTCTCTACGCTAAGGCCAAAGCCAAATTCATGATCTGACCTCTTTGAGTCGCTGACGGGGCCAAGATTACACATGCCTCTGGGGACAGCTGGGGCCATTACCTTCATAGCCGAGGGGGCAGTGGCACTCGTAGCGGTCAGCCAGGTTGCGGCAAGTGGCCCCGTGGTGGCAGGGCCGGGACGCACACTCGTCAATGTCCAGCTCACAGTGTGGGCCCTGAAATCCGGGCACACAGTAGCAGCGGAAGTCATCAGGCCCTGGGCCCTGGGGCACACACAGAGCGCCGTGGTGGCATGGCTGACTGGCACAGCCCCGGGGCTCCGGGGGCACACAGGTGTAGCCAGCATTCTCTGTAGCCTGGCACTTGGTCCCTGGAGCGCACGGGTCTGAGGCGCAGGCGCCCGGGGTCTCCGAAGGCACCGTCCCTGCAGAGAGAGGAGACTGGCTGGGCAGGGTGGACGGGGGCTGCTGGGACACCCCTCTCCCCACCCCCAGGCCCATCCCCAGATCCCAGAGTTGGTGAGCAGCGGAGGAGGTCATCGGGATTCAGAAGAGAGGGCCAGGGGGTCTACAGACAAGGTCCCAACAGGCACCCAGATCTGGGAATGGTTTGGGGAGTGTCTCCTCCGTAAAGGAGGACCCAGGCTGCCTGACTCCCCAGGCAGAATTAGTGAGCAGATGCCCCCTGACCCTGTGAGCTCCGTGCTCCAATGCCCGCGCATCCCTGCAGCACCCCTTGCAGGCAGGCCCTGTCGGGCCCACTTTACAGGAGAGCGGGTCCAGGCTCAAGTGTGAAAGTGAGGTCTCTGGCCTGAGTCCTGGCTCAGCCTTCAGGGTCCCATCCGCAGGCTCCAGCCCCACCTGGGGAGGGGTCCCTGGCCTCCCACTGCCCATTCCACCACTCCCGCTGGGGGTCTGGTAATTCCATCCCTACATGAAACTGGAGATGGAGGACTTCAAAGGCCCCTCTCCCCGCTCCACCCCGCTTCCCCTCCCAGAACTTCTCACCGGATCCGCCATCAGTAAATGTGAGCGCTGGCCACGGTCACAGGGTACAGGGCAGGTAGTGAGATGTGCTGACCAAACTCCTGGCTCCAGCCACTGGACACATCTCCACGAGGCAGAGCTCCCTCTGTTAGAGGGTCACCTCCTGATCTGCCGCCCGCCTCCCTCCCGCCCTCCTTTGCTAAGAGCCTGTCAGTGTCAAGCTGGTGTAAGAACTTAGAAGCTGTGAAGGCAGAGAGCCCTGGGTTCAAACCCTAGTTCAAAACAAGCTGTGAGACCTCGGGCAAGTCGTTTCTCCTACTGAGAGATGATAGCGGTACGTGCCTGGTAGGATGAGGGCGGATTGAAAGCCTTGGGACAGCAGAGGGGAGCGGCCTCCAAGAAGGAGGCACACCCTCGCCCCCGCCCCCCCGCACCTGGTGCGCCAAGGTGCCCCACCCCCACCCAGGTTGTCATCCAGACACTAACCAGGCCCCAGCACAGCTTCAAGCCCTGTGCCTCCCCTCCCCTCCCCAGCGAAGACCCCCAGATAAGGCTCGACAGCCTCTCAGGCGTCATCCACATTCCAGCAGGCAGGGCGGTCCAGGGAGACAGAGGTGCCAGCCAATGATCCAGGGAGACACCCGCTGTCAGCCCCACCCCCGGCCCCCAAAGCGCGTGGTACAACTCGCACAGGCTCACTCCTGGAGATTCCCACTAAGAGGGGCTTGGGGCAAACACCCACCCAGGGCCAGGCCTGTGGCAAGGGGGGCAGAGGGTTTGAAACACTGTCCGGCCAAGACGACCTAGGGCGCTGAGGTTCACAGACTCTCTCTGCCCACAGACCCACTCCCCCAAGGCTGGTCTCCTGGGTGAGGACAGGGGGCTTCTAGGCCTCTGGGAGGGGCTTATGGCCAGCTTGTCTTTCTTTTTCCCACCCTGAGCCATGGTGGCTGGTCAGTACAGAGCCTAGTCCCCCAGGGCTAAATAGTCTGAAGGAGGGGGAAGATGCTGTGATGGGCATCAGGCCAGCTTGCATGAACAGTGGGGTGTGAGCAGTGCCCACCTTGTGGGTGTTGTGAGGAGCCACTGAGGGGACGTGAGTGAAGCCCTGCTGGGCACCAGTGAGCCTTCAGTGAGAACTCTGGCCATTTTGACCTGGGTCCCTGGACCCAGCACCCTCAGGAGGATCAGCACAGTAACCACAGTGCCCACTGTGAAGAGCCCTGTCTCCTGGGTCCTGTGCCAGCAGGCCCTTCATCTGATCCCGACAAGGCGTCACTCCTCACGCGTGTAACCCAAGGGTTTCTGCTGCTGTTGTTTAATCGCTCAGTCGTGCCCCACTCTTGCGGCCCTGTGGACTGTATCCTGCCAGGCTCCTCTCTCCATGGGACTTCCCAGGCAAGAATACTGGAATGGGTAACCATTTCCTTCTCCAGGGGATCTTCCCGACCCAGGGGTCGAACCCCAGGGATCAAAGACCCCGCATTGGCAGGAGGATTCTTTACCGCTGAGCCACCAGGAAAGCATGACCATCCTAAGGGATCCCACCCCAATCTGGAGCTTTGGCCCCCGATTCGGAGCCCTCTATTTCAGAGCAGACTGGAGAGACAGCGCCTGGGGGGCCAGGGAAGGTGCTTTGTCACCGAAGGAGCAGGTGGCCCCAGGAGACAGAGCCTGGCCCCACTGAGGAAGGAGTTTTCCTGCAGGCAGAGAGGGAGGGAGCCCTCTGTCCCAGGAGGCATGCGGTGGTGCGGCAGTCTGCACCAGAGGGACAGCCGTCTCTCCTGTGTAATCTCTGTTTTCACATTTACCTTAGGGGGTAGACAGTGCTATCATTCCTTTTTCACAGTTGAGGAAAGTGACGCTCAGAGATAAGCGACTTCACAGTTTCCCAAGAGGGCCTGGAATCCAAACCCAGGTCTCACTGCTCCAGGACCTCCACCCTGGGGGGTTCCAGCATCACCCCAGGGCCTGTATTAAGAATACAGATGCTAGGGCCCCACTCCAGACCCAGAGATGCAGAACTGTTGGGTTCCGGGGCCCAAGAATCTTCACTGCAGCATGCTCCCTGGGGAGTTCTTTGCACACTGAGGCTTGGGAACAAGCACTGACCTTGGCTCTCTGCCTTCAGGGAGCCAGCTCAGGAGGCCAGGCTCGCCCAGGGCTGAGGGGAGGAGAGGTGAGGATGGCGGGTCAGAGGAGGGGCCTTCCTGGTCTGGCCGGAGGGGCGTGGCCTGTTGCCAGGGTGACGAGGGGCCTGTGCTTATCTTTACAAATCCTTCCTGACCTCTCAGGCTGCCTGGGACGCCCTGGCCAGGGAAGGATTAACGGACACTCGCCCCTCCCCTCGGACCTGCTGCCCTGCCCTGGAAGGCCCAGAACCCACCTCCCGGAAAGGACTTTTCTTCATGCAAAGGACAGGATTATAGTAACAGGAACTGTTTCGTGAGTGCCTGTGTAGCTGTGCTACGTGTCTTACATCTATTACCACATTATTGAGTTTGAGTCAAACTGGAAAGGATGGGGGCCATTAAGAAAACTTCTGTTTAACTTGCCCAGGATCATCCCTCGAAAAACTAAGCAGCAGATCATTTCTAGACTTGTGAGAAGCCCACATCTCCCAATGCTTCTGAAACTCCCATCCTGCAAACTCTAGCCACCCACGTATTGTCACTTCAGAGCATTCTAGCCCAGCCTCCCCCAGGCACTGAAAGAGACTCGAGGCTCAGAAGGTTTGCCTAAGACTGCAGTTTCCAATATCAGCCTGGGCGGAGTGGGCAGTCTTCCCTGTCCATCCTGAACCCAGCTGCTAGCAATCCCAGGGTGTTCCAGGCCTTGCTGGTTCCTAGTAATGCCTACATTATGCGCACTTGTAACAGGCCTAGTGAGAACTGGCAACTAATGAGAAATGTTTGCTGAAGGTGGGTTTTGTGAAGCTTCTCATCTTGACAAGGCAAAAAAGAGAATATATCTAAGAAGCCACCCAAGATCCCTTAAGACATCCTTCTAGCGAGAAAACTATCCATCTAGTAGCACGAGGCTCCGAGGGCAGGGCTGAAAACACTGCAGCGAGACTGAGAGCTGTTGGGAAAGGGCTAAAGGACTCTAACGAGGGAGGAGAGTTCGGGACAGTCTTTTACAAGAATGTTTATCTCTTGAAGTTAAAAGGCAGCATTTTGATAATCCCAACAATAGCCGTCACGGATCCACTGCCTATCCTTTGTCCGCATCGGCAAATCCCAGTGTTTCCAAACTGTGATCTCAGAGGGCTGGGGCCGTGGAGGAAGGCACTTTCTGGAAGGAGGGTGAGGCAAAGCAGATGGGTTTCCAGGCCTGCCACCCCAACAGGCCGCTTTTAACTGTTAGTGGCCTCTGGCTTCTGTCTAAAATTTCCTTTGAAACGGGGTTTCACGCCAAACCTAAGTTAGAGGACCACTGCATTTTCTTGCTGAATTCTCATAGCAGCTCTCAGCATGAGCTGGTTTCCTGCCTTTAGACAGAAGCACAGAGAAGAGAGGTGACTGTCCATAGATTAGCCCCATAGGTGGCTGTGAAATCGTGGCCCTGCCACACACCAGGTGTGATTCTGGGCAAGCTACTGACCCTCTTGGGGCCTCACTTTCCTCCTGTGTAAACTGGGGGTATCAGAGTTGACCTCACAGGGCTGTTGTGAGAATTAAATTCCATCATGCTAGTCCAGTAGCCTTGGACTGCAAGGAGATCAAACCAGTCCATCCTAAAGGAAATGAACTGAATATTCACTGGAAGGGCTGATGCTAAATTTGGCCACCTGACTCAAAGAGCTGACTCCCTGGAAAAGACCCTGATGCTGGGAAAGATTGAAGGCAGGAGGAGAAGGGGGCAGCAGAGGATGAGATGGTTGGATGGCATCACCGGCTCAATGGACATGAATCTGAGCAAGCTTGGGGAGAAGGACAGAGGAGCCTGGCGTGCTGCAGTCCAGGGGGCCACAGAGAGTTGGCCACGGCTTAGCAACTGAACAACAGCAGAAGTCCAGTAGCGCAATGCCTGCCATGTAGAGGCTCGTGTATTATCTGTTCATTATCTTTACATGGGGCAAACAGTGACCATCCAACACACCCTGATGTTAGGGCGCGGGTGTGTGGCTCCTTCTCCTCCGCCTCTGTTTTCCAGGCGCCCATGCAGCTCGGGCTGCAGGAGGAGCTGGGTTTCGGGGCTAGACTCGCCACCCCTTTGTCAGCCAGGCTCCCTGGGTGTGCAGGCGGCAGGGAGGGAGGGATGTGAGAGCCCGACGTGCCCCACTGTGCTCCAAGATGCCTAGTGCTCTCCTAGCAACCAGCCAGGCTTTTGTGGCTGAGTGCGCCCAGACGGAGGGGCCCCGCTCAGGGCCTGGCAGGGGTGGGCGGCAGAGCCAGAGGCCCAGGGCATCCAGAACCCCATCCCCTCTGGAATGGAAATTACTTTTCAAATGATGTCATCTCCCGCCCCTGCCCTCCTGGCAGTCAGGCCCTTGGGTCCTGGTCTCCAGAAATATTCATGCCGTAGCACCCCCACCCAAGCTTTCCGGGGATCTCCAGGGAGAGGGCTCCCTGTGCTGGGAAAGGCCAGCCCTGGGGGTCCCAGCCGGGCTAGGTGGGGGTGAGCGTGTGGATCAGTGTCTGTTCCCTTCTGCAGCACCCGTCTATTCAGTGTGCACCCTGCCACAAGGTTCATGTGAAGGTACACTAGCGCTTGAATGCACACCTGTGTGTGTCACGCACAGGTGGGTGTGTGTGCTCACGCGCATGTGTGCTGGGTCTACATGTGCCTGAGGACACCTGTTCATATGGTGGTGTGTGCCCTGGTGCACGCCACCTGACTGCTGCTGTGGAGGGGAGTGCATGTGCATGCACATGTGTGTGCAGGTGCACGTGTGCACGTGTGTGATCTATATGTGTGCACTGTCGGCTTGCGGACAGACACCAGATCCCCAGACCAGGGCTCCGTGCCCCTCGTGCAGAGAGCAGGTCCCCAGCTCCTCTTCGATTTGCCTCAGCGCCCAGTTTATAAGCCCCTATCCCTCCCTTCACCTCAGTTTCCTCCCCTGCACACGGGGGTGGGGGTGGGGGGCCATCCTCCCCAGGGGCCCAGCAGAGGGGAGCAGAGACAAAGGTTTTGTAAGCTGGGCCCTGTTGGAGGCTGAAGAAGGTCACAGGTAGGGGCCAGGAGGGACTCTGAGGAGGTGGGGGCTCCCCCAGTGGCTGCAGAGGGCAGGCCACCCTCCTGCGCCAGGCTTCCCAGGCCTGGCCCCGTAGCTATAGTGACCAAGACAAAGCGTCCCCAGACCCCCCAGGAAGAATTCCAGCCCGCGCACCCGTAAATCCACTTGGACAAAAGCAAAAACCTCTTGGTGAACAGAGTCTGGCTTCACAAAGCCCTTTCAGCTTGATCTGGGAATACCAGGAGTGTGGGGGGCAACAGTACCCAGCCACCCCCCAGGGACCCCAGAGCATCCCCAGCCCTGTCCCTCATACACACACACCCATGAAAGCAAGGCAGGCAGAAACCCTGGGTCTCTTTCCCTCTTCTCCACCGCAATCCACTGGGCTGGGGTCTGCGGCCCCCACCCCATGACCCTATGTCAAGAGCAGAGACAGTTCATCCCACTCGATAACTTATGCCTCACAACTCACACTGGGATACAGCCCATCACACCCACAGAGCCTCAGACACAACTCCCGGCTCGTGCGGGACCGCTGTCCCACCTCACAACTTAAATGCACCCAAAACCCACCGTCCACAACCTGCACACAGCTCACATCAGACTCCCCAGACTCGGGCCTCACAGGCAGAAACCCCAGCCCAACGCCCCCCACCCCCCACCTTACAGGGTACAACAGCCCACCCGTTACCCAGACCACAGGGACCACAGCTGGCCAAGATCCCCCGAGAAAGTCCCCCTGGACGGCACGCGCTCCAGCGCCCCACAGCAGCACACCTGGGCCTGGCGCCCACATGGACAGCCCCACGGCCTCGGATGTCTGCTTTGTGGACAGACCTAGCCCAGGCCCCCCAAGCCTGGGACCCCAACTCACCAGCCGGTAGGGCGAGGACTGGGGCTCTGTGCAGCAGCAGCAGCAGCAGCAGCAGGAGAGGGGCCGAGGGCCTGGGGTCCCAGGTCCCAGGGCGGGCCAGCGCCATGGCAGCGCTCTGCTCGGCGGCTGTGGGAACAGGCGGCCAGGCTGGCTCCACACCCCCCTCTCCCTCCAACCAGCACTAATGCGGTGGACAGAGGCCCGGCCCCTCCCGCGCGCCCCTCCCCCTCCCCCTCTCCCTCCCCCTCCCCTCCCCCTTCCCCCTCCTCCTCCCCTGCCCTCCCTGGCAGCTCCACCTTGAGCAGCGTTCAAGAGGAGGGGTCTGAGCCACCCCTCACCCCCACGCCCGGGCTCCAGACTCCAGATGAGGCCTCAGGGGCCCCTGTGGGTCTGACCTCATCTCAGGGCCCACCCCTCTCTCCCTCCTGAACCGCCCCCCTCCACCGCCTTGTCCTCCCACCTCTCAGGTCCTGCTGCCTCAGCCTCCCAGAGACATTTCTGTTCTGGGGGCTGTTCTCACCAGAGGATCCAGCTACTCCCAAATCCTCCCAGCGATCCCACCCTGCCCCCCTCCCCATCATCTCTCAGCTCCCTCCCCAGCCAGGCCAAGCTCCCCTCCTAGACCTCCCCTCTGCTGGAAGCCGAAGCCCCTACCACTCAGCCTGGTCCTCCCATCCTGCTCCCTCCCAGGGCTCCCTCCCACCCACAAAGGGGCCCACCCCCTCCCTACCACCCTCCCCACTGCTGCTGAAGCCCCCCTCCCCACATTCAGTCCACCACCAACTCCTGGCATCTCTTCCTTCTCAGAGTCCTTTGGTCCCCCCCCACCCCTTCTCTGCACTCCCACACTGCCACACACAGCCCCTCTCACCTCAGCCCCCAGGCTAAGGCCCCCATTCTCACCACCCCCTCACCAGACAAACTGAGTCTCTTCTATTTCTCCCCTTTGCCTACATATTCGCCTTTGCTGTTTATGACTCCAGAAGCCTTCCTACAGTCCAAGGCAGCCCATTACGGCAGCTCTAAGTGGCAAGCTTTCCCTGCTCTACTGCTGGGAAGTCCTTCTTGTTGTCTAACCTTATAGTCTCCTGCTGCACTTAATGTTTGCTTGCTCCAGGCCGGAGAGGGGAATAGTATTTATTTGCGTGGAGAGGAGGAGTTCTTTTGAGGAGCTGGACCCAGGAATCTAGGTCATCTCAAAGGCACTGCAACATCAAAACGCAGCCCATTCTTCCACTGACCTCAGCTGTGGTGAAAGGAGAATCCCCTCACTGAAGGGACTTCCTGAAATGAGCAGCTGGCCCCTACCAACTCACCCCTCATGCTCCAATTCAGTGACCATGGACTCGGGCCTCCCAGGCCCTCTGCTGGGCTCTGTATGTGTCCCTGACACCCCAAGGGCACAGTCTGGAGAGACAGACCTGAGTAATTGATAGAACTCCAGGCTACGTGGGTGGGATGGGCAATGGCCCGTAGCGGTTCTGGGAAAGGAGCAGCAGGTGTCATGCAGGTTATGGGCAGCGGTGGCTCTGCTGTCCTTCAGCGACAGGAAGTGCTCAGGGAGGGAACCAAAGGCCTGGGCGGGCCCTTGTCCAATCCCTGCCCCATCTTCACCCTCTGGTCTTGGTCCTTATGGGGTGGGGGTTGCTTCTTGGTTTTTACAAGTGAAGCGTTAGTTGCTCAGTCTTGTCAACTCTTTGTGACTCCATACATTGCAGCCTGCCAGGCTTCCCTGTCCATGCGATTTTCCAGGCAAGAGAACTAGAGTGGATTGCCATTTCCTCCTCCAGGGGGATCTTCCCAACCCAGGGATCGAACCTGGGTCTCCTGCATTGCAGGCGGATTCTTTACCATCTGAGCCACCAGGGAAACCCCGGTTTCTGGAGCTCCCCACCAAAATCATCTTTAATTCTCTCACTTCTCCCTGCTCCACAAGGAAGCTCTTCTCCACCCCGTTGGGAAAAGTGCAGTCTCATCAGCCAAACAGATCCAGGTTTGAGCCCAGCTCTGCTACTGACTAGAGAGTGACCCCAGCACGTGAATGCCTTTTCTAGGCCTCAGTTTCCTCTCCTATAAAATGGGGGTGATAATGAGCTGAAGCAAGTACTCTTTATTCTGCTTCTCAGAGATCCAGGCAGCCCCAAGCAGAGAACAGGAGGACCCCAAGTTTTCCACAGCCCCCTGGGTCTCTGGATATACAGACACAAACACCCGCATGTTTACAGTGAGCTCCGGGGTCAGAAGGGTGCCTTTCTGAGCTCCCATTCTAAGCCCTACTTCTGCTTCATTGACTACACTAAAGCCTTTGACTGTGTGTGGATTCTTAAAGAGATGGGAATACCAGACCACCTGACCTGCCTCCTGAGAAACCTGTATGCAGGTCAAGAAGCAACAGTTAGAACTAGACATGAAACAACAGAATGGTTCAAAATTGGGAAAGGAGTACATCAAGGCTGTATATTGTCACCCTGCTTATTTAACTTACATGCAGAGTACATCATGGGAAATGCCAGGCTGGATGAATCACAAGCTAGAATAAAGATTGCCGGCATAAATATTAACAACCTCAGATAATGCAGACGATAGTATTCTAATGGCAGAAAGCAAAGGGGAACTAAAGAGCCTATTGATGAGAGTGAAAGAAGAGAGTGAAAAAGCTTAAAATTCAACATCGAAAAACTAAGATCATGGCACCAGGTCCCATCACTTCATGTCAAATAGACAGGGAAAAAGTAGAAACAGTGGCAGATTTTATTTTCTTGGGCTCCAAAATCACTGTAGACAGTGACTGCAGCCATAAAATCAAGACACTTGCTCCTTGGAAGAAAATCTATGACCAACCTAGACAGCATATTAAAAAGCAGAGACATTACTTTGCTGACAAAGGTACGTCTAGTCAAAGCGATTATTTTTCCAATAGTCATGTATGAATGTGAGAGTTGGACTATAAAGAAAGCTGAGTGAGCACTGATGAATTGGTGCTTTTGAACTGTGGTGTTGGAGAAGACTCTTGAGAGTCCCTTGGACTGCAAGGAGATCCAACCAGTCAATCCCAAAGGAAAACAGTCCTGAATATTCATTTTTAGGACTGATGTTGAAACTGAAGCTCCAATATTTTGTCCACCTGATGCGAAGAGCCAACTCACTGGAAAAGACCCTGATGCTGGGAAAGATTGAGGGCAGGATGAGAAGGGGGTGACAGAGGATGAGATGGTTAGGTGGCATCACTGACTCAATGGACATGAGTTTGAGCAAACTCTCAGAGACACTGAAAGACTGGGAAGCCTGGCGTGCTGCAGTCCATGGGGTCGCAAAGAGTCCAACACGACTTATGACTGAACAATTCCAACCCCGCCCTTGCCCCACGCCCGGTCCTGTGGCCGCCACGCGCCACCTTGTGGCCAGAATGGGGAGTGTCCTGCGAGGTCTGGAGGTCACCGAGGCGGGCGATGAGGACGCTGAGGGAGGGATGCGAGAACTTAAACACACCGGCAGAGGGAGCCCGAGTGAGCAGGAAGCAAGGGCCTGGGAGTGGGCGGCGGGCGGTAGGCAGGACCGAGGTTACCCGCAGCGGACCGTGGTGACGCAGTCCCCGGCCTGGATCTGGAGAAGAGCAGGTCGGAGTAGGCCAGCGCCTCTGAGAGGATGGTCCCTCGGGAGAGCCCACTTCCTCCATCCTCCCAACCTGGGGTGGGACTGAGGAAGGGAGAAGGAAGCCAACATGACCTAATTTTATCCCCTCAAGGACACTGCAAGGTCAGAATTGACTCCATTTTGTGGATGAGGCAACTGAGACTTAGAGAGGTGAGACTGGCCGCCCCAGGTCCCACGGCTAATCAGTGCAGGGGCGGGATTCGAGCGGAGGACACCCTGTCATCGACCCCTGCCCCTCCCGTACCTCTGACTGGAGGGCGACTACTTGCACTCCACTCAGCTCAAGAGATGTTTGCTGCCTGCTCTGGTCAGAGAGCGTCCCTTGTAGCTCAGTCGGTAAAGAGTCTGCAGTGCAGGAGACCCAGGTTCGATCCCTGGGTCAGGAGGATCCCCTGGAGAAGGAAATGGCAACCCACTCCAGCCTGGAGAAATCCCACGGACAGAGGAGACTGGTGGGCTGCAGCCCGTGGGGTTGCAAAGAGTTGGGCACGACTGAGCGACTAACACTTACACTTCCTTACCCTGGTCAGGGGCACCCAGTCTGGGGGTGGGTGCCCACCAGCCGTAGGGAGATGTAGTCATAAAGCTTAGTGCTCGGTAGCTCCTACCCTAGCGGCTCTGTGGTAAAGAATCTGCCTGCCCTCAGATACAGTTTCGGAGATACGGGTTCGATCCCTGGGTCAGGAAGGTTCCCCTGGAGTAGGAAATGGCAACGTGGTCCAGTATTCTTTTCTGGGAAATCCCATGGACTGAGCAGCCTGGTGGTCTGCAGCCCATGGGGTCACAGAGTCGGACATAACTGAGCTCCCACTTTGGCATCAGGCCCCATTCATTTGAATCCTGACTTTGCCCTGTGCCCTTAGGCAAGACTGTGTTGGTCTGTCTTTACTTTTGTGAACCTTAGTTTCCCCATCTGTAAACTGGGGCAATACTAGTGTCTACCTCCGAGCTCTGTGAAGAGAGGGCTACTGCCCCCAGGGCAGGCGGGGGAGGGGAGGTGACCTCTGTCCTGGTCGCCCCCAGCAGGCCACTACATCTCCCCTCGCACGGGCTGCGTGGTTACTGTCTGCCCCCCACTCTGCACCCCTCTGCCTTGGTGATGCCGGTGGCTCTCCGAACGGCTCCGTCCCCGCCCCCACGCTGGGAGGCAGCGGGAGGCGGAGGGCTTCTGGCTCCTTCCTCCAACCCTGGGTGCACTTCCGACCGCAGCTCCGGTGGAGGCACTCTCTGCTCAGGTAACCCTGGTCTCTTTGGGGCCAAGTGTGGGGCCGCCTTCAGCCCTGGCCTCACTGGGTCTCTCCAAAGCCTTCCTCGCTGTCACCCACTCCCTCCATCTTGCAACTCTCTCCCCTGCTTCCCTCCTGCCTTCCTGGCTGGTCCTTGCTCGCTTTCCCCCCCGACAGAATGTTGCAGTGCGTCGCAGCCCCCTGCCAATCTCAAACAACCCTCCTCGGTGAGCTCCCTGAGCAGCCCAGTTCTCTGCCAAGCTCTCTACCTGTGGTTCTTAACCTTGTTTCAACTCCCCCTTGATAACAAATGTCTTGTAACACCCCTTATTACCCCGAAATGAAATGACGTGCATGTGCGTGCAGTTCCTCAGCAGAAAACAATCCCAGTGCCCTGACTGAAATATCCGAGGGAGGCCTTGTAGGCTGGTGGTGAAGTGTACAGACACCAATTCAAATCCTGCTTCTCCACTTCCCAGCTGTGTGACCATAGGTAAGTCACTTAACTTCTCTGTGCTCAGTTAGCTCCCCAGTCAAAAAAGTTTTTTTTTTTTTTTTTTTGCTTTATGCAGCACTTGACTGCATAGCGTTATCAGAATTCAATAAGTAATTATTCATGAAGCATTTAGAACAGTGCTTGGCACATGTTAAGAACAGAATGAGCGTTGGTTAAATTGAAGATGATAGATCTTTCTAGTTGTAAATACACTTAATTGATTTACACCGGAAGATGTGAGAAAATAACGAGAAGCTTGCGCCTACACATGGAACCCCCCTGCGTGCAACAGCCCCAACACGCAGACCTATGTAGTATGATGTATTAGCAGCTCAAATACCACAAGTACTGTTGACATTAAGTAGGTAATTTTCCCAAATGGTGACATCTCTGGGCAAGGTTCTGAACAAAATAAAGAGCAATCTTTCTTCAATTTACATGAAAGTTGTATTTCTAGCAGATGCAGTGTATGTTAAAACTCTGAGCATTCCTGCAAAAGTGCTCTTATTCCAGTGCAAGCTATACCTGGGTCCTGGGCTCAGACACTTACAAACAGGTGTTTTTCCTCCATGTGAATGTCTGGCCAGACACTCGGAAGTCACAGTCTTGCGGGACATCCTCCAAGGTGCAGGACAGTCCTGCACATCACAGGGTGGCCGGCATCCAGGGCCCACCACCAAATGCTTGCGGGGCCCCCAGTCATCACGACAACTGAACGTATCCCCACAAATTCCCGGAATGGCGCCCAGAAGGTTCCTGGGTTCTCCACCAGCCACCAGCAGGACTTTTCCAAATCCCAAGTCGTTGGCTCCAGTTACCCCCTGGCCAAGTTCAAATTCCTGGACCGGATGCCCTAATCCTCAACAGGCAGTTGCCTGTTTCCCTCCGCAGAGGAGGACCCTCACCACCAGCTCCACCTGCCCCCTCCCCTGACCCCTAACCGAACACACACACACATACACACTCACTCACACTCCCCAGCTGGTTTTTGGCTGATTAGCCTTTGCTCCCGGGGTCTGCTCCCTGGAAAGCCCACCCTGGTTGAATGGTGTGCTGACACCTGGCTTATTCTTTCAAGACCCAGTTCTGACATCACTGCCTTAGAGCAGCCTCGGTCTCCCCCAGGTCTGGTCAGGCGCACCCTACAGCTTCACTCAGAGCCCCAGCGTTGAGCGGCCATGCCATGCTCCAGTTTCCAGCAAGATGTCTATGCCCTCCTGAGGAAGAGCATGTAGTAGGTGGTTAATACACAAGTGAGAGCCAGTCGGCCTTTGCCCCTGGGGAACTCACCTCTAGTAGATAGATGCCCAGAGAGTGCTGGAAGGCAGTAGCTCAGAGCCTGATGGGAGCCCCAGGACATAGAGGCCAGCTGTCGGAGGGCAGCTTGCTAGAGGAGGTGGGAGATTTCTGGTGAGAGGGGAGGCAGAAAGCATACCTGGTGGGAGACCCATTGTGGGCAAAGGTCAGGTGTGAGAGAAGGCATCGTGCCATTGTACCTGCGGGATGGCAGACAGCTGAAATACTGCCTGAGCGGCTGTGATCAGAGGCAGTTTCATCAGCAGAGGATGGCTCACGCAGAGCTTGTAAGGTGCCAAGGAGGCTGGGCTTTGTCCTGGGGGCACTGGGGAGCCACAGAAGGGGTTAAAGCAGAGGGGTGACACGATCAGGTTTGTATGTGGCAGAGTGCCCTCTGGGAGGCGTGAGGAAGGCGCCCTGCAGAAGGGCAGGAGCAGAAGTATTCCAGGAGAAGGTCAGGGGGTCTGAATTAGGAGAGAGGAAGGTAGAGGATAGAGATGGGGGTGGGCATTTGAGCAGCAGGAACAATAGAACGTGATATTTGCTGGGGCTGAGAAAGAGGGAGAAGGCCAGAGGTACCCGAATCCCAGCCTAGTGAACCCCTAGTGATGAATGGATGAGGGTGGAGACAGAGGCTGGCAAGATGGCTCAGGCAGGGTGGTCCAGACAAACCCAGTCCTGTCTGCTCTGAAGGATGGGCTGCAGGCCCCTCTGCAGACACTAGAGGGCGCTCCAAGATAGGCCAGACTTCCCTCACCCACCAGCCGCCAGCTGCCACCCCCTTCTCAAAGGGGGACTGGACCCACCCCACCGCTCAGAAGCAGGCTCTGGGGAGACTGCCAGGACCTGGCCCACGTCCAGTGGCTCACTGTCTCAGGGCCGTCTCATCCTCCATCCTCAGCTCGTAAGGATGGGGGAGCATTTTGGGGAGTAGGCAGGTGAGGACAGAGGTTTAAGGGACTGTAGGCAAGGAGTGCTGAGAGCCCATCCTGTCTCACTCTGTGCATCCCACGGGGAGAAGGGGAGCTGCCAAGGCCACACCACTGTCAGAGGCAACGCCAATCCAGGCCAGCGCTGCTGCCCCACCTGGGGGAGGGGAACGGAGCAGAGCTCCCTGAGTCAGAGCAGCTCCCAAACTAGAGGAGAACCGGCCAGTGCCCACCCTGACCCTTCCTACCGAACCTGGCGTGGGGGAGGTTTCTGTGTGCCACCTCCCACATCTCCTGGCACCCCGGGGCAGAGGGGGTCCATGGGCAGAGGCCTGGAGGCTGGCAGGTTCCAGGAGGGGCCAGAGAGCAGTGTGACTGGAGTGCAGAGAGCAAGGGTGGCCCAGAGGTGACCAGGAAGATGGGGCACATTCGGGGGCCTGGAGGCCACCAGGGAGCAATGCCAGGACAGCTAGGCATTTGGATGGCTCGAAGGATGGTTCCGGCTGCAGGGAAGGGAGTGGCAGAATCACACTCTTTGGAAAAGTGATTGGTCTCTCGAGTTGAGTCTAAATAGTGCAATCTTTTAAATTTTTATGAAAACAAAGAATGAATAACAAATAGAGACACTGAAACAGAAAATCCATTTCCTTTTCAGTCAGATGGAAAGAGCAAATCCAAGCCCAAAATAATGCTAACAGGATTTTAATAACCTGTAACAAAACCTGCCCACAACACCATTAGAGCACACTTCCAGCCACCTCTTCTGGGCCAGGAGCCCTGAGTCGAGGCCTCATAAATAACGAAGCTCCGGTTGCCAGCAATTTAGATGGGGTGCGGTCTAGCTGAGGTCACAGGACAGAGTTGGACCTGCAACAAAGACTCCCCACTCCCAAGCTTGGGGGTCTCTCTGTATATTCCTGTGTGTCTTGCACACATCACACACCAAATACACATATACACACACACATCCCACAGATATGCAAATACCTGGACGCATTCAAGATTCCACAGGCTCACAGATTCGCTCACATAGACCTATACCTGCCTGGATAGATCTATGCAGACGTCCCCACAATGCCACCCAGAGCACCTCAATACATACACGAACATGCTCACGCTCATACACAGGCGCTCACACACGTACATCTGATCCTTCCAGGTCTGAAGCTCAAATATGTACAGACACCTGCATGGAACACACACACCCCCTGCAAATAACTGCAGACACAAGATTCGGAAATACCCTCAACACACACCTATTATACAAACATGCCACTCACACATAAGAGACACACGCACTCCCGTTCATTCACACACACACACACAGAGCCCTGTGGCCACAGGCTGACACTCTGGGCTGAACAGCTACATCCCCTTGCTCACATCCAGGTGGTGCCGACATCCGGGTCAGTATGGAGAGTGCAGAGACACCCCCCACCCACACAGGTAGTGGGCAGGTAGCTCGGGGAGCCGTGTCCCCCAGCCCCAGCTCAGCCCCCACCCCCTCCTCACCCCATGGGAGAGCATGAGTGGGGGTGTCCCGGTGTGTCTTATGGGGGCAGGGTAAAGTGCTGCAAGGATGGAAGGAGAAAGCTCATCTACTGCCTGGGGTTTATATGTATATATATAAATCATTGCTTTATTTTTTGATATTTTGTTTATTTATTTGGCTGTGCTGGGTCTTAGCTGTGGCACATGGAATCTTCCCAGACCAGGGATCAAACCAGGGAGTCCCGCTTTGGGAGCACGAAGTCTTAGCCACTGGACCACCAGGGAAGTCCCCTTTGTCTCATGTTTAATGAGGACCTTCTGTGAATCAAGCAAAATCAAGACATAGGCTCTGCCCCCAGAATTGCTCCCCAGGGGCAAACGGGCACACCCACAGCTGAACGGTTACATCACAGTTGTGACAGCGGCTGCAAGGTCTGGAGAGACCTGGGTTCCATCTGGGACTGTGGGGCCCTGAGAAAGATTCACGTCTCTCTCTGAGCCTCAGCCTTCTCATCTAAGAAACGGGGACCGCGATCTTCCTGACCACCTGTTAGATTGGTTATTAGAATCAAACAATAGCAGGTGAGGGGAGAAAGGACAAGTTTCAGTAAAATAAGAGTTGGTCATCCACTGGACACCAGCTGTGTGCCGGGTCCTTGATATGGGAATGTGGTTAAGTGTGAAGGCCTGTGGGTTCAAATCCCCGCTTTTCCAGGACTAGCTGTGTGAGCTTGAGCAGGTTACTTAACCTCTCTGAGCTCCTACTTTCTCATCTGTAACATAGGAATAGTGCCTGTAATGTTTTTGGCATGAGGCTCAGCACAGAGCAGATGGTCAATTAAGTGAGTTCCTGCTATGTATAAGCTTTCCTTTATTCGGTCACCTACTAGCACCTACTATGAGCCAGACATGATTTGAAGCATTCTCCAAATTCTGCCTCATTTTATCCTTCTAACAACTCTATGATCCCTGTTTTACAACTGAGGAAACTGAAGCACATAGAGGTGAAGTCACAGCTGGCAGGAGGCAGAACTGGAGCTGGAGCCTGGTTTGCACGTGCATGTGCTAAGCTGCTTCGGTCGTGTCTGGCTCTTTGTGACCGCATGGACCGTGGCCCTCCAGGCTCCTCTGTCCATGGGCTTCTCCAGGCCAGAGTACTGGAGTGGGTTACCATGCCCTCCTCCAGGGGATTGACCTACGGATCAAACCTGCGTCTCTTATGTCTCCCGCTTTGGCAGGTGGGTTCTTTACCACTGCTGCCACCTGGGAAGCCCCATCCAGGTCTATAGGCCTCTCTAAATCCATCCACAAGGCATGCACTTTCCTCTTGTAGTTCATAGTTGCCCTCCCCTCTCCCCAGCAGCAGCCCCTGTTAAATAAATCATCCAGTGTTCCCAGACTTGGTTTCAAATAAATTATTCACGTTGTAAGGCCTGCAAACCGCTGGCTGGGCCTCATTACCCAAGAAGGCCGCCAGCCTGCAAGATGCCACTCCCTCCCCTGGGCACGGGTCCTGGTGGGCCAGCCAGAGGCAGCAGAGCTGGTGGACTAAGAATGGGGTGGAGAACCTCTCCTCCTCCCATCCCCAGCCTTTGCTTTCTAACAGGCTCACAGTCTGGTGATGTCAAGAGAACATAAGCTCTGGACTCAGAAGTCCTGGGCCTCAGGCCTGGCTCTGCTCTGGGTGACTGTGTGACCTCAGGCAGGTGGCCGACCCTCTCTGGGCCTCTGGGGGAGGCTGACCAGATGGTTCCGCTTCCTTGCTCTTCCTCCTCCACGTGTGAGCTGAGGCCTGTGCTGCCCAGCCCAGTCCTGTCCTAGAAGCCAGGGACAGAGAACCTGTCCTTGGGGACGCCCAGTCTCCGTGTGTCATTCTATTCTCAGGATCTGGCTGAGACCCTGTCTGAGCCAGAGCCCCGAAGCTGGTTGTAAGGGGTCCTGGGGGCTCCAGAGTCCCCCTCAGGCCGATTACCCACCCCAGCTCTGGGACCATTGGCAGCAGTTGGTTCACTGAGTTAATGCCCCCTGCCTGGGGCAGCTGGAGTGCAGCGTCTGACTGCTGGGGAGCTGCAAAGGCCCAGCTCCCTCGCCCCAACTGGGACGATGCAGAAGGACCGTCACAGCCGCAGGGAACCCCCAGGGGCCTCTCTTGCCTGCTTCTCCCTCTGCCCAGTCCTGCCTTCCCACTTCTTTCCAGGTGGACACACTCCAGTAAACCTGCAGCTCAGAGTCGCTTTCCAGGACTGCAGTCTGCGGTTCTCGTCACAGTCAGAGCCCAACCTTGGCACTCACTGAGATCCAGTCCAGGTCACCAACTGGACTCACTACTGCTCACGGGCAGAGCCTACGTTCAGCTCCGGTGTGTACTCTGATCCTAGTCCCAGGCTGAGCCCCGGTGTCAGCCCAGGCTGAGCCCTGACTCTAAGCGCAGACCGAGCCCCAGTCCTGGTCCTAAACTGAGGCCTGAGCCTGGCCGCAGGCGGAGCCTAAGTAGCTCCTGGAAGTCAGAGGACACTTAAGACAGAACTAAGGGAGAGTAAGTGGAAGGCATTAAAGGAAGGGACGGGAGTCTGAGACCGAGGGTAGGAGCAGAATAAACCTCACTGGAGGAGGCTGGCTGATGACCCCATCAGCCATGCCCGCAGAGTCACAGAATCTCACCTCCCAGGGAGGTGTTTTCAAAAATGACTAACTGGGACCTACTTCTTCTTTTTACTGTTTGTTTATTTGGCTGCATCCTGAGCTGGCTGGCTTGTGGCACTCAGGATCTTCGATCTTCATTGCATCATGTGCAATTTTTAGTTGCGGTGTGTGGGATCTAGTTCTCTGACCAGGGATCGAACCCAGGACGCCTGCATTGGGAACATGGAATCTTAGCCACTGGGCCACCAGAGATCTTCTTTATGGAACGTCAATACAAACCAGGAACGAGAAGCATCATCATAGCTGCCGTTTCTCAAGCAGGGAGGGTCCTGGGCACCACGGAATGACCCTACTGGCTCCTCGGAGCCACCCTGTGGGCCTCTCTTGTCACCCATTTGGCAGAGGAGGAAGCCTCACCATGGCAGAGCCATTCAGACCCTGGACCGTTCTGTGCTTCTGTGGTATCTAGGCTCCAGCAGAGGCTGGTCTCCCAAAAAAAACACCATCCAGGGGCTTCTACCACCCCACCGTGGGTCACCTGAACCAGCTGCTGACCAAGTCCCCACACCTGCAGGGCAGCAAGGCAGTGAGGAGCAGAGAGGTGGGCGGTCCTTGAGTCCGTGTAACTGCAGTCAGCCCCTGCTCCAGGCAGCACACTGCTCCTCTCAGGGACCTCCAATTCATATGCTCTGATTCCCACACCATCTCCTCGAGGTTGGCGCAATGGTGGTGGGCACGGCACAGGTGAGGAAACAGCCCGGGCAGGGGACGAAGCTTGCCCAGACCTGCAGAGCTGAGATTCACCTTGCGAATTCCTGACGCTTGTTCTCCTGTCGTCTGTTCATCTGTATGGAAGCTCGAAGGCCGTAGCTAACAGAATGTTTGGATCCCCCAAAATTGATGTGCTGAAACCTAACCCCCCAGTGTGAGGGTATTTAGAGGTGGGGCCTTTGGGAGGTGATGAGGTCTTACAACATGAAGCCCTCGAGAATCGGATACTGCCCTTGCAAAAGAGGCCCCAGGAGACCCCTCCCTTGTCTCTTCTACCTTGTATTGTTCAGTTGCAAAGTCGTGTCCAACTCTCTGTGACCCCATGGACTGCAGCACACCAGGCTTCCCTGTCCTTCACCATCTCCCGGAGTTTGCTCAAGCTCATGTTGATGATACCATCCACCTTGTGAGGTTATAGCAAAAAAGATGGCCAAACCAGGAAGTGGGCTCTTATCAGACACTGAATCTGGCAGCACCTTGATCCTGGACTTTTCAACCTCCAGAACTGTGAGAAAAGGGGCTTTTGTTAAAGCCACCCCACCCCCTCCCCCAGCCTGCGATATTCTGTTATGGCAGCACGAATGGACTAAGTGGCTAAGGCAGCCGCTTCCCCTGTCTGCTCACACTTGATCCTTCCATCTGTCTATCCACCCATCCATCCACGCATCCGTGTATCCACCTAACCATCTACGCATCCATCTATCCATCCACAGCTGTGCAGTGAGTATCTTCTAGGTACCAGGTGTGGCCTGGGTACTGGGACAGGGTGGGCAGGACCCACCCATGGTGGCGTGTACAGGCTGGCAAAGGAGCCACTTATTAAACAAACACACCCACCAAAAACAAATGCACCACCGTTGTGCTTAGCTCTGGGAAGAAGCAATCCAGGATGCTGTGAGTGGGTGTGACAGGACCATCTCTCTAGGGAGTGTTCTCCGGGCCTTGGGGAGCTGGTGGGCAGGAGACCTGCCCTATGGGTTGAGCCTCAGGGCATAGGAGCTCAATAATGCCCCAATTGCCAGCTAGTTTGGTGAGGCTGCAGCCAGCCCAACTGGCCCCTCCAGTAGGTGGGCCCCTGGAGGCGTGGCTGCAGCAGGAAGTAAGTCTGTAGGTGAATGGAGGGTGTGGGTCTTCCCCCAGCTTTGCTTTGCAAGCCATGCTACATGGGGCTGGAAGCCACGAAGAACTGCAGTCAGAGCTCTAGGAGACAGGAGAGAGGATATTTCAGGAGGAAGGAACTGCATGAACATCTGAGTGGAGGTGAGAAACAGTAGGTGGACCCAGGATGGGGGAGCAAGAGGAGGAAAGGGCAAGAAACTGGGTCTCAGCCCCCAGGGATTCCACAGCACCCTGGGGAGCCTCGAGTCCCACCAGACACCAGAAACAGTACTTGCTGCTGTTGTTGGAAGCGGACTACTGTGAGCCCCAGGAGGGTCACACAGGAGCTCATTTCCTCCTCCCCAGATTCTTACTGCTGGGTCTCTTTACAGATAGAAAAACTGAGGTCACGGGGAATTCCCTGGCTAGTCAGTGGTTAAGATTCAGTACTTCTAATGTGGGGGAACTAAGATCCCACATGCCTTGCGGCACAGCCAAAAAATTAAAATTAATTAAAGAAAAAAAAAATTAAGTCAGAAGGGGTTCAATCCGCCACCCAAGAGCACAGAGTTAGCAAATAAAGGGTCGGCCTGTGCTCTTCCCACTCCCCTGATGTGCCCAGGGAACTAAGGCAGGAAATCCAGACACAGGATGGGCAAGGCCACGTGGGCATCCCCCGTGGTCTTGTCTGCCTCTCCCTCTAAACTGAGAGCTTCTTTACCTTGGTCACCATGTGACCCGAGGCACAGAATTGGTGCTTGGAAAATACTGTGAATGAAAAACCACCCTAAGAGCAGATACTTGTAAAGTGCCCGCTAGACACCGGGCACTATGTCACCACAGTCTTTTGAGGTGGGTGTTATTATTACCCCCATTTCACAGATGGGGAAACTTAGACACAGCTGGTAAACAGGGAAGCCGTGATTCACTGGGCTGTAAGCAAGTGCATAAATCAAGTAAGTAATTGATGAATAAATGACTGAGTTAGGATGGGTGAATGCAGGAGAGAAAAGGTGAGTACGTTTGCGAAGTTTGTTTTTTTTGCAGCATGTGAGATCTATTAATAGTTCCCTGACCCCTGCATTGGGAGCTCCGAGTCTTAGCCACTGGACCGCCAGGGAAGTCCCAAGTAAGGAGGTTTTGAAGGAGAGAAACAGCAGCAAAGCTGAGAGGTTGGTCTTGCAGAGTGGAGAGGTGGAGGCCAACACCACTGTTCCACCTCTGGCTCCCAGGAAAAGGCCCCTTCCCCTCTCTCAGAAAGGTTTGAATCCTTTCCAGGCTGTTGCCCAGCAATGGTGCTCTCATTCCCCACCACCACCCCACCCCACTTCAGAGCTGGAGGCGAGGCCTGGCAGGTGGGGTCCCTGGTTGTGGGAAAAGAAGCTCAGGGGTCGGAAAGTTGGCCTTGATGGGCTCCTAGACTGGGAGAAGAGCCCCAAGTCCCATACAAAAGGGGCTGCTTGGGCCAACCTTTATTCTGAGGGCACCTGCTGGGCACAGGGCAGGAGCAGATGCCCATGACTGCTCATGGCAATGACTGTGAGGCCCTGAGTTGGGAAGTCCTGATTGGAGGAGATCTTGGATGACTCACCTTTCCTTCCTGAACCCACTTCCTTATCGGCAGCATGGTGACACGGTGCCCAATCCCCGGGGGACGGTACAAAGACGGGACGGGACCATGAGAAAGCTTTGCACTGGAGGGTACAGGCTGTTTTTATAAGTAGGGAGTGTGTAAACTATCTTCAGAGGAGAAAGAATACTGGGGCAAAAACTCTCAGAGTTTCTCTAAGAGAGAATGGGATGCTCTGCAGGGCGCCTGGAGGATGATTGGAAAAGGTGGACCCTGAAGGACTTCTCCAAGTGGAGGTGCCGGTTGGGAGGAGGAGAGAATTCCTGGCTGGGGAGGGGGACAGGGGTGGGGGGAACAGCCCAAGCAAAGGCCTGGGGGCGTAAGACTGGAGTGCATCCAGTCGGTAACAGCTACTGTGCGTTCAGGTTTGCCTTTAGTCCTCACAGCAGCTCCAGAGGCTGGAATCACTGCTGCGGTTTCACAGGACAGGAAATGTGTCTCAGAGAGGGACAGGCACTTGCTCCCGGTGGCACAGCTGGTAAGTGGCAGGGCCGAGGCCAGCGTGCTTTCTCCTGCTTTTTGCGCGTCCAGGGAAGCAGGCTGCTGGGGGGGGGGGGGGGGGGGGGGGGAGCAGGGAGGCCAAAGGGAGAGAAATGCCCTGAGGCCTGGGGGTCTCCTCCCCCCACAGGAAGGGGGAGGGCGCCGGGGACCCAGTGATGGTTGCTGAGCTGGAGAGCACTGACCTCGGCTGGTCCCCAGGTGCCCAGGTGCTGTCCAGGCCATCTGGCTCCACCTCCTCCACCTCCACCCTCTGCATCCACCCACCTCCACTGTTTCTCAGCCACTGAGAAGCCATGTGTGACGGAGGAGAATGTAAAAATATATATGCAACCGAAAAACAACAACGAGCTGACAGAACACAGCTATAAATACTCTGACGGGCTCGGAGACGGTCCCCCATCCTGCTTCCTGCTGCCTGAGGCGCGGGCGCACGGATGTGGCAGGTGGGACGGGAACTCGGGAATGCGAAAGGGGACAGCCATGTGTGGACCTACTCTGTGCCAAGCACCTTGCAGGCAGCACATCTCTGGATCTTTGCAAAAACGCTCCCAGAGAATCTCCACTGTCCTCCCGGCTCCCCTGGGAGGCAAAGCACAGAGCAGTCAGTCTGGTCAAGGTCACACATCAGGGGACCTTGGGAAGCGGCAGAGCTAGCATTCCAGCAGGGCCAGCTTTCTGAAGAAGAGAGCCAGCTTCAGGCTCTGCCTCCTGAGATCCTCGCCCAGGGGCAGGGAAAGCATCGGGCTTCCGGGAACAACTCTGCTTACACACCTTCCAGGGCTCCCCAGTGCCCTCCAGATAAAGACCTAATTCAAGGCTGTCACGGCCCTGTGATGTGGCCTCTGCCCACTCCCAGAGCCCACCTCCCGCCACGGCCCTGGATTTCTGAGTCCCAGCCAGGCAACGCTGGCCTGCTCTCAGGACCCCTTGAGAGCCCAGCACAGCCGGTCTTGTCACCTCCTGTCCCCTGAAGTCACATCTGCCTGCAGCCAGGCCTCAGCTCAAATGCTGCCTCCTCCCGGCCTCCCCCACAGTCAGATCCTCCTGTGCTCTCCCTGCGCGGCCCAAAGCTCACTGGTGATCAGGTGAGTCACTACTGGTGATGGGCTACAGCTGTGAGGGCCGGGAGGGGGGGCAGTCAGGGCCTGCCGCACATGCGCCTCTCTGCCGGCCTTGCAGCTGCTAGAGAGCCTGCGGGTGGTGGTGTGAAATAGGATTGAAGGGGAGCTGGCCTTGGATTCTAGGAGAAGGAAAGAAAACGAAGGAAGAAGAAAGACAAAAGGGACTCCTGGGGCCTTCAGGAGGAGAAGAGCCGAGAAGAACTGGAGATAAGTTGGCTCCGGCCCTTGGACCTTCGTCGTGTCTTGGATCAGCTTTCCATGCAGCGTTGGAGCCTGTCTGCACCTCTGGCTGGTGTCAGCGTAAGGGTAAGGCTGCCAATGGGGTTTTTTGTTCCTTTTCAGACTTTCCCTGTAGACCAGCGCTGCACAAGAGGAACATAATACAAGCCACTTGAGTAATTTTTAATTTTCTAGTAGCTACTTAAAAAAATAAAAGAAGCAGCTGAAGTTAATTTTAATGTTTTATTTCACCCAGTGTGTGTGAGTTTCTCAGTTGTGTCTGACTGTTTGCAACCCCAGGGACCGTAGCCCACCAGGCTCCTCTGTCTGTGGGATTTTTCTAGGCAAGGATACTGGAGTGAGTTGCCCTTCCCTCCTTTAGAAGATCTTCCCAACCCAGGGATTGAACCTGGGTCTCCTGCATTGGAGGCAGATTCGTTACCATCTGAGCCACCAGGAAGCCCATTTCACCCAATATATTTCCAAATATTTCTACACGTAATCAGTATAACAACTGAGATATTTTTAGAACTTTTTTTTTCCTACTAGATCTTCAAAATCCAGTGTGTATTTTACACTTAAGAGTTTGGACAGGCTGCATTTCAAGTGCATAATAGAACACATGTTGCTGCTGTGTTGAACAGCTCGGCTCTAGACTGTAAACTCCGTGAGAATCGGGGCCATGACTGTACCCACCACTGTTGTTTCCAGGGTCTGGCATGTAATGGAGATGGAGAACGTTTGTCGAGTGACTGGCTGACTGACTAGCTGAATGAATGAATGAACAAATGTCTGAGGCCTTGTTAGATCAAAAGCCAGTTGCCTTCTTGGGCCGTGGAAGTGAAGTGAAGTGAAGTTGCTCAGTTGTGTCTGACTCTTTGCGACCCCATGGACTGTAGCCTACCAGGCTCTCTGTCCGTGGAATTTTCCAGGCAAGAACACTGGAGTGGGTTGCCACTGGGCCGTGGAAGAGTAGAGAAGTAAATTCTAGTCCCACCTCTGCATCCTGTGCACTGCATGACCACAAATGAGTCTCTCCCCTGTTGGGCCTTAGTTTTCCCATCTGTACAATGGGTTGGGATTGGACTGTGTGATTTTTTTTCTCCCCCTGGCTCTCAGTAAAGTTTCTCCAGGGGAGCCTGCTCTCTTCTCTGCAGCTCCCTTCCTGGAGTCAGGCCCCCAGAGAAGATCCCTGTGCCTCACACTCCTCTCTCTGCCCTCCCTCCTCCTATCTGTGAGGCAGGAGGTCTCTGGGTTCTGTTCAGAGCAGAGCAGAACCCTAGAGGGAGAGACCGAGGCAGGGCTCCTGCCACACTGTGGCCACACAGGGAGCAGGGCCAGCGTGGGTTCTCAGGCCTGGCCCTTCCCCTGTTGTCACTGTCACCGCTGTGTCCACGTGTGTTCAGAGCTAGGAAGAGACCAGACCAAGGCAGGCTTATCCCTTGATTCAGCAGAGAAGGAAAAGGAAAGCCAAAAGATGTGTTGAGACACAGTGAGCAGGGCAGAGCTGGGCCTTTGTTTCTTTGTTTTCCTCGTCTGAAAAATGGGTGCAAAACCTGCCTTTATCCCATCAAACTTCAGTGCCTCAAATGCAGGCTCTGCTATGCTGTGACCTTGGGCAAAGCACTTTACCTCACTGCCCTCAGCATCCTCATTTGTAAACTTGGATGATAAAAATACCAGCTTCGCCAGGTTGTTGTGCCCACGAAGCCTATTAACACACACAAACCTCTCTCACAGCTGCCGGGCACACTCTAAGTGCTGTACAAGGAATAGATATTATTAGCCTTCACCATGGAGCTAATTCTGCAGTTCAGATGCGGTGAGGGGTGTGACCAGGGTTTGCAAACTAGAAAGTTCCCTCCGGAGAGGCAAGCATTTTTGGACTGCAGAGGACGGCACAAACTATAAAACACGTTGTGACTTGCAAAGCGTTTTGTAAATGTTGCCGCATTAAGGAGGCAGTTGTGGATTAGCTTTTTATAATCCGAAAAGCACTTCAGCATCATAAACCACTTTAGGGGCCATAGAGCTCTTTGCAAGGGCTTTCTAGACTGTCGAGTGCAGTGAAGTCTGAGACAAGTGGCCTTTCAGAGACATGGGCAAGACGCAGGGTAGGAGTGGGTAAAGACAGAAGCTAGAACCAGGGGAGAAAAACAGCAGTTCATTTCCCCTGTTCAGAGAAACCCTAGCATATCTGCAGATTCCTGCCATTCTGTTCTGAGTCCAGGGAGGCCTCTCGGCATCGCTGACTCAGCCAAACAGGAGGAGTTCGGCAGGAGTCAGCCCTGTCTTCTTTGTGATCCTGCCTCGTCTCTTTCCTTTTTCCTATCGCAAACGCAATGGACCTGACACCCTTTAACGATTTCCCTGGGGGTGACCGGGGAGATGCCCGCTGACCTTGCCCTGAGGCCCAGACTTGTGGGAACCCCGCTTCCTCAGCTGCCCGGCTCTGATCTCCCTGCCCCTGAGCTCAACCCAGCCTCTCTCCCACCTGCCCCACCTCCCTTGCTTCCTCTCCTTCCTCTTCAGAAGCAAGACATCAGCATGGCCCTCCTGCCTCCTCTAATAGTGTTAGTCAATCCGTCAGTCAGTTCAGTCGCTCAGTCGTGTCCAACTTTGCGACCCCATGAATCGCAGCACGCCAGGCCTCCCTGTCCATCACCACCTCCCGGAGTTCACTCAGACTCACGTCCATCGAGTCGGTGATGCCATCCAGCCATCTCATCACTCAGTCGTGTCCAACTCTGCGATCCCACGAATGGTAGCCCGCCAAGCTCCTCTGTCCGTGGGATTCTCCAGGCAAAAGTACTGGAGTGGACTTCTGTAGTACGATTCATTTTTCTGAGCAAAGCCAGAAAATCCCCAGCAACTGTGAACGCAGGCTTTCTCACCCGGTTGCACGTACTGGTCCATAAGCACCCTTCGGTCACGGCTGTGCCCCAGCGCTCAGTCCCGTGTTTGGCCCTGTAAACATGTGCCGAGTGGATGAATGAATGAGTGCTGGGCTGCCGAGTCAGGGAGAGGAGAAAAGCTGCCCTGTGCGCCTGTCCAGTGCCCGCAGTCCACAGGGGTCAGTTCTGTGTCAAGGGAACTCATTCAGGAAGAGGCCGAAGCTGGCGTGTGTCCATTTAAGATGCGGAAACAATCCCCCGCCAACACATCCTTGGTATCCTCGAGGGCCATAGGAGTGTTGGCACTTGGGGTCCTCCTTTAGGGTCTGACATGTCCCCATTCGCCACTGCCTCCTCCCAGGGGCACCAGGGATGACAGAATAACAGGACTATAATTCCCAGGACCCGCTGCACTTCAGAATCCCCTGGAAAGCGTCCAACACCAGAGCCACTTGGTCCTTGCTCCTCTTCCGCTGAGATGTGATCTGACGTCAGTGGGGCCTAATGACTGATTTAAATCCTAGTTGATTCAAATAGACATCATTGAGACAGAGAAAGAGGGTGAATTTGGAGAGCAAATGGGTCTGAGTGCCAGTTGGGTTTCCACAAGGATCCCTCCATGAATCACGCAGTCTAGGGGCTGGAGTCCAGGGCAAGGGCCTGGCTGGATGGTGCAGAGGAAGTTACGTGGGCTTCAGAATTGTTGGAGGCCTGGGTTCGAATTCCCAGTTCTACTTCATTCCTGCTTAGCAGCCTTGGGCAAGTCACTGCACCCATCTAGGCCTGTTTCCCTCCTCCATTAATTGGCAATCAGAATTCCTCACATGCTGTTGGGATCAACCAGTAAGAAGGTGTCATCTCTAATCACCTGGCACAGGGCCCAGCTTGGAGCCAGTACTCCACAAACGGTGGTTCTCTTGGCTTCCTGAACTAGCTTTGGGATAGGAGGGGAGAACAAGGTGGCCCCCACACTGCCCTAAGTATTTTTACTTTTTACTTATTTTTTATTAATTGAGAGGAGCACTGGACTGTGAGAAAGGATGCGTGGCCTTGTCCTGGTTCTGACCCATCATGGTGTGTGACCCTGGCCAAATCTCTCAACCTCTCCGAGCCTCAGTTTCCTCATCTGTAATCAGGGATCCAGTGTGAGTACATCTCATCACAGCTCTGTTCAGTGACATCACACTGGCCCGTCACACTGGCGGGACTGTTTACATCAGGGAAATTGGCAAACATTACAAATCAGGACTCCGCTCCCCCCACCCCCAGCAGTCAGTTTATCAGCAGGACAGTGAAACTCAGACAACAATACCTTCCACCGTAGCTGCTGGGAGAGTCTGAGAGCTAGTGTCTGTTAAGCCCTTAGCACAGTACCTGGGACTTAGCACAGCACCTGGGCACTGATACATGTTAGTTAAACACACTTGACATTAATCAGCCAACCTTTTGTCTCTGCCTAGTATAAGGTAATCACATCTGTCACCTCATTTAGCTTTAACAGCCCTAGGAAATTTCTCTGTGTGTGCTAAATCACTTCAGTCATCTCTGACTCTCTGCAACACTTTGGACTATAGTCCACCAGGCGCCCCCGTCCATGGGATTCTCCAGGCAAGAATGCTAGAGTGGGTTGCCATGCCCTTCTCCAGGGGATCTTTGTGACCCAGGGGTTCAATCCGTGTCTCTTCCATCTCCTGCATTGGCAAGTGGGCTTATTACCACTAGTGACACCTGGGAAGCCCCAGGAAATTTCTGGAGGAGGAAATTAAGGCTCAGACAGGCTCGCTGACTTTTTCTCTTTTTACTTATTTTTTATTAATTTTTGTTGGAGTGTAGTTGCTTTGCACTGCTGTGTTAGCTTCTACTGCACAGCAAAATGAACCAGCTATAAAGCTTGCTGACTTTAAACACAGTTAAATCTTTCAGGCCAACTATGTGCTACGTTTATTCTTATATAGCCACTCCATTTAAGCCTTACCATCCCCTTTTTCTCATGACAGTTGAGGAATCAAAGCCCCAGGATGGGCAAGTGACCTGCCCAAGGTCACACAGTGAGCCCGAGGCCAAGGTTTCTGTCTTGAATCCTCATGTGCTGGCCTTCCTCCCCACCAAACCCAACCGCATCCCCTACTGGATCAGGGCGCACTTGCTGATACAATCGCTCTGGCTCTTTCCAGCTCTGACATCCTCGGTATTTAAATCAGTACATGAATATTTCACGAGCATCCCGGGCGCAAATAACCCCCTGCCTGGTTATGTTAGGCTGGGGCCGCAGCCGTGAGGCCAAGGCGCTTCTGCTCTTTGTGAGACAGGCAATTCCGCGAGGCCTCCGAGCAGCAGCCAAGGAATCGATAGCCTTTAAATAAGTAATTAGAGGCACTGAAGACGGCGGCACATCCAGGAGTGAGCAGGGGAATATAAGCTCCTTAAGTCTCCCAGGCTCACTGGGGAGGGCCAGTTCTGGTTCTTGGTCAAGAAACGTGACAGGGCCTGGGGAGGGTGAGGATGAGGAAGGGCAGGGAAGGCTAAGGTGGAGACAACAAGAGTCGGCATCTGTTGAGCACTTCCTATGCATCAGGCTTCGCCTCACTAATACCCTACCCAGCGTTCTCCTAAAGACAGTGCAGCTCAGAGAGGGTGAGCCAGTTGAGCCAGGCTGCACAGCTAGGAGATGGCAGAGGTCACAGGCCTGCCTGACCTCAGAGCAGGTTTTCTCAGCCTAGCTGCTATTGACATTTGGGGGCCAGATAATTCTTTGTTGGAGATGGAGGCAGTCTGGGGCCTTGTAGGATGTTTAGCAGCCATGACCTCTGTCCTCTGGGTGGATAGAGGAAAGTAATCCATCCTCCCACTTGTGACAACCAAGAATGTCTCCAGACATTGCCAGATGTCCCATGGGGGCCGCCACCCAGCAACGAGTCTCTGTTCACTTTCCTTCTCCTTTCCTCTGCTTCTGTGGCTTTTGTAATAAGGATCAGCATCTTTCTCCCAACCTAGAGAGGCGGCCGTGGAGCCGGAACTGGCTGGGTAAGACATTAACTTGTTTACTGGCTGGCTGTGTGACCTTGGACAAGCTCTCAACTTCTCTGTGCCCCAGGGTTCCTATCTGTAATGCCCCCTGCTGAAAGTATATCAGGAGGTTGGAATGAGTTTGTACTATGTACACATAAAGCAGAGTCTGGTAGATAAGTGTGAGCCGTCGTTGGCATCAAGGACCTTTGTGACGAAGTACCAGTGCAAGACCGCAGCCTCACTGGTACAGTTCTCCCCGTAAGAAAGGGGAGAAGCAGGAGGGGCCAGGGGAGAAACCATTTCCACAGCATCTGCTGTTGTCCCCTTTCTGCTGCAACCCCCCACCCCACCCCCTCCCCCAGCCCTGGAGGAGTCAGAGAAAACAGCCAACAAGGATGGCTGTTTAGTCCCACAGGATCACAAGGTTATAAGAACAAAAGCTGCCACTTCCTCTCTCCCTGCAGTGCTGTCTGTGCGTGGACACCATCTGATGAGAATGTAGTTCTTTTTATGACCCTGGAAGGCATAAAAATACAGATAAGCAGCGCATTTTATCACTGGAATTGGTCCTCGCATTTTACTGCTCTAAGCATGTGTTTTGTTTCATTTATGTCTGTTAGAAACAAGGTTCCAGGATGCTGTCCTCATTTGGGTCTTGAGAAAAATACTGTCACGAACCCATTCCTGGGCCTGCTTACAGTGCAGGTGTGTATGTGTGTGCGTGTGTGCGTGCAACGGTGCAGCTAAAATTCTGCCTTGCCCCAGAAGGAAAGGTCCCTCCCTAGGGATTACCTGGCCCAGGCTCTCATCTAGTCAAGGAATGTTTGTGTGTGTGTGACTTTGCTAACTGGCGTAGAGCTGATTTACAGTGTTGTTTGTCTTGGGTATACAGCATAAGTGACTCAGTTATACATATATATACGTTCATTCTTTTTCAGATTCGTTTCCCATATAGGTTATTACAGAATATTTATTGGGTAGAGTTCCCTGGGCTACGCAGTAGGTCTTTGTTGGTAGTCGAGGAATCTGAGGCCCAGGACAGGCCAGTGCTTCATCCATGATCGGGGAGCAGCTTGGCTCAGCGGTCATCTTCTGAGTGTGTCAGTGAAGCCCCACTACTGAGAGCTGTGCCCTGGTCTCCATGGCACAGAGGAGCTGTCTTTCCAGCCCATGGGGCAGATGTTGTGGTGGGTGATGGGTGAATGGGCCTTCCACGTGGTGATTCAGGGACACAGGCTCCCTCCTCCTTGTGGCTACACCCTCCTCGAGAGCCTCAGAATCATCTGCTTTTGGCTAACTGGGAGAAGAATTTGGAGACTTGCACTGTTTTATGGATTTTTATAAAAACTTCTGGGCTTCCCAGGTGGCTCAGTGATAAAGAATCTGCCTGATAGTGCAAGAGATGTGGGTTTGATCCCTAAGTCAGGAAGATCCCCTGGAGAAGGAAATGGCAGCCCACTCCAGTATTCCTGCCTGGGAAATCCCATGGACAGAGGAGCCTGGCAGGGTTGGATACAACCTAGTGACTAAACAATAACATGGGCCTAGAAGTGGATCAGGCCACTTCTGTCCGTGTTGCATCAGTTGATCCAAGGTCACCTTCAATACTTAACTGCAAGAAATGTCGGGAAGCGTAGCCCGGCTGTGTGCCTCGGAGGAAAAAGAGACAGATGGGTGAACAGCTGGCCTGGTCTAGGCTGAAAGCTGCGTGGGCAGAGAGTACTGAAACGGAAGTGCAGGTCACCCATGCCCCTAGTTTGAGGTTCTGAGTGAGAGTTCATCTATTTTGTTATTATTTATTTGGCTGCACCGGGTCTTAGTCGGGGCATGCAGGATCTTCAATCCTCAGCTGCAGCATGTGGGATCTAGTTCTCTGACCAGGGATCAATCCCAGGACCCCTGCATTGGGAACTCAGAGTCTTAACCACTGGACTTGGGTTAGCCCCAAGATCTCATCTTTTTGAGCCCTGTCCATTGATCACTGGATGCCTGTGACTTCTCTCTTGAGAGACCATCCCCACCCATGATCAGTCTGAGACTCCCAGGGCCCTGGCTAACTCATTCCAGGAGGAGTCAGCAGCCCTTGTCTCTAAGAGGTTGCAGAGAAGGAACGGGGGAAAGGGGTTCATTTCCTGAAAGGCCCTGTTCTCTGGGTCAGGCCAGCAGTGTCTCCTTTTCCACGGAGGCGAGAGCCTCTCTCCCCAGGGCTACATGTCACCTCTCACCACCCCAGGCCTGAGCTCCAGGACCTCAGTTCTCATACACGTGTGCGCGTGCGCACGCGCGCGCACACACACACACACACACACACACACACACACACACACAGACACGCACACCCCTCAGAACTGGCCGTAGCAGCAGTTTGTTGCTTTGGTTAACCAGTATCCATTTGAGGGATCCCCAAATGGTGAGCAGACTCCTGCCACCGCAGACGCTGACCGGGACATGTGTTCTGCAGCTGGAATATGGACTGCTGCTGCTGCTGACTTGGCTTCAGTTGTGACCGACTCTGTGCAACGCCATGAACTGTAGCCTGCCAGAGTCCTCTGTCCATGGGATTCTCCAGGCAAGAGTACTAGAATGAGTTGCCATTCCCTTCTCCAGGGGCTCTTCCCAACCCAGGGATTGAACCCGGGTCTCCTGAACTGCAGGCAGACTCTTTACCGCTGAGCCCCCAGGGAAGCCCTGAAGTCTGGACACACCCTCCCGGGTCTGGGAATTGTCGGAGTGGCACAGAGGCCCAGAGTCAGGTGGGCCTTTAAAGGCGGCTGCCGCAGAATGGCACCATCTCCAGGTGCCAGCAGGAGCCGTGGCGACCAGCTGGCAAGTGGCACACTCCAGCGTGGCATCCTGGCTGGGCGGGCACTCTCCGAGTTCCCGTCAAACCCGTTTCTCCAGTCCCCCATCAGTTGTATGTCCCATCTGCCACTTTCCCAAACGCCTCCTTCACATTAACCAGAGTCAGTCTCCACTGACAGGGCTGCCAAGAATCCTGCCTGCTGTACCTGGTCACTGACCCCCTCCCTCCAAGGATCTCCTTGGTTGCCAGCTTCCTTCAGGGCCATTCCAGGCCCCAGGCAGGTCTAACAGCCTCCACCCTCAAGGGAAAGGCCAGAGTTCCCATGTCTCCCCTCCAGGAGATTTCAGAGCAAATTTCCAATGTCTTTTCACTCCTTCAACAGTTAAATTCCTCAAGAATTAGCGTAATTGGTATTCTATGTAATCCCATGTATTTTCATTTGTGCTTCTAAAACCATTATCCTGAGAAGAGGCCCACACTCTTCCCTTGATTCCAGAGGGGTCCAGGACACCGAGAAGGTGAGGACCCTCTGAACTGTAGCCCCCAGGCTGCTGGTACCGGTATTCCTTCATCTACAACATAGGTCTCCTTCACCTTAGGATCTGGTTTGAGGACCATCCCATCCTCCCTGCATGGTTCTTACTGGAAGTAGGTCCTTACTTCTTCCAGGGGTGAGCTCTCTCCACTCTGTAGATACAGCCTCCCTGGTGGGGGCTCATGAGTTAAGAGTAGTTTTGTTTTCCACAAAGTGGGGGAAGGCAATTTGAGTAGGAAAGGAAGCTGAAAGCTGAAGACACAGAAAGAGGAAAGGCGTAAAATGGGGTGGGGGGGAAGGGGAGGGAGCTGGCAGCATCCTGACCCCTGGCCCAGCTGCGGCCCTGCCCAGTAGCAATCTGGTTATCCATTGTCTGCTTGAGCTTCCCACTTTTTTTTTTTTTTTTTTTGCCTCAGCTGGTTGGAAACAGAGTTTGCTACCATTTGTCTTGTTCCCACTGAACCTGCAGGGTCCGCACAGTGCCTGGTGCATGGTAGGTATGCAGTCAACACCTGTCAGTGAACGAATGAACAACCACGCACATGCAAAAGAAGAAAGAGAGTCCAAGGCACAGAGGGGAGAGGGGTTAGCTCTATGTGGGCAGACGTCAGGAACTGCCTGGGGTGGGAGGAGATATTAGAAGTGGGGTTTGAAGAGTGAATAGGAGTTCTCTGGAGGACGATTGTGGGGGGAAGAGGTTAGTGAAGACAACAGGGACTAGGCTTAGAAAGAATTAATATCAGATACAAACTTAGGACATACATATCGGGGCTGATCTGGGTCTAAATCCTGTGTTCCTGATGATGCCAGAGCTGCAACTGGGTATCACCCATGTCTGGGTGCCCTTTGGCTCCCCTCGTGGCCCTGTGCATCTGGGTATCACCCATGTGGTGGGCACCCTTCGGCTCCACTCATGGCCCTGGTTCTCCTCCCACCCACCCAGCAACACTCCTACAACTGCCCTCACAGGGGGCCCTGATAAGCCCCCCAGATCCGGAAGACAGGTCCCTTTCAGTCCTGATCCTCCCTAACCTCTGAGCAGCTTTCCACACTCTGACCTTGGCCCACACTGCTCCTCCTTGGCGGCTCCTTCGCTGTCCCCCTGGGGTCTCCTCTCCCAGGCCCACCCCCATTCCTTAAATGTCAGTGGCCTTCCAGGCCTCTTGCGCTGTACTTGCCCTGGACGCCCTCATCAGCTCCTGTAGCTTTGCGGACCACTTGGTGGTGCAGCCTCTTGGAGCGCCAGCTCCATCAGCTCCAGAACCCCCTTCTCCTCCAGACTGTGCAGCAACCCCCTCAGACCCAAATCGGACTCTTCACCCCACCCCTCCTGCCCATTGTTTATATCCGTGTTCTGATTGTGGACACTTTCCCCATCGACCTGCCATGAAAAGCAGATCCTGGCCCCACAGAAGAGAAGAAGCAGAGTGGCCAAGGGACGGGGCTGAGCACAGAGAGGGGTCTGCCTGACTCGGGTCCCACTGCTTGGTTAGGACTCAGGACGTGGCAGTGTTTCTCACCTCTGACCCCCGGGGCCTCCTGGGGCTGGGGCAGTAAATGTTGACCCAGTCAATTTCCACCACGCTTGAAAGTAGCGGTCAGCTGCTGACCACACTGTCAATTATTCAGGCTCCCTGGGACTCCTGCAAGAGCAACGGTTTAACTAAAACACAGCTCCGTCGTCCTCACACATCCAACTTGCCTTCAGAAGCCTGAAGAGGGATGGCCAGCCAGCCTGGAGCACCTCCCCAGGCCCTCACTCCACCCCCCCACCCCCACACCCTACACTTAGGTCCAGGATTTGCCAGGTCCCCTGTGCTCAAATCTCCTGCAGGTTTTCTCAGGCCAAGGCCTGAAGGGCAGAACCGGGACCAGCGGCAGGAAGTGACCCGAGGCACATTTCAGTTCAGTGCCCTGGGACACAGACTTTTCTTGTGACCAGAGGCAGGCACTCTGGGAGGGAGAGAGCCCCACTGTAGTGGGTTCCTGCTAGTTCACACCAGGCGTGATGGGGAGGGATGGTTATCCAAGCAGAGAGACCAGGGCTGCCTAGGAAAAGTAACTAACGTTTTAAGCTTGCTCTAACATTTGCAAAACTCTCAATAGCACATGTTGTCACGTGGCCTTAAGTCTTTTTCTTGGAACCAAGTGGTACATTTAAAAGAAATGTGTTCACTTGATAAACAAGTCAAAGGCTTTACTGGGGCTCCAGGGTGAGGCAAGAGTATCAATTCAGCCCTGCCCTCCAGTAATAGATGTTGTTGTTCAGTCACTCAGTTGTGTCCAACTCTTTGCAACTCCATGGACTGCAGCACTCCAGGCTTCCCTGTCCTTCACTATCTCTGGGAGTTTGCTGAAATTCATATCCGCTGAATCAGTGATGCTATCTAACCATCTCATCCTCTGCCACCCCATTCTCCTCTTGCCCTCAAGCTTTCCCAGCATCAGGGTCTTTTCTAATGAGTTCGCTCTTCACAGGAGTAACAGGCAAGTTTGGTCTTGGAGTACGAAAAGAAGCAGGGCAAAGGCTAACAGAGATTTGCCAAGAGAATGCACTGGTCATAGCAAACACCCTCTTCCAATAACACAAGAGACAGCTGTACATATAGACATCACCTGATGGGCAATGCCAAAATCAGATTGATTATATTCTTTGCAGTCGAATATGGAGAAGCTCTATATAGTCAGCAAAAACAAGACCAGGAGCTGACTGTGGCTCGGATCATGAGCTCCTTATTGCCAAATTCAGACTTAAATTGAATAAAGTAGGGAAAACCACTAGACCATTCAGGTATGACCTAAATCAAATCCCTTACAATTATATAGTGGAAGTGACAAATAGATTCAGGAGATTAGATCTGATAGACATAGTGCCTGAAGAGCTATGGACGGAGGTTCATGACATTGTACAGGAGGCAGTGATCAAGACCATCCCCAAGGAAAAGAAATGCAAAATGGTTTTCTGAGGAGGCCTTATAGATAGCTGAGAAAATAGAGAAGAAAAGGAAAGATACACCCATCTGAATGCAGAGTTCCAAAGAATAGCAGCGAAGGGTAAGAAAACCTTCCCAGGGATCAATGCAAAGAAATAGAGGAAACAATAGAATGGGAAAGACTAGAGATCTCTTCAAGAAAATTAGAGATTAAAAGGGAACATTTCATGCAAAGATGGGCACAATAAAGGACGGAAATGGTGTGGACCTAACAGAAGCAGAAGATACTAAGAAGAGGTGGCAAAAATACACAGAAGAACTGTGCAAAAAAGATCTTAATGACCCAGATAACCACAGTGGAGTGATCACTCACCTAGAGCCAGACATCCTGGAATGCAAAGTCAGGTGGGACTATGAACAAAGCTAGCAGAGGTGATGAAATTCGAGTTGAGCTATTTCAAATCCTAAAAGATGATGCTGTGAAAGTGCTGCACTCAATATGCCTTCAAATTTGGAAAACTCAGCAGTGGTCATATGACTGGGAAAGGTCAGTTTTCATTCCCAGCCCAAAAAAAGGCAATGCCAAAGGATGTTCAAACTACCACACAATTGAACTCATCACATACACTAGTAAAGTAATGCTCAAAATTCTCCAAGCAAGGCCCCTATAGTACCAAGAACTTCCAGATGTTCAAGCTGGATTTAGAAAAGGCAGAGGAACCAGAGATCAAATTGCCAACATCCTTTGGATCATCAAAAAAAGCAAAGCAACAGAGTTCCAAAAAAACATCTACTTCTGTTTTATTGACTACGCCAAAGCCTTTGACTCTGCGGATCATAACAAACTTTGGAAAATTCTTCAAGAGTTGGAATACCAGACCACCTGACCTACCTCTTGAGAAATCTGTATGCAGGTCATGAAGCAACAGTTAGAACTGGACATGGGACAATGGACTGGTTTCAAAATGGGAAAGGAGTACGTCAAGGCTGTATATTATCACCCTGCTTATTTAACTTCTATGCAGAGTATATCATGCAAAATGGCGGGCTGGATGAAGCATAAGCTGGAATCAAGATTGCCAGGAGAAATATCAATAACTTCAAATATGCAGATGATACCACCCTTATGGCAGAAAGTGAAGAGGAACTAAAGAGCCTCTTGATGAAAGTGAGAGAGGAAAGTGAAAAGGTTGACTTAAAACTCAACATTCAGAAAAAGAAGATCATGGCATCCAGTCCCATCACTTCATGGCAAATAGATGGGGAAACAATGGAAACAGTGAGAGACTATATTTTTCTGGGCTCCAAATCACTGCAGATGGTGACTGCAGCCATGAAATTAAAAGACGCATGCTCCTTGGAAGAAAAGCTGTGACCAACCTAAACAGTATATTAAAAATCAGAGACATTACTTTGCTGACAAAGGTCCGTCTAGTCAAAGCTATGGTTTTTCCAGTAATCATGTATGGATGTGAGAGTTGAACTATAAAGAGAGCTGGGTGCCGAAGAATTGATGTTTTTGAACTGTGGTCTTAGAGAAGACTCTTGAGAGCCCCCTGAACTTCAAGAAGATCAAACCAGTCAATCCTAAGGGAAATCAGCCCTGAATATTCATTGGAAGGACTGTTGCTAAAGATCCAGTACTCCAATACTTTGGCCACCTGATGCAAAGAACTGACTCCTTAGAAAAGACCCTGATGCTGGGAAAGATTGAAGGGAGGAGAAGGGGGCGACAGAGAATGAGATGGTTGGATGGCATCACTGACTCTATGGACATGAGTTTGAGCAAGCTCTGGAAGTTGATGATGGACAGGGAAGCCTGGCATGCTGCAGTCCATGGGGTCGCAAAGAGTCAGACATGACTGAGCGACTGAACTGAGCTTCAGCATTAGTCCTTCCAATGAATATTCCATGGTTGATTTCCTTTAGGATTCAAGTAATAGTACTGAATGCTGATAATAAGGCGATTTACAAGGTGTCACGGAATATTCTAGACATGTGACATACTTCAAAGCACACTACCAACATAACCACCTAGGGAGGCAGCTGCTGGAACTGTCTCCATTTTACAGGCAAGGTTTTACAGAGGAAGCACAGAGCATGCAGGGCAAGGTCACGCCTGGGAATCTGAGCCCAGGCGCCTCTGACCTAGGCTGTATGAGGGGCTTTGGTCAGGGTTAGGCAGACGATCACAGAAATAATGATCTAAGGACAGAGCCGCGGAGGAGAGATCAGAACTAATCTATCCAGATTGAGGGCAGGGGTGACAGATCAGAGACAGCTTTCTTTTTTTTTTTTTTACCTTTAAATGCATCAGAATATATTTCTTTTTTTTTTTTTTTTTTTACATGGGTATATCTTTTATTTTTTTTTAATTATTTTTATTTATTTATTTATTTTTTTTAAATTTTAAAATCTTAAATTCTTACATGCGTTCCCAAACATGAACCCTCCTCCCACCTCCCTCCCCACAACATCTCTCTGGGTCATCCCCATGCACCTGCCCCAAGCAAGCTGCACCCTACGTCAGACATGGACTGGCGATTCAATTCTTACATGACAGTATACATGTTAGAATTCCCATTCTCCCAAATCGTCCCACCCTCTCCCTCTCCCTCTGAGTCCAAAAGTCCGTTATACACATCTGTGTCTTTTTTCCTGTCTTGCATACAGGGTCGTCATTGCCATCTTCCTAAATTCCATATATATGTGTTAGTATACTGTATTGGTGTTTTTCTTTCTGGCTTACTTCACTCTGTATAATCAGAGACAGCTTTCTTGAAGTGAAGCTGAGAACTTCCAGAAGGGGAGTTCCACAGGGGGAAGAGTCCAGGGAAGGAGGAACCTTCCAAGCAGGGGGCACTACCAGAGCGAAGATCCTGGGGTGCCAGTGCCCCCGCCAGGACACCCTCAGGGCGGCAGGCAGTGCAGACCAAGAGCTGTGTCTTCACCACCTCCTGGCTGCGCCCACTTCCTGTTTGTCTGCAGCTGTATTTTTAGATGTCTTACTTTCCGATGACACTGGTGGGCTAGCAGGATCTGGGCCCCCTCAGTCAGTTTTTTTATGGTCTCCCACCTCGAGTTTCTGTATCTCAGCCCATCCCCCAGGGTGCTGAGCTGAGGGGCTGATGGGAAGCCCCAGCTTCCTGTAATGCAGGGAACTGACTGGTCCACTGGGGTCCCAGGGGCCCACTCCAATGCCAGTCAACACCAGCTCTCTCCGCCTCTCACCTTGCCAGCTCTTTCTTCCTGCCAGTTTAATTCCACTCCAGTCTAAGATACCTCTCTGTGCCAGACACTGGGCTGGGTACTGGCAAGACGGCCCTAGAAATGACAGGATGCACCTCTAGCATCATATGTGCTAGAGTCAGGGTGAGTGGACATAATTCACAGTGCAGACTGGGGCTTGTATGAGAGTAAAGAGGTCCTGCTAATAGTTATGGTGGGCTACAGTGTAAATCTGGGCAAAAAAGATGTAAGGTTGCCTCAGTTAAGTCTAGAAAGATGGAAAAGTGAGGGGCGACTTGACAGTGGAGGACAAGTGGAGGGGAGTCTTGGCAGCGGGGATGGCACGTGTGAAGTCATGGAAGGATGGGGACAAGTGGAGAGTTTATGGAGGCAGTGTGCTATGGAGAGTCCAGGGTGGCCTCCAGGTGCGAAAAGGTGGACAGTTTAGAACAACTGGGGCTTCCCTGGTGGCTCAGATGGTAAAGAATCTGCCTTCGATGCAGGAGACCCAGGTTGGATCCCTGGGTAGAACAGGGTGGCAAAAACCCAGCAGCTCTACTAGCCAGGGCCCATGGCAGGCATCACTAATTGATCACACCACTCTCCTTCCTCCTGATTCATCCTCACAGCCCTCAACACAGAGCCAGGGGCTGGTCACGACCAGTGGTCAGGCTGTGTACCAGATGAAGCCAGCAGTGGCTAACAAGTGTGGACTTCTCTGGAGAGGAAGCTGGAGCTCAAGTTGAGAGAGGCCTAGAATGTGGGAGCAGGAGCTGGAATATTCCCTAGCATTAGGGAACCAGCAGAGAATGGCAGAGGGAGGAATATAACCAGATTAACATTTGAGGAGTTTCAGGAAGGTCACTGCCATTGGTGGAAGGAACTGGGGCAGAGGAGGCATTGAGGGGCATGTCCAGGTGAGAACAGACGGGCCCAACTGAAGGCGGAACAGGGAGCAGAGAGGTGGATCTGATGGTCTAGGAGAGATTTGTCGCGGGGGAGTGAGAAGAGAAAGGTGGTTAGGATGACTCCGGGGTCTCTGGGGTCCCGGCCCAGTGTGGGCAGGTGGAACAGCACAGCGGGAGGTCCTGATAGGAATCTTTGTCCAGAGATCACCCTGAGACTCTGGGCCCCTGTGGGAGAGAGGCCCAACAGGTTTGGTGGGTTTACCACTGAGAGCATCAGAACCTGGAGAAACTTGCCTTTTGAGGAAACTAACAATCACAAGATGCCTCTGTCCCCCACTCAGGGACCTGCAGGGAGAAAGCTGGAGAGCAGATGCCTGGTGGTTCTCCCCAGCGTGGAGAAATGGGAGCCCACAGGTACTGACTATAAATTCTGGGGGTGACTGCAAGAAGGGGAGACTGACATGTCTTTACCCGAATGGTATGGACTTAGCCATGGACTGCCACCTGCCCCAAGGCCACCACAGGGGGACTCAACAACACAATGCCAGGGTAGAATTCTTTGGATTCTGGTACCTGGGAGGCAGAGAGGTTCAAGGCAAGCACAGGATGTGGGGGGTTGGGAGGAGGTGGAGGTGATGGTCTCCCTGGAACCTCCTTAGCCTGAGGCTGGGGTCTAGGGCACTAGAGGGATGAGGCTGAGGGGTCACTGGAAGGTGTAGCTTTGTCTGGGAGGGACCAATTGTGCCTGCGGGAGAGACCTGGGATTGGGTCCCTGGTCAGAGGGACCTGGGGGCCTCTACTTACTACCTCCAGACCTGCAGACACCACAGCCATGACTCGCAGGAGGGGAACCACAGCCTGGCCAGGTGCTGCTAGAGGGATGGCCATTTCCCTGCTTCTGCTCCCCTGATCCCAACCCTGGGGGGTGAGCCCAGAGGAAGGGTGTGTATATGAGTGTGTGTGTGTGTGAAACAGACCCCACATTCAGAAGAAATGGGTGTTTGTGTGTATGTGTGACAGACCCCACAATCACACGGAGGAAGGGTGTGTGTGTGTGTGTCTGTGTGTGTTTCTGTGTGTCTGTGTGTGACAGACCCTGCACTCATACCTCCAGCCCCCAGAGCTCCCAGGTTAGCTTACCTTGTGGAGGAAGAAGAAAGTTTGGGATCAAATTTGAGCCTGAAGTTTTGAAATGACCAGACCTTAACGAGAGAAAAATTGCTTTCATAATCAAAAGCTGTCTGAATGTTTGAAACTGGACCAAATACTATCAAAGGTGCATAACTCCCCACTGGTGGAGGGGTTTGCAGAGCCCAGCTGGTCGCTGTTATTGAAAAATAAAGCTGTGCCATAATTGTAACCCAGGGACCTGAAAGTCCTTAATAAACCGTCTATGAGGGGAACACAAAAAAGAGTCTGCTTTGAAGGGGAAAGATGGTTAGAAATCAGGCCGGAATGAGGCTTTATTGAATGGATCAGGCAGTGGGACCTAGGAAGCAGGACACCTGTCTCTCCACTCACCCCTCCCTGCACGGTCTGTGGGTGGCCTATCTCAGGAAATGCAGGTCACCGTGTTCTTGGCTGGTGCCTGTAACACCCTCAAATCAATGGCGAGCCCACCCCCCAACCCAGGTTGGTTTAAGGACCAAGGAGACCTCTCCTCCAAGGCCGAGGCCAAATCTCAGAATCCCATCACCTTCGCTGAGCCAGGTGGGATAGGCCTGAAGCAGCATCACGGGGATGACTTTCCAGAGAGGAAGCAGCTAGCAGCAGAGAGCTCAGGCCGCACTTAGCCAACCACCTCTGCAGCCAGGGTGGGAAGACAACAGACAGAGAGCCAGGCACAGGAAGAGGAGGGCTTCAATGTCGGAGACACAGGCACGGGCGGGATCAGATTCCCCAGAGCCCACCCACTGGTAAACAGGGCTAGTCGGGGACCTGACCTCAAGGTCTAGCTCTCTCCTGGGGGTCAGGGGAGGTAAGGAGAGAAAGGGCTGCGGAAGGGAGTCTTGCTCCCGAGGCCTAGGGCTGCAGAGGGGAGTGTGGATCGGGGTCTCTGAGGCTGAGGGATCTGTGGCAATGTGGGGACAGGGATGGGTACGAAGTTGGGGACTCTCAGGAGGTGGACATCTGGGCATCATCAGATAGAAGGGACGCTGCAGCCTCGGAGGAAAAGCAGGATGGGAGAAGACGGGAAGGGAGCCTCGGAGGAGCCAATGGAATGTTCAGGAGAGGGAGGAAAAGCTGCGGGAACTCGCCTGAGAGCCAGGCAGCAGCCAGATTCTGGCCGGGCTCTGGCCCCTCTGGCAACTGACAAGACGCATCTCTCAGCTGCTCTGGGAAACCGAACAGCCTTGAGTCTGCCCAGGTGGGCAGCGGGTCAAGTTTACCTCCCTGCTTCCTGTGCCCCTCCTCCGGCTCTGGCTGCCTCTCAGGGCCGCCTCTGAGACAGCCCCCCATGTCCCCTCCCCCTCAGGGCCCAGCATTCCAGACTTTCCCCTCATCAGAGTTTACCAGGCAGGTCTGAGTCTCTCACCGGAGTCCCTGGCCAAGTTCAGCCTGGCTCGCTGCCGCCCTGTCTCCTCAGCTTACAGCAGGAGCCAGTTGAGGCCCATTTGCAGACAGCCACATGCCAGACCCGGGACCCTCCCCACCGAGGTAGCGAAGCCAGCCCACTCCCCCTAAGTTCATCCATGTCAGTTCCCACAAGAAGGCTTATGCTCCGGCTCAGACACTCGGACCCAAGGAACCCAAGTCCCTCCCTGGTCCCTTTCTCACCTAAGTCACTGGCCCTCTCCATGCCCTGTGTAAACTGGAGTCGATCTTCAAAACCCAGCCAGCCCAAGGCTTGGGGCATGGGGAGGTGAATGGGGAACTGGGGTGTCTCTCAGCTTCAGTTTGCCCTCTGTACATAACCCATGTATCAGCTGGGGTCCCCCCATCCTTTATGATTTCAAAAATATCAGTTAAAGCCATATTCCACACCCTGTGGGAATGCAAAGATACCGCTTATGCTTTGGAGCTCTCTGGTTTACGTTTTCTCCCTCCCTTCTGCCTCAGAGCAGCGACTTCTGCTAAATTCGTTTAGTGTCTGGATCGGGCCTCTGACCCAGGTCTGCTGTTTTGTTTTCACAGCGCCCTGACTGAGACGTGGAATGTGGCCGTCGCCTTCTGCTATTTCCACCAGAAACCCACCGCAGAGGTATTTGTGTGGAAGGCAGGCAAAGGGAGGTTTCAGGAAGTCAGAGGAAAGGTTTCAAGTGCGACAATAAAAACTTCAAACAGACATTGGACAGTCCTGTTCTTTAAAGTTTCACCCCTGAGAAGTTTTCTTGGACCCCTTTATCTCACACAGTTCCCCAGCCTGGCTCTTTTCTTTTCCTTTTAATATTTTTTTTTTTAACTGAAGCATAGTCAATGTGGGCGTCCCTGGTGGCTCAGTGGTAAAGGATTCGCCTGCCAATGCAGGAGACATGGGTTCAATCCCTGGGTCGGGAAGATCCCCTGCAGAAGGAAATGGCAACCCACTCCAGTATTCTTGCCTGATGAATCCCATGGCTGGAGGAGCTTGGCGGGCTACAGTCCATCAGGTCACAAAAGGGTTTGACATGACTTTGCTGTTAAACAGCAACGACATGGTCAATGTACAATATTATATAAGTTACAGGTGTATAATATAGTGATTCACAGTTTTTAAAGGTTATACTTCATTTTTAGTTGTTATAAAATATTGGCTATATTCCCTGTGTTGTACAATAATCCTGGCTCTCTTCTTCATCTTCTTTTTCACACCTCTCTTCCTTGAGACTCAAAATAGTCCAGTGGTTAAATGCAAGAGCTCTGCTCCCATATGGCCTGACTCTGTGAGCCTGGCTTTGCATCTCATCAGCTATGTGGTAATATGAGAGTTACCTAACCTCTCTGAACATCAGTTTCATCTTTCTCTGAGGATAATAAAAGCTGAAGATAACAGGATTGGTGGTGAGGATTTCATAAAGCAATCCATGGGAAGCCCTTAGCAGAGTGTTAATAATGTTAGCTATTATTATTATTATCATTAGCCCCCTCCAAATTTTCCTACTTTCCTAGACAGAACAATTCAGCCTTCTCAGGCCCTGTCCCAAATCTTGCCCATCTTTGCATATTCAAGTCCAGGAAGTCTCAGGCACAGAAGGAGTGTTCTTTGAACACGATTGGCCCTCCTTTACTGGCAGTCAGCCAAGGTTGTGAATGGGCTCCATCACAGGTAAAGGGGCTGAACAGTGACCCCCAAGCCGATAGGTACTAAACAAATCCTATGCCTTTCTTCCTTTCTCTCCTCCTCCCCTCCCCTGTCCCCATTAGGCAGAAAGTAAACAGCACTAAGGGCTTCCCAGGTGGCTCAGTGGTAAAGAATCTGCCTCCCAATGCGGGAGATGCTGGTTCAATCCCTGAGTCGGGAAGATCCCCCAGAGGAGGAAATGGCAACCCACTCCAGTATTCTTGCCTGGGGAATTCCATGGGCAGAGGAGGCTGGTGGGCAACGGTTCATGGGGTCACCAAGAATCCAACACGACTGAGCACGCACACACCACCAAGGCATGTACAAACAGCACTAACAGCAGCGGCAGATCTGGGGCCTAATGGGAACTGTCTCCAACCTTACTGAACTACTGGGAAGGAGTCACTGTCTTCAGGGGTCTCTATACAGCCTGGAGTTTTCTGGGGCCGTCTTGTCTACCTCTTGAGAAACCCTACCTAACGAGGAGGGCAAGACAGAGAAAGAGACTACTTCTCAGTGATGTCATTTGAGGTTCTAAATTCTGCCATACCTAGATTCATCCCTTGAGTTTTCCGATGTTGTGTGGCCAGAGATCTCCCTTTTCTTGTTTAAGCTAATTTGATACAAAATTAAATCAATACAAGAGTGAATGAATCTTGACTAGTGAAGAATTTCAACTAAAAATGGGGTGTATAATAAAACAAGGAGGAATGTCATGGAATCCATTGCAGAAAGCACAGCCAGAAACCATAGGAATGAAAAGGCTGCCTCTGACTCCACATCTCTCGCTCCTGACCTCTCTCCCTGAAGCCACACAATTTCCCATTCCTGCTTTTTCTCTGCATATCTCCTTCTTTTCCCCTTTGCAGATCAGTGTTTCTGCTGACTCATTAGCTCATCTAGAAAAGGTCCCAGGACTGATTAGTATTGGCCCAGATTTGGTCACATGACTCTAAACCATTATTGTGATTGGCCAAACAGGGGCCATTACCTCTGGCTGGGTCCAGGCCCGCCTAAACCAAATAGACTAAGGGAGGGTGAAGAGTGGACTTAAAAAAAAAAAATCCAAGTACTGTTTTCAGAATAATGGAGACTGAATGCCAAATACTGCTCCGCCCCCTGACAAGTCTCTGTATGGAGTTAAGTGAGTTTCTGTTTTACAAATCAATGGAGCCCTGAGTAAGCTCAGGGCCAGCCCCTTGTCCTAAAGGAACAGTTCTAATGGAAGCTTTCACCTGTGACAGCAGCTTCTGGAGGGCTGGTTTCGCTTGGGCTTTCACTAATCTCCATTCAAATCACACATGAGCCAGAGGGGACTGGTTCTGACTCTAGCCCCAGCAGGAGGCCTTCCCTTGGCATCACTGGAGTTTTATAAATGTCCCGTTACATGGAATCATAAGGAGGCAGGGAGTCCAAGGAGAGAAGTCAGGGAGAGAGGAGGGGATCATAGAAGAGCTGGCCTCTGAGCAAGTCCTTCAAGGATGGACAGTAAGAACTTCTCAATCCTGCAGTCAAGAAGACAAGTAGTTGCAAGTCTTGGCGAGGATGTGGGGAACTTGGAGCCCTCACACACCGCTGATGGAAAAGCAAAATAGTGCACTCACTTTGGAAAACAGCCTGGCAGGTCGTCAAAAAGTTGAACATAGAGCTTCTGTATGACCCAGTCATTCTACTCCTAGCTGTATACCCGGAAGAAATGAAAATGTGTTCATGTAGAAACTTTTACATGAATTTTCACAGCAGCATTGTTCATAATGGCCCAAAAGAAGAAACAACTCAACTATCTGCCAGCTGATGAATGGATAAATAAAAATGTGGTTTGTCCATACAGTGGGATATTATTCCATCATAAGAGGAAATAAAGGACTGATATCTGCTACAATGTGATTGAACCTTGAAAATCTTAAGTGAAAGAAGCCAAGGGACTTCCCTGGCGGTCCCAACACAGGGGACCTGGGTTCTATTCCTGGTCAGGGGACTATATCCCACAGGCTGCAACCAAGAGTTCACATGCTGCAATGAAGATCGAAAATCTTGCATGCAACAACTAAAAAACAGTCAAATAAATAAATAAAAATAAAAAATATAAAAAGAAAGAAGCCAGTCACAAAAGACCATATGTTGTATGATTCCATTTATGAAATGTCGTGCATAGAAAAATATATGCAGACAAAATGTAGATTGGGGATTGTCTATAGCTGCGGGGGGAGGAATTGGTGCAAAAAAAAAAAAGAGTGAATGATGCTATTGGGGATTTGGTGGGGGATGTTGCAAATTGGAGTGATGGTTTCATAATTGTGAACACAAAATATGCAACAAAACATTGAATTGTACACTTTAAACAGGTGGTGAATTATATTGTATGTGAATTATTATCTCAGGATAGCTATTAGCAAAGAAGAAGAAAAGAACATATCTAGAGGTAGGAGAAGGGGGCCTAAGCTGCAGAGCAGCCTGGGAACTCCAAGATGTCAGGGTCACCCATCTGATCAGCTGGCCACCCTGCCCACCCCTCGTCCCTTGGAGTCCAAAACAAGTGAAGGGAATAGGGGGCTGAGAGTCCAGCCCTGAGGTGTAAAGAATAACAGTTAAAGGAAAAAGGGGGAGAGAAGAAAGTCTACCTCCGAGGCCGGAGGTGGGTGTAGGAAGCTCCACAAGGAAGCAGAGTCCAGGTGACCGATGCCAGTGTGGGTCACTGGCTCACGTGCCAGGGAGAGATCAGAGATCTGGTAGCATAGGACTGTGACATGTGCCGGCTCCTCGGGGTGAAGGCTTGGTCCTGGATGGCCCCGTCCACTGTCACCCACTGCCTGGCTGTGGGGATGGTTCCAACATGGCCTTTGGCTGTAGCTGGTTACACAGGTACGGACCTCTGACCCCAGCTGAACCAGCCTTGGTCCTTTCTCTGGAATTTGGGACCTTGACAGAGGAAGAGGCGTTCTCTTCAACAGGCTAGATCATGTGAGCTAGAAGGTAGTGAAGGGCCGAGCCTCCTCCCCCTACTCCCCGTGGCAAGGCTGAAAAGGAGAGGGCCCTGCTTCCCCAGCTGTTGGGAATGTTCTGAGGTCCCTGTGGAAGAAGTGCTAAAGTGCAAGCACCTGGGAGCGCTCGGGCGGCGTGGGGCTCTGTGCACCTTGTCGGGAGAGCCCAGAAGAGACTGGAGCTGCAGCAGAGAAGCAGGTAAGGAGGATTCTCGAAGAAGCAGCACTAGTGGGGGAAGGTGGAGGGGGGATGGCTGTCCCAGCAACTTCCCTGGAGAGGGGTTTGGAAATCACAGACCAGGGCCATTGGTACCCACTGCCCTTGGCCACAAGTCCTAGGGAAGCAAAAGTTCCCTAGGAGCAGCACATGATGGCCTTGTTAACGTGGTGAAGAGTAGATATTCTGTGCCAGCAGGCCCATTATACTTTTCAAAGCATAGTCACCCCCACAATCTCATTTGCTCCTTCCCCAGGTATGTTAGAGAAAGATGTAGCATGCTCTGAGAGCTGCCAGGCCCAGGCCCCTTCTAGAATGAAGCTGCCTGGCTGACCCACCCCTGCACACTGGGTTAAGGTGTGTACCCAACACAAAGGCAGCCAACCCACAGGTGGGCCAGTGGCCTGGGGAGGAGCCTGGCTGAGCCCCACATACTGAACACAGATAACAGTGACCAAAGGAGCCAACGCGCTTCCCTCTAGGGGTTTGAGAGGCAGCCTCTGGAGAGAGGCAGAGCTCTGATTTTGCAAGGCCAGAAGCCAAGAGACACAGTAAGAGAACAGAGATTGAAAGCCAAGAATGAATAAGAAGTGGTGGCGGCAGCAATCAGGAGATGGGGTGAAGCTAAGAGAGAGGCGCTGGAGGGGTGAAGCAGGGAGCATGATGGCTGAGATGGGGGAGTCAGCTTGGGGGGAGCTCTAGAGCAGACCAGCTTTGGCAGATGGCGCCCCGTGGCCCGGCACCAGAGCAGCACTGGACCCTCAAGGGCCTGTCTGCACAAAATGGAGTCAGGAGGCTTAGATTCTGGTCTTTGTTGTTGTCCTGAGCCTCCTTATCAGGAACCCTCAGGGACCCCCTGAGTCACCGCTAGTCCTTAAGGCTGCCTCACACCCCTACCCATGAATCTCTGGCCCAGCTGGAGGAGGCCATTCCTGGCCAAGGTCAGCACATCTCAGCAGGGTCTTTCCTCTTGTCTGCCCCTGAACCCTCTCTTCTTCAGAGGGGTCTGTGTCAGGGGCAGACCACAGGGAAGACCTGTGATGTGGTGACATCAGGCCTTCAGCCTCAGAGATAAGTCTAGAGAGGTACCCACAGCCTTGGTGAGAAGCTGATCAAATGAAGTCAAGACATGAAGGAAACTTCCTTCTTTCCGTTCTTTGTTTCCTCAAGCGAACTTGACTCTCAAATGTGTCACTTGCTGATTCAGGCACCCAGCAGAGTCCAATCAACTATGACCAAGGGACCAGGGTTAGGTAATACTCATGGCTGCTGGGGCTCAACCCTGGTGCTGGGTCTTCCCAGAGGAAGAGGGAACAGGGTGAAAATTAAGGCCTAAAATATGTGCACTAAGCAGAGAGAGAGGAAATCAGGGGATGGGAACTAACATTTTTAAAAACTGATAGATGTCGAGTGCTGTCCATACAGTTTTCAGTTTACTTAAGTCTTCCCAACAACTCTGAGATAAGCATTAATAACCTTGTTGTGCAAATGAGGGAAGTTAGGCTTGGAAAGTTAAGGCACTAGCCCAAGACGTTGAGTCTAGTAAGGGGTGAGGCTGGATGAGAGTCCAGAACCATCCAAGGCCACGGGTTATGCTCTTTCCTCTGTACCACACTGCCTGGCACTGATTTGAAATGATGTTTCTGCCCTTGCTTTCCTGAGTCTCAAAACCCCAACAACTCCGTTTCACCGAAGGGCCTTTGAAAATTTCAAGCTCACTTTCATCATCATTCATGTATTGTTCTGTCGCTCGGTCGTATCTGACTCTTTGCAACCCCGTGGACTGCACCACGCCAGGCTCCTCCATCCTCCACTGACTCCCCAAGTTTGCTCAAATTCAAGTTTATTGAGTCGGTGATGCTATCTCATCCTCTGCCACCTTCTTCTCCTCCTGCCTTCAGTTTTTCCCAGCATCAGGGTCTTTTCTTATAAATCAGCTCTTTGCATCAGGTGATGAAAATACTGGAGCTTCAACATCAGTCCTTCCAATGAATATTCAAGGTTGATTTCCTTTTGGACTGATGGGCCAGATATCCTTGCAGTCCAAGGGACTCTCAAGAGTCTTCTCAAACATCACAATTCAACAGCATCAATTCTTCAGTGCTCAGCCTTCTTTATGGTCCAACTCTCACATCCATACATGACTACCTGAAAAATCATAGCTTTAACTATATGGACCTTTGTGGGCAAAGTGATGTCTCTCCTATACATTATCTAGATTTGTCATAGCTTTTCTTCCAAGGAGCAAGTGTCTTTTAATTTCATGGCTGCAGTCACTGTCCGTGGTGATTTTGGAGCCTGAGAAAATAAAATCTGTCACTGCTTCCACTTTTTCTCCTCCTTTTTGCAGTGAAGTGGTGAGTTTGTTATCAAACAGACAAGGAAGTGGAGTCCAGAGAGAGTTAGTGTCCAGCCTGTAGTCATACAGGGATTCAAATGCAGAAAGGGGACAAGGATGCAGGTCTCCTAAGTCTGATGCTAGGGCCCTCCCCAGACGACATGCCACCTTGAGGGTGTCCTGTTCCATGGCTTCTTTTTCCCTGCAGAGCTGATTGGTGAGGCTGCCCCAGGCTGGTTCCTGCCTGGCTCTCTGATTCCACCTTCTTCGCTAGTTCCTCCTTCTGTCTGTCCCCTAAATGTAACCATTGGTGGCTCTCCTGGGAAGTCCCCTAGCAGCAAGAGTAATGTGGCTCTACAACTCTGCACTCAGGACTGCAGACTCCCCAGGGGGCATACTGTGTCCTTCATCTTTGACATTCCCTAAATTCCTGACCCAAACATCAAGGGAGTAAGCGGTAAAGGCTGAGATAACTGTTGGATAAGATCAGATAATCAGGTTATGCATGCCTATGTTGCCACTGCATCCACTGACCCACCTCCATTCATCTACCGTCTATCCACCCTCCCTCCACTATTCATTCATTCACTTGTCTGTCCATTCATCTAACAAGGCTCATCAACAGGTCATACTTATTCACACCGCCATGCTCCCTCTGCCTGAATGCTCTTTCTGTCTTCCTTCATTTGACACTAACTCATCTTCCTACCAGGGCTTCCCTGGTAACTCAGAGGTTAAAGCATCTGCCTGCAATGTGGGAGACCCGGGTTCGATCCCTGGGTTGGGAAGATCCCCTGGAGAAGGAAATGGCAACCCACTCCAGTATTCTTGCCTGGAGAATCCCATGGACGGAGGAGCCTGGTGGCTACAGTCCACGGGGTCACAAAGAGTTGGACACGACTGAGTGACTTCATTCATTCATTCATCTTCCATTGCATCCTCTGGAGAGCCTTTCCCAAAGCCCAGATTTGACTAAGAGACCTTGTGTCCCAAGAACACCTTTTACACTTACCACGTTTTTCTTAAATTTTATATAAATTTATTTATTTTAATTGAGATGTAACTCACAAATGAGCTTACACTGCTCATCAGTAAATGGAGAGAGGGGTTGTTGGGGCAAGGAATAGCGACTTTATTTTCATTTGGGAAGCCAGTAGACCAAGAAGTGAAGTCGCTAAATTGTGTCCGACCCTTTGCGACCCCATGGACTGTAGCCCCCCAGGCTCCTCAGTCCATGGAATTTTCCAGGCAAGAGTACTGGAGTGGGTTGCCATTTCCTTCTCCAGGGGATCTTCCCAACCCAGGGATTGAACCTGGGTCTCCTGCACTGCAGGCAGACGCTTTACCATCTGAGCCACCAGGGACCAAGAAGATGGTGGATAAATATCCCAAAGAACCATCTTCTCTGTGTTAGCATTCAGGCTTCTAAGAGGGGAGGGGGTAAAGTCCTGGTTCCAGTTAGACTGTAGGCGATGTGTTGATTTCTTCCTTCCTGCCACTCTTCACAGGTGGGCCTGGTCAGAAGTTGAACAATGATATTTTAGCTTCACACTCATTACCTGGGTGGCAGGGTTCCCAGAGATGGGCCATTCATTATGTATAATTTAAGCTTACAGACAACATGCCTTTGGTGATTAACTTGCAGCGAAAGCAATAGAATACAAAGATTAAAGTAAAAGAAACATCCAATATGGAGTCAGATTTGTTTTTTCCTATTGCAATACCACAAAATTCATCCTTTTATAGTATACAGTTCAGTGGTCTATTCACAGTTGTGCAACCATCACCACTAACTTCAGAATATTTTCATCACTCCATAAAGAAACCCTGTACCTACTTGTCCCTTACTATTTCCCCTCAACTTCTCCAACCCTTGGCAATCATGTCTCTACTTTCTGTCTCTCTAGATTTGCCTACTCTGGAGATTTTATATAAACAGAATCATACCATATGTGGCCTTTCATTTAGCATGATGTTTTCAAGGTCCATCCATGTTGTAGCGTGTGTCAAGACACTTCTGCCTTTTTAATAAGGGTTGAGAACATTTTGGTAGCTTTGGCCCATTCTGGTCCTCTGCTGCTGCTGGTAAGTCGCTTCAGTCATGTCCGACTCTGTTCGACCCCATAGATGGCAGCTCACCAGGCTCCCCCGTCCCTGGGATTCTCCAGACAAGAGCACTGGAGTGGGTTGCCATTTCCTTCTCCAATGCGTGAAAGTGAAAAGTGAAAGTGAAGTCACTCAGTCGTATCCAACTCCCAGAGACTCCATGGGCTGCAGCCCACCAGGCTCCTCCATCCATGGTCCTCGGGTGACCTCAATTTAAAAAAAAAACCATAGGGTTGCAAAGTTTTAGAACTTTTTAAATTTAGAGCCAAAGTGGCCATCCTAGAGAGATTACTGGAAAACCAACGGCCAAAAAAAGTTGCTGGCTTTGAAGATGGAGGAAGGAGCCACAAGTAGAGGAACATAGGCAGCCTAGAGAGACTAGAGATGAGAAAAGGGATCCACTCCCAGAGCCTCCAGAAAGAATGCCACCCTGCCCTGCCCACATCTTCATTCTAGCCCGTTAAGACCCACAGGGAACTCGGACCCCCCAGAAGTATAAGATACTTAATTTGTGTTGTTTGGAGTCTGTGTATAACTCGGTTTCTGTTAACTTGTTACATACAGCATCAATAGGAAACTACTGCAGAGTTTGGTACCTGGAACTGGAGAGCAGGACTGTGCCTAGCTTGTCCCCGAAGCGTCGGGAGGTGCAGTATACCAGGTAAGCGTTCAGATTCTGCCTTGGGTGATCCACGGCTCACATTGCAGTGTTGGCATGTTGTGTATCCTTGAGCAAGTGATTCGTCCTCTCAACAGAATTTCCTCATCGGTAAAATGGAAATAACTGTATTCCTTCACAAGATTGTCATAAAGATTGACAAAAAGCATACGTGTTAGTGCTTAGCACAGTGCCAGGCCGATGGAGAACGGCAAATAAATAAATGTTAGCCAGTATTTCCACTGTTGCCATGCATCGTTGACTGTATTTTTTTTTAAGATTCTTTTGGTAAATATGTTGTTTTGTAGGTTTTGTATTTTTATGTTATTGTCCGGGCGGGAGGGCTGTGTCGGGTCTTCACTGCTCTGTCGCCGCTTCTCTAGTTGTGCTGAGCGGATGCTGCCCTTCGTTGCAGTGTGTGGGCCTCTCACTGCGGTGGCTTCTCTCCTTGCAGAGGACAGGCTCTGGGCACATGGGCTCAGTACTTGTGGTGTATGGGCTTAGCTGCCCAGTCGCATGTGGAATCTTAGTTCCCCAACCAGGAATCCAGCCTGTGCCCCCCACGTTGGCAGGTGGATTCTTTGCCATTGGACTACCTAGGGAAATTCCACTTATTTATTTATTTTTTTAATATTCATTTGGCTGCACCAGGTCTAAGTTGCAGCATGCAGGCTCTTTAGTTGCAGCATGTGGGATCTAGTTCCCTGGTCATGAATCAAACGCGGGCCCTCCCTGCATAGGGAGCACAGAGTTTTAGCCATTGGACCCCCAGGGAAGTCCCTCTTAACTGTATCTTGAACTGACCTTAATCAGAGCTAACTCTGTCCCCTCTTGTGGTATCTAAAGGGACAGAGTACTTGGGCTCAGTGTGGGCTGGAGTTCATACCAAGAACACTGATTTCAAACACCAGAAGGTCCAGACAGCCGTCATATTCCTCAGGCAGGTAGCTGTACCTGGTTCTACATGTTTATCTAGTTTGGAGTGCCTGGAGAATCCCATGGATGGAGGAGCTTGGTGGGCTGCAGTCCATGGGTCACGAAGAGTCGGACACAACTGAGCGACTTCACTTTCACTTTTCACATTCATGCATTGGAGAAGGAAATGACAACCCACTCCACTGTTCTTGCCTGGAGAATCCCAGGGACGGGGAAGCCTGGTGGGCTGCCGTTTATGGGGTCGCACAGAGTCGGACACGACTGAAGTGACTTAGCAGCAGCAGCAGCAGCAACCAACAGCACCACGGAGAGAAGGGTGTCTCAGTGTATGAGACAGTGAGGGATGGAGCCAGGAAAAGGAAAAGAGATGCTAGATGGAAGCCAAGTAGGAATCTGGCAACTGAGATGGGTCAGTATTGTGAAGGATGGGCCACAGGGAGGCTGGGCGCACTCTTGAGCACACAACATTTACCCCAGTTCCCACGATGACTATTAAGCACTATGTCCACTAGGATAGCTAAAACAAAGACAGTAACAAGTGCTGATGAGGATGTGGAGAAATTAGAACCCTGCTACATGGCTGGTGGGAATGTAAAATGCTACAGCTACTTTTGAAAACAGTTTGGCATGTCCTTAGATAGTTAAATATACTGTGACCATATGATCCAGCAATTCCGCTACTGTGTACTTGCCCACATCCACACATTTTTCCACACAAAAACTTATCCATGAATGTTTGCAGAAGCATTTTTTGTAATAGCTGAAAGGCAGAAACAACCCAACCTCTGTCAAATGAGGACTGAAGAAACAAAATGTGATCTATCCATACAGCAGAATAATATTTGGCAATTAGAAAAGATCGCATGACTGAGACATACCGCAACATGGATAAATCTTTAAAACATGATGCTAAATTAAAGAAGCCAAACACAAAAGACCCCATGTTGTATGATTCTTTCTATATGAAATATCCAGAATAGGTAAATCCATGGAGACAGCAAGCAGATTAGTGGTTACCAGGGACTGGAGAAAGAACAGGGGACTGTTCATGGTAACAGGGTTTCTTTGGCGGTGATAAAAATGTTCTGAAAACAAGTAATGGTAATGGCTGCACAACTCTGAGTATATCACTGAATTTCACACTTTAAAGGGTGAATTTTGTGGTGTATGAATTATAATCTCAATAAAGTAAAAGTGAAGTCGCTCAGTCGTGTCCAACACTTTGCGACCCGTGGACTGTAGCCCACCAAGCTCTTCTGTCCATGGGATTCTCCAGGCAAGAATACTGGAGTGGGTTGCCATTTCCTTCTCCAATAATCTCAATAAAGCTGCTATAAGTGCTACCCGCCTTTGAGCACTTTCAGTGTGCCAGCGAGTGAGCTGAGTACATGCTTGAGCTTGCTACCAGGCTTTAGGGACAAGGCTGACTTGTTGAGGAGCCTGAGCTGGATTCATGTGACTCCCACCTTCTTGGAGGGAGGCAAGGAGCAGAGAGGCCCAGTTTGGCTGACAGGTAGATAAGGGAGTGATCAGGGGGGTAAGCATCCCTGAGACATGAGGGCACCTGAGAAAAGTCAAGTCACTTGAGTTCACAGAGCCGGTCAGAAAGCGTGTCCATTTGTGGCTGCCAGATGTCAGGCCTCCAGAACAGGGAGCCTGGCCCTCTCTCTACTCTGTGGCCCTCTGGACCCCAGAGGAAACCCTGGTGACTTAAAGCAGGAGAATGACCTCCCAGTTGGTGGAAAACAAATGGAGGAGGAGGCAAAAAGAGAACCAGAGAGGTGAATTAGGAGGCTGGAGCCATCACCTGGAAGTGAGATAACTTACACTCCAATAGGGGAGATGGGCCATGCATTAGGGTTCCCCAGAGAAACAGAACCAATGGGATATATATACGTACACATGTACACCTCTGTCTCTATCATCTCTATCTGTACTTATAGCAAGTGATTTACTGTATGGAACTGGCTCATACAATTATGGAGGTTAAAAACCCCTCAACTCTGCATTTGTCAAACTGGAGACCCAGGAAAGCCTGTGCTATAATTCCAGCCTGAGCCCAAAGGCCTGAAATTCAGTAGAGCACAAGGTGGAGATTCCAGCCTGAGGGCAGAAAAAGCCAAAGTCCTCGCTCAAACGGTCAGGAAGGCAGATTTCCCTGTTGCTCGGCCTCCTCTGCTCGGCTCTTCATTGACTGGATGAGGGCCACCCACATTAGGGAGAACAGCCTGCTTTACTTAAAGTCCATTGATTCAAATGTTCATCTCCTCCAAAAACACTGTTGCAGGCACACCGAGGAAAACATGTGACCAAATACCTGGGCACCCCATGACCTAGTCACACTGACACGTGAAATTAACCATCACAGGCCACAAGCAAATAAACATACAATGTATGGTCAGGGAGCAATAAAAAAGTACAGGGAAAAATGAAGCAGGGTGACTGACTTGAGAACAGTGGGGCCAGAATGACAGGCAGAGAGAAGGTATCGAAAATAAATATCTGTTAAATGAAAGACTGAATGTTGCATTCCTCCAAGTGTTACTTTTTTCTTTATGCCCCACATTGCTTTGCCTTCTGTTAGGTTTTAACTGCAGTGAATGCTATTGTCACTGGGAATTAAGGTATTTTCTTTTTTTTTTCCCAAAGAATCAGCAGCTTGAAAGATACCGTGTTCACACATTCTGCCGGAATGTCACATTTGATATGGCCACTGGACACGCTTGACTTCTTCTTTATTTATGATTTCTGGCGCTTTTCCTTTGAGGCCGCTCAGAATAGCTTCTGATCCTGCTCGCTCACAGAAACGGTGAAATCAAATCTTCCTGTGCTTGCCCCATCGGAGGCCAGTTTGCTTATGTAAGCTACTCCCGCCCTCGCTGAGTAACTGGATGGTGAGAGCAGAGCCCCGGACAGATTTCAAATGAGGCTCTCTTCACATAAACGTCTTTGACTCGCGTACTATTCTTCTGGTAAATTGCTTTTGTTTCCAGAAACCTCGTTGCAATCGATACAAGTTGTGTGCGTGCTACGGGAGACCACATTTGAGCCATTGGCTGATCACTAATCTCTTTATTCCCCTTTAAATGTTTTTGGTCTTTCCCTCGGTAATATTCAAATCAATGTCCTGACTTATTTATTCTTTGGGAGTCTCAGTATCTCCCTCAGCATCTCATCACTTCTGTTTGATGATAGATTTTGTTGAACTTCTGTACCCTGGGCAAAGCAGCGGGCTCCAAGGACTGTCTGTTGTGTGTGGGTGTAATGTGTGTACATGTCAACAAATTTGCACGAGTGTGAGTGTGTCTAGCCTAATAAGAGTTGAAAGACCTCTAAGTTCGAAATCAAACAGATCTAAGTTGGAGGGACCATTTTTCCATGGTCTAGGCAGTAACCTTGGGCTAGTTGTCTCATGGGGGCCTAGGATTCACAGCTGAAAAGGAGAAATGTAGGTCTATACCCAAGAGAAATGAAAACATATGTCCACATTAAAACTTGTACAAGAATGTTCACAGCAGCATTTTTCATAATAACAAATGAAACCCATATCCCATCAACTGGTTAATGGATAAATAAAATCCATACAGTAGAGTATGATTTGGGGACTTCGCTGGCAGCCCAATGGTTAAGACTCCACACTTCCAATGCAGAGGTCATGGGTTCAATGCCTGATTGGGGAACCAAGATCTCACATGCCACATGGCGTAGCCAAAAAAATTAAAGAATGTATGATTTGATCATCAAAGAAATGAAACACCGACACATGCTACAACATGGATGACCCTAGAAAACACAGTTCCACATGAAAGAAGCCAGATACTAAAGACCCTGGGTATTCATTTGCTGCTGCTGCTGCTAAGTCACTTCAGTCGTCTCCGACTCTGTGCGACCCCATAGACGGCAGCCCACCAGGCTCTGCCATCCCTGGGATTCTCCAGGCAAGAACACGGAGTGGGTTGCCATTTCCTTCTCCAATGCATGAAAGTGAAAGTGAAGTTGCTCAGTCGTGTCCAACTCTTCGCAACCCCATGGGCTGCAGCCTACCAGGCTCCTCTGTCCATGGGATTTTCCAGGCAAGAGTAGTGGAGTGGGGTGCCACTGCCTTCTCCGATTCATTTGCTAGGGCTGCTGTAACAAAATAGCACAGGATGGGTGGCTTAAACAACAGAAATATATTGCCTCCCAGTTCTGGAGGGAGCCTCAAAGCCCAAGATCAAGGGGTCAGCAGTTTTGCTTTCTTCTGAGGGAATCTGTTCATACCCCTCCTAGCTTCTTGTGGTTTGCTGGCAATCTGCCATATTCCTGGGCTTGTAGGTACATCACCTCAATCTCTGCCTTCATCTTCACATAACCATCTCCCTTTATCCAAATTTCCCCCCTTAAAAAAAAAATAATGTATGCATGTATGTTTGTATTTGGCTGCACTGGGACCTAGTTGCAGCAAGTGGGGTCCAGTTCCCTGACCAGGGATGGAACCTGGAGCCCCCGCACTGGGAGCTCGGAGTCTTAACCACTGGATCACCGAGGAGGTCCCTAAACTTCCCTATTTTATAAGGACCAGTCGCTAGTCCACCCTCAAGACCTCATTTTGACTAACTACATCTGCAACAACCCTCTTTCCAAACAGGGTCACATTCTGAGGTCCTGAGCGTTAGGATTTCAATGTGTGTTGAGGGAAGGGGACATAATTCAACCCATTAATACCACATACTGTATGATTCCATTAATACGAAATGTCTGGAATAGGTAAGCCCGTGGAGACAGAAAGTAGATTAGTGGTTGCCAGGGGCTGGGAGAAACGAGGAATTTGGAATGACTGCTAATGGATACAGGGTTTATTTTTGAAAGTGTTCTGAAATTAGATAGTGGTGGTTCTTGCACAACTCTGTGAATATACTAAAAACTAATGAACTGTACATTTTAAATGGATGAACTGTATGGTATGTGAATTATATCTCGAAAGAGCTAGTTTTGGGGGCGTTTTTTTATTTTTATTTTTTGCCAAACCCATGCCCCCTGCAGCAAAAGTATGGAGTCCTAACCACAGACCACCAAGGAATTCCACCCCCTCAAAAAAATGTTTGTTTGTTTTAAAAGAAAATGTGTAATGCTGGCCACTCTTCTGCCCTGTTAAGATTCTGCAGCTCCTGTGTTTTAATACAAGTGAAAGTGTTTGGGAAACTCTGCAAAGATAAAATACAGTTGTAACCTTTAGTCTTAAATTTTTAAATGCCTTTGGTATTTCTTAAGTGCATTCCACCCTGCATGGTGGATTCCCTATTAATTCCAGGCTTTCTAATGTAATAAAGAGAATTCCAGCTCTCCTTAACAGCTGACTCTTAGCAGTTGCTGCAAGTTCACTGTCACATCATTGAGAAAAACACCTTTCCCAGACCTGCCCTGGTCTGACCACAGAACGGTCATCCTCTGAACGGATGTCTCTTTTACCGCTGAGTTTATCTCAGTGCAGCCTCTGGAAAGCACCTTCCAACCTCTGCATTTTAAGAGACTAGTTCTTTTTTCCCCTCTGCATCTGTGCTTTTGCCCTTGTTGGAGCACAGCTATTTCTTCCCCCAGAGGCCAGATAAAATTTCATGAAACAGTTGGGATTTCAGCGGCTAACAGAAACATGTCTTGTCCTCTGAGATGCCTTCGTGCATCCCTGCGCTCCTCCCGACCCCCAGAGGTTGCTGCCCAGACCCTTGGCATCTCTTATGGCTCAAGCCTTAGGGACCACTGTGTCCCTTAGTGGCCAGCCATCAGCTGCCTCTGGCCACAGGAAGTGTCTATCCTCTTGTTCATGACCTTGGCTGTATACTTCATGCCTGCTGTAGGAGGAACTGAGTTGCAGGTCTCTCTGGCAGCCTGTCTCCTGTGGTGTGAGGAATCTCTGGCATGAAGTGCATATAGATGAGTAGGTTGTAGGCAAACAGTGCAGCTGCAGAATCCGATCTGGCCAAACTTGATTTACAATCCCTCCAGAAACTCCAGTACTTTGGCCACCTCATGCGAAGAGTTGACTCATTGGAAAAGACTCTGATGCTGGGAGGGATTGGGGGCAGGAGGAGAAGGGGATGACAGAGGATGAGATGGCTGGATGGCATCACTGACTCGATGGACGTGAGTCTGAGTGAACTCTGGGAGTTGGTGATGGACAGGGAGGCCTTGTATGCTGTGATTCATAGGGTCACAAAGAGTTGGACATGACTGAGCGACTGAACTGAACTGAATTTACAATCCCTCCAGTGTCCTCTTCTATCTGCCTGTTAGATTTTACACTTTGGGGCCATTTCAAACTGGGTCCCCTTTCTAGCTCTCCAGCCCCTTGGTGTGTGTTTTTGGCTGTGTTGCCTAATTTCTCTGGGCCTCCATCCCTCCAAATCTGAAAGGAAGGTAATGATCCTATTCTCATAAGGCTGTGATGACGATCGAATGAGGTTTTTCTGATACGTACTGAGAGCCTGACTTAATATTGGTGCAGTCTCTCTCTGTCCCCCTTCTCTCTCTTCGCCCCCAGGGAAGGCAAGGTTGCCCTGACTGAGGCCTGAGACACAGTTGAAAAGAGCACCACGGTCAGAGTCACACACCCGTCATGTGAAGCCCCAGCTCTGGTTGTGACCCTGGACTGAACCCTCTAGCCCATATATCCCCACGTCACTGGGGCTGGAGCAGGGGGTCCTGAGGGGCACCCAGGATCGTGGATAAGAAGCAGCTGAGAAGCCTATTGGAGGCCGTCTGGCTGGGACACTCTGTTGTCACAACAGCCCTCCCGGAAATCATGTGACCTGACACCCTTCACACCCACTCAGGCTGCTCCTCACAGGAGGACTCCATATTCAGCTCCATTTATCCAGGGCCTGGGCACTTTCCTGGCTCTTGGGAGGGCAGACTCCAGGCCCCTCTCTGCAGCCTCCTTTGTTCCCCTGTCTCACCATCCCCCAGCATGGGGTCTCTATTCTGGCCCAGCTGGTGGAGGCGTGGTCCTCATGAGGGGCCAGAGAAGGTCCCCCAGTCATGCCCCACTTGGCCACTTGGAGCTGCGGGGCCCTGGGCAAGTCCCTTAGGTCCTCTGTGGCTGGGCGCCTCCTCCGGACGTTGGTGATAGTCACAGCCCCTCCCTCATAGGTGGCCATGTGGGTTAAATATCATCACGTGTAAAGAATTTAGGTCAGAGTCTAGCACATAGTAAGCACTCGATGAATTGTTATTGCTTATTCACTCAATTATTCACTCACTGGACACCTCCACTCTGCTGGGTGCTAGGGACCCAGATGCACCAGAGGGAAACCCGCCTTCACAGGGGGCCCCGGGTCAGAGGGGCAGGCAGATGGGACCCGGGGCCACTACTGGACTCAGTGATAACACAGGGTCGGTGCTGGGGGAACTACACATGTGATGAGGAGAGTGGAGCCGTACAGAGAGGCACTGACTCCTCTGGGGTGGGTCAGGAGAAGCCTCCTCCGGAGGCCCTTTGGCTGGGCCATGTGGGGCGCAGGAATTCCCCTGCTGGTGGGAGAGGCCCAGAGAGGGCAGTCCAGGCGTGGGAGCAGCACAGGCTAAGGTGCAAGGGGAGAGCAGAGCCCAGGTCTGGAGGCAAAGCTGCTCACTGCCCACCCCGCCCCTCCCGCTCACCCGGAGCCTGCCTGTGGGGTCCTGCTGTGAGAAGCTGTGTGACCAGGAGCTGGCCACCGGTGCCCGGGGCAAGTGCCCCAGTGCTGCCCTCAGTCAAGGGGCGATGGCAGGCACTTACCCAGTGTCCTGGCCCCTCGAGGTGGCTGTAACTCTTAAGCGGTGTTTCGTCCCCCTTCCCAGAAGTTCCCAGAGGGATGGAGCGCTGCTTCCGAAGGCATCCTGTACCGACACACTCACTTCCCACATGCACGGTTAAGACCCCAATCCTTTTCTCAGAGGCTGCTTCCTCTGTCTAGGGGAACCCAGTCTAAGACATCCAGCCGTGGAAGAGCTGACCGGACAGGGGTCTGTCCAGAACCCTCCATTCTCCAGCGTTCTGGCCACTTGATTGGTTCTCCAGGCAGTTACTGAGCGTTTGGTGCATGGCCGGCTCCAGGAAGACACTTAGGGAGATTCAAGAAGTAGAGCCAAGAGTCCTTTGAGATGCTATTTGAGGAGGCAAGACAGCTGCAGGTGGGGGTGGGGGGCACAGAAGGAACTGCAAGGGCTGGGAAAGGTAGAGTGCATTTAGGGAAGAGCAGGCAGGTGGGTGCGTTGGATCCCAGGATGGTGCTATAGAGAGGAGGCAATGGAATCCGAAAGGGCACGTGGGCTGCGGCAGCCGGAGGTGCCCCTTGGTCCCTAAGGGAGTGGCGACAGGGAGCCACGGAAGGACAGAGGCTGGGGGATGGGGCATTCTGTTAGAAGAAGCCCTCGGCTCCGGGCAGGGTGGCAGGGAGGAGGCAGGCCGGGAAGAGGCTGCGGAGCAGGGTGCTGCTGTCAGCCAGCCCGGCTCCAGCTGGACCTGCCCCCAGACTCCGGAGGGCCATCTTTTCATAAAAGCGCGGAAAGCTTCCTACTTTCCCACCCTTCCTTTCAGACCTGTTTCCTTCTTGGCCTCCAAACTTATTCCCATTCCTCCCACCTTCTCTCATTATCTCTGACTTCAGAATGTTTGCTTTGGCTCCACGGCCTCCAGCCCGCTCGCTCTTGCTGTCCGCGGTGGATACTCAGCAAAAAAAACACCAACAAAAAAACACACTCCTTCCAGCAAGCCGGCCCAGACTTACCGGGGCAGGATTGTCTTCTTTCTACTTTAAGTAAACGGAATTGGCGCAACCTTGGCCTTGGAAGACAAATTCTGTCTTCTAACGACTTTCCTTCAAAACCACAAATGCATTTTGTCTCGATTTGAGGTGGTTCTTGCCTCTAGTCTCAGCAACCTCAGGGCGAGCGCGAGGGGCATCTGGCAGTCTTGAGATTTCACAGTGGATGCTGTGCTCTTGTGCAAGGTCGATTTCTCCCCACACCAGGCCGAGAGGGCAGAGAGCACAATTCCCTGTCCATCCAGTAAACATCTATGAGCCAGGCCTTGAGCTGGGTGTCCGAGGATAAGACATCTGCTCCCCAGGCGCCTATGGCCTTGAGGGGGAGATGGACAGACTGGATACAGAAAGAAGTACAAGCAACTGTGGGGTCCACACTGACCTTGCACCTGTGGAGCCCCAAGCTAGGTAAGTTACCGAACCTCCCTCTGCCTCAGTTTCCTCATCCACTGAAAGGAGGTTATGAGGTTCCTTTCCTTAGGGAGAGGATTTAAGGTGAGACAGGTGGCTCAGACGGTAAAGAAGCCGTCTACCATGTGGGAGACCCAGGTTTGATCCCTGGGTCAGGTAGATCCCCTGGAGAAGGAAATGGCAACCCACTCCAGTATTCTTGCCTGGGAAATCCCATGGACAGAGGAGCCTGGCGGGCTACAGTCCACAAAATCACAAAAAGCTGGACACGACTGAGTGACTAACACTCAGATATGATCTAGAAAGGATTGTGCTGTACCAGATAGGTGGATGTCTGGGGGTGGAGGGGAGCCCCAGGAAGTTTTCCTTCCCAGCTTTTACTTCTTCTGATGAGACTGGAGCTAGCCCTGGACCTCTGCCCTCCTGGTGGGGACCTTAGCCCTATTCCTCAACCCCACCAGAGTCTCCCCTTTTGTGACCCTCCTATTTGTCCAGTGCCTTGGAAAGACTGGACCTGGGCTAAGCTCCCATGCCCCTCTGATACTTTGCTGGAATGACCTTGAACCATAATTTAACCTTGTCAAAACTCAGTTTGCTTTTCTCTCACACCCATCCCAGAGGGTAGTTGTAGGAGCAGCATAGGGTACCAGGTAAGGGGATAAGTTGGCGCTCAGACAAGGATTGGTTTGAGATGGGGCATAGCCCCTTTCATACTAGCTCTGTGACCTTGGGCAACTCACCCTGCCTCTCTGAGAGTCTCATCCATGCTTGGGAGAATGGGGGTTCGTGTAAGAAGTTGAGTAAGGACTCAGTAAAGGACAGCTATGGTTATTATTATTATGCAGAAAATAAAGGCAACCAGCCAGTGAAGCACCTGGCAGAATGCCTAACACATAATAAGATACTTAGTATATAAATGCTATGGTCTTGTTTGACCCCTGACTTTGTGCAGGTAGGTGCTTGGTGAAGGGCTGGAGGACTAGGCATCTTGCTTATTACGCAGACATCAATGCAACCAAAAGCTGAACTCCAAAGCATGGGCAGACCTGTGGTCAGAGCAAGGCAAGCCCACAGGGTGCTGGGAATGTGGGGAGAACCAAGAGATTAGTGAGCCAAGCATGAAGAAGAGAGTGAGGCTGGTTGAATGGGAGAGCCCCCATGAAAGCCCGAGGGTGGGGCTTTGAGGGCTGCTGAGCTTTAGGCACTCAAATACCAGTCAGATCTATTTAAAGTACCAGGGGCTGAGCACTTCCTTTGGAGATGCCTTAAGCTTCCTGGGCTGATGAACCACTTCCCAGTACCCTTTGGCAGTGTTGCATGATATGCATGTCTCATGCAAGAACTGAAAGCTGAGTGTGAGCTGGGGAACCCAGAAGCCAGCAGAGATCATGGCAGCCTTCCTGGAAGAGCTGTCCTCATAGAATGAGCAGTGTTTGCTGGGAGGAGAGAGGGCAGGATCTGGAGGGAGGATGGCACAAAGGCAGGACCACAAAAGTTGCTGCGGGGGAAAGAGCAAGGAGATGAATCTCCTTTCAAAAGTGTAATACAATTCAAACTGCTACACTTTAGCAAGGGAGAAATACAAAAATACAATTAAGAAAAGGAGTCAATTAAAAAACCTGCAGCAGTCCACTTCCCAGAGGTGCTAACATCTTGTGTGCTTTTTTCCGCTGTTTCTGTATGTGTGTATATTACCGATGCTTTTTCTTTCTGTTTTTTTAAAGGAAAAATGGACTAACATAATACATACTGTTTATGACCTGCTTTTAAAAATGCGTCATGAACCATGTTCCCTGTCATTAAATATTCTTCTTCACCACTATTTAATGGCCTTATCATATTCTCTCATATGAGTGAAACATTATTTATTTATTTAAGTAATTTTCTATTCTTGGGTATTGAAGTGGTTTCCAACTTTTCAATATTATAAGCATCTTCTAAATGAACATCCTTGTGGCTGAAACTCTGTGCATGTCCCTTAATTATATCCTTGGGATAAATTTCAAGAAAAGGAATTGCTAGGATAAAGGGATGCAGATTTTAAAGAATTCTAATGCGTATTGTCAAATTGCTCCCTGGAAACCTTGTACCGATTTATAGTCCTGCTAGGAGAATATAAGGGGGCCATTCTAGCATTTCCACTAACATTGTATGATTTTTTTAATTTGTGAGCTTGATAAATTCAAGATACTCATGGATCCAAGTTTCCTGAGATGTAAGATGGCAGTGATAATAATGGTATCTATCGTGGATTTGTTGCGATAATCAAAGCATCCAGTAAATAGAAAATGCTTAAGAAGAAAGCGCATCTGAGACTTCCTGGGTTGCCCAGTGGTTAAGACTTCACCTGCCAGTACAGGGGGTTGCAGATCATATCCCTGATCAGGGAGCTAAGATAGCACAGGCTTCCTGCCTCCTGCCCAAAAAGAAAACCAAAACATAAAATAGAAGCCATATTGTAACAAATTCAATAAAGACTTCAAAAACACCAAGAAAGAAAACACAACTGACAGTGATTAGTGATTCTTGTAACTTGATTATCCCTGGAATGAGGAAGCCCTGTGAGTCAAGGTTGAGAAGATAACTTGGAAGCCAGTTTTGTAATTGACTCTGTTTATCTTCTCTTCAACTACAAAATTCATATATGCTTGTAAGAAGTGAAACAACCCACAGCTGGGATGATTAAAAAAAAAAGTGAAAGTACTCCTTCCTTCCTCCACAGTTCTCTCCCCAGAGATTAGATGTATGCCCCTAGATCTTCTCTCAGACCTTTATAAACTGTGTGTGTGTGTACGTGTGTGTGTGTGCGCGGGCACACACACACACCCATGTATGTAATTTGTTGTTGTTTTGCAAAATGGAATCCTACGTAGGATTTCACTGTCATCTCACGATGGACAGCTGTACCTTACACTTTTAAACTTTCGTTTGGATTCCACGGCTGGGTAAGTCATGATTTGCTTATCTTTCTCCCTAACAGTGCGGTAACAGCTCATCCTCACATGCGTATCCTTGCATGACTGAGCAGGTATCTCTCTAGTCTGGGTTCCTGGCAGTGGGATGGGAGGTCAAAGTGGTTAGACATTGTCACACTGTCAAGTTGCTCTTCTAACTCTAAAAATTCTGAAAGAAACCTGAAGCGAAGCTGGAATCTGTCTCCAGCACCAGCTTCTGGCTGTCCTCTGCCTTGAAGCAAACCACAAAGGAATCTTTCTCTTGTTAATTAACTGGGGTTTTTATTAAACACCTTCCCAGCTAGCCAACTGCTCTGACCCAGACATTCCTGGGAGACATCCTGATGAGAAGTTTCGTGTTTTAATTTACACATCTTCGATGACAGCTTTTGTGTCAGAGTGTGTGCTCTATAATCAAATATTAAATGATCAGAGAGACACTGTTCTTCAACAGCAAACACATATGAAGCCCTGACTGTCTGCCAGACTCCTGGGGAGAGGGGTGTGGGCACTAAGTCTCGGCCTCTAAGGATGCAGAGTGCAGTGGAGGAGCTGGGGGTTCAGGTCAGGGATGACGACAAGGTGTGGTCACTGGATCATGGGGCTCAGGGGAGAGAACAAACTGCTCTCTCTTTGGGGAATATGGAAAGTGGACGTTCAGCTGGATCTCAAAGGCTCGGGAGGCCTTTGCCAGGTGAGGAGGAGAGAAGGGATTCCGGGCAAGGGGAGCAGTGGTGGATAAAGGCCCTCCTTTGTAATTTGAATAAGAAGCTGCAAAGCGGAGTCTGGTGTGGCTAGGAGATTAGTTGTAGGGTAAGGGAGGTAGGGTGGGGGGGTTGTCCATTGGAGAAGAGGCTGGAAAGGAAGACTGAGGCAAAACCACAAGGAGCTGCAAATTTCAGGTCGAGGGGCTTACACTTTATCCTGGAAGAGATAGTAAGCCATTGAAGGTTTAGGTAGGGCTGACACCATTAGACCTGTGTTTTATTTATTTATTTTAAGAAGTTCTTTATTTTATTTTTGTCTATGCAGCACGTGGGAACTTTATTCCCCAACCTGGGATCGAACCCTTGTTCCCTGCAGTGGAAGGGTGGAGTCTTAACCGCTGAACCACGAGAGAAGTCCCAGACTCGTGCTTTATTTTTTGTAATTACCAGCTTGATTTTTGTATTTATTACACCCCTATTTTGTTTTTTAAGTCGTTTTATCACCAAAACCATTTCTTGTCACAGCTTGTAACGTGTAACACGTAACCTTATGATGTTTAGTTTCATGCTTTTTGAAATGGTGTCCTGTAACTCGCTTCATTGCTCGTTATGCTCCGGGATTTGTCCTTGTTGTGTAGCTGTGGTTCCTTCCTTTTCTACAGTGTGTGATACTCCTGGCATGAAGTACTATCTATCTTCCAGGTTTTTCATACTCCCAGTGCCCAGGTGTGCTTTTATGAATGAGGCTACTGTTTATAAAAGCTGCATCACTGCTGCTGTTTTGAGCAGGGTTTCTGAGGACGACTCAAGAAGTCTCTGTGCGCCACCCCCTCCCCACCACCACCACTTAAAATACCCTAGGCCAGACCTGTGTTTTAGAAAGATCACTCTGGTGATATATGGAGAGTGACTCACAAGAGGGAGTCAAAAAACCTAGAGGCAGTAAAGACCAGTAAGGTTTTTTGTGTTTTTTAAAAATATTCATCCTTTTTTATTATTTTTATTTATTTATTTATTATGCAGGAGACCCAGGTTCAATCCCTGGGTCAGGAAGATCCCCTGGAGAAGGGAATGGCAAGCCACTCCAGTATTCTTCCCTGAGAATTTCATGGACAGAGGAACCTGATGGGCTACGGCCATGAGGTCACAGAGTCGGACACAGCTGAGCAACTAGCACTGCTTAAATATTCGTTTATTTATTTGGCTGTGCCAGGTCTTAGTTGCAGCATGTGGGATCTAGTTCCCTGACCAGGGATCAAACCTGGGACCCCTGCATCGGAAACTTGGAGTCCTAGCTGCTGGACCACCAGGGAAGTCCTAAGACCAGTAAGTTTTTAACTAAAGCTATTCATATTACTAAAATTCTTTTAAAATGTGAATTAAACAACAAAGATGATTTTAAAAAAAACTGCTTAGTTCTATGGTAAGTGGTAGAGGAAGACCTACTACCTCCGGCTTCTGTCACCACTAGTTGATTGGAAAAATAAGACATACCATCAGTTCATTTCTCAGGCTCATTTGTAATGAAATGAACAAAACTGAAAATAATAATGAGATGCCTTATTTCACCTACTATTGGCAAGAGTGTCAAGAAACAGGCACTTCTTAAATATGGTGATGGCAGTGTATGTTGAAACAGAGTTTAAGTTATAAGAAGCCTTTAAAAAAAGTATATGTACCTTTTTATCTAAAAATTTTGCCTCCAGGAATTTATGTTAAAAATAATAATAAAAGAAGAAAAATACTTGAGAATAAAGGTATTTATCAATCTGTTATTTATGACCACAGAAAATTGGGAGGACTTAAATGTCTAAATTAGGAAAATTATTAAGTAAATTACGGTATAACTACATTTTTGCACATGTTAAAATCATGTTTTTAAATCAATACCTAATAGCATGGGAAAATTACTGTTCTATAATGCATTTAAAAGCAGTATATAAAGCTATATAGAGCATGATTCTATTTGGGTTTTCTAAATATGTGATCTGTTTCTAACTCTACCTGGAAAAAATCCACAATATGATTAATTGTGGGTTTCTGACTAAATTTTATTTTCTTCTTTATTGTTATTATATTCTAAATTTTCTGTAGTCAGAATGTAATACTTTAATAATTAGAAGAAGCCATGAAATTATTTTTTACAATTGAAAAAAAGGAAATCCATACAAGTAGATACAAATGACTAATAAAAAATGCTCAACCTTGCTAGCTATTAAAAATGCAAATTAAAGCAGCTGTGTGATGCTATGTTTTAGCTGACCAACTTTAGAAGAAAAACCTGCTAGTTCACAATATGTTTTGGCAACAGTTTGGTAAGAGAAACACTCCTATACTGAAAATTTGAGTGTAATTTGGTTCAGGCTTCCTGAAGAGCAGTTTGGCAATACATATCAAAATTATTAAACGTATATAATTTCTCGATAGACTTGATTTTGAAGATATGTATGTGTAGTCCTTGGATAGCTTAAGGAAATAATTAAGGAATTGTGTATTGTATATAAGCAAGAAAGCCTATCACAGCACTTTTAAAATATATAATAATGAAGAGTTGTTTGTTATAGTACTATATTTATAGATATGGAAACATGTATACCATATTGTTAAATTTTGGGCTCTCCAGGTGGCACTAGTGGTAAAGAACCTACCTGCCAATGCAGGAGACACAGGTTTGATGCCTGGGTCAGGAAAGATCCCCTGGAGGAGGGCATGGCAACCCATTCTAGTATTCTTGCCTGGACAATCCCATGGACAGACGAGCCTGGCAGGCTATGGTCTATAGGATCGTAAAGAGTCAGACACGACTGAAGCAATAAAATATAGATAAAAACCTGCCCTTTGTGTGATCCCTTAAAAATTATATGTACATATATGTAATAATTAGGTATAGAAAAGCGTCTGGAAGAATATACCCCCAAATGTTAATATTGGTCATATCTAGGCAGGTGGGATTATGGTTATTTTTAAATACCTTCAAGACTTCCCTGGCATTCCAGTGGTTAGGACTCTGTGCTTTCATGACTGAGGATGTCACGACGGAGTCCCTGGTAGAGGGACTAAGATCCTGCAGGCCATGAGTAAGACCAAAAAAAAAAAAAACCCAAATAAATGGCAACAACAAGTGAAAGTAAAAGTATCTGACTCTTTGCGACCCCATGGACTAGAATTCTCCAGGCCAGAATACTGGAGTGGGTAGCCTTTCCCCTCTTCAGGGGATCTTCCCAACCCAGGGATTGAACCCAGGTCTCCCACATTTCGGGTGGATTCTTTACCAGCAGAGCCACAAGGGAAGCCCAAGAATACTGGAGTGGGTAGCCTATCGCTTCTCCATTGGATCTTCCTGACTCAGGAATCAAACTGGGGTCTCCTGCATTGCAGGTGGATTCTTTACCAATTGAGCTATCAACAAACAAACAAACAAACAAAAACTTCAAAATAAGAATTTAAAAACTTTTACAGATTTTGAAATACAAATTAAAAATTTAAAAACTTCCCAGCTAACAAGCAGGCTGAATGCTCAGAGCTAAGTGCTACCATGGGTTCTGCAGGGTCAGCCTCCAGATATAGGCTACAGGAACCTCCCTGGATGAGTGAGAGCCCTGCAGTCTTGGTCCATGGAGGAAATGCTTCCCATTTGCCTCCTTCCCAGGGTGGTCCCGACCTGTAGTATGATGGGGTCCCTGGGAGAGATCTCAACCTCAGGGTGGGGCCAGTGCTGGCTCCTGTCACCTGACCCCTGGGACCTGTTCCTCCCAATTTTCTCTGCTCCCTGCCACCCACCACTGAGTGTGTGTGCTGTGTACATGCTAAGTCACTTCATTTGTGTCCGACTCTGCAACCCTGTGGACTGTAGCCCACTAGGCTCCTCTGTCCATGGGTTTCTCCAGGCAAGGATACTGGAGTGGGTTGCCATGCCCTCCTCCAGGGGATCTCCAAGCTTCTTTGAGTTTCTCAGATGAAACCTGCTTTTCCTTTCAAAAGATCTCAGCTGGAAGGGTCTCTGCTCGCTAAAATATTCTTCCTTCTCCCTTCCTACTTTTCCATCACCTGGAGGAGTCAACTCTGCTTCATGTTTCATCTGAAAAGTCATCTCTTACTTTTGTATATGATAGTTATATTTACTGTCTTGAGTGTGGTGATGGTTTGTGGGTATCAGTATACGTCAAAATGTGACAAATGCGTGTTTTCAATATATGTGCAGTTATTACATATTAATTCTACCTCAGCAAGCTGAAAAAAGGTCACTTCCCTAGTAAGGTAGGTCTGAACTCCTTCTGTCCCCACCTCCAATATCCCAACCATATTAACCTTCTTTAGTCTGTACCATGAGTAGGAGTAAATGACTCATGTTTTGCATGGTGATGAATGAATGATTGAGGGTAAAGGAGAGCCAACCTGTGTTCAGAGGATGGTGGAGACTCCAGGAGGGAGGAGGAGGCACTGTAGGAAATCTGGAGATGGCAAGTCCAGAGAGGTCATAAGTTGGAGGTCAAGCCAGATCTGGGTGTCCCATCATTGAGGGCATGGCAGATAGTCTGCCTCAGCTTCCCCAGTCTAAAAATCGAGGAGAATTATAATATCAATAATGATAATATTAATGTTAAGCGTTATTTTTGTTGATGTTTAAATGATTAAAGCACACAGCTTAGAACAGTGCCTGACCTATTGGAGATGCTAAGTGTTCTTATTGAGCCTTGTTTGGCTGTGAATAGCCCTGGTGATCGATAAGTCTGGGAGCCCCTGGTATAAACCTTTGGTCAATTTGGATTCAGGTTGAAGGCGGGTGACTTCAGGGGTCATCTCCTCTCCCTCAGAGACCCATCTCATCCTCTGTCCTCTTCCAGTCCACTGTTTGACAACCCCCATCCCTTCAACCTTCTCTGCAGTGCTTGGAACCCCTGCCAGTTTCTCTACGTGATCTTGCAAAGCTGTTTTTCTACAGCCTCCTCTCTCCTCACGACAGGGAGGCACATATGTTGCAGCTTATGCTTCTATTTAGAGTTGGGAATTTGAGAGGGCGCACACACGTGGACAAGAATTTGTGTGCATTCTCGTGTGGAACTGTGGGCTTGTGAACACACGTGTGCCCATGCACGTATATGTGCTTGCATGGACCCACATGGTTGTCCATTTACCCATTTTCATGGACACATGAGCCCCTGAATGACTGTGTGAGCGCATGGAAGGGTATGTGTTTGGAGTATATACACACACGCACTTGTGAGCAGACAAGGGTGCCCACGACCATGTGCTTGTTTGGTGTGGTGCAGTAGGATATATTCCACGTGCATCTGGGTTTGTGTGTATGTTTGTACATGTGTGCTTTTGTGTATCTGTGTGCATATGGTGTGAGCTTGCTTCTCCTTGCGCCCCAGGAGGCACCAAGGCAAGTGCAAACTACAAGGAACAAAGGAATAATCTGCATAATTTAGCCTTTGATCTCTGCCACCCCCAAGCCTCCTTTGCTCTCAGTCCAGCTGCCAAGCTGTTTCCCCAGCCCTGCAGACTCTGTCTTTGAGCTTTGTCTTCTGGAAGCCTCCACCTCTCCTCATCACCCCACTAGAGGAACAGGGATAGAAAAAGGTAGTGAGCATGTATTGATGCCTGTGGTGCACCAGGCACCTGATGCTTGACATGCATTCACAAATCTTTGCAGCAGTCCAGCAAAGTATAACCACTTTTCCCATTTGACGTTTGAGGAAGTTAAGAACCAGGGGAATGACTGTACCTCTAAGGGATGGAGCTAGAATTCGAACTCAAAGCCCATACTCTTTCCCCTCCACAAGATTGTCTCCTGGTGCATGCCCAGGTCCTGAGAAGTTAAAGTCCAGCCAGAGCTCCTGGAGGAGGGGATATCCTGGGAGACACGGTCCGATGCAGAGGGAAAAGGAGGGTAGGCTGGGCATCAGTAGGGGCCCCAAAGGTTGGTCAAGAGGGCAGAGTGGAGAAATTCAAGATGTCTGAGTGGTCCCTGGGTGGAGCTGGGGAGAGCAGGGGATTGACCAATAGCGGAAAGATGAAAAAGCATCACCTTTTCCACTCCTGGTTTCCTTGGTGGCTCAGACAGCGAAGAATCTGCCTGCAATGCTGAAGACCTGGATTTGATCCCTGGGTTGGGAAGATCCCCTAAAGAAGGGAATGGCTACCCACTCCAATATTCTTGCCACGGACAGAAGAGCCTAGCAGGCTATATAGTCCACGGGGTCACAAAGAGTTGGACACTACTGTGAAGGCTACATCAAATATCTCCATTTCTCAACTGGAAAATGTGTGTGGGAGACAGATTTTAGGTCTTTACAAGCTCTTGTTAAAACTAGTATTTGTTGATTCTACTGTGCTAACTCATGTGACCTCATAATCATTTTATAAGATAGTTATCCCTATTGTTCCCGTTTTACTGATAAGGACACTGAGGCTCAGAAGGGTTATGTTGCTTGCCCAAGTGGCAGAGCAGGAAACAAACAGGGAGCTGTCTGACCCCCACTAGGCGTCCCTGTTTGAAGGTTTAAGACAAATAGTATATAAAATACAAATGACATAGCAGGCACTCGAATGATATATAAAATACCAATGACATAGCAGGCACTCAACACATAGTAGCGAATAGTAATCACAGTGATGATGATGAAGATGTGTTTTGCTGAGGGTTGAAGCAGCATTACATTCCTGAAAAATCCCACACTGCTAGTGATCTTTTTTAGAATAAAGGCTTCTTTCCCTTCTGTGCTTGTAACAGCCAGACCAGACTCAAAGCCCAGCCACCACTTTTAAGCCTTGTGGTTCTGAGTGCCCTAACCAATATGAGCACCATTTTCTTACCTATAATGTGAGGATAATAATAGCCCTGCCCAGTTCCTCAAAAGGCTAAATGTAGAGTTACCATATGACCCCAGTAATTCCACTCCCAGGTGTTTACCCAAGACAAATGAAAACAGAGATCCACACAAAAACTTGTACGTGAATCTTCTCAGCAGTGTTATTCATTTTTACTTGTTATTTGACTGCCTCTGGTCTTGGTGGTGGCACGTGGGATTTTTGTTGTGTCCTGTGACCTTTGTTGTGGTGGTGTATGGATTCTCTAGTTGTGGGGGGGAGGGGTGCTTGGTAGTTGCTCAGTTGCGGCACACGGATTTAGTTTCTCTGTGGCATGTGGGATCCTAGTACCCCAACCAGGGCTTGAACTTGCAGTCCTTGCATTGCAAGGCAGATTCTTAACCACTGGACCACCGCGGAAGTCCCGAAGCAGTGTTATTCTTAACAGTTCAGATCTCTATCATCTGATAACTGGATTTTAAAAATGCAGTATGTCCATGCGGTGGGTGGATTATACATACATACAATGGATTCATCAATAAAAGGGGGTGAAGTATTAATACATGCTGCAGTGAGGGTGATCCTTGAAGACACTGTACTTGGTGAAGGAATCCAGTCAAAGAGATCACATAGTGTGATGCCACTGATATGAAATGTCCAGAATAGGCAGATCCATAGAGACAGAGAGTGGCCTAGTGGTTGCCAGAAAGAAGAATGGAGAGTGACTGCTAATGGGTATGGGATTTCCTTTTGGGGTGAAGAAAATGTCCTGGAATGAGATCGTGGTGATGGGTATACCACTTTGGGAGTATACTAAAAACCACTGAATTGTACACTTTAAAAGGAGGATTTTTGTGGCATGTAAATTATATCTCAATAAAAAACACAACTCTATCTCACGGGGCGGCGAGCGGGGGTGTTGTGATGTTTAAAGGAGATAACAGAGCCTGCCTTGTAGCCTGCCTTTTTAAAATGCTAGCTACTGTGATTACTGTACTTATTCCTAAATGATAGGTATTATTTAGGTCCTTAACCTGCTTTTAGTTCCTTAACCTCCTCAGGGCTTCAGACTCCTCACCGACAAGCAGGAGTGATACTCCTTTAATTAGTTAGGGTTTCTTAGTCACAGATACCTACTCTGGCTCATGAGTATAAAGGGAATTTATTGGAAGGCTGTAATGTGGATGACTTTGAGGCAAGGACAAAGAGCCAGACTCAGAAAGAAAAGGCCCAAGGACAGAATCTAAAGAAGAGTGCAACAGAGGAGAGATGGAGTGACTGGGGAAGCCTGGGGCTCCGGAGTCAGGCTGTCTGGGTTCAAATCTAGCTCTGCCCAGAAGGGCTGTGGGGCCTTGCTCTGTTGGCTCAGTTTGTTCAGCTGCTAGACAGGGAAGAGGGGAGGGTTATCAGGCCTCCTTTGTAAGATCCTTGTGAGGGTTCAGTGAATTAATGTCCATCAATACTTATCTTAGTGCCTTGTACTGTAAACACTCAATAAATATTACTGTTATTAACAGGGCCTTATCACTGGGATGATTCAACTTGACTCAGTTTTTCTGACCATGCCTCACTCTGTTCAAGGTTCAGACCCCTAGAAAAGGTGATGGGTCTAACTCAGGTCACTCACCTATTCCTTGACCAGGCAAGGATGGGAAATCTTAATTGACAGCCCCACCAAGGCTGCAGGCTATGGGACAAAAAAAAGGAAAGTGAAGTCGCTTAGTCATGTCTGACTCTTTGTGATCCCATGGACTGTAGCATACCAGGCTCCTCTGTCCATGGGATTTTCCAGACAAGGGTACTGGAGTGGGTTGCCATTTCCTTTTCCAGAGGATCTTCATGAACCCAGCTCTCCCACACTGCAGGCAGATGCTTTACCATCTGAGCCACCAGGGAAGCCTTAAGAGAGGTGATACCCAAAGGAAAAGACTGAGGAAAGAGGAGTGGGGCTTAGCAACAAAACCAACCCAAGCCCCCTGCAAATACTCTCAGATGTTCGGAAGATCAAAGATAATATGAGCAAAGTTCTGGCATGTTGTGGGCTCTTAGTTACTGGGATTCTTCTCAGCTGATGACTGTTCTCTACCTGGGAGTTCTGGATTTTTCATTACCATTGAAATATAATTTGGGGACAGATGATAAAGGCATTGAATGGTATGTTAAGGCATTTGCACTTTATTCTATGAAATAAGCAGGGAGGACCATCTCCTGAAAACCCCACAGCACGCTCAGAATCCCCTGCACTGTGGTCCCTATCCTCCCAGCTGTGTGACCCCCAAACAATTTACTTAGCATCTTCAGCCCTGTTTCCCTGTGCATAAAAGGTGTGCACATCTTAGGTCACTGTGGGGTTTAAATGAGATAGTATTTGCAAAATAGAACAGTGTCTGGCCCAAGGGAAATGATACAAAAAAAAAAAAACCCATAGCAATGATTTATTTATAAAACCTAGTTAAAAACTCTGCCTCACCAGATTGGTGGGAGAATCAGTTGGGATCAAAGAAGCTGTAGCACTTGCACAGCGCCATGCCGCAGAAAGGTCCTTCCTTGATTGTGATCACCACAGGCAATGAGACACACCGTTAGTCTAATTACAGGCTTTTTGGGTGAAACAAAATAACGTTAAATGAACATGTTAGTGATGAGATGGAGCCTGATTTCAGAAATATTAAACTATGAAAAGGGTGTGTCTTAGAGTGGAAGAAATAAAGTATTGATAATTCAATGTTTCAAATAATTAAAGAATGTCCTCATAGAGTCTGTTACCAATTTCCCAAAACTTAGAACACAATATTGCTTGCTTAATGCTAAAAGGGCACTGAGCATAATTTAATCTTTCCTTGAAGCTTCTGAATTTCCTTGAAGGCAAGATCAGCAATTTTAAAATACACTTTTAGATCCTCTAACTCAATGATTCTCAATCCTGACTGCACATTAGTATCCCCCAGGGAGCTTTTAAAAAATACCGTTGCCCGGGTTCCATTTCAAACCAATTTAATCTCTGAGTCTCTGAGGGAGGAGCCTGAGCACTGGAATTTTTCGAAGCTCCCCAAGTAATTCTGATGCACAGAGTCTGAGAACTGCTTTTCCCAGCAGAGGTTGCCACTGTGTTTGGAGATGAGGTTGAAGAGGTCTGTAGAGGCTGGATCTTGGAGGGTTTCATACAACACAACACAGGCTCAGTGTTACTCTGTAAGATGGGGAGTTACCGAAGACTTAACAAAATTGTTCATCTGGTATGAATTCAAGTTAGAATGGCCACTCTGGGTACCTGTGGGGATGACCTGGAGTTAAGACAGGAGGAAGAGGACTTAGGGGAGAGGCCACTGCAACTATGCAGATTCTATTGGTTATCTGTTGCTGCGTAACAAAACAGCTCCCGAATCTCCTGGCTTTAAGCAATGATTTGTTATTTCTTCTGATTCTGTGGATTGGCTGTGCAGTTCTCCTGCAGACCTCACTGATGCCCCTCAAACAGTGGCTTTCAGTTGGTGGACTGGTTGGGAGCCAGGCTGGCTGGAGCAGTCACACTTCTCTCCAGATGGTCTTTCATCCTTGACTTCTTCTCAGCATGGTGCTCTGGGGGCAGTGTTCTAAGAGAGTGGAGACAGAAACTGCAAGATGTCTTAAGGCCTAGCCTTGGCAGTCATACACTAACCCTTCTGCTTGATTCCACCAGCCAAAGCAACGTACAAGGCCAGCCCGGATTCAAGGGGTGGGGAGAGAGACTCCACCTCTTGATAGGAGGCAAGGCAAAGTCACGTTGCAAAGGGGTGTGCATGTGATAGGAGGAATTTGTAGACTTATTTCACAGTCTACCACACAGATGGAAAATGCTGAAGCCTGGCCTAGAGCAGGGCAGTAAAAAGAAGTGAATGCATTCATTCAGTCAGTCAGGTGGCTAGCCATTCATTCAATAAGAATTGATTGAACACTTTCGGTATGTCCGGCTCTGTGTGTGTTAGTCGCTCAGTTGTGTCTGACTCTTTGCGACCCCATGGACTGTAGCCCACCAGGCTCCTCTTCTGTGGGATTCTCCAGGCAAGAATACTGGAGTCGGTTGCCATGCCCTCCTCCAGGGGATCTTCCTCTGGGATTGAACCTCTGTTTCTTGCATTGCACGTGGATTCTTTACCATCTGAGTCACCAGGGGCATTGAGGGGGATAAAGCTGTAACTGATGATGAGAGAGTACTACTCTCATGGAACTTACTAGCTAGGGGCAGGGGAGACATGCAATACAAGGCAAATCAATGTACTATGGTTCAATGTGGAATTGAAAAGTGCTATGAAGAAACATAAAATTGGATAAGGAATGAGAGAGAACTATTTTAGATGGGGTGGTCCAGAAAACCCCTTTGAATAAGTAAAATCTGAGCAGAAATCTGAAGGGAGTGAGGGAGTAAACCATGCAGATGTTTGGAGGAGACCAGCAAGTGCAAAGGCTCTGAGACAGGAGCGTTCTTCATCTGAGAAGTGGTAAGGAGTCCCATGTGGCTGGGACACAGTGAGTGAGGGAGGGTGGGAGAGGCCAGTAGGGGTCAGAGACTGTGGGACTTTGTAGGACATGATAGACTTTCTGGAAAGGGAGAACCTTTGGTATCTTATATAAGAGCATAATCTTTTGTTCCCAAAGGCTGATACTAGCTGCTGCGTTGAAAAGATTGAAATCCGGGAGACCAGTTAAGAGAGGTTATTGCTTGGACAACATCTGTAGTGGAGAAAGTGGTGAATAAACATCAGATTCCAGGTATATTTTGAAGGCAGAGCTGATAGAATTTCCTGAACTGTTGGATATGAGGTGAGGGAGGAGAAAATAAAGTCCAAAACTTTTGGCTTTAGCAGCTCAGTCAATCGTCGTGCCATTTAATTTGCTGAGATGTGGGGTCCCTGGTGAAGGAATAGATGAGTTGGGGGGAAGCACAAGTTTGGTTTTATGTATTTATTTATTATTCAGTATAATCAGTAGAGATATACATATATCCCCTCCCTCCTGAGCCTCCCTCCCAGCCCTCTAGGTCATCACAGAGCACCGAGCTGGGCTCCCTGTACCACAGCAGCTTCCCACTAGCTAGCTATTTCACACGTAGCAGTGTGTATATTTCAACGCCGCTCTCCCAGTTCGTCGCCCCCTGCGCCCCCCTCATGTCCATGTATCTGCTCTCTATGTCACAAGTTTGATTTTAGATATGTGAAGCTTGAGATGCTTCTAAATGTCCAAGACACAGGCCGTTAGCCGCTGAGTCTGGAGTCCAGGCTGGGGTTGCAGATGGCAATCTGAGCAGTCTCCAGGGCTACGTCAGATCTTGAGAGTGGAATGGATCACTTATGGAGTAGGTGTGATAGTGAGGAGGTCTGAAGACCCAGTCCTGGGGCACTCCAACCCCAACAGAAGAAGGGTTAAGGGAAAGGTTGTAGCCCATCGGGACTGAGAAGGAGTGGCCAGTGAGGTGGGAAAATAAGGAGGGCTGTGGAGTCCTGGAAGAAAGATTTCCCAGAAAGTCCTGGAAGCCCTGGAGGAAAGATTTTCCAGAAAAGAGCAGAACAGTGGTACTGGATGCTGCTGAGGCTTGGCAGAGTCACAGTGCCGAGGTGGTGGGGAAGAGGCAGGGGGTGGGGTGCATTAGACAGGTAAACTGAGGCAGAGAAAGAACTAACCACAAGGATTCAACAACATGGAAGACACAGATGACCTTGATAAGATTAAGTGGAGCAGAGTACAGTGGGGTGAGGATAGAATAGGATAATTGCAGAGAAAGTCGTGTGTGTGTGTGTGTGTGTGTGTGTGTGTGTTGTGAAAAAGTGGAATATTTGTATGTTGGTGGAATAGTTTACCAGAAAGGGAAAATTATCAATGATGCAGGCATGAAAGGGGGTCAATTGCAGAAACAAAGAGCACGTGATCCAGTGGACAAGGGCAGCAGCAGGCCTCAGGTAGCAGCAAGCACAGTTCTTCCTTTGTATCCAGAGTGAGGGCAGAGCTTGAAAAGGGCTCCGAGGCAGGTAGATTGAAAGATCTGGCTGTTTGGAGGGTGTGGAGAGTCAGGAGGCATTTGGAAAGTAGAACAAGGAATGAAAGCTTCGACCTCAGGATGGAAGGCGGCTCCCAGCAAGACCATCTCTTATCAACAACCTCTCCCAACACCCCACCCGCACCCGGCCTGGCGCCAGGCCGAGGGGCTCTCTGATGACTCACTCAGTGTCTCTGCGGCCGAGATGCTGAGGAGGTCACAGCCTAAGAAGGGAGACAGACCTGTAAACCCACAACTTCAATACAATGTGTTAATAATAAAGACCCATTCAAAGTGTTTTAAGAACAAAGAGGGAGGGAGTAACTCTGCCTGGAGGGGTCAGAGAAGGCTTCACAGAGGTGAAATTTAAATGAGGCTGCAAGGGGGACAGGCTGGCTGAGGGGAGGAAGGTCATTCAAGGTGGAAGGGACGTCATGCGAAAGCTGCTTTCACAAGATGGGCAAGATCCTTTTACCGCTTCTCTTTCTGCTCCACCTGTCTGTCTCTTTTCTTCCTACCGCTCCCTCCCCACTCCCCCCACCACCACCCTAGCTGTTGTCTCTCAGGCTTTCTTGGTTCAAGAGGAAATTTTTCTTTTTTGGAAAGTTTAATAAACTTCCGTTCAGCCTGTACTGAGTCATGACAAAGGTGTGTTTCACACTTAAACAAACGTCTCAGATGTTATTTTTTGTACTTGAAGCACAAGCTATTTTTAAAGAAATCCAAACTCACTGGGACTCAGCAAGGACGATTTCTGTGACCTCTTTTTAAGAAGTGAGCCTTTGAAAGGAGCATAGTGACCAGTGGTGGCAGCATAAGAGGACCTCCTGGCAGTTCTTTCCTTTAAATGTTTCAGTGAGCCACTGAGTAGCTTCACCTTACTAAGGCTTGCAGTTTATCTTGGCTATCTGGTCTTCTGGAAAACTTTCAGGGAGTATGCAATAATTATCCAGTAACAGAATAAGCAGAGATGAGGCCTCCACTCTTAGAGGTAGACCAAGATAATGGTGGGGAGAGGGGGAGGATGGAGAGAATAGGCTGGATCTGAGAAAAATGCATTTTTATTTTTTTGCCAAACCCTGCAGCATGTGGGATCTTAGATCTCTCCCCTCCAACCCCTCCCCCCACCCAGGGATCAAACCCACACCCATTGCAGTCTTAACCACTGGACCACCAGGGAAGTCCCTTGAGAGAAGTTTAAACAGAGCAATGAACAGGGGGCAAAGCCATTTCCCATAGTGGCGCTGTACTAATCTCTGTATGGGAGGCCTGACTTTGCTATCAGTTCCTTCCCTCCCTGAGCATACGTAGCACTCCTCAGTGGAGTCTATATCTCCACCCACTTGGGTCTGGTCAGGCCTGTGACTACCGTGATCCACTGAACCCAGGGATGACGATGCTGGGCCAGTTGTAGGGCTAGCTTTAAGAGCTTCTGCTGTGAGAATCTTAAGACATACAAAGAGGCTGAATATAAGTAGTCCAGTTGACATTTCAGTTGAGCTCCCCAGCTAAGAGAATGAGTGAACCATCTTGGATGTTCAGCCCCACTGAACACTTCAGCAGAATTCAGCCCCAACTGACCTCTGACTGTAACTTCATGACAGACCCCAAGTGAGAATCATTCAGTGAAGCTCAGTCAACCTATAGGACCATGAGAGATAATAATTACTCTGTTTTATTCCAAGATAGACATTTTAAAACAACAATGCCAGTATCATTCCTAACAAATAAGATTATTGAGAGAAATTCAAAATCTCTTTGTTACTGTTTTTTTCCTTTATGCTTAGAATATATCTCAATGAAGATGTACGGTCAAAAGTACTTTCTTTTAAGGTCAGTTGGGGTAATTTTTTTTTTCCTGTGGGCATGTTATCAACCTCATATAAAGTTATGTTCATGTTTTGGCTTGTTTTTCATATTAGGGATTATTTAAAAATTTATATGACTTAATGATTTAAATATTTACATGAATTATTTATGGGATTTCAAAGTCAAAGCTATTTCACAAGGCTCATTTAGAGAAGCCTCACTTCCAATCTTTTTCCCTCTACTCTGTTTTCTTTCTCCCCCATAGAACTCCTTTTAAAGCTTGGTTTCTCAATCTTGGCACCACTATTTTGGGCTGGATTATCCTTTGTTATGGGGGGAAAGAGAGCTATTCTGTGTCTTGTAAGATATTTAGCATCATCCTTGGATCCTCCCCACTAGATGCCAGTTGTTATAACAACCAAAAAAAAAAAAAAAAAGCCTCCAGACATTGCTGAATGTCCTAGAAGAGGGGTTGAGGTGATGAAGAAGGAATTACACCTAGTTAAGAATCACTGTTTTAAGGAAAATGATATCTTGCTGGCTTGAATATTTGACCTCTAGTCTAAAATACCTGCATTTTATGTTAAACCCATCATTTTAGGCAATCCCTTTGGACCAACATGAGCACTAAATTTAGGGCATCAGGAATCACTCATAAGATGGCTGTCCCAGTCATCCAAAATATGCTTATATTATTAATATTTGTAGGTTATAAGATATGTAATTTAGAAACTTCTCTTAGAACTTGTGGACCCTAAAAATGTGTGCACCCGGAGATCCAGACACTGCAGTGCTTTCCCTAGTTTGCAAAGTACTGGGGCTGGGTGATTTCTTAGGGCATTCCTGATGTCTGGAAGTAATCTTATCCTAAAAGTCAAGAAACTTGCTTTTCAAACGGGAACGGACAGCACAGTGATTGAAAACACCAAGTTGAATCCCAGGTCTTTAACTTGTCAGTTCTGTGCCGTAGTACAAGTTACATATCTTCCTGGAGCCTTAAATTAAAATGAAAATTAAAATCCTACTTTATAGGATTGTTATGAGGATTAAAGACGTGATGTGGAGTTCCTTGGTTGTCCCATGGTTAAAGACTCCACACTTTCATTAAAAGGGTTTGAATCCCTAGTTAGGGAACTATGATCCTGAGTGCCAAAAAAAAAAAAAAAAAGACATAATGGATGTTAAGTGCATAATGTACTGCCTAGAATATAATAAGTGCTTAATAAATGTTGGCTCTTAGTGTAATTACTATCAGGGCTAGGTGGTGGTGTGCCAGGGACTATTCAGAGCCACTCGATAGATGAGGAATATCTTCTAGAGTGAATTTCTTCTTGAAGAGTTGGAAAAATGGGTTAAAAAATTTTTTTTGTTTAACTTTTAATTTACTTTTATTTTTGGTCCCACTGGGTCTTCACTGTTTGCACAGGCTTTCTCTAATTGCTGCAAATGCGGGCTACTTTCCAGGTGCAGTGCACGGGCTTCTCATTTCGGAGCTTCTCTTGTTTCGGAGCACAGGCTCTAGATGCGTGGGTTTCCGTAGCTGCAGCGTTCGGGCTCAGTAGCCCTGGTGCACAAGCTTAGTTGCTCCATGGCACGTGGAATCTTCCCGGACCAGGGATCAAACCCACGTTCCCAGCATTGGCAGACGGATTCCTATCCACTGTGCCACCAGGAAAGTCCCGGGCTTTGAATTTTTCTCCTAAAGGGAAGTAATTTAAAACATTATTTTCATGTTAAACATGGGGATAAAAGGTGAGATGTGTATGAATTTAAAAGATGAAAGGTGAGACTTCAAAGAGATGTTATGCTTGAAGTGGATGAATTTGGGCTTTATCCTCAGACCTCCTGTGAGAGAACTTTGGTGGAAACTGTCAGCAGTAGATGGGCTGTTTTGCATCTTTAACTGATAGAAGTATCAGGGATATTAGAAGTCCTTCTGGAATTCCTGGTATTTTCTTGTCTTTTTTGAGGTTTGGTAGGGCTGGGAAAGTCTGCTGGGCATACATTCAATAAATATTTAAGTGCCTACTCTATGCCAGGCACTATTCTAAGGCATACAAAGAGAACAAATCAAAGAAACATTCTGCCCACGTGAAACCTTCAATCTACTGGTCATTCAATAACTATCATAGCTTCAACGAGAGAACTGAAATGGGGAACAGGAGGGGCAATAGGTTCAGGGTATCGGGGAAGAGATCCAGCACTTATGAATAGTTTCGTAGCTTGTGAGACGTTCATATAGGTATCCTGAACAGGCTGTTGAATGAAAGCCTAGAGCTTTTATTTTCTACTCTTTTTTTTTTTTTTTTATTAAGTTGATATGTTGCATTTTCATTTTTCTTCGGTTCAAGAAAATTTAATTTTTTTTGGCCTCGTAGCATGTGGGATCTGAGTTCCGTGGCCAGGGATTGAACCGGGGCCCCCTGCAGTGGAAGCATGGAGTACTAACCATTGGACCGCCAGAGAATTTCCTCACTTGGAGCTTTTAGATATTTGTGGTGGAGTTTTGGTAGTCATAATGGCATTTATCGGAGGGAAGTAAAGAATGCTAGATATCCTGCAATGTATGGACAATTAGGCATCATGATTTTTGGAATGTCACACTGGACATTTACATAGCTGAAAGTTCTGTGTACAGTTATCTAAGCCTTACAACTAACTCCCTTTTTCAAACAAAGACAAAATACATTCTAGCATGATTTTAATATTCCAGGGAGGCAAATACTATGCAAAGTGAATGAAGATTACACCTTTTTGTGTTCAGACTCTACCAAGGGTTATTCACCATTTTAGAAAATCGTGTCAGCAACCACAATTTTGCTGTGATGTTCAAGTCTCCTCCAGTTGGCAACTGAAGCTGTTGGTTTTGGGTCAGTGGTTCTCAAACAGCAAGGTGCATGTGATCACCTGGGGATCTTGTTTCTTTTCTTCTTTTTCTATAAAGAATAGAAGAGACTGTTTGGAAGACAATGGAAAGAATCCAGGAGAGAAGAAGAGGCTGACCACAACAGAGGCACGTTAAGGGGTGAAGTCCCTTAGAGGGTAGGTAAGGAGGGCATCCAGGCACAGGGGAAGGACCTGGTCTTGGTGAGAAGAGCTAGGTTTTGTAAAAAGAGGGGAGGATGAGAGAATGGCTGAAGGTACATGTAGATTTAGAAAGATGATGGCACAAAGTTGAGGGATGTCCTATCCCCTAGGTCCCACCCCCCACTTAGGTCAGACTGGCCACCTTTCTGTTTCTAGCTTCTTTCTACTGTGGCCTAGGGTGGGGGGAGGGGTGGGGAAACCAAGAATCGGAACACCAGACTGACTTGTACCTCTCAGGGCAAGTACTCTGGAAACCAGGAAATACACTGGAATAAGAGAAAACAGAAACAGACTCACAGACATAGAAAACAAACTTTTGGTTACCAAAGGGGAGGGGAGAGGGTAGGGTAAACTAGGAGTATGGGATTAACAGATGCACACTGCCACGTATAAAATAGATAAATAACAAGGGTTTACCATACAGCACAGGGAACTATATTTAATATCTTGTAATAAATTATAGTGGGAAATAAATTTAAAAAGGATATGAACATATATATAAACTAAATCACTTTTATGTATGCTGCTGCTGCTAAGTCGCTTCAGTCGTGTCTGACTCTGTGCAACCCCATAGATGGCAGCTCACCAGGCTCCCCTGTCCCTGGGATTCTCCAGGCAAGAACACTGTAGTGGGTTGCCATTTCCTTCTCCACGCATGAAAGTGAAAAGTGAAAGTGAAGTTGCTCAGTCATGTTAGACTTTTAGCAACCCCATGGACTGCAGCCTATGTACTCAGGCAAGAGTACTGGAGTGGGGTGCCATTGCCTTCTCCGACTTTTATGTATATATATAAAACTAAATCACATATATATATATGAAACTAAATGGAAAAAGCAAGAGCATTCCAGAAAAACATCTACTTCTGCTTTATTGACTACACCAAAGCCTTTGACTGTGTGGATCACAACGAATTGTGGAAAATTCTTCAAGAGAAGGGAATACCAGACCACCTTACCTGCCTCCTGAGAAATCTGTATGCAGGTCAAGAAGCAACAGTTAGAACTGGACATGGAACAGACTGGTTCAAAACTGGGAAAGGAATACATCAAGGCTGTATATTGTCACCCTGCTTGTTTAACTTACATGCAGAGTACACCATGGGAAATGCCACACTAAATGAATCACAAGCTAGAATCAAGATTGCCAGGGTAAATATCAACAACCTCAGATAATGCAGATGATACCACTCTAAGGGCAGAAAGCAAAAAGGAACTAAAGAGCCTTTACTTGAAGATGAGGGTGAAAGAAGAGAGTGAAAGAGCTGGCTTAAAACTCAACATTCAAAAAACTAAGATGGCATCAGATCCCATCACTTCATGGCAAATAGATGGGGAAACAATGGAAACAGTGAGAGACTTTATTTTTTGGGGCTCCAGAATCACTGCAGATGGTGACTGCAGCCGTGAAATAAAAAGATGCTTGCTCCTTGGAAGAAAAGCTATGAACAACCTAGACAGCATATTAAAAAGCAGAGACATTACTTTGCCAACAAAAGTCCGTCTAGACAATGGTGTTTCCAGTAGTCATGTATGGACGTGAGAGTTGGACCATAAAGAAAGCTGAGGGCTGAAGAATTGATGCTTTTGAACTGTAGTGTTAGAAGACTCTTGAGGGTCCCTTGGGCTGCAAGGAGATCAAACCAGTTAATCCTAAAGGAAATCAGGCCTGAATATTCATTGGAAGGACTAAGGCTGAGGCTGAAACTCCAATACTTTGGCTACCTGATGTGAAGAATCGACTCATTGGAAAAGACCCTGATGCTGGGAAAGATTGAGGGCAGGAGGAGTAGGGGATGACAAAGGATGAGATGGTTGGATGGCATCACCAACTTGATGGCCGTGAGTTTGAGCAAGCTCCAGGAGTTGGTGAGGGACAGGGAGGTCTGATGTGCTGCTGTCCATGGGGTCGAGTTGGGCATGACTGAGTGACTGAATGGAACTGAAATCACTTTACTGTACACCTAAAACTAACACAATATTGTAAATCAGTTATACTCAAGTTAAAAAAGATACTGGAGGGAATTCCTTGGTGGTCCAATGGTTAGGATTCCTTGCTTCCACTACTGGGGCATGGGTTTGATCCCTGGTCAGGGAATTAAGATCCCACCTGCTGCCCCTTGTGTCCCCTTCCCCCTCCCCCCAAGAAAGATACTGAAATAAGATATACTATTGAATACTTAATGCTGTCCAGTCCTCCATTTAAGAACATTTTTACATTTTACAAAGTACCAAGCATCATACTTAGTGCTTGAGATATATTTCTCATTGGATCCTTATAACAACCATATTTTGTATGCAATATTATTATCTCACTTGATAGATAAGTAAGACCTAGGGAGACTGATTTTCCAAGGTCACACAGCTAGTATACCCTGAACCCAGATTTTTTCACTGCAGCTTGTCCCTCCTTCCCCTAGCAGACTCATGTTCTTCCTGAAAAGCCTATCTTTAATGATCTCATCTCACGTGTTCCCTATCCCACCCAGGACGGGAGATGACCCTGTCTTCTAGGTGCTTATAGTCCAGGAAGGCAACAGACAGCAAAAAAAAAAAAAAAAAAAAAGATTACAGTCTAGTGCTATAAGAATTCATCATTTCATGAGGCTGTTGTGCCAAGTGGAGGGAGTTTAGACAGTGTGTTGGAGGCAGCTAAGGAGTTCTGGGGCAAATACATTCTGAGATGGCTGATAAGAACACCAAGGAGTTTTTCAGGAGGATAAATAAAGGTATGGTGCTTGGGGGTGGGGAGAGGGTGTTGAAAATGATTTGGGGCCTAGCACCTGGCTCAGGAGGCTCAGAAGTGCCATACTATGTCAACTACAGTTCTTAAGTTCAATGTGACTGGGAAGGTCAAGTTGGCCTAGAGGAGGAGGGAAAGAAAAGGGCACTTAAACTTAAGGTCAGATCACTCAAGCTTTTTAAGTTGATTTAGAGTATTTACACTTTATTCTGTGAATGAAGCAAAGTGTTAAAATGTTTGGGCCTAGTACGTTTAAAAGGTGGAAGGGCCCCCGATGGGGCTGCTGTGGGAGATCCCTGCTGTACCCCCAGCTCTCCAAGCCTTGGCACTGAGTGGTCAGGTCGTTTCCACTCTAGGTTTGAAATTCCTTTAGGGCAAGGAATTTCCTATCTCATTCACCTGTACATCCCAGCCCCCAGCACAGAACCTGTCATGCAGGAGGCACTCAGACAGGGGTCCGACCTCGCTGGCAGACCCCCCCATTGCTGGGTGCCAAGAAGGTGCTAGCTAGTGACTGGTAAAATAAAAAGCAAATCTTCCTTTCTTCCCCAGCAGTGCCGGGCCAGGGTTCAGCCAAAGTCTGACCTAACTCTAAGGAGGTCAGAGAAGCCCTGGCCCCCAGCTCAGTCCCAGGGAGGTCCCTGAGGGGTGGGAGGAGAGGAGGTTGTTGACTACAATGCAACCTCTGCTCAGTACCTGCAACGTGCTAGAAGAATTCGCACCTATTGTCTTTTCACCTATTGTCTCTCTCTCTCTCTTTTTTTTTTCTTCCATCCCAACGGCTCCTAAATCAGAATTACTGTCCCAGTTTCCCGGACCAGGAAACTGAGGATCAGAGTGGTTCTGTAATTTGGTCAAGGTCACACAGCTGGTTGGCGCTGGCGGGGTGGAGGCTGGGTTTCAACCATTTACCTAGTCAAAGCTCATTAACTTCCCCCTCCTCCACCTGAGGAGGCGTTACGGCACCTACTCTATTTGCGTAGCCGCGAGGTCGGGGATACAGCGCACTGGGGCGCGGGGCGGGAGAGGCCGGCTCGCCCTAGCGGCGACCCGGAGCCGCTCCCAGATTCGGACGTTACGAAGTTTCCGTGGATTTCGCTCGCCTCCCTTCCGCAGCTCGTCCCCGCTCCGCAGCACTTACGCCGCTAGCGCAGTAGGGCTCAGGTGCTGCCGCAGGCGGGGGCCTGCCGCCGGGAGGGAGGCAGGGACGCAGTTTACGTAAGCGTCTCCTCGCAGGTGCATGCGGCCGCCACCAGCGTGTGCTCCTTGCGCGCTCCCAGGTGCGTAGTTGGCGCAGGCGGCGGCGCGGCACGGCGGCGGCGGGCGCTGGCCGGCGCTCTCAGGTGCGGCAGAGCGCGCGTGGAGGGGGCGCGCGACGAGTGAGGGGGCGGGCTTTCCGTTCCCCGGCAGCAGCGGGGCCCGCCCCCTGGCCCGGCCAATGGGCGCGCTCGGCGGCGTCACGTGCTCGCCGCCGCCGCCGCCGCCGAAGCGGAGACCGGAGCCGCGAGCGCCACCAGGGCAGCAGTCGCCGCAGCCGCCGCCGCTGGGCTGAGGAGCCGGAGACGCAGGCTGACGAGGTGGCGGCGGCGGCGGAGCGGGAGCAGGGACCGGGCGCGGGCAGAGCGCGGCGGTGCGGGTAGGCTGCGGCGGAGGGGCAGGCGCCTGCGCGGCGGGCCGTCCCGGGCGGGCGGCGGTTGAGGCGGCGGTTGAGGCGGTTGGCGGTGCCGGCGCCGGCCCGGGCCCCGCATTGTTTGTTGTGCGTCCTTAGCAGCGGCGGCGGCGGCGGCGGCGGTGGCGGCAGCGGCGGCCGGGGCGGAGAGCAGGGAGCAATCCCGGCCCCCGTGGCTCCGGCATTGTGGCCGCCGCCGCCGCAGTTGCGGTGCCCTGGCTGCTTCGGGCAAGGGCAGCCGGCAGTCTTCCTCACCTTCGTGGAGGGTTGGGGGGGGCAGGGTCCCGGCCCCGAGCGGGGAGAGGGCGTGGGCTGTGTGAGGAGACCCGGCGCTGGGGGCTCTGGGTAGGATGGAGGGTGAAGGGCTCTGGGCAGGTGTTGGAGGACGTTGGGGGCAGGGGCTGGGGGAGAGGCTACGGGGGGCGGCTGGAGGGTGTGGGCAGATTTGGTTGAGAAGGAAGGGTGGAGGGATCTGGCCCACTGGAGGGTGAGGCCTTTCGGGCAGATTGGGGAGACCCATGGGGGCCGGAGCGAGTGGGGGGAGCCTGTGGGGGTTCGGGAGGGTGTGAAGGAGGCTTAGGGAGGACAGGGGGCGAGTGTGATGGGATTGGAAGGAATCGAGGGAGGCATGGAAGAGGCGGATGTCCCGGCCGGGGCTGCGTGTGAGGGGCACGGAGTGGGGCCAGATAGCAGGAAGACGGTGGACAGAAATGTGAAGGGAAATGTGGAAGAAGGTGTCCGGCTCGGGGCAGTGTGGCAGGGTGAGCGTGGAAAGAGGTTGTGGGGGGTGGGTGGAAGGAGGGTCTCTGGAGTGATGGAGAGGGAAATGGAGGGTGTTCAGGCAGGAGGAACGGGAGGGTAGGCCCAGAGGCTTCAGGAGACCCGGTGAGCGGTGTGAGGACAGGGTTTGTCCAGGAAGGAGGCAGGAGGGTGCTGAGGCTGGACAGATGGGCCTTGCCAGGGAAGAGCATGTGAGAGGAGAAGCAGGTATCTGATCTGGTGAGGCGCTCAGGGGAGAAGAGTAGAGGGCGGGCGATTGGAGCAGGGCCTGAGTTTGAGGGGTTTGGGAGAGAAGTCCTGACGGTAGTGAAGGGTGGTGGGGACGGAGAGGAGGTGCTGGGGCATTTAGTAGAGATCAGAGTGAGTGAAACGGAGGGTGTTCTGGAGGAAGTATGAATGAAGGTGGGGAGTATCAAGAGAGGGGACTTAAGGGTTGGGGAGACTTTGCAGGGGACCAGTGGAGTGCAGTGCGGAGGGCCAGAGGTGTGTGTGGGGGGAGGGAAATGTTCTTGGAGTGGCAGGTGAAGTGTGAGGACAGATGGAAGGGTTTCTAGGGCAGGACCTGTGGAGGGAAGTTGGGGAGAAGGAAAGAGAGGGGGTGGGGGGTGCGTGCTGAAGGGAGATGAGTAGAGGGGTGCAGTAGGGGTAAGTTCGAAAGAAGTATACAGGTCTGTGTACAGTGTGGGAGGGAGAGAGGCATGGGTTTGGGGGCTATGGTAGAAGTGGGTAGGAGGGAACAAAGGGAAGGAAAGGGGGAAGATAGGATATTTTTGGGTGGAGGATGCTGAAAAATGCCTAGTGCCAGCAGTAGTGGGGTAAGGAAAGGGTAAGGTGGGTATGTGTGTAGACATGTCTGTGACTAGAACTGGGTAGGTTGGGTTTGGGGTGGGGGGGGAGTAGGATGCCCAGGTTTAGAGCAGGAAATGACTATTCAGGCTGGAGAGAATTAGGAAAACTTGTTGCTTGAAAGAGTGTGGAAGGAGTGGGTGCTGAAGTGTGAGGAAAGCCTGGAAAGCTTTGGGTCTTGAGAGACTAAAGGAGCCACCATGTTTTGGGTCAGTGAAAGTATGTGGAAGGGCAGAGTGTAGAATTTGGGGGAGAAAAAACCCTAAAGGGAGAGGATTAAATTATTGCCTTAGAGGAACTGGAGAGTGTGTGAGGGTGTGTGTAGATCCTGGAATGATGTTAATGGAAAATGGAGGACATTAAGCCCTTTACCATATATGAAAGTTCATGCTTCTAGGATCAGAGAGATCAGGAAGCCTTAATTTTAGTTCCAGAACCCAGTGAATGGGGATGGGATAAGGGAGAGCTGAGTACACACTCCCAGGTTAGAGGAGCTGTGGGTGGAGTATCATTCTAGCACATTGCCCTGATGAGTGGGCAAATAGAGGAGCCACGCAGGGTGAAGAGGAGAGCACCTGGAGTGAATAGAAGCAGGACTACAGCAGGTTCAGGGCAGTTTTCTTTGTGAAGATTCTGCAAGAGAGCAGGGCCTAGCGTGTTTGAGGGCTGTGTATCAGAGGGAGGAAAGGATACCTTGGTGCGGTGTATCAGATACCTTGGTGCTTTCTGGGTAATAGGGCAGTTTTCAGGCATTTGAGTGATGTAATATCTCAGTCCCATGCTAGAGGCAGACAGAGGTAATGTATTAAATACATCCAGCTTCTAAAAGTGGCAGGAATGGAGCTTTATGACTTTCAAGGTGGAGATAACAGATCCTCGGTTGTCTCCCAAATAGTTCAAGTCAAATTTATTAATAGAGGCTTTTGGATTTTCTGTTATTTTAATTTGAGTTGGGGAGTGCGGTGTTAGCTTTATTGAGGAAAGACTTTGGGGGTTATGTGGACATATGAAATAACCTTTAGGTGTTTGAACACAGACTTTTCAGCAGGTCTTGTTCAGTGTTCTGCGGCTTGTGTTAGATTCTTTGGGATTTGAAAGGATTAAGGAAACTGCTTTGAGACTGCCTCAGTAAGCAGTGTTTTCTAGAATCTTGGAAAGCGATTTCCTTTTTGATAGTTGAAGGTTCAGTCTTGTCAGATTTTGCAAAAAAAAAAATTATTTCATCATGTTGTAGATGTAGCTTCAATTATTGCTTTGTGGGCTTCGGGTAGTGTTTAATGTGGTACCTAGTATGATCTCACATGAAAGGTCTTCTTTGGTACCTTGGGAAGCTTTCTGGGTTGATTAGTTTTCTTCTTTTGTCCATTTAGGAAGTATCTAAATTGTTAGTTTGAATAATGCAGCCATTGTGAGTTCAAATAAGTTTGAGTGGAAGTGGGAATCTTGCCTAAACATAATGAGGCTGAACAGAACACCACATTTTAAGTAATCTCTATCTGTAAGTATAAATATTTTAAAAATAAACTGGAAACCAATCATTTTTAAAATCCAAATTTGAAGTGTATCATGAAGGCAGCAAAATAATGCTCTAAAGGCATTGCTGTAAGATTTTATTTTTGGAGGGCAAAGTTTTTAAAAATATAGATGCCTTTTATTGAAATTCTTAGCAGTGTTTTGAGATTTGATGCATGTGTTTAATGTAATTATAATGAACATGTTTGACCCCTTTGGCTTCCTGGCAGAGAATTTGAGCAGTAAGATATAAGATGAATAGAGTGACCTTTGAAAATTGTTTCCCATTTGACTGTTGTTTTCTCTTTGTATTTTTTAAGTCCATTGTGTTGGTTCATTTAATTGATTTGGAGCAAGCAGTACTTCCTTGTTCAAAATATTCAATTCTGGTTTAGTGTTCTGTTTCTATGTATTGTTCCGTGAAGTTCTAAGGTTTGGGATAATTTGTAGGCACTTTAAAATATTATCCTAAGTTTATGAACCAAGGCAAGCAGGTTGTTTAGACTTTGTAGGCTAAATAATTGGGTCTGGTTTTATTTTCACTGGTGACTTGCTGGACAAGATACTTAATCCCTTTGTGCTTGTTTCTCCTTCAGAAACCTGACTCTCTCTATCTACCTCCCAGGAGAATTGAGATGGTTTATATAAAACAAGTTTAAACCTTTCAGGAAGGTTAGCACTATGTAAGTAGGGGTAATAGCTGTTATTTCTTTGACTGTTTATTTCATTTTAGCCTGGTCAAATAATAATTTGGCATTAGGTGGGTTAATTTGTAGTGAGAAACTTGGATAGAGTGAAACTTATATGAATTTTAGAGATATCTGCAAATTGAAGCTTGTTCATTCTTTGCTCTACTGTCTACTGGTTTTTCCTGGCTCATTTGTGCAGCTAAGTATTGGTGCTGATTTGAATTCTTGAGTCTAAGCAGAGACTTGTGAGAGACATTCTAAGTATGAATTTCCAGGGACAGAATGTTTTTCATGTCTCAGAGAATTCAATTTCTAAATCAGAAATAATACATGTAATATATTTCCCTATGGTTTTTTGTAGAAAATTGATTAATTTTGGGTGACTTGAACAGAAAAATGGAGCTATTGCTTCTAGTGGCATTAAGCCTCCTTTTTCAGATTTATTGAATACTTTTTCCTTTTCAAGTTTTAGTTAGCAAATAATCACCGTATCTATTTGACATTACTAAGCCCATTGATAGGTTATGCTCTGTTTGTGGGGGAATAATTTTTAAATGCTTTCAAAATGTTTTATTTGGTTTATTGTAAAAAACCTCCAGATTTTGGTCCTGATTGACATTGCAAAAATGTAAATAGTAAGTTGCTTTATTAGGCATTAATTTGCTTGAGCTTGATAATATGTGAAGCCCTGATAATAGTCTTTCTATGCTAACTGATCTATTCTTAGTCATTTACTACCTTTTATAACAGTTTGGACACTGTTATCCATCTTACTGCTCTTCTGTTTTCATTTGTTTTGCATGGATCCTTTTATTGGAAAATTGCTTGTTTTTAAAAATTTCTTCAGCTGTAGAAAAACTGTTTCTGACAGGTAATTATGAGAGGCTTCACAGTCTAATTTTAGAAAACTGTTTATTGAGAGATGTATGTTAAATTTATGTCAGTTAAAATAGAAAGGAATAAAATACTGAGACCAGATTAATGGTGAGCTGAATACTTAAATGGTTTGAGCCTGAAAGATTTGCAATTCTTTAACTTTTAGGTCATACATTAAATAATGTGACCAAAGGACCTGATTTGTCACTTTCATGCTTTTTATTTCTTGTCTTGAGGGTCCTTTAAGTGTATCATTTTTTTCAAGTTTATTTTTTAAATATAATTTATTTATTTTAATTGGAGGTTAATTACTTAACAATATTGTATTTGTTTTGCCATACATCAACATGAATCCGCCACAGGTGTACACGTGTTCCCCATCCTGAACCCCCCTCCCACCACCCTCCCCGTACCATCCCTCTGGGTCATCTCAGTGCACCAGCCCCGAGCATCCTGTATCCTGCATCGAACCTGGACTAGCGATTCGTTTCACATATGATATTATACATGTTTCAGTGCCATTCTCCCAAATCATCCCACCCTTTCCCTCTCCCACAGAGTCCAAAAGAGTGTTCTATACATCTGTGTCTCTTTTGCTGTCTCACATACAGGGTTATCGTTACCATCTTTCTAAATTCCATATATATGCGTTAGTATACTGTATTGATGTTTTGCTTAAAACACTGTATTGGTGTTTTAAGTTTATTTTTAATCGGAGAAAAGTTGCTTTACAGTGTTGTATTGGTTTTCTGCCTTAAAAGTGTATCATTTTTGAGAATTACGATGTCTTGTCTCAACGATATGTGTGTTGCAGAGTGAATGAAGCAGCTTCAAATTTTAGTTATTTGGTATTCAAATTCTCTTAACTTCTGACATAACTAACACTGTAGAACATCTGCTTTCTTTAGTTAACTTTAGCACAACTCGAAAGGGTACAGTTGATTATATCAGTAATAAAATCACAGCTTTGCATTGTGTGACTTCATGGTTCATTTCCATTTGAGAAGTGAGAATTCTGTAGCAGGTTGTGTGATAAATTCCAAGGCATTTCTGGGTCATGGTTAAGATGGAGTTCCTGCACCTGCAGATTTTCCTGTTCTTTGCAGTTTTCCAGGTGCTGGGAAACACAATATCCAGTTGGTTAGACCAGCGTTTTGTTTATGAGTTGAATTTAACAGTTAATACTATGGACATAAAGCAGAAAGTAATTGTCCTAAAGACTGTCTGGATTTATTTTTATTTTTTTGCATTGCTTACCTGTCTTGTCCGTTTAAGTCAGCAAACACGTGTTGACTTTAGGCTTAAAGGCATGTTTTGTGTTAGACCTGAGATTTCTTAGTAGGGCTCAATAATATTGTTTTCAGTAAAGAACAGATCCTTCCCTAGATAGACTGACCCTAAACATGGAAATGAAGCCTAAAACTGTGGTTACCTATGTTCAGTCAGCCTGCCTGAAAATCATTATATTTTAAGACAGCTGGGTAGTGGTGACCTGATGAGGTGTTTTGTTTCTGAAAGTTAAGATGAAGGCAGTTCATTCTTAAGATGTTTATAATTCCAGATAAATCTCAAACATTGCATCTAATTATGCAGTGGTTAGGCTTCTAGAGCTTAGGCAATCTACATTTTATTTAACTTGATGGAACCATGGGATACTGGGTAGCTCTTAACCCTGGACAGCTCAGGTTCAGTTAGCGAGGCTATTGAACTGGAGGGGAAAGGTGTTGTAGTTTTGGTAGTGTAGGTTAGCAGCTAGAGAAAATAAGCATTTGGCACCATAGGTATGCATATTTTTGGTTGTTTTGATGTAAGCTGTAAATAAGCTCATAATGCCAAGGTTTGGGTGGAAGAACAGATACCCATACTAGTGATGAGGCTTTTTAAAAGATAGTGTCTTAAAAGTATTAACCATGATGCTTTCTGTTAAGTCAGCTTTGGGGTGAATGTGGAGTTATACAAAATAGGCTTTTGAAATTGGTCAGCATTATTGTTTAGTAGTGTCGTTTATTTTTAGAGCTCAGGGTTCACATACCTGGACTTTGGTCCCTGTGATAGCTGTGTAAGTGAACAGCAGAGTATTACATTTAAAGAAATGGAGGAACCAAGAGTTGACCCTAGAGCAGAGATAGACTTTCAGAGCACTCTTTATGAAGCTGTATATCAAATTCCTGATAGTCCCCACATTTTGCAAGGAAGGTTGATGGCTGGGCAGATTTGAAACCTGCCTCTGTGAGTGTCTTTCTAAGGTCTACTTGGTGTAATGCTTGTCCTTCTTAGGAGGCGCAGGGCCCTAGGGTGATGCAGTGGCAGTGAATCTGAGGGAACAGGCTAGACTTGGGTGGGCTCTTCCTACAGGTGGGCGCAGAGATGGCCCTATGCAAGCTCAGTTGCTGGATCGGGTAGGAAGAGAATGTTTTTGACACAGAAAGACTTGGCCCAGAGATCTGCTCCTGTTGTTTACTAGTCGTAGATCTCTTTTCTCATGTATAAAATTGGAATAAAACCCCTAATTTACAGAATTATACTGAGAATTAAAGACGATAAGAAAATTGTAAGCTCTGAAGCATATGGCTTTTTTTTTTTTTTTTTTGAAGGGAAGATTGAGCAGAAATTAAGGACAAGCTTTGAAGTAATAAGCAGTTTGACTCAGATCCTGGATTTTTATTTTTTATCATGGCATTTTCAGAGGTACATAAAAAGGAACAGTACAGTGAATATCCATATACCCATCAGCTAGCTTCAACAGTTAGCAGCAAGATGCTGCTCTTGTTCCAGCTCTCCCTCATTCACAGTTACTGTCATTGTTTTTGCTGGAGTATTTACAGCAAATCTTAGACATTATATGCTTTTGTTCATAAATACTTCAGTGTGTATTTCTAGCAGATCAGAAACTTAAAAAGAACCTCACAAACTATTCTGACCCTCTAAATTAACAATTATTCCTTATCTAATACTCAGAAGGAGCTGAATTTGAAACGTAGCTCTACCACTCACCAGGTTTGTGTGTTAATCAAATTACTAGTGCTCTCTGAGCTTCTGGTTCCTTATCTGTAACATAAAGATAATACTTTATGAAGTTATTTTGAACTTAAATGAAATAACATATAAAATGCTTCACATGAAGATTCTCAGTAAATGGCCCAACGTCTCTTCTGCGCCTCCTGTGGCATGTGAATTAGAGTTATGGGGTGCCCTCCTCCCTTCTCGAGTATCACAAAGGGTAACAGTACTCTGGAATTACTGCCCACTAACCTAGTAAAATTTCTCTTCATCGAGCTATCTGACTCTTCTGGTGAAATTCTGTAGCCGTTGAAATCATATCCATTCTTCCTTCCTTCCTGTAGCAAGATTATTCTCGTACTGGCTCATTCCAGTCAGCATATATACACTATTATTTCATTTATTATTTTTCTAAAATGACCTTTTCTTGACCACACTGTCTCTTCTAACTACAACTCAATTTTTCAGCTTCTTGAGAAGGTGTTTCTGCTCATCTTCAGTTTTCCTGTCCTCTCCTGAACCTGCTACAGTGAAACTTCCAGCTCCATCACTGCTGTTGTCAAAACCACCGCGTTTAATTCTTACTTGACCTGTTAGCAGCACTGGGCGCAGTAGACGCCTCCTTCCTTCGGACGCTTTATGCTCTGCTTTCTGGGACACCACACTCTGCTGGTTTCCTTCTGCCTCCTTGGCTTCTTCCCTGTCTCTTTTGTTGGTTCTTTTTTATCACGCCTACCTCTTAATATTGGACTGTCCTGTGGTATCTCTGCTCTTTATTCTCATTCTCTTGGTGATCTCTTTCAACCTCATGGCTTTAAATATGATATATGTGCCAATAAGTTCCAAATTTTATCTGAAACTCCAGGTTATTGTGAACTTTGACACTTCCACTTAGATATTTCGTTGGCATCTCATACTGAACTTGTCTTAACCAAACTCCCTATGTCTTCTGCCTCTTTCATGGTCTTCCACATTTTATTTTAGTAAATAGCAGCTTCCTCCATCTTTCCAGTTTCTCAGGCCAAGACTTGGAGTCATCCTTGCCTCTCTTCCTCTCACACACATCTGATTCCCCAGGAAATCTTGCCAGTCCTTTCTTCAAAGTGTATCCAGACTCTGAGCAGTTTTCATCAGCGCTACTGGTTTAAGTCTACATCAGCTCCTTTGGATTACTACAGTGGCCCTTTTTACTCCTGCCCTCTTATAGTCTGTCTGCAATACTCTAGCAAGAATGATTCTTTCAAGAAGCTAAGTCATTTTTGTCTCCTTCGGGTCGGAACTCTCAGGGATTCCATATCTTTTCTCAGAGTAAAAGGCCAGGTTCTGTTAAAGCTGTGAGTGACTGGATCCCTTCTGTCCTCTCTGGCATTTGAACTTTTCTTTTTGCTTACTCCATTCTTGCCACAGTCGCCTTCTTTTTCCTCTCACGTGAGAGGCACATGCCTGTCTCTTGTCCTTTGTATTTGCTATTTGCCCTGCCTAGAATACTGTTTCTCAGATACATGGGTGGCTCCATCTTTTTCAGGTCTTTGTGCCTGTCTCCCCTTTCCATGAGCCTTAGTGTCTGTGTACGTGTGTGTGCTTGTGTGTGTTCGACTCTTTGCAACGCCCAGGGCTATAGCCCGCCAGGTTCCTCTGTCTATGGAATTTGCCAGGCAAGAATATTGGAGTGGGTTGCCATTTTCTACTCCCAACTCAGGGGATCTTCCCAACTCAGGGATTGTCCCCTGCGTCTCCTGTCTTGGCAGGCAGATTCTTTACCTCTGTGCCACCTAGGAAACCAGAGACCTTCTCTTACCACACTTTTGAAATGGCAGTTCGTCTGTTTCTGGCCCTCCCTGCCCTCCCTTTCCCACCTTCTTTTTCTCCATACCACTTAGACCATTTAACTTATGGTATATTTTGCTCGCTTATTTTGTTTATTGCCTTTTCCCCTTCATTAGTATATATAAGCTCCGTAAAACCAAGGGTTAATGTTGTCTTTGTGTTCTGTAGATTCTAAAGCATCTAGAATAGTGCCTAGCACTAAGTAAGCACTTGAGTATTTGTTCAGTGGACTTTTCTTTTATTAGTTATAGTCTGTCACTTTGTAATGGATGCTATAGTTGGGGTTTTGGTTTTTCCCTTGGATATGGTGTACCTGTAAGTTTTTATGATGTATTTCTGTTTTCTTCATGAATATCTTTTCTTGAGACTGCTGATAGGCTTTATTATTTATTCATTATAATGTTGAGTCCTTGTTATGTACTAGTTGCATCGGAGGATACAAAGATAAAACATTGACCGTAACCTTCAAGAATTTAGTCTATGAGGGGAGGTGATGGTATGATTTTGAGATATTGATAAATTTTTTAAAGTAAGTACTTAAGAGATAAAATGGCTGAGGAATTTAAAAGAGCAAGAAATTATTTCTGCTAAGGGGAATAGGGAGAGACTTCTGGTATGTGGTACCTGTGCTGAGTCACAGGTAAAAATTGGGATTAGATTATGAGATAGAGGGAGAGAATTCCATATGGAGGGGACGGCACTGGCAAAATAAGAATGATTTCTGTGGAAAAGAACAAAGTGGTTCAATTAGTTAAAGATAGGGGAATATGAAAGGTGGAGTGTGTTTGGAGTGGAATATTGGAGTCACCGATAGAGGTCTTGAGTGTAAGAATGAGGAATTCAAACTTTATTGTCGACAGTGAGGCTTCAGTGAAAGGTTTTGATTTGAGCAAGAGTGGAGGGATGACATTATTAGAGCTTTCTTTATGAATTTGACAACTTTATGCGAAAAGAGGGGCCAGAACACATATAGTGATTAACGATGCCATTGTTAACAGTTTGAGGAAAAATGTGATAAAGGTAGTGCAAATGGGTATAAAAAAGGATGCCTTGGAACTGATGAAACTTGGCAGCTGGATGTGAGGGCTGAGGTCCAAGCCTACAAGGTTTCAAGTGTAGTTGACAGGTCAGGCTGGGGTGCCCTGAAGAGAAGTCAGGAACCCAGGAGAGATGGGATCAGGGACACTTTTAGTTTAGTTTTGATATTCAGTTTGCAAGTGTGGTGGTGACATCATGGGTGATTGTTGCTCTGATAGAAAATCAGGAATCTTTAGAAAGGATGTGCATCTGTGGCTTTGTGCCTTCATTTTGATACAATTAATGACAGAGAAGTGATTCAGCTGCTGAAACTGTTCCTGAGGTCTGAGTCTTGATAACTGATTTGGGAAGCTTCAAGTCATCCAAACTCTTGATTTGTGAGTGCCTCTGCTTGTTTCACTGTTAGATGAGCTTCTCTAAGTTGTAAAGCACTTTAGCAGCTTGAAACAACTTAAATGTTGCCCTTTGAATGTCCCTTTACTGCTGATTCATTGGCTGTGGATATCTTAGCAGTGAAAACAACAGAGTTCCCAACTCGTTACCTTGATCACTTTGTTGAGATTGCTTTGACTGAAAAGGTTTGCAGGATCAGGCCATACTGCGCTTTTTCTTTCCCCTTGGGACTTAGAGGAATAGGAGAGGAAGACAAGCCTTCTATGCTAATTGATGGTAGTTAAGGTGTTAGTTGCCAAAACAACTCTTTAACAACCTACACTTAACAAAATACCAGAAGATAACAAGAGGATTTAGCTTCTATTCCAGGCAAATTCAAAAACAGAATAAGGTCTTTTTAGATTTATATCATTTTCATGAGCCTTGTCGCAGGAGGAGTTTTTAACCCCAAGGTTATTTATAGGAAAAAAGAATTATTTGCAAAATAGTGTTGATTAAGGTATACAGTTTTTATTTATAGACTGTCTAATGATGCATGATATTTATAATTTTATACTTGGTGCATTTTAAAATAGTTGAATAAAAAGGCATCATTGAGTTTGTTAGTTAAGAACTTGCAACTTCACCAGCTTGGTTTGGAATGGTGACCTTGAGTTTACCACATTAGTCATCTCCTTTGTGCTTAGATCATAATGTCAGTGAATATGGTTTTGGCACTGTCCTTATAGAGTCTGTTCTTACTTCCCAGTGAATAGGAGTCTACAGGACCCAATTACCCTGAAATGAGAAAGTTTTCTTGTTTAGGATAACTTATATTTTTCAGTCCAAAGGAAGTGCTTATATTGTACATATGGTAGTTAATTTAGCAGATGTAGTGTATATTATAATTTTTTTGACCATAGGCAATTTTCACGAAATTTGTTTGCCAAGAATATAAAGTGTACCATCTTAATATTATGAGGAACCTGTAAGAATCTTTTTAGTCTTGCTTTGTTCTTTGACAGATGCGGTTAAGGCACTTGTTTAAAATCACACACCTCACTGGTGGCAGAGTTAGGATGAGAAATAGGTTTCTTAATCTCCAGGTGTTGAGATTGTCTCCTTTGACAATTACTGTTTTTAGGTTAATCATTTTAAAGTGAACAATTTGGTGGCATATAGTTTATTCACATGTTGAGCAACCATTCACCCTAACTAGTTCAAAACATTTCTGTCATTCCAAAGTGAAGCCCCTGACCCATTAAGCAGTTTGAAAAAAATTTAAGCGATTAAAATAAAAAATTTTAAATAATTCAAATAAATGTCTTTACTTTGACCAGGTCAGCAATAGCAGGTTTGTATTAGAGGTCACCCATCTCTGATTTGCCAGAGAGAACTTTTAAAATATTATTTAGTAGTGGACATACTGTATTTACAACAGCAGCAGCATTACAAAGAAAGTGTCAGTCACATTATGATTAACAATACTAGCCGACATGCATTATACATATTACCTCTAATCTTTACACTAGCCTTTCAGAAAGATTACTCTGTTTCAGATAAGAAAACTAAGGCTTTGTTCAGTAACTCTGGCATTACTTAACTGGTAAATTGTGAACTTGTGTTTTGAATCCATGTTGGTTTGGTTCCAAAAGTTGGCTAACAGCAACAGATGGAAGGGATTGTCTTGTTTGAGGGTTCAGTTCAGTTGCTCACTCTTTGCAACCCCATGAATAGCAGCATGCCAGGCCTCCCTGTCCATCACCTACTCCCGGAGTTCACCCAAACTCATGTCCATTGAGTTGGTGATGCCATCCAGCCATCTCATCCTTTGTCGTCCCCTTCTCCCCCTGCCCCCAATCCCTCCCAGCATCAAGGTCTTTTCCCATGAATCAACTCTTCGCATGAGGTGGCCAGAGTACTCGAGCTTCAGCTTTAGCATCATTCCTTCCAAAGAAATCCCAGGACTGATCTCCTTCAGAATGGACGGATTGGATCTCCTTGCAGTTCAGGGGACTCTCAAGAGTTCTCCAACACCACAGTTCAAAAGCATCAATTCTTCAGCCCTCAGCTTTCTTCACAGTCCAAGTTTCACATCCGTACATGACCACTGGAAAAACCATAGCTTTGACTAGATGGACCTTTGTTGGCAAAGTAACATATCTGCTTTTGAATATGCTATCTAGGTTGGTCATGACTTCCCTTCCAAGGAGTAAGTGTCTTTTAATTTCACGGCTGCAATCACCATCTGCAGTGATTTTTGGAGCCCCCCAAAATAAAGTCTGACACTGTTTCCACTGTTTCCCCATCTATTTCCCATGAAGTGATGGGACCAGATGCTGTGATCTTCGTTTTCTGAATGTTGAGCTTTAAGCCAACTTTTTCACTCTCCTTTTTCACTTTCATCAAGAGGCTTTTTAGTTCCTCTTCACTTTCTGCCATAAGGGTGGTGTTTGGGAGTGGGCCAGGACTATTTTAGCAGGAAGGTGTATAAGAGAAGGGGAGTAGTTGAGTTCACTGGTTTTGGTAGTGTCTCCAGTAATAACTACTTTCTCCTGACCAATTAATACCTGTATTCCATACAGGAAAAGCAAAATAGGAAATAACCTTTGGAACCCTTTAATGGACATATACATACAATTAGAAGAGATTGTAGTGTAATTTCTGAGGTGTGTTCTTAGAAATGCTATATTTCTTTTTTGCCTTCTCATTAATTTTTTGTGAATTGTTACTTTTTAAAATTGTAAATTGATTTGCATGAGTATTGACTAATCATAAAACTTTTGGAACTTGATTGACTTTTCCATTTTAGATACTTTTAAAAAGTGGTGGTTTACTTCCAAAGAATAACTCAAATTGTGTTTGTTGAAGGATTTTATAATTACATTTTTGCCCCTGTAGGAAAAAACCATAAATATATCTTTTTTTAAAATTTGAAAGAACTTTAGTAGGCCAATTTTCAGTTATTCCCCTCAAAGGGGCTAGTAAGTCACTTCATAAACCTTGTCACTTTTTACTGTGTTTTGAATGACATGACTTCTTTTCTCCTGAGTAATAGGCATTGGAGTAATTTGCTTGGATATGCTGGGTTTTGAGTGAAAAGGATGTGTAAAAGAAATCTTCCTGGCTATTTTGGACAAAAGTATTCTTTTTTTTATGGTTATGTAAGCATAAGAATATAAACTGAAACAACAGCAGCCATCTCAAATGTCCTGAGTTTAAGTGTATTGATAGTTATCCAAAGAAGTATAGATTTTTGACAGTGACCCTGTGACTTTTGCTAATATCTATACAGTAAGTACTTACAGAAATGGATTCCAAACTCTTAAAAACTTTTTATTTAAAAATTTTAAAATGCCCTTATATAATAACTTGGCTGAGATATTACGCATCATTTTTCTCCTTTGACCAGGATGAGTTTTTTCACTCTGGAACCAGTAAAAACATATCATGCAGAGTACAGGCTTTGGAGTTGGTTAGATTTCAAATCCTTTCTCTGCCACTTAATAGCTCTAAGACATTCTCTCACCTTTAAAAATAATATAATACCTCATAACTCTACCAAGAAGGATTAAAGAGTGGTGTCTCTAAAGGGCTCAGTACAGTGTCTGGCACACATTAAACTGTGTTCAGATTGTAGTTGTTGTAGAAAGAAGTCTAAATTTTGGTAGCCTAGCCTGGAGCATCCCAGGGACAGAGGAGCCTAATGGGCTGCGGTCTATGGGGTCGCACAGAGTCGGACACGACTGAAGCGACTTAGCAGCAGCAGCAGCAGCGGACAAATATCAGTGCAATGCAAATACAGCACAGCCTCACAGTAAAGTGCACATTCTGAAATCAGAACATTCCTTCTTGGGTTTTTTGTTTTGTTTTTTTCTTTTTCCAAGTGCCGTGGGTCAGTTTTCACTACTTCCTGCAGCTTGCCCTCTTCTCAGAAATGCTTGGCAAAAATCTCTATTGATTATTGTATAATTTACCTCACAGATTAGAAGGTGCGCCCTGTACAAGCTAATGATGAGGCATTCGCTCCTCATAGCTGGCCTTCGGTGAGGTGTTCATGTGTTGCATGCTGACAGATTCTTACCACCTTCAGAGATGTCTGCTGGCTGAATGCCCAAGCTTATGTCAAACAAGACAGTACTGGTTGCCTGGAGCGAAAGAAGTACCAAGTGCCTACTTAGCATTTATAGTATATTTTATGATGACTGTTAATAGTAAAGCATGAAAATCTATATCCTAGTCTATAAATTTTACTCATTACTTCCCCATTACTTGTTTCGCTTATCTTGTTGTGTTCAGAAAAGCATACAGAAGGCTTTTTACTCTAAACTGTAGGCTTGAAGTTGTAATGAATTATAATCCAAGAGTATTAGCTATGGAGGGGACTTTGGAGATGAACTAGCTTATCTTGTAGATGAGAAAACTGGCTGAGAGAAGTTGTGAGTTGCTTCAGGACACAAGAGCAGGTGACAGGTCTGATTTCCAGTCTAGTGCTGATGGCTAACCTGTAGAGTGGAGAGAGCCCTGGACTTTGAAATTGCTCAGTCCTGATTCCGCGTCCTGATTCCACCATTTATTAACAGTATGACCTTTGTCAAGAGCATCTGAATATCCTTCCTGCCCTGTTACACTTTGTAGGGTGGTGAGGATTATGAGGTAATGTAAGTAAGGCACAGTGCCTGGCATAGGCTATGGATGCAAGGGCTGTGTTATGTTGTACTGTTTTTCTTGATTACTTAAAACAGATCATATGGTTAAGTGATTATTCTTTATGAAATGGGAATCAATGAGAATGGGTAATATTTTTGCCAAATCCTTTCACTGGAATGTTTACTACAAAGTGAGAGTAAAACTCATCTTGTGCTCCAGAGCTGCTCCAAGTTGTACAGCGTTGACATTGCTCCTTCCTGGGAAATGTTTGGCATTTCCCAAGGAAAATGGGAATAGAATGGGGAACACCAGAATCCACCTACGTTTAGTTAGGCTAGCAGTTCTCAGACTTCTGAATTCAAGATTCCTTTATACACTTAAAAATTATTGAGGACCCCAGGGATCTCTTGTTTATGAGAATTTTATCTGTTGATATTTATATTATTAGAAATTATACCTGATAAAATGTATATAATTATTCATTTAAAATAAATGTTAAATTATATATGTGTAAGTAAATTTTTTTTTTTTTTTTAGTAAATGTTTTAAGTTTTAGGTTTTTAATTTTTTGTTTCAAGTTACAAAAGTAATACATGCAAATTAAAGTAATATAGAATCAAAAAATGAAATTATTTCATTCCCGTCATATACACACTCCAACGCCTGTGGTCAAGAGTTTAGCATGTATTCTTCTAGAACTATTTCTATGCAGTTATAAATTCTCTCTCTCATACTACAAATGTTGTTTGGTGACTTTTTAAAAAATAAACATTGCATATATTTAAGGTACCCAGGGACGGGGGAGCCTGGTGGGCTGCCGTCTGTGGGGTCGCACAGAGTTGGACATGACTGAAGTGACACAGCAGCAGCAGCAGCGTGATATTTTGATAAACATATATCTAGTGAAATAATTATCATAGTTGAGCTAATTACTATATCTGTATTTGGTGTAGTTCTTTTTTTTTTGGTAGTGCAATCACCTGAAATCTGTCTCAGCAAATTTCTAGTATCCAATAGTATTATTAGCTATAGCCATATGCTTGACATTATTAGATTTTAATTGACTTATTCATCCTACATAACTACCACTTTGTACCCGTTGATCAACATCTACCCATTTCCCCCACTTCCTGTAAATGATGTATTTTTATTGAAAAATAACAATTTTCCAAAACACAAAATAGTAAGAGTAGCATTGCTTTACATTTTTGCAAATCTCATTAATGTATAGCTTAATAGAAGAGAGCTGCATTCTGATAGGTGTTTCTGCATTTAGTCTGTTGTATGTTGTTCTAGTTGAATTGGGCTTTACACAGATTTGAACTTGAAAGAATGGAAGTGTATTTTAATAGCTTTTTCTGATAATTTTGTGTATTCTTCTTCAATACTATACTCCTACTGCTGCTGCTGCTAAGTTGCTTCAGTCGTGTCCAGCTCTGTGCGACCCCATAGACGGCAGCCCACTCGGCTCTCTCGTCCTTGGGATTCTCCAGGCTAGAATACTGGAGTGGGTTGCCATTGCCTTCTCCGTCCAGTATAATGCTGTACTACAACTTGACAAATGGTAGTGTCTTAATGGAATTTGAAGCCAGATCAGTGAGCTTTTTATATTTGTCACATTAAAATTTGTTGATCTGTTGCATTTTGAATGGATCTTTATTCATACGTGATTTTGTAACATCATATGTTGGTCATTTGGAAAATGTTGGTTCGCTAAATTATTTTGAACTTCTGGACATCATATATTTCATTTTATAATATCTCCATACATTCTGTAGCCTCTGGAAAACTCTATACTTGTGAGTTTAAATGAGAGTTAAAATGGCATGTAATGCTTCAGTTCAGTTCAGTTGCTCAGTTGTGTCTGACTCTTTGCAACCCCATGAATCGCAGCACGCCAGGACTCCCTGTCCATCACCAACTCCCAGAGTTCACTCAGACTCACGTCCATCGAGTCAGGGATGCCATCCAGACATCTCATCCGCTGTCGTCCCCTTCTCCTCCTGCCCCCAATCCCTCCCAGCATCAGAGTCTTTTCCAGTGAGTCAACTCTTCGCATGAGGTGGCCAGAGTACTGGAGTTTGAGCTTCAACATCATTCCTTCCAAAGAAATCCCAGGGCTGATCTCCTTCAGAATGGACTGGTTGGATCTCTTTGCAGTCCAAGGGACTCTCAAGAGTCTTCTCCAACACCACAGTTCAAAACCATCAATTCTTCGGCACTCAGCCTTCTTCACAGTCCAGCTCTCAATCCATACATGACCACAGGAAAAACCATAGCCTTGACTAGGCGGACCTTAGTCGGCAAAGTAATGTCCCTGCTTTTGAATATGCTATCTAGGTTGGTCATAACTTTTCTTCCAAGGAGTAAGCGTCTTTTAATTTCATGGCTGCAGTCACCATCTGCAGTGATTGTGGAGCCCCCAAAAATAGTCTGACACTGTTTCCACTGTTTCCCCATCTATTTCCGTGAAGTGATGGGACTGGATGCCATGATCTTCGTTTTCTGAATGTTGAGCTTTAAGCCAACTTTTTCACTCTCCTCTTTCACTTTCATCAAGAGGCTCTTTAGCTCCTCTTCACTTTCTGCCATAAGGGTGGTGTCATCTGCATATCTGAGGTTATTGATAGTTCTCCCGGCAATCTTGATTCCAGCTTGTGCTTCTTCCAGTCCAGCGTTTCTCATGATGTACTCTACATATAAGTTAAATAAGTAGGGTGACAATATACAGCCTTGATGTACTCCTTTTCCTATTTGGAACCAGTCTGTTGTTCCATGTCCAGTTCTAACTGTTGCTTCCTGACCTGTATACAGATTTCTCAAGAGGCAGGTCAGGTGGTCTGGTATTCCCATCTCTTGAAGAATTTTCCACAGTTGCTTGTGATCCACACAGTCAAAGGCTTTGGCATAGTCAATAAAGCAGAAATAGATGTTTTTCTGGGACTCTCTTGCTTTTTCCACGATCCAGCGGATGTTGGCAGTTTGATCTCTGGTTCCTCTGCCTTTTCTAAAACCAGCTTGAACATCAGGAAGTTCACGGTTCACGTATTGCTGAAGCCTGGCTTGGAGAATTTTGAGCATTACTTTACTAGCATGTGAGATGAGTGCAATTGTGCGGTAGTTTGAGCATTCTTTGGCATTGCCTTTCTTTGGAATTGGAATGAAAACTGACCTTTTCCAGTCCTGTGGCCACTGCTGAGTTTTCCAAATTTGCTGGCATGTTGAGTGCAGCACTTTCACAGCATCATCTTTCAGGATTTGAAATAGCTCTACTGGAATTCCATCACCTCCACTAGCTTTGTTCGTAGTGATGCTTTCTAAGGCCCACTTGACTTCACATTCCAGGATGTCTGGCTCTAGATGAGTGATCACACCATCGTGATTATCCGGATCATGAAGATCTTTTTTGTACAGTTCTTCTGTGTATTCTTGCCACCTCTTCTTAATATCTTCTGCTTCTGATAGGTGCATACCATTTCTGTCCTTTATCGAGCCCATCTTTGCATGAAATGTTCCCTTGGTATCTCTAATTTTCTTGAAGAGATCTCTAGTCTTTCCCATTCTGTTCTTTTCCTCTATTTCTTTGCATTGATTGCTGAAGAAGGCTTTCCTGTCTCTCCTTGCTATTCTTTGGAATTCTGCATTCAGATGCTTATATCTTTCCTTTTTTCCTTTGCTTTTTAGGCTTCTCTTCTTTTCACAGCTATTTGTAAGGCCTCCCCAGACAGCCATTTTGCTTTTTTGCATTTCTTTTCCATGGGGATGGTCTTGATCCCTGTCTCCTGTACAATGTCACGAACCTCATTCCATAGTTCATCAGGCACTCTATCTATCAGATGTAGGCCCTTAAATCTATTTCTCACTTCCACTGTATAATCATAAGGGATTTGATTTAGGTCATACTTGAATGGTCTAGTGGTTTTCCCTACTTTCTTCAATTTAAGTCTGAATTTGGCAATAAGGAGTTCATGATCTGAGCCACAGTCAGCTCCTGGTCTTGTTTTTGTTGACTGTATAGAGCTTCTCCATCTTTGGCTGCAAAGAATATAATCAATCTGATTTCGGTGTTGACCATCTGGTGATGTCCATGTGTAGAGTCTTCTCTTGTGTTGTTGGAAGAGGGTGTTTGCTATGACCAGTACTACTGTGAAAATACTTTTGGCTTTTTAGACCCTTGAAAGTGTCTTGAAGACCTCCAGAGGTCCCTGGATCACAGTTAGGGAAACTGTGGCATTAGATAAAGTAAAGGTAGTGACTAGATAAGCAGACTGCAACTTAATAGTGGGTAATCTGGAAATTAAAATGCAGTGGATTGTTGTGTAAGTCTCAGTCTCAGAAACTATCTAATATATTCCTTGAAATAAAAAGTGGGCTAATTTTGAAGTGCAGTGAATTGGTTATTGAATATTTAAGTGCTTTTTATAGATAACACTTTGTGTTAAGGTACTGCTAAACATGGATTCCATCCCTAGGTCGAGAAGATTCCCTGGAGAAGGAAATGGGAACCTACTTCAGCATCCTTGCCTAGGAAATTCCATGGCCAGAGGAGCCTGGTGTGCTACAGTCCATGGGGTCGCAAAAGATTCAGACAGGACTCAGTGACTAAACGTAGCAAAAGATGTACATTATGAAAATGGATTCCTTTTCTTCAGTAGTTTGTAGTCTAGTGAGAGAGGTTAGATGTATAATCTCAGGAAAAGATAACTAATGCAGTATTCTCTGTAACAAGTGTGACATGTACAGTGTTGGGTAGAATGAGTTTTATTTAAGTAGGTGAGGGAGAGAGGAGGCCATTGTCTTTACAAGGGAAAAGTGCGATACTTAATTCAGATAGTCATTATGTCACTTAAGCTAGACTGGGTAATTCATGTAGAGTAATTAATCTAGGCTTGCAAAATTAAATTGGAATATATATTTTTATTCTCAACGTTGTTACCTTATTTTTGTAGAATTGTATGGTTTCTAGTATTTTTACATCTTTAGCCCTATCTTTAGATCTTTCAAACAGTTTCACTGTGAGGTGAATAGTGGTGTTTGTTTTATAAAGGAGGAAAGTGAGGCCTGGAATGGTTAATTGACATAATAGCTAAGAAGTTGTATAGCTGTGATTTGAACCCTTGTCTGTCTCCAAAGTGTTTTCGGTTATGTTTCTGTTTGGTCAGTGAGTTTTAAGGAGGTATTTTTGGATTGTAGTGGGGAATTTTGCGATTTTTCAAAGGATGTCTATTTTAAGCGGAGGTTGGATGGTGGTTCTTCTCCTTTTAAAGGTGTTGATTGGTATTTGGATTCTGAATTTATTTTTTATTGTAATTTTTACTTAGTTACTTGATTATGGTAAAATAGTAATGAATTGAAATTTTCTAAGGTGGCATTTTACTATGTTGGTGAACAATTTGTGGACTTTACAGTTTGTTTTAGGCCAAGAATTAACTTACCTTTACTGTCTAATACATTACTCTTTGATTGGATAATATGGTTATAGTCACTTTTGAAAGAGTATTGTGGCTTACAAAGCTGGTTTGAGGGAAAAAAAATTCATTTGTACTGGCAGTCAGCCAATATTTTATAAGCTACAATTTTCTTTTGAATAGCTGGTGGTTTGTAGCTCCATAATTTGTGGTTCTTCTGAACTTGTAAAAAGATTACACATATTTAAAAATGACCTTATCACTTCAATGTTTTAAGCAACATACAGCTGTCGAATTTTTTAATAGCATTGTGTGTTTTGTTTAATTTACCTGGACTGAGAATCTGTTTTAAATTAATTTATACAGTGGAATCATCCCCCCCTCCCTGCCCTAAACTCCAGACAAACCTAAAACCAAAAACTATTTGGGTAATGTAACAGGCAAAATTAAAGGCAAAGGAGATGTGAATCTATTCTAAATCAGTCTGCCAAATCCTTGCAATCTCCATGCTGTTCCATTTCTTAGCCACTGCTCCCCAGATGTGTGGAATTATGTGGTATGTGGGTTTGTTTGGGTGTGTTTAGTGTTCCTACATGACATTTAGTTTTAAATCTTTTTTGTGTGTGTTTGTGATGCTGCCGCTGCTGCTTTTTTACATGCAGGTGGAAAAGAGCAGTTCATTTGAAATGTTTCATGTTCTCTGCCTTGTTCTCATGGTGTGTGTGTGTGTGTGTGTGTGTGTGCGCATCCAACTCTTTTGCGACCCTGTGAACTGTAGCCCACCAGGCTCCTCTGTCCATGGGATTTCCCAGGGAAGAATACTGGAGTGGGTTGCCATTTCCTTCTCCAGGGGATCTTTCCATCCCAGGGATCAAACCTGTCTCTTCTGCATTGCAGGCGGCTTCTTTACTGTTGAACCACTGGGAAAGCTTCATGGTTTGTGTGTAGGTAGTTAAATTTGTGAAAGTCCTGAGATTGTTTCAAATCCTTCCTTTTGATTTTAGGTTAAATCTTAAATGGTATATGGTAACCTTTTTGCTTGAAAGATTTTGGAAAGCCAGATTAATGGTTCCATTTTTATATTTATAGAAGTTTCACAGATGAAAATGAACCTAGTATTCCCAACTTCTGATTCAAACACCCATTACCAAGGAAGGACGTTATTTAAAAATAGATCATAATGAACTGTTATCTTTCTTGTATTAATTTTTTGAGTCTTCTGTTTCTAGAAGATGGGTGAGATTTGGGTGAGATATATCAGTAGAATGGTTTTTGTAGCTAAGATTTTAGCAAATTGTTAATGGCCAGATCCTTAACTCTGTTAATAATCCTGGCATGCAATAAGGGTTGCTTTTGAAAAGACTCTCTTACTTTGGCAGATACTGATGCTCAATCTTAATTGCACATTGGAATATCTAAGAGCTTAAGAAAGCACAGATCACCTTTTAACCTTGAGGGATTCTAATTGAATTGGTCTAGGATACTGGCTTCCCTGGTGGCTCAGGCCGTAAAGCGTCTGCCCTCAATGCTGGAGACCTGGGTTCGATCCCTGGCTTGGGAAGATGCCCTGGAGAAGGGAATGGCAACCCACTCCAGTACTCTTGCTTGGAAAATCCCATGGACAGAGGAGGCTGGTAGGCTGCAGTCCATGGGGTTGCCAAGAGTTGGACATGACTGAGCGACTTAACTTAGTTACTAACTTAAGATACTGCCTAAGCATCGGAATTCTTAGAGGTGATTCTTAAGTGCATCTGAGACTGAGACCCACTGCTCTGGGAAGTTTGTCAGCCCACCCAGGGGAAATACTTGATTTTGGAGAGTATGTCTCTACCTTTGGAGTGTAAAAAAATTCTTATTTTGAGATAATTGTAGATTCTCTTGCTGTTGTTAAGAAATAATATATTCAATAAAAACCCATTAGTATAATTTGGTCTTTCAAAATAATGTTATAAAAGTGGAATCATACAGTATGTAATCATTTAAGATCGGCCTTTTTTTTTTTTTTTACTTAGCATAATTTTGTTGAGATCCATCCAAGTAGTTGTATGTATCAATAGTTTGTTCCTTTTTATAGCTGAGTGGTATTTCATGGTAGATAGAAATGTCTCAATTTGTTTAATTGGGGGACATTTGGATTGTTGCCAGTTTTTGGCTGTTACCAGTAAAGCTAATGTGAACATTTGTCTATAGGTTTTTGTATATACATTTTCATTTTTCTGGGATTAATGCCCAAGAGTGCAGTTGCTTCATTGTATGGTGAATACAATAGTTTTATGACACTGCTGACTTTTTCAGAGAGGATGTAGCATTACATTTTCACCAGCAATGTGTGAATGGCTCAATTTCTCTACATCTTTACTAGCATTTGATGTTACTACTGTTTTTTAAGGAAAATTAGCAGACTTTATTATTTAGGATAGTTGTAGGTTTGCAGAAAGTTGAGCAGAGTTCAACTTCAGGTTAGGGTTAGGGTTATATACATCTTTCTCCTTCATTGGTTGCCCCTTTTATTAATATCTTTCACTAGTTAAATTTGATGGGCTAACATTGATACATTATTATCTAAAGTCCATAGTTTACATTAGGGTTCACTATTTGTGTTATTCGTTCTATGGGTTTTGACAGGTACATCTATATCCACCATATCATACAGAATAGTTTGATTATCCTAAAAAAACTCCCTGTGTTCTACCTATTTATCCCTCCCGCACCCCCTGATCTTTTTCCAGTTATAGTTTTCCCTTTTCCAGAGTGTCATGTACAATCAGCCCTCCATATCTGTGGGTCTTTAACCTTGAAATTTCAGTCTTCATTTGGTTGAATTTACGGATGTGGAACCTGTGGATACGAATGAATTTGAGTATTGCAGATGAGTGGATTGAGTACAGGGGATGACTGTAATTGAAATAATACATGTATAGCCTTTTCAGATTGGCTTCTTTCACTTAGCAATATCCATTTAAGGTTCCTCCATGTCTTTTGGTGGTTTGATAGCTCATCTTTTAAATTCTTAATAATATTCCTCTGTGTGGATATATTAGTTTGTTCATTCACCTTTTGAAAGATCTTGTTTCCAGTCTTTTGAAAATTATGAATAAAGCTGCTATAAACATCTGTGTCTAGGTGGACATAAATTTTTAACTCATTGGATAAATACCTAGGAGTGCGATTCCTGTATTATATGATAAAAGACTGTGCTTAGCATTGTAAGAAACTGCCAAATGGTTTTCCAAAGTGAAAGCAGCTCAGCCAGGTCCAACTCTTTGCGACCCTGTGGACTATATAGTACATGGAATTCTCCCAGCCAGAATACTGGAGTGGGTAGCCTTTCCCTTCTCCAAGGGATCTTCCCAACAAAGTGGCTGTACTATTTTGTAATGAATTATTTTTTGTTTAGCCATTCAGATCAATATGTAGTGTTATCTCATTTTGGCTTTAATTTGTATTTCTTTAATGGCTAATGGTGACTGCAGCCATGAAATTAAAAGATGCTTACTCTTTGGAAGAAAAGTTATGACCAATCTAGATAGCATATTGAAAAGTAGAGACATTACTTTGCCAACAAAGGTCTGTTTAGTCAAGGCTATGGTTTTTCCTGGGTCATGTATGGATGTGAGAGTTGGACTGTGAAGAAAGCTGAGCGCCGAAGAATTGATGCTTTTGAACTGTGGTGTTGGGGAAGACTCTTGAGGAGATCCAACCAGTCCATTCTGAAGGAGATCAGCCCTGGGATTTCTTTGGAAGGAATGATGCTGAAGCTGAAACTCCAGTACTTTGGCCACCTCATAGGAAGAGTTGACTCATTGGAAAAGACTCTGATGCTGGGAGGGATTGGGGGCAGGAGGAGAAGGGGACGACAGCGGATGAGATGTCTGGATGGCATCCCTGACTCGATGGACGTGAGTCTGAGTGAACTCTGGGAGTTGGTGATGGACAGGGAGGCCTGGCATACTGCGATTCATGGGGACACAAAGAGTTGGGACACGAATGAGTGACTGAACTGAATGGCTAATGATATTGAGCATCTTTTAAAGTGTTTATTTGCCATCTATATGTCCTTTTTAGTGAAATGTCTTTTGCTCATTTTCTAATTGGATTGCTTGTTTTTGTTTTTATTTTACTGTTGAGCTTTGAACTTTCTTTATGTATTGTTCAAACATTTTGGCTACCCAGTATTTTAGCCAGAAGTCTTTTATTGGATATATGGTTTGCAGATATTTTCTCTTTGTTTTTAACTTTTTTCTTTTTTAAAAATCTTAATTGGATTTCGTAGAAGAAAAGTTTTTAACTTTGATGAGGTCCAGTTTATCAGGTTTCTTTTTATGGGTCTTGTTTTCGGTGTCAAGTCTGAGAATGTCAAGTCTGAGAACTGTAGACCCAGCTCTGTGTTTTGAAGATTTTCTGTAGTATTACATTTAAGTCTGTGATCTGTTTGAATTAGTTTTTATGTAAGCTATGAGATTTAGGTCAAAGTTTTGTTTTGTTTTTTCTTTTGTTTGCTTCTTTTTTTTTTGGACTAATAATGTCCAAGTCCTCCAGCATCATTGGTTGAAAAGGCTATCCTTCCTTCATTGAGTTACTTTTGCACCTTTTTCAAAATCCAGTTGGGCCAAGTTTTGTTCGATTCTAATTCTGGGTCTCTATTCTGTTCCATTGATCTAAGTGTACTCTTTTGCTGGTACCAGCAGGCTTGATTACTGTAGCAGTATAGTAAGTCTTTAACTTGGGTGGGAAGTGACTCTTCATCTTTTATTCTTTCTCAAAATTGTTTTAGCAATTCTAGATCTCATGACTTGCCATTTTAGAATAAGCTTGTGTAAGGAAAATCTTGATAGGAATTTCATTGAATCAGTGGATCAATTTTGGGGAAATTGGTAGCTTTACTATGGTGCATCTTTACCATTGGTTTGAGATGAGAATGAGATTAGAGATTGGAATGAGATTAGAGAGAAGGAATTCTGTAGAAAAGGTATTCTACTTCAGTTAGACGGAGAGATTTGTTTATAGCTAGCAAAATGTTTACTTTTTAAGCCCCCCTCCCCACTTTGGTGCTAAAAAAACCATTAATAGAGTAATGGGAATGGAAGTAATTGTTAATGTATTCATAGACGTATTTACTCCACACCCTTGTGAATAGCTGTTGTGGGCCAGGCAGTGTTCTAGACATTGGAATACAGTGGTAAATAAGACAGGCAAGGTCCCTACTTTTGTTGACCTTATGTTCCTGTGTTGAAGTAGAAAATATATAATCAAGAAATACACCATTAAGTGCTAGCCAGATAATTAAAATATAGGTTGATGATATGATAGAGTGATGGGGGTGGCTACTTAACTGGGTGATCAGGGAAGGCCTCTGAAGAGATCTCGTTTATAGTTAGATCTGAAGGTTAAGAAAGAGTCTCTTTGGCTGGAAGACTCTGCCAGCCAGAGAGGACTGCTAGTGCAGTGCAGGGACACAGTTGGTATGTGGGAGGAGCCAAAAAGGAGGACAGAGTGATTGGAATGTAACCAGGAAGGAGGGAGAGGAAGAGCCGGAGAGTGAGATACAGACGAGTGTTTGGTGAGGTAGGCAGGGGCCAGATCAGCTGAGACTTTGTAAACCTGGGTAAGGAGTTTATTGTAGAAAAGGTATTCTACTTAGGTTGGATGGAGAGATTTGTTTATAGCTAGCAAAATGTTAACTTTTTAAGCCCCCCTCCCCACTTTGGTGCTAAAAAAAACCATTAATAGAGTAATGGGAATGGAAGTAATTGTTAATGTATTCAGAGACGTATTTACTCCACACCCTTGTGAATATCTGTTGTGGGCCAGGCAGTGTTCTAGACATTTCAGATATGTGGCAAATATATTCACACACACACACACACACACACACGTAGCAGTTAAGTAACTGCACACACACACACACACACAGAGCAATTAAGTAACTGCTCCGGGTGTTGTGCCAAAACTGGGGGCAACAACAAAGGAGGTGTAAAATACAAACTTTCCTTTCATTGAACTTTGAGGAAAAGAGAAGTGAAAAAAGTGTAACCTGTGGTAGTTGGAGAGGATTTCTTGGAGGAGTTGAAGCTTAAAGAGTAATAGAAGGACTTAGGCAGGCAGAGGAGAAGAGTAAATCCAAGTAACAGAATAGATATGGTGGAAAGAGAATTGGCATCTTAGTCAGAAGACCTGGTTTGAATGCTGACTCTGACGTTTAATAGCTTTGTGACTTTGGTTGGGTCTTTGAGCCTGTGTCTCCCGTGCTTTCTCATAGGGCTGCTGTGAAGATGAAGACTGTATGGGTTGCTTCCACTGTAACGAGGTTGCACTAGTTCTGTTGTTAGATGACATGTTTGCAGATACTCATTAACATATTGGAAAAGGCACTGGCACCCCACTCCAGTACTCTTGTCTGGAAACTCCCATGGACAGAAGAGCCTGGTAGGCTGCAGTCCATGGGGTCGCTAAGAGTCGGACCCGACTCAGCGACTTCCCTTTCGCTTTCCACTTTAATGCATTGGAGAAGGAAATGGCGACCCACTCCAGTGTTCTTGCCTGGAGAATCCCAGGGACAGAGGAGCCTGATGGGCTGCCGTCTATGGAGTCGCACAGAGTCGGACATGACTGACACGACTTAGCAGCAGCATGTTTCATAAAATCAGATGTTATTTAGTAATTTGTATTTATCAAATCTTTTATAACTTTCCATTAAAAATATTTAGAGTGCCTAGCTCAGTGTGAGGCATTCAGTGAATTGTAGGTGTTAATCATTCTTAGTCAGCTCAGGCTGAGTAAAACAGGCGTAGCAAAACAGGATGATAGTCTCTGCCCTTCAGGAGTTTTTGCTCTTGGTGTTAAGTTATACTCATATGAATGTAAGGTATTCAGTGCCCTGGAGTCTAAATTTATGCTACAGGTACAAATAAAAGAGGTGAGAGGGTAAATGTCTTTCACTAGACCTCACTGGAGCAGTGTGAGTAAATGTGGCCCTGGAAAAAAGGATTTGGATAGGCAGGGAGGGCAGGGTAGGAGTTCTGTAGGGCTTTTATTTTATTGGGTTGGCTAAAAAGTTATTTGGGCTTTTCTGTTATCTTACATAAAAACCCAAACAAAGTTTTTGGCCAACCCAGTATTTTATTTTGTTTTGTTTTATTTACTTAAATGTATTTATATTTAGGGATACCAAAGCATAAATGTTACTGCCACTGCTGAGGAAATCATTAGTAACACTTAAAAGATTCTCATTCTAAAACTTGTATAATGTTATAATTGAGTTTACCTTTCTCCTTGTAAATTTATTGAACTTTTGCCTTCTCTCCAGATGGTATTACAGTGTAGAATTTATTTTTGGAGTGTTTTTTAAAAATATGGAATTGCTTTTATGATACACCTAGGTTTAAAGTCTGTTATAGATTTTCTCTTGTAGGTGTATAAATCATAAAACTCTACGCTATAAGATTATTGTTCCAAAGGCAGGACAAATTTCTGAAGTTTCCTTGGTAATCTCCCTTCACATGTTAAGATTGTTTCTCAACTGTTTTTAAATCCTTGGGCCTATTTGGGATGCTAGGATGACTCTTTCTGTTTTAGAAAAGCAGTGCCATTAGAGTGCTGTACAGCCTGTCTTGAAATTAGGTTGTTTTACTACAACGCACTGTTCTCTCTTGGTCACTATAGTGGTTTGCAAATGACCAGACCCTAGGTCATGCTTCTTGAATGCAGCGGTCTTTCTTGAATACTGAGAGTAAACTCTTCTTAATTTGCCTTTCAGAGAATCTAGGTTTAACTGCATATCTGCTAGAATACTTTGCGCTAGTAACTAGACTATAGAGAATCTTGATAGCATTCCAGTAACTTTCCTATTGGTATGTGATCAGCTCAGTGAAATTTTACAGAATCATGATTTTTATAGTTTTAATAATAAAAGCTGACATTTACTGAGTGCTCTTATGCCATGGTTTCTGCTAAGCATGGAATTTTTTTTTTTTTCATTTAAACATCACAACAACATAATAAGGTGAGAACTGTTTTTATTCTCACTTTACATGTGAGACAGAGAGGTTAATTTCCATCCAGGGTTACACAGTTAGCAAGTGATAGAACAGGGATTTGAACCTAGGTAGTCTGATTTGAGGACCAGTTCTCTTACCTTTAGAACTTTTAACAGTCTTCTCAGTTAATGTCCTTCCGGGAAACTCTTATATTGGGAATTTTATCTTTCATGTGTTAACTTTGTGGGAAGATGTTGGAATCTTGTTAAGTTCCTGTTAGGGATTTTTAAGTTGTACCCATTATCTTGTGTGAAGGGTTGGCTATTATATTAGTTAAGTAACCCCAGCTGCTGAATTAGAGCCCTGAAATACATCAGCTAGAATGCCTAAATCCTGTGCATAATAGCCCAGAGCAGGTGTCCACCTCAGCCTGTTGCTGCTGTTGCTGCTAAGTCGCTTCAGTCGTGTCCGACTCTGTGCGACCCCACAGACAGCAGCACACCAGGCTCCGCCGTCCCTGGGATTGTCCAGGCAAGAACACTGGAGTGGATTGCCATTTCCTTCTCCAGTGCATGAAAGTGAAAAGTGAAAGGGAAGTCGCTGAGTCGGGTCCGACTCTTAGCGACCCCATGGACTGCAGCCCACCAGGCTCCTCTGTCCATGGGGTTTTCCAGACAAGAGTACTGGAGTGGGGTGCGACTGCCTTCTCCGCCTCAGCCTGTGGCTCTCCATAAAAGGCATTTAGGGAGCTCGGGCATTAAGGCTGATGGGGATCCTACTATCTTTAGTACCTGGCTTCCATGGTTATTGGACACATTCTCTAAGAGAGGTGGAAGTTGCAAGTACAATTTCTGCTCACTTTGGTTGCTGAGGGCTTAGTCTCATTGCCTTATCTAGCTGCAGAGGGATTGGGAAATGTCATGTCCTTTCTCTTGCTGACTGGGTGGTAGGATGCCATTCTGTAGTATTTTGAGTTATTTCATCAGTGTTGAAATGTTCTTGGGAGGAGTTCATTTTCAGCTACAGAATGTGAAGAGTGGTGAACCTTGTCCCCCCTACAACTGTCTTACTTTGGAAGAAACAGTGGCTTTTGGTGGATAGTTAGCTGCTTCCTCCACAGCTGTAATGCTGTAGATTTCAGTAGGAATGCCAGAGCAACCCAGTGTTATGTTTACAAAGTGTGACTATACACATTCAGCTCTCGCTTCTTGTACCAGCTCTGTGAGGTAACGATCAACAGATAAAGCCAAGTAGTGGTATTCCCATTGCAAATGAGATAACTTCAAGGAAACCAGCTAAGAAGTTGTAGAGCTGGGACTTTTACATGCAGATCTCATGGCATCAAAGTGCAGATTGTATAACACACAATTTTTTGGGCAGAAAGTCTATCCAGCATTTTTTATGCTTACTATTATCACTGCTCTTAAATGTATCTTTCCTTAACAATATGTCCAATATAGTATTACTGATGTCCAATATAATATACTAACAAATTACTGGCATAATTTTGTCTTATTTTGAAGATTCAGAAAGTTCAAGAACTTGCATTGCTTTACTGTCATCATTACATTTGTAAATGACATCATACTTCAGGTATGTCAGTTAATGAAATACGAGAGGTTTTACTCTGTTTAGAGGTTACATTTTATAGCCTTGCTTTTGGTAGATAAAATGATGTGTAAAATGAGTAAAGGAAGTAAGAAACAAAATAATTGCAGCAGTTACATTTTCTCTCAGTAGGAAAAATATATTCTTTTTGAAATACAGTGCTTATCTATGTAATTTCACAGATAATTTTTCTGTGCTTACCATGTGGTAAAAAACCATGTTAGTACATGCTGCTCAAGAAATTGGGAACATATTCTGCTTTGTAGCGGAGGGGTCCTTCCTTACTGACATACTAGAAGTATGATGCCCTTCTGTAGTATTTTGAGTGTTTCATCAATGTTGAGGTGTTCTTGGTGAGGTGTTTTCAGCAACAGCACTGTGGAAATCTGATTTAGGGGTTGAAAGCTGTGGACTATTGCAGAATGTTAAGTGTTTGTACAGATGGATTATTAATCAGAGAGTAAGCTGGATACTTCTGCATAACCCCATTTTAATATAACAGACAGCAAGCTCATTCTGGTTGACTTATTTTTGGTTATTTTTCTTGGAACTCTGTCTTGTTGAGCGTTCTATTCCTAAATTATTTCAGAAGTGTCTTTTATTAAATAGAAGTAACATGATTTAAATTTATTTTGCATATAGAGAGCTACCCTTTCAGCATTTCTTACAGCTTTTGTTTTGCTGTGAAACAGATAGGAAAAGAAACACTATTTTGTTTGCATCTGACTGGTCACCTATGGCTCTGTGGGATGACAGTGTATTCTGCTGAAGTTGTATCTTAGGAGTCTAGTCTTTGCTTTGATTTTCAGTTGTCTGACGAAATCTCAGTAGAAATACTGTAATTGCATCATAATTCACTGAAGCCTAACCACACTCTTTATACAACACAGACTAGCATTTCTTGAATGCTTTTGCAAGAATAAATACAGTTATCCAGATCTGTAATCCATTATTTTAGTAAACATACTCTAAAATACACTCTGAATTTAAAAAAAAAAAAAAAAGGACCAAAAAATAGGCTGAATTAAGGCTTATTCTCCAGCTTTTGTAGCTTTGAGTTACTCATTTTTGGGGAAGTACATGTTGACTTTTGGACTTCTGCATACGAGGAATGCAGGCACATTTACTGCTAAAATTCTATCAGTGCATCTTTATTTGCCTAAAACAGTAGAACAGCACTTTCAGGCTGTTTTAATGAAGTTTAGTTACAGTGAATGATAAGGTATGTCATTTGAATCTTGGTTGTAATGTGATTCCTGTATTCACTTGTATTTAGAATTTGAACACCTGGTACAAAAAAATTAAACAGTTGAAAAATATTAAATATTTAAGCTGAGATGAGGCACTTCATGTAATATTTTATTGTTTAGTTGCTAAGTCTGACTCTTGTTACCCCATGGATTGTAGCCCACCAGGCTCTTCTGTCCATGGGATTTCGCACACAGGAATCCTGGAGTGGGTTGCCATTTCCTTCTCCAGGGGATCTTTGTGACCTAGGGATTGAACCTACATCTCCTACATTGGTAGGTGGATTCTTTAGCACTGAACTACCAAGGAAGCCCTATGTAATATTACTTTTCCAAAAAAAAAAAAGAGAGAGATATAGAACCACAGGAGAGGATGGAAAGGGCACTGGGCTTTAGTCATGAGTCCAGGGTTTGAGTCTGAGCCTTCCTAGAAAGTTGTTGGTGACCTCAGGCAAGATGGTGCTTCCCTTGTGGCTCAGCTTGTTAATCTGCCTGCAAAGTGGGAGACCTTGCTTCAACCCCTGGGTAGGGAAGATCCCCTGGAGAAGGGAATAGCTACCCACTCCAGTATTCTGGCCTGGAGAATTCCATGGGTTGTATATTCTATGGGGTCATGAAGAGTTGGACATGACTGAACGACTTTCACATCATCATCAGGCAAGATATAGCCCCTCTTTGGGTCTTAATTTTCTTTTTGACAAATAACAGTCTTGTGTTAGTCTTTTTGACCAGTTTCAGCAGTTTGTGATTTTGTGATTCTTATCTTCTTATTCTCCTAGTGTATTTTTCTGTCTTGTCAAGGGGAGGTTTACAGTATAAAGCTGCCAGCTCTTTTGTTTTGATGAATGGTCTTGATAGTAGAAAACGTGATTTGAATTTTCCCCATCTAACTTTATTATGTTTTCTAAAACTAGGTTTAAAGGAGTTTAGAAGTATGAAATTAGAAGTATTTGGTTTTACATTTTAATTGTGCCTAACTGCACCCCACTCCAGTACTCCTGTCTGGAAAATCCCATGGATGGAGGAGCCTGGTAGGCTGCAGTCCATGGGGTCGCTGAGGGTTGGACACAACTGAGCGACTTCACTTTCACTTTCACTTTCATGCATTGGAGAAGGAAATGGCAACCCACTTGAGTGTTCTTGCCTGGAGAATCCCAGGGATGGGGGAGCCTGGTGGGCTGCTGTCTGTGGGGTCACACACAGTCGGATGCAATTGAAGTGACTTAGCAGCGGCTGTCATTATAAAACGCATGTGAACTGGAAAGACAAATGGTTTTAAAATTTCTTAATCAGTGAAAGGAAGTCGTTGAGTTATCTAGTCTACCTGTTAAAGTCCTTTGAAATTTCATTTTAAGGCAGAGAGTAGTACAATCAGTTATGTGTGTGGACCTTGTCCATATAAGTCAGTGTAGATGTATTGCTGGTACATTTTTCTCTAAGTGTTTTATTATTAAAGTTTAAACATGCAAAAGATTTGAAAGAATTATACAGTGAACTCCTACATATTCTACAATTAGCTCAACCCCAGCAATTAACATTTTCTTTTATTTGCTTTACATGTTTATCCATCTATTTATCCCATTATCGATCAATCTTTTTTTTTGATGTATTACAAAATAAGTTGCAGACATTCTTACAGTTTATTTCTAAACACTGACATACATGTTAATTATAATTAGCTGGAGTTCAAACTTGTTACACTTTTTTAAAAATTAAAATTTACATATGGAAAAATGCACAGCTCTTCAGTCTGCCATGGATGATACTAATTAATGAGCACCCAACAAAGGTCTGTCTAGTCAAGGCTATGGTTTTTCCAGTGGTCATGTATGGATGTGAAAGTTGGACTATAAAGAAGGCGATGACAACCCACTCCAGTACTCTTGCCTGGAAAATCCCATGGACGAAGGAGCCTGGAAAGCTGCAGTCCATTTGGTTGCTAAAAGTCGGCACAACTGAGCGAGTTCAGTTTCACTTTTCACTTTCATGCTTTGGAGAAGGAAATGGCAACCCACTCCAGTGTTCTTGCCTGGAGAATCCCAGGGATGGCGGAGCCTAGTGAGCTGCTGTCTATGGAGTCGCACAGAGTTGGACACGACTGAAGTGACTTAGCAGCAGTACATATGGTTAGAATATGGCTGCTTCCATAATGTTTCTTTCTTTCTTTTTAAAAAATATTTATTTGTTTGGTGATGCTGAGTCTTCGTTGCAGCATGTGGAATCTAGTTCCCTAACGAGGCATCAAACTCTGGCCCCTTGTGTTGTGGAGTCTTAGCCACTAGGGAAGTCCCGTAGCCTTTCTTTTAAAACTAATAGTTCTCAGCCACACAGAGATACCAATTTTCTATTTTAATTTGAATTCCAGGCTCCTGGGAGGGAGTCTGATTGGCCCAGGCTGAAGTCTGATTGGCCCAGTCCAGTTCAGCTATGCTTGAGGGCAGGTTTTGAAGTTTGGATCTCCTGTTGGAAGCCTGCCTTTGTGGATGGAGAAAGGACAGTTCCTGGAGCAGGTGTGGGGCTGTTGAAAGGAGGCTGCCACTGAAAATTGTTTCTAAGTACGAGTGTGATAAACGATTCTATAGACAAGAACAGGGTACAGAAATAGCATGGAGGGAGAATGAATCACTATTTAGGGATAGAGTGGTGGTCCGACACCACTTCCTGAAGAAATTGGTGGGTGGGTTGGGTCTGAAAGATAAATTCAAGTTCAGCAGTGGGAAAGAAGGATGTGTGCTGCAGAAGAACAGGTAGAAAGACAGGAAATGGCCTAGTGTGTTTAGGAAATTGTAAGCATGTTAGTATATCTGCAGTATAAGTTTTGAAGTGGGTCAAGTTTCATAGTGATGGGAAAGCGAGGAGAGAAATAGGTAGGTAGGTAGATAGATATTTAGATATAGATCAGGGCCAGTTCAGAGGAGAATCTTATCTTGCTAAAATATGGGAAGCCAGCAAGAGTAGGTAACAATCAGATTTATTTTAAGATATCATTTCATTGGTTAAACTGGAGACAAGTTCAAACTCATGAGAGCCTGGACTAAGAAAATGGCAGTGAAAAAGAACAGGAGATATATTTAGGCGGTAAAATCTTCAGTACTTGGGGGTTTATTGAAGATTGGGAGAAGGAGAAATCTTACGATGGTGACCCCTATTCTGATGGTGGTTGGATGAGATGGGATACTAGCCAAGATAAGATATATAGGATACTGAGGTGCTCACTGTTGGTTGTGTATTTCTTAATCTGGCTGATAATCACAGGTGTACTTTTTTAGAACTGTTAAATTGTACTTATATATTTCGTGCATTTTTGTTCATTTAAGTTATATTTCATAATGGAAATGTTACAGAACAAAAGGAAACACAAAAAATATGCTTTGGGAAAAAGATGCTGTGGACATTTACGTTTGGGGTGTGCATGCAACCTTCCAGATGGAGATACGTAGAAAGCAGTAAGCTGGACATGAAATTTGAAGTATGGGCTGCTGATGAAAGGATTAGATTAGGTCTGTAGTTTGTTTTCCTGTTTGTATGTTAGGATTTTCTGGAGAGTTAAAAAAAAATTATTGGTAACCTACATCCCACCCCAGACCAATTAAATTGGTCCTTGTTGGTATGAGGGCACAAGGTCTAGTTTACAGAGCTTCCTGTGCTTCTTACTCTGATGCAGAGATGAGAACCACTAGGTTTCAGGAAAATTGCTCATTTCCTACATTCTGTGGTGAAGAGATAGAGTTGAGCAGAGAGGATTTTGTAATTGCTTTAGAATTCGAAATAAGTTTATATTTGGGGGGGATGATTATTTTTGTTGTTGTTTTTTTTGGCTGCACTGTGCAGCAAGCAGAGTCTTAATTCGTGGACCAGGCATGGAACCTGGGCCCCCAGCAGTGGAAGCGTGGAGTCTTAACCACTGGACCACCAGGGAAGTTTCAGGACATAATTCTTAAGCCTTGTGCTTTCTCCCCATTATTATTATTATTTTTTGGATTAGAATTAATTTTATAAAAATATGGAACGTTGCACGAATTTGCGTGTCATCCTTGCGCAGGGACCATGCTAATCTTATCTGTATCGTTCCAATTTTAGTATATATGCTGCCAAAGTGAGCACTTTGCCCCCATTATTACCTGAAGTTAAAAAAGAATGTATTTGGTTAAAATGACAATGTACATATGTTCCTAAAGAAAAACATGTCGAAGATGCAAGCTGTTTCAGTTAAACAGTTTTAAAACAGATTTCTTTTGATGAAATGGCGGTGTCTTCTCTAATTTTAATTATTAATAATGTATAGGGCTTTGCAGCCAAACTTAGAAAATTGCCTCATCAGCTGCAGTGTCTTTGAATAGTAAATATGAAGGACAGTGATTAGTAAATGTTAATTGTTTGTGTGATGTAGTCTGAAAGGCAGACAGCTGTAAATGCTGCGAAATTGTCTCTGTTACATGTGATATGGTAAGGACATTGCTCACTCATTTGTCTTTTCTTTCCTTCACTACATAGCTTTGTAACTCAGGGTCAGGATCAGGGTCCTGTATCCATCACTAAGTATTTATTAGTACCTGAAATATGCCAGGGGTAAATTTATGTAAGTTACTAAATATAGATGAAAATGTAGGGACTTGCACCAGGTGTGCCAGTATTTCCATTTTGGATGGCATATAAAAGGCAGCAGGATGCAAAATTATTTGATAATTACAAGAATTTCTTTACTGTTCAGAAACTGGAATGATTTCTTGGGTTTGAGCATTTAGGTATGACTTAACCCATAGATGATTATTCTCACTCACCAGCCTCTAGTTCCTTGAACTCTCTTCCTCTAGTGATTTTGTTTTCCGTAGACCTCAGGCCCATGATCTTACCACTTTTTTCACTGTCTTTTACCTTCTTGACATTCTCATTTCCTCCCTCACCCAGTGTAAATTCCATAGCCAGTCATTTTACAAACTCTTCATATAACCTCAATTACCATGCCCTTCTTGCTTTGTCATACTTGGCAAAATTTGTAATCCTGGTTAAGCTGACTCTTCTACTTTATACCTGTGCATCTGAACATAGCTGGAAAATGCATGTGTGTACATATGTGTGCACATGCACACTCCCACAGCTGTGCTGACTAATCTTAAGTTCATGCCCTTGAACCTGAGGGGGTCCTTAATACTGCCAGACAGTCATGTATGTACCTAGTGTGTTGGCTCTATCACTCTTACAGACAGCTCTTTTGTACCATCACCTTTCTCTTTAAAGGTATAACATCACTCCCATTCAACTGATGACCTTGTTTCCTAAGAAACTTCCTACTTCACTAGGAAGACTGAAGCGCTCTGTGCCTGTGCATTCTGCCTTCCCTCCTGTTAACATGGATGAACTGTCTGTGCATCTTTAGTTGTATGCCGAATACCACCTGCTTTGAACTACTCAAGAATATTACTCCGAGAATCACTGCCACCAGCCAATTCCCTGTATCACTGTTTTACTGTCTATTAGGTCATTCATCAGTGTATAAAGCATGTTATTTCAGATACCCCCAGTTTAAAAAATACTTGTCTTGACCCTACCTTCATTGCCAGGTACTGTCCTATATATTTGCTCTCCTTGTAGCAGAACTTTAGAAAGTTGTCTCTATTCAATGTTTCTAATTTCTTCCCTCCCATTCTCTCTCAGTCTGAAACAACAGACTGGTTTCAAATAGGAAAAGGAGTAGGTCAAGGCTGTTTATTGTCACCATGCTTATTTAACTTCTATGCAGAGTACATCATGAGAAACAGTGGGCTGGAAGAAGCACAAACTGGAATCAAGATTGCCGGGAGAAATATCAATAACCTCAGATATGCAGATGACACCACCCTTATGGCAGAAGGTGAAGAAGACCTAAAGAGCCTCTTGAAGAAAGTGAAAGAGGAGAGTAAAAAAGTTGGCTTAAAGCTCAACATTCAGAAAACAAAGATCATGGCATCCAGTCCCATCACTTCATGGCAGAGGGATGGGGAAACAGTGGCACACTTAATTTTTTTGCTTCAAAGTCACTGCAGATGATGACTGCAGTCATGAAATAAACAGATGCTTCCTCCTTGGAAGAAAATTTATGACCAACCTAGACAGCATATTAAAAAGCAGAGGCATTGCTTTGCCAATAAAGGTCCGTCTCGTCAAGGCTGTGGTTTTTCCAGTAGTCATTTATGGATGTGAGAGTTGGACTATAAAGAAAGCTGAGCACCGAAGAACTGATGCTTTTGAACTGTGGTGTTGGAGAAGACTCTTGAGAGTCCCTTGGACTGCAAGGAGATCCAACCAGTCCATCCTAAAGGAAATCAGTCCTGGGTGTTCATTGGAAGGACTGATGCTGAAGCTGAAACTCCAATACTTTGGCCACCTGATGCGAAGAGCTGACTCATCTGAAAAGACCCTGATGCTGGGAAAGATTGAAGGCGGGACGAGAAGGGGATGACACAGGGTGAGATGGTTGGATGGCATCACCAACTCAATGGACATGAGTTTGAGTAAACTCCGGGAGTTGGTGATGGACAGGGAGGTCTGGCGTGCACCAGTCCATGGGGTTGCAAAGAGTCAGACATGACTGAGCGACTGAACTGAACTGATTCTCTCTCTTCCTCTTTTGTTCTTTTATTGAGATATAATTCACATACTATAAAATTCACCACCATAAGTGTACAGTTCAGTGGTTTTTTAGTATATTCAGAATTGTGCATCTATCACCACTGTCTACAGAACATTTTCATCATCCCATAAAAAACCGTGTATCCCTTCGCAGTCACTCACTCTTTTCCTCAGTCTGTAGCTCTGCTTGTTCTCTTGGAATCTGCCTATGTCTCTGTGGATCTGCCTCTTCTGGAAATTTCACATAAAGGGAACCAAATAATATGTGACCTTTTGTGTCTGTCTTCTTTTACTTAGTTAGCCTGTTTTCAAGGTTTACCATGTTGTAACACTACATTCCTTTTTATGGCTGAATGACATTCCATTCCGTGGGTGAGTTCCACGTTTTGTTAATCTTTCAGGTTTTGGACATTTGGGTTGTTTCCACTTTTTGGGTCTTATGAAATATGCTGATCATACACATTTATATTCAGGTTTTGTGAGAATGTGCTTTCAGTTCTCTTGGGTGCATACCTTGGAGGAGAAGTGCTGGTCATATGATAACCTTATGTTTAACATTTTGAGGAACTGTCTGACCGTTTTCCAAAAGGACTGCATTTTACATTCCCACCAGCAGTGTATGAGGGTTCCAGTTTCTCCATTTTATCCTCACTTAAGCCAGCTTGATTCAGTTAGGCTTTTCCCCTCCTTCTTGACTGAAGCTGCCTTTGACAAGGTTGTCGTCGATAACATAAAAGTACCAGAATTCAAAGTACGTTGTTAGTCATCATTGTGTTTGACGTATAAATAGCATTTGACACAGCTGATCACTTATTGCTCCTTGGTACACTTTTTTTTACTTTTGGCTTCCAGAATGCCGCACGTTCATATCTACCCGCCCCCCCCCCCATTTTATTGGTCAGCCCTTCTTAGTTTCTTTTATTATTTTCTTCTTTCTCCCTACTTCTTAGAATAGGAGTTTCCCCTGGGGATCGTATCAGTACTTCTATATCTTTTAATACTCTCTTATCCTGGCTTTCATGTTGATACCTCTTTTTTGGTACCTAAGAGCCAAATACCCAACTATCTTCTCAACCTCACTGGGGTGTCTGGTAAACATCTTAAATAGAACATGTCTAAAGCCAAACCCCTTCTCTTCTCTTTATAATATGCTCCGCCTCCAGATCTCCCTGTCTTTGATGAAGGTAATTTCATCCTTCATTTTTTCAGGGCGAAAAACCTTGGCATTAATTTTATTCCTCCTTTCTCACATGCCACATCCAGTCTGCTAGGAAGTCTTCTTAGTCTTACCTTCAAAGTACATGCAGAGTTGGAACACTTCTCCCCGCCTCCCCTGTTGGCCGCCACCTTGTTCCCATCATCATCTCTCCCCTGGATCTTTGTAGAAGGAGTTCTAATCCTGTCAGACCCTCAGCTGTATGTACTTTTGCCTCCAGCAGTCTAGTTTAATACAATAGCCAGAAGAATCCTTCTGGAATATGTCAGATCATCATTTACTGTCCAAACCCTACTTTGGCTCCCTGTTTCACTCAGTTCAGTTCAGTTGCTCAGTTGTGTCTGACTCTTTGCGACCCCATGGACTGCAGCACGCCAGATTTCCCTGTCCATCACTAACTCCTGGAGTTTACTCAGACTTATGTCCATCGAGTTGATGATCCCATCCCAACCATCTCATCCTATGTCATCCCCTTCTCCTCCCGCCTTCAATCTTTACCAGGATCAGGATTTTTTCCAGTAAGTCAGTTCTTTGCATCAGGTGGCCAAAATATTGGAGTTTAATCCTTAGCATCAGTCCTTCCAACAAATATTCAGGACTGATTTCCTTTAGGATCTGCATTGGCTCTCCTTGCAGTCCAAGAGTGATAGCCAAACAAGGCCCTATGTCATCTAACCATATTACTTTTCCGGCCTCATTCACCGTTGTCCTCCCTGATCACTCTGTTCACCTCCTTGCTAGTTTTCAAGCAGGTCAGACATGGTTTAGACTCAGGGCCTTTGCATTTGTGGCTCCTTCTACTTGAAATATTCTTCACTTTCAAATCTGCTCAAAATTTATCATGTCAGTTAGCTGACTTTAATTTTTAAATCTGTAACTTGCGTTTCCTACACTCTGGGCTCCTCTTACTCTGCTCTTTTTTTATTTGCATAGCACTTGACTGTGACATTGACTACATTATTGAGTTATACAGGATGTTTATGATACATTGAGATGACCAATGCTGGGCTGGGGGCTTCCCTGGTGGCTCAGATGGTAAAGAATCTGCCTGTGACGTGGGAGACCTGGTTTTGATCCCTGGGTTGGGAAGATCCCTTGGAGAAGGGAATGGCTACCCACTCCAGTATTCTGGGCTGGAGAATTCCATGGACAGAGGAACCTGGCAGGCTACAGTCCATGGTGTCACAAAGAGTTGGACTTTCAGTGCTGGGCTGGATGAATCAGGTGGAATCAAGATTTCCAGGAGGAACACCAACAACCTCAGATATGCAGATGATAACATTCTAATGGCAAAAAGTGAAGAGGAGCTAAAGAGCCTCTTGATGAAGGTGAAAGAGGAGGGTGAAAAAGCTGGCTTAAAACTCAACATTCAAAAAACTAAGAACATGGCATCTGGTCCCATCACTTCATGGCAAATAGATGGGGAAACAATGGAAACAGTGAAAGATTTTATTTTCTTGCACTCCAAAATCACTGTGGACAGTGAATGCCAGCCATGAAATTAAAAGATGCTTGCTTCTTTGAAGGAAAGCTGTGACAAACCTAGACAGCGTATTAAAAAGCAGAGACATCACTATGCTGGAAAAGGTCTGTGTAGTCCTAGCTATGGTTTTTCCAGTAGTCATGTTTGGATGTGCGAGTTGGACCATAAAGAAGGCTGAGCGCTGAAGAATTGATGCTTTTGAACTGTGGTGGTGGAGAAGACTTGAGAGTCCCTTGGACAGCAAGGAGATTAATCCAGTCAATCCTTAAGGAAATCAGTCCTGAATATTAATTGCACGGACTGTTGCTGAAGCTCCGATCCTTTGGCCATCTGATATGAAGAGTTGAGTCATTGGAAATCCAAGACCCTGATGCTGGGAAAGGTTGAAGGCAAAAGAAGGGGGTGGCAGAGGATGAGATGGTTGGATTGCATCACCAACTCAATGGTCATGGATTTGAGCAAACTCTAGGAGATAGTGAAGGACAGGGAAGCCTGGTGTACTGCAGTTTATAGGGTCGCAGGGAGTCAGACACAACTTAGAGACTGAACAACAAATGATATAGTGCTTTCCCTCCCAACCCCTCTGCTAGGCTGTAGCTCCATGAGGGAAGTGATTTTTGTTTTGTTTACTGTTATGTCTTAAGTGTTTAGAACAGGGGATGGCACGTTCTAGCCATTCAAAAAATATTTGTGGAATGAGCAAAAAATGGATAGCTTTATGGGGAAGGTAGTGTCTGAGACAGGTGTTGAAAATTTTGATTCGATCCCTGTGTTAGCAAGATCCCCTGGAGAAGGGAATTCTTGCCTGGAGAATCCATGGACAGAGGAGCCAGGTGGGCTGCAGTCCATGGGGTCACAGAGAGTCAGACTTGACTGAGTGACTAATACCTTCACTTTTTACATAGAGTAAAATTCATCCTTTTTGGGTATACAGGTCTATGAATTTTGACAGACTGTTTCAGTCATGTAGCCACCACCACAATCAAGATATAAAATGTTTTCCATCGCTGCAAGAATTTCCTTAAATTCCTTTGCAGTCAGTTCCCTTCCTTCATCTAATGCGCCTGACAGCCTGATCTAATTTCTGTCCCTGTATAGTTATGTTTTTCCCAGAATGTCATATACTTGGAATCATTTAAGTATGTCTCCTTTTTTTTTGCTTTGGATGTGCTGAGTGGCATGTGAGGCCCTAGTTCCTTGACCAGGGATTGAACCTGTGCCTGCTGCAGTGGAAGTGTGGATTCTTAATGACTAGACCACTAGGGAAAGTTCCAAGTATGACTCCTTTTGAGTCTCTTTCATTTAGCCTAATGCTTTTGAGGTTCATACATGTTACTGCATATTTCAGGAGTTGATTTTTAAAATATATGTATATTTTATTGAAGTATAGTTGACTTAGAATATTTCAGATGCACAGCAAGGTGACTTAGTTATACAGACACATAATATTAGTTTTGATATTTCCATCATAGGTTATTACAAGATATTGACTGTAGTTCCCTATGCTATACAGTAAACCTGTGTTGCTTGTTGCATATCTATTTTTAAATTAGAAATCTAGCATTCTATTCATACTAAGTCAAACAAGTGGAATCAAAATGTCAATTTTTTAGTTAGGCAAAAGTCCTTAAAGCTTCTAAAATATATATTATACATATGTATATAATGCATATGAAAGCTTTTCTACAGCCCTTGATAAAGCCTTGAGAAAGAACATAAAAAAGGAAAAGATGGAGAAATTGGAGAACATAAACTAAATGAGATGGGAGCACTGAATATGGAATAGAAAAATTGAAACAAAATAGATAAAAGGTTACATATAATCCAGTTGTTTTTTAAATATGACTGCTCATTAGAACTCTTTGGGGCCCTGTGGACTGTAGTCTACCAGGATCCTCTCTCCATGGGATTCTCCAGGCAAGAATACTGGAGTGGGTTGCCATTTGCTTCTCCAGGGGATCTTCCTGACCCAGGGATCGAACCCGGGTCTCCCACATTGCAGGCAGACGCTTTAACCTCTGAGCCACCAGGGAAGCTCATTAGAAACATATCTGGAGAAAAAGAGCAGTACCTGAGTATGTGTATTTTCCAAAAACTTCCAAGGTAATTCTGATATGGATCTGGATTTTTAAAAGTGATTACAGGTTTTGTGTTTTTATTACATCCTAGTTTTGGTGATATAGAGTTGTATTTATTTTTCTATTGACCAATCATGATACAATGGTATTAAGTGAGCAATAGTTACATAATCACCAAAATGAAAGATGTTTATCAGTTTTCACAATCAATAGCCGACAAAAATTAAAAGATAAATTATAATTGGAAGCCATAATGAGAACATGATTAACTTAATAATAGAAAATAATTCCATACAATCTGAGGGGAGAGTGTCAAGCAAAGTGATGTGGTAAGTGGAAGTGCATACATGCACATGTTTTCATCTACCCAGTCAGTCTGTATGTCTTTTGGTTGGTGTATTTAATCCACTTACATTTAAGGTAATTATTGATAAATATGATCCTATTACCATTTTCTTAATTGTTTTGGGTTTTCTATAGGTCTTTTCCGTCTCTTGTGTTTCCTGCCTAGAGAAGTTCCTTTATTATGTGTTGTAAAGCTGGTTTGGTGGTTCTCAATTCTCTTAATTTTTGCTTATCTGGAAAGCTTTTGATTTCTCCATCAAATCTGAAGGAGAGTCTTGCTGGGTGGAGTATTCTTGGTTGTAAGTTCTTCCCTTTCATCACTTGAAATAAATCATGCCATTCCCTTCTGGCTTGTAGAGTTTCTGTTGAGAAATCAGCTGATAGCCTGATGGGAGTTCCCTTGTATGTTATGTGCCATTTTTCCCTTGTTTCTTTTAATATTTTATCTGTTTTTCATTTTTGTCAATTTGATTACTATGTGTCTTGGTGTGTTCCTCCTTGGCCTCATCCTTCCTGGGAGACTCCGTGCTTCCTGGATTTGACTATTTCCTTTCCCATGTTTGGGAAGTTTTCAGCTTTTATCTCTTCAAATATTTTCTCAGGTCCTTTTCTCTCTTTTCCTTCTGGGATCCCTGTAATGAGAATATTGGTGTGTGTAATGTTGTCCCAGAGGTCTCTTAGGCTGTCTTCATTTCTTTTCATTCTTTTTCCTGTATTCTGTTCTGTGGCAGTCATTTCTACCATTCTGTCCTCCAGGTCATTTATCTGTGTTTCTGCCTCAGCTCTTCTGCTGTGGATTCCTTCTAGTGTATTAGTCATCTCTGTTTGTTTGTTCTTTAGTTCTTCTAGGTCTTTGGTTAACATTTCTTGCATCTTCTCAATCTTTGCCTCCATTCTTTTCCCAAGATCTTGGATCATCTTCACTGTTATTATTCTGAATTCTTTTTCTGGGAGGTTGCCTATCTTCACTTCATTTAGTTGTTTTTCTGGGATTCTATCTTGTTCCTTCATCGGGGATATAACTTTCTTCTTTTTCATCGTGATTAACTTTCTGTAATATGGTTTTTGTTTTAGTTGCTGTGAGACTGTGCGTCTTCTTCTGTCTGTCCTCTCATGGCTGAGGCTGAGAGGCTTGTGTAAGCTTCTTGGTGGGAGGGATGGGAAAAACTGGGTCTTGCTCTGGTGGGCAGGACCTTGCTCAATAAAGCTTTAATCCAATTATCTGCTGATGGGTGGGTTTTTACTCCCTCCCTAGTAGTTGTTTGGCCTGAGGTGACTGAGCCCTGGGGTCTGCCAGGTCTATGGTAGGGTTGATGGCAGATTCCAAGAGGGTTTACGCCAAGAGGGACCTTCCAGTGCGCCTTTCCCTGTGGTGAGCCCCTGCTGACCCATCCTGCACAGGAGGCCCTTCAACACTAGCAGGTAGTTTTGGTTCAGTCTCCTGTGAGGTCACTGCTTCTCTCCTCTGTGTCTTGGTGTGTACAAAATTTTGTTTTTGCCTTCTAAGACTGGAGTCTCTATCTCCCTCAGTCCTCTGGAAGGCCTATAATCATATCCCACTGTTTCCTCAAGGCCAGATACCCTGGGGATTCCCAGTCGCTTTGTCGGATCCCCAGGCTGGGAAGTCTGATGCAGGGTTCAGAACCTTCACAATAGTGTGAAAACTTCTTTGGTATTATTGTTCTCCAGTCTGTGGGTCACCCACCCGATGGTTATGGGATTTGATTTTATCTTGATTTTGCCCCTCCTACCGTCTTGCTGTGGCTGCTTTTTTGTCCTTGGACATAGGGTATCTCTTTTGGTGGGTTCCAGCATCTTCCTGTTGATGGTATTTCAACAGGTAGTTGCAATTTTGGCGCTCTCACAGGAGGAGATGAGCTCACATCCTTCTGCTTTGCCATCTTGAATCAAGGAGTTGATTTTTCTTAAAATTTATTTTATTGAAGAATAATAGTTGATTTACAGTGTTGTGTTAATTTCTGCTATATAGCAAAGTAACTCAGTTACACGCACACACGCAAACACACACACACATGCTTTTCCATTATGGTTTGTTGTAGGATATTGAATATAGTTCCCTGTGCTATATGTATAGTAGGATCTTGTCGCTTTGTTTAGTCGCTAAGCTGTGTCTGACTTTTGTGACCCCCCCATGAACCTGTAGCCTGCCATACTTCTCTGTCCATGGGATTTCCCAGGCAAGAATACTGGGTTGCCATTTCCTTCTCCAGGGTATCTTCCCCAGGGAATGAACCCACATTTCCTGCATTGACAGGCAGATTCTTTGGCAGTGAGCCACCAGGGATGCCCAGTTCATTATTGCTTATCCATCCTATATATAATAGTTTGCACTTGCTAATCCTAAACTCCCAGTCTATACTCACCCCCTTTGACAGTCACAAGTCTGTTCTCTATTATCTGTGAGTCTGTTTTGGTTTCATAGATAAATTCGTTTGTCTCATATTTTAGATTGCACATACAAGTATAGGAGTTGATATCTTTTTACTGCTGAACAGTATTCCAGTGAATTCCGGTGAATGGTTGTACTGCGGTTTGTTTATTCATTCACCAGTTGGTGGATTTTTTGGTTTCTAATGTTTGGTCATTACAAGTAGAACTGCTATAGATGTTTTCATGTATCATTTATTGTTTAATTGCCCAGTTGTGTCCGACTCTTTGCAACCCCATGAACTGCAGCATGCCGGGCCTCCAGTTCCTTCACCATCTCCCAAAGTTTGCCCAAGTTCATGTCCATTGCTTTGGTGATGCCATCCTGCCATCTCATCCTCCGACACATCCTCTGACACATCCTCTGATGTATCATATATATATCTATATCTGTGCTAAATCTACATATATATATCTTTTTTTTTGGGTGGTGGTAGTGGTGGACATAAATCTTCATTGGTAAGTACCTGAAAGTGGGATTGCTGGGCTGTATGGTGTGAGCGTGTGGGCTAAGTTGCTTCAGTTGTGTCCAACTCTTTGCAACCCCATAGACTGTAGCCCACCAGGCTCCACTGTCCATGGGAATTTTCCAGGCAAGAATACTGGCGTGGGTTGCCATTTCCTCTTTGAGGAAATCTTCCTGGCCCAGGGATCCAACCCGTATCTCTTGTGGTTCCTGCAGATTCTTTACTGCTGAGCCACCAGGGAAGCCTGGGCTGTATGGTAAGTGACTTTTAACTTTATGAAAAGTATCAAACTGTTTTTCAGAGTGTTGAATCTTTTTTCACTTTAATCAGTTGAGGATCTGTTCGTCAGAACCCATAGTTCCAAACAATAGAACTTGACTCTGACAAGGGAACTTCTGGGGCTTCCCAGGTGGTGCTAGTGGTAAAGAACCCGCCTGCCAGTGCAGGAGACATAAGAAATGTGGGTTCAATCCCTGGGTTGGGAAGATCCCCTGGAGGAGGGAGTGGCAACCCACCTCCAGTATTCTTGCCTGGAGAATCCCATGGACAGAGAGGAGCCTGATGGGCTACAGTCCATAGGGTCTCAAAGAGTTGGACATGGCTGAAGTGACTTGGCAAATGGCAGGGAACTTAGGAATAAAATATTTTTAGGTGGCCCATAAAATCTCTTGGAGGGATGGAGAGACTGGTTCTGAAGTTGTGTATCCCAGGCACAGATACAGGGGTTTTAGCTGCCAGCACTTTTGGGGGGTGCTGGACTCTATAAGTAGAACTGCAGTCTCTAAAAGCCAGATGAAGCTGCTCTGATGCTAGCACTTGTCAGAGTGGATTCTTTGAGGACTCAGTTTCTTTGAGTCACTATTTTTGCATCACCTTCTTAAGGTGGGCTCTGTCTAATCAGGTGGGAGATTCCCTAAATATGGAGAGAGGGTTCAGATGTGGGGCTGCTAAAAGTAATGACACACGTAAGCAAACTAGATTAGATAATTTGCATACAGTTTCTAGAACTTAATAGGTGCTTCCTACTTCAGTTCAGTTCAGTTCAGTTCATTTGCTCAGTCGTGTCCGACTCTTTGCGACCCCATGAATCGCAGCACGCCAGGCCTCCCTGTCCATCACCAACTCCCGGAGTTCACTCAGACTCAAGTCGATTGAGTCAGTGATGCCATCCAGACATCTCATCCTCTGCCATCCCCTTCTCCTCCTGCCCCCAATCCCTCCCAGCATCAGAGTCTTTTCCAGTGAGTCAACTCTTCGCATCAGGTGGCCAAAATACTGGAGTTTCAGTTTCAGCATCATTCCTTCCAAAGAAATCCCAGGGTTGATCTTCTTGAGAATGGACTGGTTGGATCTCCTTGCAGTCCAAGGGACTCTCAAGAGTCTTCTCCAACACCACAGTTCAAAAGCATCAATTCTTTGGCGCTCAGCCTTCTTCACAGTCCAACTCTTACATCCATACATGACCACAGGCAAAACCATAGCCTTGACTAGATGGACCTTAGTCGACAAAGTAATGTCTCTGCTTTTGAATATACTATCTAGGTTGGTCATAACTTTTCTTCCAAGGAGTAAGCGTCTTTTAATTTCATGGCTGCAGTCACCATCTGCAATGATTTTGGAGCCCCCCAAAATAAAGTCTGACACTGTTTCCACTGTTTCCCCATCTATTTCCCATGAAGTGATGGGACCGGATGCCATGATCTTCGTTTTCTGAATGTTGAGCTTTAAGCCAACTTTTTCACTCTCCTCTTTCACTTTCATCAAGAGGCTCTTTAGCTCCTCTTCACTTTCTGCCATAAGGGTGGTGTCATCTGCATATCTGAGGTATTGATATTTCTCCCAGCAATCTTGATTCCAGCTTATGTTTCTTCCAGTCCAGCGTTTCTCATGATGTACTCTGCATATAGGTTAAATAAGCAGAGTGACAATATACAGCCTTGATGTACTCCTTTTCCTATTTGGAACCAGTCTGTTGTTCCATGTCCAGTTCTAACTGTTGCTTCCTGACCTGCATACAGATTTCTCAAGAGGCAGGTCAGGTGATCTGGTATTCCCATCTCTTTCAGAATTTCCACAGTTGCTTGTGATCCACACAGTCAAAGGCTTTGGCATAGTCAATAAAGCAGAAATAAATGTTTCTCTGGAACTCTCCTGCTTTTTCGATGATCCAGCGGATGTTGGCAATTTGATCTCTGGTTCCTCTACCTTTTCTAAAACCAGCTTGAACATCAGGGAGTTCACGGTTCACGTATTGCTGAAGCCTGGCTTGGAGAATTTTGAGCATTACTTTACTAGCATGTGAGATGAGTGCAATTGTGCGGTAGTTTGAGCATTCTTTGGCATTGCCTTTCTTTGGAATTGGAATGAAAACTGACCTTTTCCAGTCCTGTGGCCAGTGCTGAGTGGTTATTGATATTTCTCCCAGCAGTCTTGATTCCAGCTTATGTTTCTTCCAGTCCAGCGTTTCTCATGATGTACTCTGCATATAGGTTAAATAAGCAGAGTGACAATATACAGCCTTGATGTACTCCTTTTCCTATTTGGAACCAGTCTGTTGGTCCATGTCCAGTTCTAACTGTTGCTTCCTGACCTGCATACAGATTTCTCAAGAGGCAGGTCAGGTGATCTGGTATTCCCATCTCTTTCAGAATTTCCACAGTTGCTTGTGATCCACACAGTCAAAGGCTTTGGCTTAGTCAATAAAGCAGAAATAAATGTTTCTCTGGAACTCTCCTGCTTTTTCGATGATCCAGCGGATGTTGGCAATTTGATCTCTGGTTCCTCTACCTTTTCTAAAACCAGCTTGAACATCAGGGAGTTCACGGTTCACGTATTGCTGAAGCCTGGCTTGGAGAATTTTGAGCATTACTTTACTAGCATGTGAGATGAGTGCAATTGTGCGGTAGTTTGAGCATTCTTTGGCATTGCCTTTCTTTGGAATTGGAATGAAAACTGACCTTTTCCAGTCCTGTGGCCACTGCTGAGTGGTTATTGATATTTCTCCCAGCAGTCTTGATTCCAGCTTGTGTTTCTTCCAGTCCAGCGTTTCTCATGATGTACTCTGCATATAAGTTAAATATGCAATCTGCTTCCCTCCCTACTTCTTTCCCCATCTGTCTTTTTTAGGTAAACTTTTAGGTAAACTCTAATTGAGGTGTAATAAGTACATAAATCATAAGTATATACAGGTTGATGAATTTTCGTGAATTCATCCTTTTAACATCCAGAAGAAGAAATAGAACAGTACCAACACCCCAGAAATCTCTCATTGCCCTACTGGATACTGCCCACTTCCTTCTACCTCCCTGCCCCATCTGGGTAACCACTATCCTAACTTTGACTAGTTTGCCTGTTTTCACACTTTATGCAGCCAAAGCTGTATGTTATGTTTTTTGTGTGTAATTTCTGTAAGTATTTGTGAGCTTCAGCGATGTTCTTGTGCATGGCAGGAGTTGGCTTTACATTGTCCCATTGTATGGATATAATAGTCTGTTGATGGACATATGGGTTACTTCCAGTTTTTGATTAATACATGTAAATATTGCTATGGACATGAACATTCTTGCACATGTCCTTTGGTTTACGTATGTGCACATTTCTGTGGGTGTGTAATATGGAGTGAAGTTACTGGGTCATGGGTTCTGTGTATGTTCAGCTTTAGTAGAGAAGGCCAGAAAGTTTTCCCACTCTGTACTCCTATTAGCAGCACATGTGAGTTTTATTTTGTCACATCTATCTTCTTGACATGTCCTTTTAAGACTTTTTTAGCCCAGTGTAATATTTGCTTAATTCTACCTAATCAGTTATGCTTCTGTTATATTATTAACTGGTTGCTGTGAGATTCCATGTTTTATTTTTCTGTCTTAGTATTAAGTACAGAATATCAGATATACATATTGAAAGATCAGTGAAAGTTGCATAAAAAACGTGACTAAAGAATATGTCTGTAGGTACACTTACCCAATAGTCCAGTGGCAAAGACTCTGTGGTCCCAATGCAGGGGACACCAGTTAGATTCCTGTTCAGGGAACTAGATCCTGCATGCCACAATTAAAGATCCTTCATGCTGGAACTAAGACCTGGTGCAGACAAACAATTAAAAAAAAAAAATTAAATGAAAAAAAATGTCTGTGGGCCAGAAAAATCTTGGCATTTTTTTGGGAGGAAAAGAATTCAGTGATCTGACTGGAATTCAGTTCAGTTCAGTTGCTCAGTCGTGTCCGACTCTTTGCAACCCCATGAACCACAGCACGCCAGGCCTCCCTGTCCATCACCAACTCCTGGAGTCCACCCAAACCTATGTCCATTGAGTCGGTGATGCCATCCAACCATCTCATCCTCTGTCATCCCCTTTTCCTCCTGCTCTCAATCCCTCCCAGCATCAGGGTCTTTTCAGATGAGTCAGCTCTTCTCATCAGGTGGCCAAAGTATTGGAATTTCAGCTTCAGCATCAGTCCTTCCAGTGAACACCCAGGACTGATCTCCCTTAGGATGGACTGGTTGGATCTCCTTGCAGTCCAAGGGACTCTCTCAAGAGTCTTCTCCAACACCCATAGTTCAAAAGCATCAATTCTTTGGTGCTCAGGTTTCTTGATAGTTCAACTCTCACATCCATACACGACTACTGGAAAAACCATAGCCTTGACTAGATGGACCTTTGTTGAAAAAGTGATGTCTCTGCTTTTTAATATGCTGTCTAGGTTGGTCATAACGTTCCTTCCAAGGAGTAAACATCTTTTAATTTCATGGCTGCAGTCACCATCTGCAATGATTTTGGAGCCCAGAAAAATAAAGTCAGCCACTGTTTCCACAGTTTCCCCATCTATTTGCCATGAAGTGATGGGACCGGATGCAATGATCTTAGTTTTCTGAATTAGCAAAGAATAATGATACATTGGAAACAGTGGTGATAGTGTAGAATTAAGTCAGGTGGAATCTGATTGGGTTCTGTAGTTAATAAATAGCCCTTTTTGGTTCCTGGACTTGGAAGGAATTAATGAAAGCTGTTTTGTTCTGTGAATGAAGAATTGTGTTTTTCTGGTGTGTTCTGCTCTTAGAGAATAGTTAGAAGAAAAGATTTGGGCCTGTGATTGGACACAGATTAGACAAAGCATGGGTTGGTGTTTATTTGGTTAGCTTTATCTCTTAGTTCTTCGTATCTTCATAAGTGGAACTCACATCTTCTTATAAACATTAGAACTAACATAAAAATGTGAGATTTTTTTTTCTTATTTTCTGCATGATTTATTATGCGGCTATAGTTAAAAATTTTTTTTAAATGTTCAGATTGGGTTCTTTTTCTTAAAATTTTTTTTAAATTGAAATGTAGTTGATTTACAATGCTTTGTTAGTTTCACATGTATAGCAAGATGATTTAGTTATGCATACCTATTCTTTTTAGATTATTTTCCATTATAGGTTTTTAAAAGGTACTGAGTATAGTTCCCTGTGCTATACAGTAGGTCAGAATTTTTTTTTTCTTTTTCTTTTTTCTCAGAATTTTTAAAATATATGTTGTAGAGTATAATGTATGAGAGAGAGGAAATTCACCTTCTGCCAGTTTCAGTCCATTTGGAATTTTGACTGACTCTGGGGTCGCACAGGGTCGGACACGACCAAAGTGACTTAGCAGCAGCAGCAGCAGCAGCATAGTGTCTCCAGAGTGACTTATCCGCCTTCTCTTCTGTGTTGTTCTTTTGCACTGGCAACTTTGTTTTTTTTTCCTCTCTGTGTCAAAAATCAAAAATAAAACATTTATAAAGTGGCTTGAAGTTTCTTCTCTTTGAAGGCTCATACCACAGAGGGGAAAGGGAAGGGGGAGAGAGCAAAGTCTTCTTTGGCTAAGGTGGGAGAATAATTACATTGGCCAGGAAGGGAAACTGCTACAAAAGGGAAAACAATCTTACAGTATGGCGTTCACCACCTTAACCAAGTGATTAAACTTAAGATCACTGAGGTGACATCAGATTCTCCTTTGCTTGGTGCAGTAGGAAGTACATAGCATCACCTCTGGTTGTGTTATTGCCAGAAATGAGGAAATAATCAGAGAGATTGTAATATGTGGTACTTGATAAGACATTTGGCCTGAACTTCTAAAAAAAGACACTGACATGAAAAACAGAAAGATGAGGGCTGGGATATTTTTAGAAGTCATTTTCTGCCTGGTTACTCTGGAAGTTATACAGTGTTTGTTTTTTTTATTTCCCCCAGTTCTTTTCGTGATTTTCTTAGAAAATTCAGTCTTACATCTTTGACTTCTTAGAGCCTATTGTTAATTGATACCATTAAGAGGAGAGTGAAAAAGTTGGCTTAAAACTCAACATTCAGAAAACTAAGGTCATGGCATCTGGTCCCATCACTTCATGGCAAATAGATGGGGAAACTGTGACAGACTTTATTTTGGGGGTTCAAAAATCACTGCAGATGGTGACTGCAGCCATGAAATTAAAAGATGCTTGCTTCTTGGAAGAAAAGCTATGACCAACCTAGACAGTATATTAAAAAGCAGAGACATTACTTTGCCAACAAAGGTCCATCTAGTCAAAGCTATGGTTTTTCCAGTAGTCATGTGTGGATGTGAGAGTTGGACTATAAAGAAAGCTGAGCTTCGAAGAATTGATGCTTTTGAACTGTGGGTGTTGGAGAAGACTCTTGAGAGTCTCTTGAACTGCAAGGAGATCCAACCAGTCCATCCTAAAGGAAATCAGTCCTGAATATTCATTGGAAAGACTGATGCTGAAACTGAAGCTCCAGTACTTTGGCCCCCTGGTGTGAAGAACTGACCCACTGGAAAAGACCCTGATGCTGGTAAAGATGAAGGCAGGAGGAGAAGGGGATGACAGAGGATGAGATGCTTGGATGGCATCACCGACTCAACGGACAATGGTTTGGGTGGATGCCGGGAGTTGGTGATGGGCTCGGAGGCCTGGCGTGCACCTAGTCCATGGGGTTGCAAAGAATCAGACACAACTGAGAGACTGAACTGAACTGAACCCTTTATCCTGGCAATGTATTAATCTTAGAACACTTGAACTTTCTTTACCCTCATCTCAGTTTATATGATATTGTAGCTGTACGCTTCATATATTAAAGCCCCACAAGTTAGTAATGGTTGATACTCATTTGGGTTTACCCATATATTTATCACTTTCTTTGCTCCTTTCATGTATGGATCTCTGGACTTGTATCTATGATAGTTTGTTTTCTGCTTGAAGAACAGCCTTTAGAATTACTTTTAGTATAGGTCTGCTGGTAGCAAAGTCTCTCTGTTTGTTTTTCTGAAAGTACCTTTATTTGCATTCATCCCTGAAGAATACATTCCCTGGATATAGAATTCTGTATTGGAAGTTATTTTCTTTTAGCCCACTGAAGATACTTCCCTCTGTTTTCTGGTTTCCATTATAGATATTGAGAGCTGTCAGTCTGTCTCTCCTTTGAAGGTGATCTGTCTTTTTTCCCCCTCTCATTTTAAGTTTAATAGCAGCCCTGTGAGATGAAAACTAGAAGAGACTAGAAACTCAGGATAACTTGCCAGCGTCAAACAGCTAGAAAATAGTAGATTAAAATCCAGGTCTGTTGAGTGTCCACATCTGTACTTTTCCCACTTTGTCTTACCGCCTCTCACTAAATAAAAGTACATATTTACCTCTTCAGTGGTATTTATTGTGTTTCTGTTACATGTCTAATACTATGTGATGAATGAAGGTGAATACCAGAGTTTTGAGACATATTTCTGATCCTCAGTTTATAGAAAAGTATACCCAAAACATGATTAATAGCTAAAATGATGATAGCTTGCAATAATTACTGCAAGATTTTATGCAAAGGGAATTTCACAATTCACTCAGGTGTCAGGTCCTGTGAAGGGGGTGGAGCTTTGTCTGAACTCTGGGCAGAGGGTAGACTATGTTGAGGGTAGAGATTGTAGAGGCTGCTTTAATCAGGGGTAAATCACATGAAAAAAGGCTTGGGGGCTGAATGATGGATTTGGGAGATGGCAGTAAGGTTGACTTGACTCTAGCTGAAGTTTATAAATATTGTTGGAGATAAGGTTATATGTAAAGTGGTGCCTCATTATGGAGAGCTGTAAATTCCTGTTCTTTATCTTTTAGGTCACAGAGAATCTTTGAAGAGTTGTTGGGGTGGAGTAGTACAAGGAAAGTAGAAAATATTATTACAGGATAAGAGATTGGCTTGATTCGAAGTTCTAACCTAAATTTCAATTATGGCTCTGTCACTTCCTCACTTACACTTGTGAATAAGTTAACTTTTTAAAGCCTTAGTTTCCTGTGAATTCGAAAGAATAATAGCACTTCATAGGGTTGTCCTGAGGATTAAATAAATATGTGCAATGTATTTATTAGAACAGTACTTGAAACACAGTAAACATGATTTAAGTTTTAAGTGTGATTTTATTAATATTATTAAATGAAATTATGCATGTTAGTAACCAGTGCCTAGCACAGGGTTAATCACAATTCTAGTCATCAGTAGAATGTGTATAGGATAAATATTATTAATAATTTTTTTGGCCACCTCACATGGCATGCAGGATCTTACTTTCCCAACTAGGGGTTGAATCTGCTCCACCTGTAGTGGAAGCACAGAGTCTTAACCACTGGACCAGCAGAGAATTCCCCAGGATAAATACTATTAAGTTGTATTTTTATACCTCTGCTTCTAGATATAGGAGCTTCCCAGGTGGTACAGTGGTAAAGAATCCACCTGCCAGTGCAAGAGACCCGGGTTCTGTCTCTGGGTCAGGAAGATCCCCTGGTGTAGGAAATGGCAACCCATTCCAGTAATCTTGCCTGGAAAATTCCATGGACGAAGGAGTCTGGCGGGTGGGCTACAGTCCAGTTGGACATGACTGAGTGATGGAGCATGCATGCACCTAGATATAGAGAACATAAAACCTTTAAAATTATATCTATGTATGTAGATGAACTACATGATTCACATAGGTCATTTCCCCATTGTATCATTTTTGATTACATGTATATCATTCCTAATCCACTCCTCAGTTAATTCATTTTGTCACTAAAAATGAGAGTGAAGAAAACATTCTATGTTAAGAATCTTTAGTCAGAAGAGAGGAGAGGAGACAGTGTTAGTTACACCTCCAATGAAACAGTATACCATAGAAAGAAGCTATAAAGATACCATAAGAAAGATACAGGAATTGTGCTTGTTGCTAAACTTAGAAACATTATCTGTTTGACTTAGTTTTTTCAGGAAATTGTGTGCAACCTGAGGGTGCTAACTAAGCTTCTGCCACAGGTATAAAGAATAAAAAACTGCCTTCTCTGTTAAAATTTTATTCCAAGGGAAATTATAAAGCCATTCAAGCATCAGGACTGACAGACTAGAAATGCATTTAAGTGAAGGCTCATTAATCTTTAAGAAGAAGAAAAGCAAACGTGTCAGAGAAGTAGTGTGGATTTGCAATAGTAAAGTGCCAGTGTCTTCAATTATTGTCATAAAAGAGAATGGGAAATAATTTAAGACTGGAAACTACTTCTATATTTCTTTTAAGGTTAGAATAGTTTAGCATTAAATCAGAAGTCTTCAGTGATGATAACCCAACAAGTAGCTAATTGTAATTTTAAGTGAGGCTTAACTTTATCTCTGGTTCCTCTGCCTTTTATAAAACCAGCTTGAACATCTGGAAGTTCATGGTTGACGTATTGCTGAAGCCTGGCTTGGAGAATTTTGAGCATTGCTTTGCTGGCATGTATGATGAGTGCAATTGTGTGGTAGTTTGAGCATTCTTTGGCATTGCCTTTCTTTGGAATTGGAATGAAAACTGACCTTTTCCAGTCCTGTGGCCACTGCTGAGTTTTCCAAATTTGCTGGCATATTGAGTGTAGCACTTTCACAGCATCATCTTTTAGGATTTGAAATAGCTCCACTGGAATTCCATCACCTCCACTAGCTTTGTTTGTAGTGATGCTTCCTAAGGCCCACTTGACTTCACATTCCAGGATGTCTGGCTCTAAGTGAGTGATCACACCATCGTGATTATCCGGGTCATGAAGATCTTTTTTGTACAGTTCTTCTGTGTATTCTTGCCACCTCTTCTTAATATCTTCTGCTTCTGTTAGGTGCATACCATTTCTGTCCTTTATCGAGCCCATCTTTGCATGAAATGTTCCCTTGGTATCTCTAATTTTCTTGAAGAGATCTCTAGTCTTTCCCATTCTGTTCTTTTCCTCTGTTTCTTTGCATTGATTGCGGAGGAAGGCTTTCTTTATATCTCTCCTTGTTATTCTTTAGAACTCTGCATTCAGATGCTTATATCTTTCCTTTTTTCCTTTGCTTTTTAGGCTTCTCTTCTTTTCACAGCTATTTGTAAGGCCTCCCCAGACAGCCATTTTGCTTTTTTGCATTTCTTTTCCATGGGGATGGTCTTGATCCCTGTCTTCTGTACAGTGTCACGAACTTCCATCCATAGTTCATCAGGCACTCTGTCTGTCAGATCTAGTCCCTTAAATATATTTCTCATTTCCACTGTATAATCATAAGGGATTTGATTTAGGTCATACTTGAATAGTCTAGTGGTTTTCCCTACTTTCTTCAATTTAAGTCTGAATTTGGCAATAAGGAGTTCATGATTTGAGCCACAGTCAGCTCCTGGTCTTGTTTTTGCTGACCGTATTGAGCTTCTCCATCTTTGGCTGCAAAGAATATAATCAGTCTGATTTCGGTGTTGACCATCTGGTGAGGTTCATGTGTAGAGTCTTTTCTTGTGTTGTTGGAAGAGGGTGTTTGCTATGACCAGTGTGTTCTCTTGGCAAAACTCTATTAGCCTTTGCCCTGCTTCATTCTGTACTCCAAGGCCAAATTTGCCTGTTAAACCAGGTGTTTCTTGACTTCCTACTTTTGCATTCCAGTCCCCTATAATGAAAAGGACATCTTTTTTGGGTATTAATTCTAAAAGGTCTTGTAGGTCTTTGTAGAGCTGTTCAACATGAGCTTCTTCAGCGTTACTGGTTGGGGCATAGGCTTGGATTACCGTGATATTGAATGGTTTGCCTTGGAAACGAACAGAGATCATTCTGTCTTTTTTGAGATTGCATCCAAGTACTGCATTTCGGACTTTTTTGTTGACCATGATGGCTACTCTATTTCTTCTAAGGGATTCTTGCCCACAGTAGTAGATATAATGGTTATCTGACTTAAATTCACCCATTCCAGTCCATTTTAGTTCGCTGATTCCTAGAATGTTGACATTCACTCTTGCCATCTCTTGTTTGACCACTTCCAATTTGCCTTGATTCATGGACCTGACATTCCAGGTTCCTATGCAATATTGCTCTTCACAGCGTCGGACCTTGCTTCTATCACCAGTCACATCCACAGCTGGGTATTGTTTTTGCTTTGGCTCCATCCCTTCATTGTTTTTGGAGTTATTTCTCCACCGATCTCCAGTAGCATATTGGGCACTTACTGACCTGGGGAGTTCCTCTTTTGGTATCCTATCATTTTGCCTTTTCATACTGTTTATGGGGTTCTCAAGGCAAGAATACTGAAGTGGTTTGCCATTCCCTTCTCCAGTGGACCACATCTGTCAGAGCTCTCCACCATGATCCGTCGTCTTGGGTGGCCCTACACGGCATGGCTTAGTTTCATTGATTTAGCAAGGCTGTGGTCCGTGTGATCAGATAGGCTAGTTTTCTGTGATTATGGTTTCAGTGTGTCTGCCCTCTGATGCCCTCTTGCAACACCTGCTGTCTTACCAGAGATCAAATTGCCAACATCCACTGGATCATCGAAAAAGCAAGAGAGTTCCAGAAAAACATCTATTTCTGCTTTATTGACTATGCCAAAGCGTTTGACCGTGTGGATCACAAGAAACTGTGGAAAATTCTTCAAGAGATGGGAATACCAGACCACCTGACCTGCCTCTTGAGAAATCTGTATGCAGGTCAGGAAGCAACAGTTAGAACTGGACATGGAACAACAGACTGGTTCCAAATAGGAAAAGGAGTACATCAAGGCTGTATATTGTCACCCTGCTTATTTTAACTTAAATGCAGGGTACATCATGAGAAATGCTGGTCTGGAAGAAGCACAATCTGGACTCAAGATTGCCGGGAGAACTATTAATAACCTCAGATATGCAGATGACACCACCCTTATGGCAGAAAGTGAAGAGGAGCTAAAGAGCCTCTTGAAAGTGAAAGAGGAGAGTGAAAAAGTTGGCTTAAAGCCCAACATTCAGAAAACGAAGATCATGGCATCCAGTCCCATCACTTCATGGGAAATAGATGGGGAAACAGTGTCAGACTCTATTGTTTTGGGCTCCAAAATCATTGCAGATGGTGACTGCAGCCATGAAATTAAAAGATACTTGTTGGAAGGAATGTTATGACCAACCTAGACAGCATATTCAAAAGCAGAGACATTGCTTTGCCAATAAAGGTCCGTCTAGTCAAAGCTATGGTTTTTCCAGTAGTCATGTTTGGATGTGAGAGTTGGACTGTGAAGAAAGCTTAGTGCTAAAGAATTGATGCTTTTGAACTGTGGTATTGGAGAAGACTCTTGAGAGTCCCTTGGACTGAAAGGCGATCCAACCAGTCCATCCTAAAGGAGAGTTAGTGATGGACAGGGAGGCCTGGCGTGCTGCGATTCATGGGGTGGCAAAGAGTCGGACACAACTGAGCGACTGAACTGAACTTTATCTAGTGACTTTATTATAAACGATTAATGTTGCTATGTGTTGATTGAGTTTCACTAGTGACTCAGTGGGTAAGAATCTGCCTGCCAGTGCAGGAGATGCAGGTTCAATCCCTGGATGGGAAGGATCGCTTGGAGGAGGAAATGGCAGTCCACTTTGGTATTTTTACCTGGAAAATCCCATGGGTAGAGGACCCTGTAGGGCTTCAGTCCAAGGAGTCGCTAAAGAGTTGGACATGACTGAACAGCTAAATGAAAACAACAGATGCATTGATTGGAATGATTTCATTAGAAAAATTATTGTACTTGTGCTGATAGGTGCTGTAAGTCTAGGGGAACTGCATACAAGGTGCTGTGTTTTAGATTGTATTTCACATATTTTGTGGTCTAATTGCCAATGATTTGAACCTTTTTAATTGACAGTTTTTTATAAAGAGAAAATTCCTGTAAAGACTGTTATATTTTCCTTACTCTTTGTATTTCTTATAAGTTGGCAAAGGACTAATATTGCATGTGGTCTGTTATTTTTGGACTAAGAGGCTTTTTTTCCTCTCTTCTTTCTCTGGTCTAGTTCCCTAACCTTTAACCACCCTGTTAACAGATGTTCATTTTATCCTTCTGGTCTGTCATTTGAATAACTTTTTCAAAAAGGCCACCTTGTAACAGTGACTTAAATTTTCTCATGACAGTGTCATTTAGAATTATATAACTTTTATTCTTCATGAGAGTTTTGATTTTTGAAGTGCCTTTTGTCTTTTGGGTTGAGTTCATATCTATATATAATAGGGGATGGAGAGCCTACCTGCACTTCTGTCTTCCAGACTTCTTAGCTTAATTTTTCATTGGTTGACAATACCTTGTGAAGCACATAAAGCAGGTTATCTTTTACTTGAGGGTGGTTTAGTTTACGGACCCATGGATTTGGGTGCACCTAATAGATTTGAGTTTAAACTGTAGATTTGCCTTTTGATACTGTTGGACAATTTGCTTAACCGTCTCAGTCTCAGTTCCTCAACCTTAAAATGGAGACTGATCATATGCTTTTTACCTTGTAGGGCTGATATAAATATTAAAGTGTATGATTAGTGCCTTTGTACAATGTGTGGCACATAGGGGATCAAAAATGGAGGCTTAACTTAAGGTGATGATTTTAGAGGATTGGTCATGTAATTGTGTATGATATAGTAGCAGTGTTTGAGCCCAGATCTTATGCATTGCTGGCAGATTCTTAACCATCTGAGCTATGAGGCAAGCCCCTATAATTTATATGAATAGTTCCTTAAATGAATTATCTGGGAATGAAGCACCTGGGATGAATAAGGGTCAACATTTCAGTTGAAACACACCCTTAAGAGCTTGGATTTAATTCTTAGCAACCAAAGGGTGCATAGTAGCTGTGGTCTTAGTAGCTGCTTGCCTAGAGCCTGATAGAGAGACAGCCCTATGGCAAGTTGTCTGTTTTAAATGAGCAGTCTTGCTGTGCTGCAGCTATGGAGAATGATGGGAAGCTGTTCATATGCCCCACCAGAAGTACTGAGACTCATAATTGGGTCATTAGTCATTTATTCATTGACAAATGTTTGAGACCTTACTATCCAGCACTATGATATACTCTAGGAATACAGCAGAAGATATCTGCCTTCAAGGAACGTGTAGTTACAAAGTAGCCAAATGGTGAGCCAGGAGGTAAAACTGCTGTAATGTGGTGCAGTGTAATCAGTCCAAGCTTGGCAAAGGATTGAGAAGGAGTAGAGGTGGAGGTCAAGATCGGGGAGGGTTTCCTGCACAAGGTGCTGTTTAAGCTGAATGCATAGTGAGAGTAGAGGCTTTAAGAAGTTAGGGATGGTATTTTAAAAATTTCATTCCAAGAGTTCAGCATCTTATTTCTGAAAATAGGTTACTCAGTGGGGTTAGTTGATATTTCTAGCAGAGAGGTGGGAAATCAGATTTCAGAGATCCTTTCTTTCTGTCAGTGTTACGGAGTTTGGGGACTAGATCTTCTTTGTGCTCTGGAAGACGAGAGTCCAGGATCACTCTTGGAAGCTGAGGGCCTTTGGTTCTTAGAGTTGTAGAACATTATCAGCAGTGTATGTATTGAGTTCTAAAAATTTGGTTACAATAAATATTTGTTGACCGAATAGCAGATGGATTGGCATACTTTAACCCACTCCAGCCTTAAAACTTAATATCTGAGAGGCTCAGAGATTGGGTGAGCTAATAAATAGTACCAAGAGCTCTAAGCTTTGGAATCAGGCAACTGGCTAAATAACATAAGTTATTAAGCATAAATAAATGTGAATTCATATCTTAGCTCTGTCACTTACCCTATTGGATTCCAAATAACTTCATGTCTCTGTTAAGCACTTTAAAGACATTAATGTTTTTGACAAAATTATTGTCAAAACAAGTCTTGTTGAAGCCTATAGTTCTTCAAGGATGAGGAAGCCAAGACTCAGATGAGTTACATGCTTATTTTTTATATGTGTGTGAGTATAGCTGTGTGTATGTATATTTATATATATGTATGTATATGGCAGGCTTCCCACGTCACGCCAGTGGTGGTGCCAGTGGTAAAGAATGTGTCTGCCAGTGAAGGAGATAACAAGAGACACGGGTTTGATCTCTGAGTTGGGAAGATCCCCTGAGAAGGAAATGGCAACTGGCTCTAGTATTTTTGTTTCGGAAATCCCATGGACAGAGGAGTCTGGGGGACTACAGTCCATGGGTTTGCAAAGAGTTGGACATGACTGAGTGCATATGCACACACACACACAAACACAGATGCATATGAGGGAGTATTAGTTTTACACTTTGTTTGGGAGGAAGGACGCCTTCCTGGAGAGGTGGCATTTGAGATCAGTGGGCCTTTTTGGCAGATGATTTATAGCAGAGTGAACCGCGGAGAGCTCCAGTTCTGTAGATCGGTGGTCTGGCCAGTCCTGGCTTTGCCACTGACTAGTGCTTGATCACATTTTAGTTATTTCACTCCTTTGGACTATTGTTTCCTCTGTAAAATTGATATGATCATGTTTCCATTAGAGACTTTTGAGGATTCGGTGAAGTAATGCATTTAAGATGCTTAACCAAGTGCTTGGCATACAGAAAGTTCTTGCTGTTATTACTGTGGCATCATCATTAACACTGATAAGGATTGGTGGGGAAGTCTTTTCAGGCAGAGAAAATTTTGTCTTTTCCATTCTCCTGACTTGATAAAATACCAAGTTTTAATAAATGAGCCTAGTTGTATTTTTCCATTTATGAATCACACATTGAATTATTGTGATTTAGATTTTGTGATTTGCAGAATTTGTTGCAAAAAAAACCCCAAACCAAAAAACCCAACAGAACAGCAGTCACAAGCTCATGGTATTGCATTGCTGTCCCTTGAGTTCAGGACTCATTGTCATTAGGTTGGAAGGATAATCTTTCCTCTTTATATAACTCTGTACTTTACAGAGTGCAGCTTCCACAACTGTTAGTCAGTTGATCATAACAGTAGCCTCTTGAGGCATGTAGGGGAGTTAGGGCAAGAGGATTTCAGGAAACAGAATCCACAGGACCGAGGAGAGGCCTTTATGCTGTTAGTGGCCATTCCAGCATTCTGGCCCTGGTCTCCTGACTTACACTTTGCTTCTTTTTCTTTAGTTTCCTGTGAATAGAAGTCGTTCAGCAGACTTGAGTTGTGTTTAGTCACTGACATGACCTTGTCAGTGTTATTTAATTTGAGCCTTCTGTTTTCCATCTGTCAAATGATGAGACTTTGAACCACACAGGATTATCTGTGATGCTGAATTTATTTTGTGTAATGCTTTATAAGACTTGCTTTGTGCAAACTACTATGTATGAAATAAATAAGGTCCTGTTGTATAGCCCAGGCACTATATTCAGTATCTTGTAATAACCTATAATGAGAATTTGAAAAGTATATATGAATAATTAAATCACTCTGCTGTACACCAGAAATTAACACAACTTTGTAAATCAACTATACTTCAATTAAAAAAAAAGTTGCTTTGTATAATGTTGTAGGGGAATGTGTATTAAGATGCAACTTTATTCATTAACTAGTGTCTTATTTGCCTAGTGATGTCAGTGGGAAATATTCCTAATTCAGTGTTACTTTTTATGTTCTTATCCTGCTTATTTAAGGATAATATCTTTGATAGTGATGTGAAGACTTCATCTTGCAAAAATGTAGGAGATCTGGGAGTGTTTGGATGAATGAATAACAACACTTCACAGAACAACTGAATTTATTTTTCACATCACTACTTCTGTTGCGTTACTTGGTTTTTCCTTTTTGTGCGTCTCTGTCTCTCTCTCTGCTTAATATTACTCAGATGGTTGAACACTGTAAACCTTTTCAGCTAATAACAAAATACATCATTTTAGAAGTTTGAGGTTTGTTTCCTATTGGAAATTTATATGAGGGGATGCTTTTTACATCTGAATATCATTTGTTCATGAGTGTTTATCAGTTATTTATATACTGTCTTTGTGAACCTCTGTCAGAGATAGGTGAATATATTGTTCCGTAAATACCATATTAATTGGAAATTACAAAATGTAGAGCAGAGGCTCAGTTCAGTTCAGCTGCTCAGTTGTATTTGACTGTGACCCCATGGCCTGCAGCATGCCAGAGTAGAGGTTAAGTAGAACAAGTTATCTTTATACTCTTATTCTTTCTTGAAGTATTAAATATATACATATGCATTTGTTTATTAAGTTGTTGAGTTATTATGAAAACCCTAATTTTAAGTTTTGTGATAACTGAGAAAATCTCTGTTAAGGAAGAAATTTTCCATTTTACCTGTCTTTTTCTGTATGATAGGTTGGATAAAATTACTGAGGATAACTTGAAAGTGCCATTTATGAGTAAGAAGACTCTTTTTAGTTGGCATCTATATTTTAAGAGGTAGGTGAGAAAGAAGTCATCCTGTGAAAAGTACGGATATTTTCTGTGGATCATGGACGTTTTTGTTCCCTTTCCAGTATGTGGCAACCTAAAAGCACTTAGTACATTGTAGTTTCACAAGTGCTGTTGTGCTGAGTATACCGTGAGTCAGGGCGTAGTTACGTGACTTATCCATAGTAATAGACAGAATAACTTAGGATACTATATCAGAAATTCATATTTTTTATTATCCACATGAGGAAAACAGTTTAGTAAGTGTTTGCACTTGAGTGGATTTGACTTAAATGATAAAAATTATACGCCAGTTAGGAAGATCAAAACTCAATTTAGTAAAAAATTTAACATAGGCTAAGAAGCTTTTTTAAAAATTGGATAAGTGCACCGAATTGGGTAATGGATTAGACATAAACCTTGTTTATGACATGCTCTCGTTTGCCAATGGATAGTCTGTTTTTGTATTATTGTTTTTTAAAAAATGTATCTGTTTTTGGCTGCGCTGGGTCATTGTTGCTGCGTGCGTCGTCTTTTCTCTAGTTGTGGCGAGTGGACGCTACTCTGCTAGTCTTGGTTGCAGTGCATGGGCTTCCCGCTGCAGTGGCTTCCTTGCAGCAGAGACGGGCTCTAGGTGTAGCTGCAGTAGGTGCAGCTCAAGCTCTAGACTGCGGGTTCAGTAGTTGTGGCGCATGGGCTTAGTTCCCCTGTGGCAGGTGGAGTTTCCCTGGACCAGGGGTCAAAGTAGTGTCTCCTGCTTTGGTAGGTGGATTCTCATCCACTGTACCACCAAGGGAAGTTCCTGTTTTTGTATTATTTTTAAAAATTTAATAAGCTTCTGTGAACCCACCGTCAGAACAAAAGTTAATCCTTAATAACCTACATCTGACTTCATAGGTTCTCTCTATGAAGTCTCCCTTCATTGGTTCTCCCAGCTACCCTTCTCCCAGTGCCTTCCCGCGATAGCATTCTCAGCTTGAATTCTGTATTCACCGTCCCCTTGTTTCTGGTTTTGTGTATAGCTTTATCATATCTTTATAGATTCTTAGATAGTGTATCTTTTTATTTGGTTTTAATTTTACAAAAAAGATACTCTATATGTAGCCATTTGGGACATAGTATTTTTACTTAATATTGCATTGCTGAGGTTTATCCATATTGCTTATGTCTCTATAGTTCCTTCACATTGCTGAATAACAACCCAATGCATGAATATACCATAGTGTATTCATTTATTCTTCTGTGAATGGGCATTTTGCATGTTTTCCAGGATTTTGCTTTTTTGCACAGTTTTGCTATGAACATGTTAATGTGCATGTCTTGTGTCTGTATATGTGTAAGTTTCTCTTTGTGTTCACCTAGGAGTCAAATCTCTGAGTATGGGATTGGGATTATTTGATTTGTGGAAATTATGCCAAACATTTTTTCCCATCTATCTATAAAAGACTTTATGGATATATTTCCTTTTCAACACTTAATATTGCCAGACTGAATTTTTACAGCTTTAGTGGATATAAAGTGGTTTTCATTTTTATTGGTCTTGTGGTTTCCCCATCTTGTGAAAAGGTTATGACTTTTTTCTCCCCTCTCTTCTGTGTTGTCTGTGCTTTTCTTTTGGATTTTAAGTCATCTTTCTATATTTTTGATACTTCTGTTGGATGTATGTTTTCCAGAAGTCTTTTCCAGTTTTGTAGCTAATTCTTTCAACTTTCTTTGGGGTGGTTTTTTTTTTTTTTGATGAACAGAATGTCTAGATTTTAATATACTGATATTTTGTAGTCAACACTTTAGTGTTTTTAAGGAATCCTCTGCCTTTTTTCATTTCATATGCCAATATCTGTTTATGTTAAAGTTGACATGTAAAGTCCTGAGATTGCAATGATAGAATAACAGTGAAGGAAGAAGATAGTTTAGAAAAGTGAAAGCAGAATGAGGAGCATATTAGAATATGTGTGTGTGTGCTCTGTTGTGGCCAACTGTTGTGACCAAGTGATGTGGCCATCATTCCCCTCTTCACTCACTATGTTCCATCCACACTACTATCCTTGCTGTTTCTCAAACAGTGCACACAATCCCCACCCCTGAAGCCTAGCTATGAATAGTTTATCCCTGACATCCACACAATTCCTCTGCTTCTTTAGGTGCCTGCTCAAATGTCACCTCATTATGAGCCCAACTCTGATTACCCTATATAAAATAGCAACACCTCCTCCAAAACACCTCTGATCCTGTTGTCTCCGTATAGGGTTTACTACTGGCATTTGGTATCTTTTCTTTGCTTAATCTTTGTTTTGGACATATAGAGCAGTTCTGGCACCCAAGGAGAAATGCAAATGAATTTCTCAAAATATTTTCTCATACGCCATCACATTCTATTCTTACAACAGCCCTGAAAATTAGTGAAAAAATACAATGGTATAAATTTTTTAAATAAACTTCTAAAATGCTAAAGCACAAATATACAAACACATTAAATGACGTTAAATATTGTCTGTGATCACACATTGTTAGAGCTGTCCCTAGAATTTGGGCTCGGTCTCTAGCGACTTTGCAATTCATAGTACTACCTCTAAAGAGCAGGTATATATTTAATTTTGCAGAGTGATCTTTAAAAGATCTAGTTCTTTAAATCATGATCAAACATGAAGTAAAGGCTGAACTATATGTGCCACATTACCTATTTATTGACTTCTCACTAAGCAGCTTTGATAGACGGTCATCAGAGTATCTTTAGAATTTACAGATCTTGGGACAACTCCGATCAAAAAACAAAGGGGTGCGGGGGAATGAATGTGCCAGTAAGCAGTATTCTCTGCCCTACTGTGCCCAAGACAGCACACTTTAGTGTAAACCAGCACCTTGTTAATAAACAAGGTTCAGACACTGTGTTTGGTTTTCAAAAGACTTTTTGTTATTCTACAGAACAGAGCATCACAAAGAAACCGTATCTGGAGACAGAATGGACAAGAGTATTTCCCTTAGTTAGGTTTGCAAAATGATTTCAGAACCTGCAATCTAGTTATAAATAAGGAGTAATGCTTAAAAAAAAACACCAGTTTTAAAACAAAAGAAGTCATTTTGTTTTCACCTAAGCAAAATAAACAATAAGTCTTAAATGTCAAAAACTGCATAAATTCAAGTATTACTTACGTCAATACAGAAAATTTTTCATATACAACAGTGCTGAAAATGAAGAAATATATCAGATTCCTCAATAATATAACAATTTAATTTCCAGCCTCTTGCTAGCACTCATTCTCCTTTTCTGGCATACTCTGCCACAGTTGGAAACTGTGTATCTAGGTCAGAAAAGACAAGCAGCTTTTCAGAACAGCTCAATATCTTTGGCACAACTGTTGCTATTATAATTCAGCCCTTTCACAAACTCCTTTTAAAATACAACCTGTTGTAAATCACAAGATTAGTCCTGCACAGACAATACAGTAGTCTAATATTTATGAAAAGCCACTGGAAAAAATACTAAAATGCTAGATTTAGAAAACTGATGAAAAACATGAGACAGGCAACACAGTGTAATCAGTGTAAGAGCAACGGATTTAGGGTCAGAAGACGTGCCTTCTAATTCCAGCTCTGCTCCAGTAAGCTGTCCAATTTTAAATAAATTTCAACCTCTCTGAGCCTCAATGCTTTCATTCACAAAAGTAAAAGGGTTAGACTACACCTAGATTACTTTTTAGGTACCATCTGTTTAAAACATGATTCCATGATAAACTGGAAATCTACAAGTATATTTTATGTGACACTGCTTAAATGTATTCCTTAAAAGTATATATTTTCACAGTGTAATCAAATAGTGCAGATTCATGTTGATATTTGGTAGAAACCAATATAATATTGTAAAGCAGTTATCCTTCAGTTAAAAATAAATAAATACAAATAGTGTAGCTAAAACTAAAAAAACATAATTGAAAAATCTGAATGCTGAAAAGCTGATAACATTATGGAATTATTTCTGGGGGTTGATAATGAAGTGTGGGTTTCTTTTGGGAGAGTGGTAGATATATTCTATACAGAGATTAGTGTATATAGTAAAGTATTTACAGATGAAATTAAGTGAAAATCTGGAATCTTTTCTAAAATAATCTAGTTGAGGGGATGAGGGAGAGTGAAGTAAGTAAGGCTGGCCATATGTTAATAATTACTGAAAACTGATGACAGATATTTTCTCTGTACTTCACAGGGGTTCTCTCCAGTTGTAGAGGTTTGAACATTTCTGTAATAAGGTTTTTAAACAGGAAAAAATTTATCAAGAATCTAAACAAATAAATTTCAACTTATCTGTAGTAAAATGAGATTGTCATATGTCATATTTTCTTCAATATAACAACCATGTGTGCTTAAGAGAATCCACAATGTAACTGTGCAAACCAAAGCAGGTAAAATTATAAAAGGATAAAACCAGTGAAGGAAGCAATTCAGTAATAATTGATAGTAAAAAATGTGGATATACTACAAGCAACAATATGTTCTGAGAAACTCCAATACATAAAACACAGTAGGGAAGTCGCTCAGTCGTGTCTGACTCTTTGCGACCCCGTAGACTGTAGCCTGCCAGGCTCCTCTGTCCATGGGATTCTCCAGCAGCAATACTCACTACAGCATTTTTCATAATTGCAAAATACTGGAAACCTAAATGTCCATCAGCAAGAAAATGAAGATATAAACTATACAGTAAATGAACTACGGTGATACATTTTACCATCTAAATTCAAAACAAGGTTGAGTGAAAAGGTTAAAGTTGCAGAATAATAAGTACAAAAGGATCACTTTTATTTAATCTTGAAAATGTATAAAATATTCCATATAATTTGTAGATAGAAACACACACACTTCTTTCAGTATAAACATCCAACACAACACACAAAAAATTCAAGAGTAGTTATCCCTGGGAAAAAGAGGGATCAGGGAGGGATACACACACAGTACTTATCTGAGATACTATTTCTTAGAAGAACAATCTGAAGCAAATTTGGCAAAACATTAATATGTAAGAAAAGCTGTGTATGGTAAGTATACAGTTTTTTTTGTTAACATTCTATTTTGTCTGTATGCATGAAATGTAAATTTATTTTGTAAATTCAAAATACTATTTAAATTTAAAATATTCAGAAACAAAAGGAATCTTGCTTGGTCCTCTTGAACAGGAAAGTACCTTAGCTCTAGCTCTAGCCTTTGGGGATTAACAACTTTTTCAATTTAAACTAAATACTGACATTGGACATATGACCCTAGGAAGCTCCTTCATCAAGAAAAATTATGTTTTTTTTTTTTTTTAAGTGGAATGAGACATATTCTTACATAGAATTTGACTAGGGGAACAACCAAAGACTTTCAAAGTATCAGAGTGTGTAAGCTAAAGCCACTGTCACTGTTAGAAAGGTCCCAAAGCATTACAGGAGGCAATACTCCTCAGAAACATTCCAATTTTAAATAAAAAGGCAAGTAATACTTGTGTTGGGGTATCTATGGAAAGTCTAAGGTGTTTCCCAAATTTCTCTAACCTGGCAGAACTCAACCTCCAAGTTCTGTCACCCCTGTAGATTTTGTCTTACCAGCTTTTGCTATAGGAAGATCTAGATTTGGCCATAGACATTGTTATGGGAGGGCTTCCCCAAGGGCCCAGCAGTAAAGAAGCAGCCCACCAATGCAGGAGCCCACCAATGCAGCCCACCAATGCAGGAACCAATGGGTTCAATCCCTGGTTTGGGAAGATGCCCTGGAGGAGATATGACAACCCACTCCAGTATTCTTGCCAGGAGAATCCCATGGACAGAGGATCCCTTGGGGGCTACAGTCCATGGGGTCACAAACAGTTGGATGGGGGGATGAGACCAAGAAGTTAATGGGAATCAGATTATTGGAGATTTGTAGGCCATTATTAGATGTTTGGGGCTTCCCTGGTGGCTCAGACAGTAAAGTGTCTGTCTGTAATGCAGGAGACCGGGGTTCGATCCCTGGGTTGGGAAGATCCCCTGGACAAGGAAATGGCAGCCCACTCCAGTATTCTGGCCTGGAAAATCCCATGGACGGTGGAGCCTGGTATGCTGCAGTCCATGGGGTTGCAAAAAGTCGGACATGACTGAGCGACTTCACTTTCACTTTCACTCATTAGATGTTTACTCAGAAACCAGAAGCCATTGGAAGGTTCTGAGCAGAGAAATGACATGACCTAATTAAAAGAAAACTTTTAATTTTATAATGGAATATAGTTGATATACAATGTTGTGTTTCAGGTGTACAGTAAAGTGATCCAGTTATGCATATACATATATCCTTCAAATTCTTTTTTCATATAGGCCCTGTGCTGTACAGTAGATCCTTGTTGATTATCTATTTTATAAACAGTATGTATATATTAATCCCAACCTTGTAATTTATTCCTCCCCCTAACCTTTCTCCTTTGGTAACTATAAGTTTGTTTTCTAAGTAAGTGAATCTGTATCTGTTTTACAGTAAGTTCATTTGTATCATTTTTTTAGATTTCACACAGAAGTGATATTATACGATATTTGTCTTTGCCTGTCTGACTTCTGTTAATAGGATAATCTCTAGGTCCATCAGTGTTGCTGCAGACAGCATTATTTCATTCTTTTTTTGGCTGAATTATGTTCTGTTGTGGGCTTCCCAGGTGGTGCAGTGGTAAAGACTCCACCTGTTAATGCAGGAGATGCAAGAGATGTGGGTTCAATTCCTAGGTGGAAAAAAACCCCTAGAGTAGGAAATGGCAATCTGTTTTAGTGTTCTTGCCTGAAAATTCCGTGGACAGAGGAGCCTGGCAGGCTGCAGTCCATGGGGTCGCAAAAGAATCTGACACGACTGAACAACTGAGGACAATATTCCATTGTATATTTGTACCACATTTCTTTTATTTGTCCATCTGTCGAGGGACATTGAGGTTGCTTCCTTGTCTTGGCTGTTACTGAGCATGAACTTAAGTTAGGGAAGCAAAAGAACAAGGTAAAGGTGAAGGGTTTTGTGGTGGATTAGATGTGGGTGTGAGAGGAAGAGAGGTGTCAGGGATGACTCTCCTAAGTTTTTGGCCTGAGCTTTTGGATGATGGGGTAGTATGCTTCTGAGAGAGGGGTGACCAGGAGTGGTAAAGTTTTTTTTTTGTTTGTAAAGTTTGTTTTTGTTGTGTTTTTTTTTGAGGGACAGATCAGGAGTTGGTTTGAGACACATTAAGTTTAAGATGTTTATTAGATATTTAGGTGAGTATGTTGGTTATGTACTTGAATGGAGTCTGGAACTCAGGGAGATATAAATTTGGGAGTCCTCAGTGTATACATGGTATGTAAAGCATCCAGCCTAGATGATCCTGCCAAGGGAATGGTCTAAGATAGTAAAGAGATTAAAGGTGAGGCCTGTGTCCAGAAGCATTCTAACATTTAGATTGTGGAGATAAGAAAGAAAGGAGAGTAATTTATGAAGTAGGAAGAGAGTGGTGTACTGAGTGGGAGCCAAGGGAGGTAAAAGGTTTAAGTGTGGAGAAGTCAGCTATGTCACCAGTTGCTGAAGGTAGACTAAAGGCAAGGACTGAGAATTGTTCACGGCATTAAAACACCATGGAAGTCCTATGGGATCTGACAAGAACTGTTTGAGTGAAGCATTGGGGTAAGAGGCTGATTGAGGTGAGTTTAAGAGAGAATGGGAGAAGAGGAAACGGAAACCAAAGTGTAAACTCAAAGAAAGAATTATGCCCTAAGACGGGCAGAGAAACAGGCCATGGGGAGGCAGGAATCAAAGAAGTTATTCGAGAGGACAGGGATGATTACTGGAGTGATACTCTTTTTTGATTTTTTGTTTTGACCACCTGCATGGCATGCAGAACTAGCATGGTATGCAAAACGTCCCTTAGGGAATTCAGCCTGTATCCCTTTCAGAGGAAGCATGGAGTCTTGGCCGCTGGACCACTGGGGAAATCCTGGAGTGACATTCTTGAGGATTTGAGTAGAGAGATTTCCACTAGATAGGAATAGGGACAGTTTATAACAGGAAGGAAAGAATAATACATGGGAAAAGATATAGCAAGGTTGATATTTTGCTTGAAATAGGAAGCAGTCAAACCATTCAATCTGAGAGGAAATCAACCCCAGATATTCAACTGGAAGGACTGAAGCTGAAGCTGAAGCTGAAGCTCTCATACTTTTGGCCGCCTGATGTGAGGAGCCAACTTAATTGGAAAAGACCCTGATGCTGGGAAAGATTGAAGGCAAGAGGAGAACGGGGCGACAAAGGATGAGATGGTTGGATGGCATCACCACCTCAATGCAAATGAGTTTAAGCAAACTCCAGGAGATGGTGAAGGACAGGGAAGCCTGGCATGCTGTAGTCCATAGGGTCGCAAAGAGTCGGACACAACTTAGTGACCGAAGAACAACAGTAAAGGAAGCGGAAGGAATCTGAGGATTTGGGAAGAAGATATAGATGTGAAGAGATGAAAGAAGATGTGAAGTTATACTTAGGAAAGTGGGAAGTAAATATTTGTTTTCATTGAGTCTCCTTGGATATTGCAGGATGTTTAGCAAATGCCAGGGTTCTACGTTGTGACAGCCAGAACACTTTACCTCACATTTGTAAATCCCTGAAGGTTGCAGTACCACCCCTGCTTGGATTGGAAACTGTTGGTTATTCCTTTAAAGGTTAGATCATGAATTTGGAAGAAAAAAAAAAAAACACTATTGTGTGATCCGCCCCTGCCCCCCGCCCCGCCCCAATTTCCAGTGTTACTGGTGGGGTATAGTTAAAAGGGTTGGGATTTTGCCAGGATAGGATAACAAAGGGGATTGCTGGTGAAAGTGAGTGATAAATGATGGACTGTGTAACTTCAATTAGATAAAGACAAAAATGAGGGCATGCAAAGGGTGGAGGGACTGAAAAGTGCTGGGGTTAGTAGCTTGTGGGCCCTTGTGGGGAGTGGGTGCCTGGGGTAGGAAAGGAGATGAGAACATTGGAGGAATGGAATAGAAGCAATGGAGAGTCCAGCATTTTAGAAGGATCATTTATTTATCTGGTTATGGAACTTACGAAAAATTATGCCTGAAGTTAGAGGTGAGTTAAGTACTAATAAAGTCCTGAAGGTGTGGGAGAGTGTTTGGGGGATTAATCTAAGATGGGTGAAATAAGTCAAATAAATAGTAGAAATTGTGCTTATGGAAGAAGAGTCTGAAATTCCCTGTAAGTCACTATAATGATGACAGCCATGCAGATGTGTGGGAAGAGAAGGTGACCTTTCAAATGGAGGCTTCTAAGTTATGGCTCTCTCTAAGGAAAGAGAAATCTAGGGTTAAATTCAGATTTTTATTGAGCCTCTCCTGAGTGCAGGGCATGGTACTGGATGCTGTGGAGATAAAGGTAAGTAATTTCATTAAGGAGCTTATGATAAAAATAATGAAAACTGAGTAAGAGAAGTGTCATAAAGGAAGTTGAAAAAGGACTGGATGACTCAAGGAAGATATTATATTAACCTCAAGTATTAAGTAAGGCTTCCTGGAAGGGTAGATTTGGGATGGACATTTGATGACTAGAACAAGGACAGATCATGGTGGAGCAGAGGTTGCAGTCTAGATAAGGGAAAGGGTTAATGTGAAGCTTAGTGTTAGCACATTGCATGGTATTCTGGGGAAGATTCATTATTTTCTTTTTGGGTGGAACTATAATGATGAGAGAAATGACAGGGACAGAATTGCATTTGTGTTGTATTATGAAGGGCCTTGGTGACACCCATCATCTCAGTGGATAGCAGTTGTTTAGCTAATGAGTAGTCATTGAAGGTTTTAAAGGAGAGCTTGATATTCTCAGAGTTTTCACCAAAGATGGGCTGAAGCAGGGATAGAATAGTTTAGGAGGGGATTAATTCTTGTAAATAGTAAAACATGGCAAAACTATACACAATAGAGATCAAATTGCCAACATCTGCTGGGTCATCGAAAAAGGAAGAGAGTTCCAGAAAAACATCTATTTCTGCTTTATTGACTATGCCAAAGCCTTTGACTGTGTGGATCACAAGAAACTGTGGAAAATTCTGAAAGAGATGGGAATACCAGACCACCTGAACTGCCTTCTGAGAAATCTGTATGCAGTTCAGTAAGCAACAGTTAGAAGTGGACATGGAACAACAGACTAATTCCAAAAAGGAAAAGGAGAATGTAAAGGCTGTGTATTGTCACCCTACTTATTTAACTTATATGCAGAGTACATCATGAGAAACGCTGGGCTGGATGAAGCACAAGCTGGACACAAGATTGCCGGGAGAAATTTCAATAACCTCAGATATGCACATGACACCACTTTTATGGCAGAAAGTGAAGAAGAACTAAAGAGCGTCTTGATGGAAGTGAAAGAGGAGAGTGAAAAAGTTTGCTTAAAGCTCAACATTCAGAAAACGAAGATCATGGCATCTGGTCCCATCACTTCATGGGAAATAGATGGGGAAACAGGGGAAACAGTGGCTGGCTTTGTTTTTTGGGGCTCCAAAATCACTGCAGATGCTGACTGCAGCCATGAAATTAAAAGACGCTTACTCCTTGGAAGGAACGTTATGACCAACCTAGACAGCATATTCAAAAGCAGAGACACTTTGTCAGCAAAGGTCTGTCTAGTCAAGGCTATGGTTTTTCCCGTGGTCATGTATGGATGTGAGAGTTGGACTATAAAGAAAGCTGAGTGCCGAAGAATTGATGCTTTTGAACTGTGGTGTTGCAGAAGACTCTTGAGTGTCCCTTGGACTGCGAGGCGATCCAACCAGTCCATCCTAAAGGAGATTGGTCCTGGGTGTTTATTGGTAGGGCTGATTTTCAAGCTGAAACTCCAGTGCTTCAGCCACCTGATGCGAAGAGCTGACTCATTTGAAGAGACCCTGATGCTTTGAAAGATTGAGGGCAGGAGGAGAAGGGGACAACAGAGGGTGAGATGGTTGGATGGCATCACCGACTCAGTGGACATGGGTTTGAGTGGATTCCGGGAGTTGGTGATGGACAGGGAGGCCTGGCTTGGTGTGGTTCATGGGGTCGCAAAGAGTCAGACACGACTGAGCGACTGAACTGAACTGATACACGGTAGTGTACAGACTTCCAAATCTTTGAATTATAAACATCCTTAGTAGTAAAAGAAAGATTGAGACTCAGGATTTCCATTCTTATGCTATATCATCAGGAGCTTGCTTCATTTATGTTTTCTTTACTTGACTTTGAGAACAGCACAGTCTTTATTTTCCTATCTCTCAGGCCACTTTGCTGACTCTAGTTGTGCCTCTTTTTCCTTTTCTGTGTTCATTAATCATCATCCTTTGGTGATCTTGTGGCTTTACATACTACCTATATGCTGAAAAGCACCAAATTTGTATCCTGATCTAGACCTCTCTTCTCAACTCTAGGTTCATATCCTGTTACCTACTTGGCTATCTAATAATTATCTCAAATTCAACATGTCCAAAACTGAATTCCTGATCTTCATCCCAAAACCTCCTCTGCATTCACCTTCCATAACTCAGTTGTTCAAACCAAAAACCTAGAAGTCAGTCCTGAGGCCTCCATTTCACACCCACTCCACATCCATTCTACTAAGAAGACCTGCCATCTTTCCCTTCAGAAAGTATCCATACTCTGATTGCTAAACTCTCTTAGTGATACACCCTTCCTTCCACCCTTGCCCTCTTTACTATGTATTTCAACATAGCAATCATGGTGATCTTTTTAAGACGTAGTCAGATGTTGTCACTTCTCTATTCAAAGCAGTCTTAAGTGTGTCTCACTCAGTAGAAGCCATAATCCTTAAAGTGACTAGAAAGACCTCCTGTATTAGGAGTTGACAAACTATGGCCCTGGGACCACTTTGATCCATTGCCTGTTTTTGCATGAGCTGTGGGCTGAGTTGATTTTTATGTTTTTAAATGGTTAAAAAACTGGTATTTTGTGAAATGAACATTAGATGAAGTTTCAGTGCCTATAAATAAGTAAAAGTTGAATTGGAATACAGCCACACCCAATTGTTTGCATACTGTCTTATGGCTGCATGTGCACTGCAGAGGCAGAGTTGAGTAGTAGAGACCTTCTGGTTCCAAAGCCTAATGTACTTTTTATCTGGTCCTTTAAAGAAAAAGTTTGCCAGCTTCTTCCCTGTGTGGTCTGGTCCCTTACTTCTACCCACAGTCCTCACTGCCCTTCTCTCCTCACTCGCCCTTCTTGAGCCTTCCAGCCACAGTGGTCTCCTTGTTGTGTCTCCATCTGACCAGGTACATTGTTTTTCCCCTGCCAGGAATACTCATTCCTGAGATCTCTGCATGGCTCATGCCCTTTCCCCATCAAGGTTTACTCAGGCATCAGCTTCTCAATGAAGACCAGCCATAATCCTACCCTCCTCTGTGTAGTATCTGCATGTATTTGTGCTCTCCCCTCCTTTCTTCCCCATAGGACTTCACACTTTCTCACATACTGTTTAGATTACTTATTCTTACATTTATTGTGTTTTGATTGTTTCCCCCACTCTGAACTTAGAAGAGTGGGAATTTTTGTCTGTTTTGTTCACTGATCCAGTCTAAGCACCTAGAGCAGTGGCTGGCTTATTACAGATGTTCAATGAAGACTTGTTGAGATGCACTGAATTATTGGTTCTTTAACCAAATGAGTCATCTGACTGGTGGATACAGCTCTGTCATTCTGTCCCTGTTGTCAGGAATGGGGAAGGGCTAGTGTGTGTGCCTTCAGTGAGGAGATATGTTTTCTAGTTACCACTTCCTTGAACGGGTTACTTGATAACATCTTTTCCATTCTGCTCACTGATAGTAAGTGTTCAGAAAGCTTTCTGATTGACCTAGCCGGCTTGCACAGTGCATCTTATGTTAGGAGTGCAGCTGTCCTGCCATCTTTGTTTATACCATTAGTTGAGTAGAGACCTTTTTGCCTGTGTCCAATGTTGCAAGGCTTCAAATGATGTGGTGGGATTGAACTTTTCCATCATGATAGGTGTTTCCAGGTAGGAATGAAAAGCTGGATTTTTGGAGTAGGTGTATGTAATTTATGGGTTTCCCAGTTTAGCTTTCTCATATGTGCCTTTTTAATATAGAAAATAAAAGGAAATTTCCAGAGGAAAATACTGAAATTCAGTGTTTTTTTTTCAAGTTAGTATTGTACAGAAACTTAATGCCACCATGTAGGAAAAGTTTATTTGAAGGGATTTGGAAGAATTAATGAATTTATATGTATTTACTCTTCTTTTAATGTATCTGAATTGGTTCATTTTTGTATGCCCCGTACTATCAAGCACAGTACCAAGTACAGAATAGATGATAAATATGTATTTACTAGTAAATCTCTTTATCATAAACTAATCCTCCTGGTGTATCAGTGAGATGCCTTTTTCTTATTTTCTATTTGCCCGTCTTTAATATAGTGAACAATAATGACAAACCTAGACAGTGTATTAAAAAACAGAGACATCACTTTGCCCACAAAGGTCACATATAGTCAAGTCTATGGTTTTTCCAGTAGTCATGCTTGGATTTGAGAGTTGGACCATAAGGAAGGCTGAGTGCAGAAGAATTGATGCTTTTGAACTGCGGTGTTGGAGAAGACTGTTGAATCCCTTGGACTGCGCAGAGATGAAACCAGTCTATCCTAAAGGAAATGAACCCTGAATATGCATTGGAAGGACTAATGCTGAGGCTGAAGCTCCAGTATTTTGGCCACCTGATGTGGAGAGTTGACTCTCCACATTGGAAAAGACCCTGAGGCAGGAGGAGAAGGGTACAGTAGACAAAAAGATGGTTGGATGTCATCACTGACTCAATGGACATGAGTTCGAGCAAGCCCTGGGAGATGGTGAAGGACAGGGAGGCCTGGTGTTGCTTGCAGTCCATGGGGTTGCAGCTAGCTGTACATGACTGAGTGGCTGAACAACAAAATAGTTTTCTGGTGATGTGTGTAGGCTTTTCCATGTATAGTACCATGCCATCTGCAGATAGTGACAGGTCTACTTGTTCCTTTCCAATTTGAATTATCTTTATTTCTTTTTCTTTGATAGCTGTGGCTAGGATTTCTAAAACGATGTTGAATAAAAGTGGCAAACATGGGCCCAGAGCTTGATGTTTGGGTAGGGTGTTTACTCTCCATACTTATGATTGAAAAGTGCTGTTGGTGATCCATAATTTCTCCACTATGTCAGCTTTTTTTTTTTTTAATATTTTTTTGGTTGCATTTGTTCTTAGTTGTGGCACATGGGCAGAACACCCAGGCTCAGTACTTGCAGAACTCTGGCTTAGTTGCTCCATTGTATGTGAGATCTTAGTTCCCTGACCAGGGACCAAACCTGCATCTCCTCCTTTGCAAGGTTGATTCTTAAACCACTAGACCACCAGGCAAGTCCCACTACATCAACTTTTACTTAGCATTCTTCTCTCTTTCTGTTTTCAACCAACTTTCATAATACATTTGACTCACTGATTTTGCCTTTTTATAGAGAGCAGCTTGTGGATTTTGTTTTCAGTTCTTATGTAAATGTACAGCAGTCTTTGGCTGCAGGATTCACAGCCAAGTCCTGAATGGTTGAATCCTCTAGAATGGAGTAAGGTTGGAAATAGGAAATGCAAAAAACTCTAAATAGTATAGTTTGATCTTTATACGAAAGATAAAATTCTATTGACAAGGGTGGTCTTTGAAATGTCTCTTACCATTAATCATGTTTTAGTTTGTGTCGTAACTTTGTTGTATAAAAGGACCCTGTGATTTGCAGTATATGTATGTTCCCTCTTTGATTTGATATATGGAATAATCTTAAGTTCCATCTATTTTTGTTCAGTCACTTAGTCATGTCTGACTCTTTGAGACCCCATGCACAGCAGCATGCTGGGCTTCCCTGTCCTTCACTATCTCCCAGAGTTTGTTCAAACTCATGTCCATTGAGTTGATGATGTCATCTCATCCTGTTGTCCCCTTCTCCTCCTACCCTCAGTCTTTCCATAACTAGTTGGTATGTAACTTAAAAAACTCAATCTTCACTGGCTTATTTCAGGTGGATTTTGTAAGTCAGAGTCAGGGAAGTTGGTTATAAGATGTGAATTGTGTTGCATTTAGGCGTAGTATTGGGTAGAGTTAAATGTCACCTTTAACTTTGCTGGTCCTAAAAATTCAAAAAGGATCTTTTCTTCTTTAAGAAAGTAGCTATTAAGAAATTATTGTAGATAAAAGTAAAAAGGGGATTTCCTTGTTTAAGGGAAAATTTAAAGGAAGTATTCTTGCCTGGAAAATTCCATGGACAAAGGAGCCTGGTGGGCTACAGTCCATGGGGTTGCAAGGAGTCAGACACGGCTGAACACACAACACACAACACTGAGATGAAGAGGAACCTGTTTCTTGTGGGTGTTTATGTCTTCTGTGGTGTGTATTTCTCCTGATAGTCATGTAATGTATATGTTCTATTTTAATAGTTGCCAGTTTCTCTTTCTTTCTTTCTTTTTTTTACAGCTGGCTTGTATATAAGGACCTCAGCAGTGTTCAGAAAAGCTAATTTTTACCTTACCTGGAATAAAATCTCATAAAAGTGGAACATAGGGGTAATAGAATGAGTCTTAGGCCTCTGGGCAGAAATATGCGTGGGATTCTGGTGACAGCCATTCATGGGTAATGAAATAAGGATTGAGTGAATATTCAGCATAGCACTGCATATAGGTTGAGAGGGCAGTAAGGTCTCTAGGGAGTTAGGAGAGGAGAGCCAAAAAAGCATGCTGAATTTTAGGCCTGAAATGATTAAAGAAGAGACATTGTTCCAACATATATTGTAAGTCTGATGGCAGTGTCAAATGGAAAAGCCTCTTGGTTACAAGCAAAGGTGTTACATTTCCAGGTGTCCTTATCTACTTTTCAGATAGGCCTGACTGATGCCAATTTCTGTTGAAAATCTCATGGTTAATTGCAACATTTTCCCCACCAGTAGTAGTAGTACATTTTCTGGTTGTATTTCTTTACTGAATCTGTGTTTGTTAATGTATTCATCTCATTGAATACAAGTCAGTTGTGTGCCACTTTGTGGCTACCAAAAAAGTTAATTCTCTGGTCATATCACTTAGGCTCTTGGGCCCAGGCCTTCAAAGGATGTTTTAGCTTTTGTTTAAAATAAGTAATTTTCCACTCCAAAGATTGTTCTGTTTTATTCAGTAATATGTTTATGGGTTTCACCCTCTGATATGAAACTAATCATAAATAAGCATTTTTGAAAAGTTGTTTTTCTTTTTCTCTTGCAAGTGTACTCTAAAGAACAAGCCTTCAGATATCTTTGCCATATTGACTCTGAGCCATCAGGGGACTCAGGCTTATGAGGAGGTACTGTCACACAAAGCAGTGTCTAGTGAAGACGACAAGAAAGAGGGGAAAGGATCGGAAGAAGAAGCTAAAATACTATAGAAAACCATGGTAGGTTATCATTTATAATTCCTTAATTTAGTTACCAAAGAGCTCAGTGATTTAAAGTTGAAACTATTAACAGTGAAGGCAAGTAAAAACAGTGGTATTAATTTTTGGCTCCAGTGCATCAGCTGAAGATGCCATTCTACTATTTAAGCAAAGCGAATGAGTTCAGATTTATTATGAGCCCTTTAAACCACAAGATGGAGCCCCATGAGCCTGCAGTCCATAAATTATTAAATACAGAGGAGGGAATGCTCATAAATAATATTTTTTTTAATAAAACTGGTATTAGCAAACTGATACAAATGGCTAAGGTGACCTTGAACTTGAAATTATGTAATTTTTCTCTAGCGTTCTACCTGAAGCTCATTGTTAAAGTCCTGAACTAGTTCTTTAAGTAATGATTTGAAGGTTAGTGCAGTTTGTAAAATGTGTGTGTATTTAACTGAAAAAGACACCTTTTTTTTTTTCACGTGCTCAGAGGTTAAAGCGTCTGTCTGCAATGCGGGAGACCTGGGTTCGATCCCTGGGTCAGGAAGATCCCCTGGAGAAGGAAATGGCAACCCACTCCAGTATTCCTGCCTGGAGAATCCCATGGACTGTGGAGCCTGGTGGGCTATAGTCCACAGGGTCGCGAAGAGTTGGACATGACTGAGCGACTTCATTTTCACTTTCTTTTGATTTTAAAATAATAAGGTCAAATATTGAGTGTATTGAGGATACTGAACTGAATATCCTAGAAACCTTAGTTTTTGTGGAAAGTTCATACTTAAATTGAATTAATTTTTTAATTGGTAAAATATGCTGAAATTTTTTGCCTCCTATTTTGGTTATGAAGGATATGTGATTTCCCCTGCCCCCACCCCCAACCCCCACTAAGTGTTAGTGAGAAAAGGCTTAAAAAAAGATAAGTGTGGGGAAAAGCACAAAATATTAATCATCTGTATTTTTGAAATATGTTGTTTAGCAAGTCTGAAGGTATTTCTTTAAGAAAGATTTTATTAAAAAAAAATTTGTTCTAGCAACTTAATTGACTTGCTCTCTAAAGAAGGAACTCGACTGATATTTTAATTGTGAATGGTGGGGAAAAATGTTAACTTGGGATGGATTTTCTCTGTCATTTAGTTTTATGGTGAGCTGTGATGAATGACACTATATATTTCTTCCCATATGAAATGAATTATTTGCCTCTTCAGCTTATTTATCTGTTGCAGTCTAGATATTCTTACTGCTTAAATACGTTATATATATCACTTGTCATAGTTGGTGAAAATTCTTTTCCTAGTTTATTCATTTTAAATGTAGCTTGTTCATTTTGCTGTGTAGTGGTACAAGTGTCTTCATGGTATTTGTAAATTTGGAGATATTCAAAGGTTTTGGATGTGTGACTCATGAGTGTGAAGGACCTACTCTATTAAAATTTCATGAAATTCATTCTATTTCTAGGTGCTAATCTGCTCCACTGATTTCTGGGCCAGCATGTCATTTTAATTATTGCTTTTTAAATTTTTGATGTTTTATTTTAGCATAATGGTACCACCCATCCACCTTTGTAGAATAGTTTTTAATGCTGTCATTGATCCCTCCCCTACCCCCATGAGCTTTAAAATTATTTTTGTGAAGTATTAAAATGAATCTATCTTGAGGGAATTTTGTTTGAGAATATGTATATATTTGTATTAGTTTGGGAAATTAATTCTTTTACACCATTTATTTCCCCCATTTTGGAAGCTGGAATATCTCCTACTAATCTATTTTAAAAATTAAAGCATCACACCAAAGGTTTGAATGCCAAAAAGTAAGTAATATTCTGATGTGGCCCATAGTTTTACTGTCTTGTTCACATATAACTTTGTATTTTATATTATTATATTACAATATCTCAATTTTTCAAAGTACAGAAGTATTCAGCAGTTTGGAAAGGAATGACTGGGTATCATGAGTCACCTGTATGCATTTCCAGATACTCTGCTGAAACTAGAAGTGTCTGTTTCTTGCCAGTGATGTGTGATATGGATGACCTTTTTTGATGTGATATTGAAAACACATCTGTTCAGCTAAAAGGTGAAATATATGTAATACTGAATGTGATATGTGTGAACTTTTCCAAAACATGAATGAATGATTTAAGGTTTTCTGGCATGGTGTTCAGTAGGGTGGGTTTTTACTTCCTTTCTTAAGCAGTTTTTTGTTGTTTCAATGTTAACTGTTTCACAGCAGTTTGACATAGCTAATCACAATAGTTATTAGCTGTGACCTGACTAAAATATATTTGTAAGTCATCCTTTTCAGGTACCATTTCTTTTCTCAAAGTAATAGTTTTCTTTCATCTTCTGACAGAGATCTATCAGATCTTTTGCTAATGATGATCGCCATGTAATGGTGAAACATTCGACAATTTATCCATCTCCGGAGGAACTTGAAGCTGTTCAGAATATGGTATCTACTGTTGAGTGTGCTCTTAAACATGTCTCAGATTGGCTGGATGAAACAAGTAAAGGCACAAAAGCAGAGGGTGAGACGGAAGTAAAGAAGGAAGAGGCTGTAGACACCTATTCCAAGTAAGTGTGACCTGACCTGTGTATGACACTTTACTTGTAGTGCCTAGAAAAGTCCAGGGTCCCATCCCACTGGGTTACACTTGGTATGCGGTGGTCTTTGGGTTTTCTCATTTATATGACTGTAAACAAGGAAGTAAATGTGGAATTTTTCTGAGTTAAATTTGAAGGGACAGTAGAAGAGGAGTAATGATTAGATCAGAGAAACGGGAGAGAGATGTTCAGGATCCCTTTAAAAACGGATATAAGACCTTTAAAAAAAACCCTCTGTTTTAGAGATTGTGATATGTCATTTTTTTCATGTGTTGGTTTAGTTTCCTAAATTCAGAAATAAACAGTTTTTTTTTTTTTTAATCTCTGGGGAAATCGTAAAATGTCATTTTTTCAGGTGTTTAAAAATCCTGATGTAGAAGAAAGAGTGCAGGAGAATGTCCTCCAAAGGTATTTTTGACTGTATCTTCCTTGTTGACTCCCAGGATCCAATGTAGTGTCTTGCATGTAGTACATGCTCACTGGGTATTGAATGAATGGCCTATGGGAGCCAGACCCTTCAGCTGTTACAGCAGTGCTTCCAGTGCTGCACCGAAAGTGAGTTGTGAGTGAGATAAAGCTGAGTGAGAACTAGGAAGCTGTTTATGCCTTGCTAAGCTTAGAGTTACTGTTTTGAGCAATGTCACTATGATTGGAGTAAGAATACAGTTTACTTTGAAAGATGAAGCTCATTTGACTGCATTGTATTAGTAGGATTAAGAACATTACTTTGACTACAACTGGTAAATTGAGGATAGAAGTTACAGAATTTTTTTCTCAGCCTTTCAATTCTAAATCAGTGTGTTAAGTAGTTAAAGAATAGTGAGAAAATATTGATAAATCAGTTTCTTTAACTGAAAGATAGTATAACCTTTCCATCTTCAGATGAAAGAAAACCAGTATCCGTTTTTAGCTGAAGATTATATTTTCTTGACTTTGTTAACTTATCATAGGTAATATATACATTAGCCATAGATTTGTCAGCTTGAAGTTTCTTGGCAATAATTCATTTTTTCTTGCATATGATAAGTTTAAAAAAGATACTGTCAAATATACAGTTCATTGGTAATTAGTAGTATCATCCAATAATGAAGCTCTTTGTATCTCATTCCCGCACAAGTTAAATAGTCATAAATTCCTTATTTATAGATTAACTGATTGATTGGCCACACCCAGGGCTTGTGTAATCTTAGTTCTCAAACCAGGAATTGAATCTGGGCCACGGCAGTGAAAGTGCAGAGTCTTAACAACTGGATCACTAGGGAATTCATGCATTCCGTGTTTAAGTTGCCTGTCGGAATGTGTTTATACCATTTATTGTGGTAAAACTTCTATGATTTGCTGTTTTTACTATTTGTAAGTATTTTTCAGCGAAGTCAGTCCTTTTAAATGCATCTCTTTGCTGTCAAGGCTGAACAGACTCTTGGAAAGTGCTCCAGTAGACACTTGCTGAACTGGATCAGGTTGCTGAGTTGTCAAGGTGTTTAAAACATGATGTACTGTATACTTTGTTTGAATTTTTAAATAGTGTTGTGTGGACTCTGTAAAGTGTTTCCAGTTTGTGAAACATTCCTGAGTTGAGCCCTTGGGTGTGATTCTTCCCGTGTGGTAGAGCTTAAGGTGTAGAATGATTGTGTCCCTATTTTATATAAAACAGAGGCAGGCATGGCTTCCAGACAGAGCTGTTGTGGTCATAGACACGGATTATGCTCCCGATGTGTGCTAAGCACTGCAGAGGGCCCAGAGACAGGGAGGGCTTGCTTGTATTTATTAAGCACCTTCTATTGCCAGGCACTGTTAGACAGCTTTTACCTGTGTGCTTGTGTTTTACCTCTTTACAAACGGACTCACAGGTTCCCACTATATGTATTTTAGGAATATTAAATATTTAGCTTAATTTAAATTAATTCCCTGTATTGGAGTCACTTGCTTTATAATACCTCATATTCAAATTCATTATTAAAATTTAGAATTGAGTTAAAACTTAGTTTCTCTGCTCAGTCTTGCTGTCTTCTACATGGTAAGCCCAAGTATATCATAGTTATGGTATAGAATGTAATAAGCAAGCTAATAAGGACTAGTTAATAACATCTACTATTCATTGAGTGCCAATTACTGTATTAGATTACTTTTCACATTATTTTACAACAAATCTGCTAGTCTCTATTACTGTTGCCTGCCCTCCACCCCCATTTTACTTAAATTTCCAGTGCTTCATATTTGGTTATGAAGAAAGAGTGACTCAGAATCAATAACAAATTTACCTTGTTTAATGTCACTGAGTGTGTGGTGTAGTCAGGATTCACATTCAGGTCTGTCGGACTCAAATCCACTTTTTTTTACATCTTCACTTTGATTATCCATGACCAAAATGTGAAAGTACAGGGCAGGGAAAGACTAGGTGCGGGATTTGGGGATCAGAAAAATCTTCACAAAGGAGGTAGCGTTTGCAGTTGGCTCTCCAGAGAGTGAGTAGGGTTTTGTCAGGCAGTGAAAGTAGAAGAAAAAATAAATCTCAGCAAGAATCTAGGTGTGAAGAAGTATTGGGAAAAAGTATTAGGACTGTTTAAAGAATAATAGATATTTTTTATTGAGCTATTAATATATGCCAGCTCTGGGCTAAGTTCATTACTTATGCTAATTATTAATAAATGATATTCTCAGTACCGCTCTGAGGAAGGTATTACTCCGTTGTTTTTTTTTAAACAAATGAAGAAATAGACTCAAAGAGTCAAGTAATTTATAATTTGTCCAGTGTCGTATAGTAAGTGGCAGATCAGGGTTCGAAACGGGAAGTCATGCTGATTCCTAAATTGCTTCCCAATAAGCCCATGTCTAAGTGTTCAGTGGGACTCCAGGAAAGAGGCAGGCAGAGTTCCATCCTTGTTGTGCCTTTGGAAGACTGTTCTGGTTGTAACATACTGTATACAGTAGATGAGATGCTAGGAATTAGGTGAGAGGTAGTAAGAGCCTGAAAAGAAGCTAGTTTGAAGGCAGGGGTTGGAGAGTGATTATGAGGGGAGAATTTATAAACTATTACTAGGTTTGGGAGAAAGATGAAAGAATAGGAATACAGAGGAAAAAATAATCAAAGACAGACTCTATTCTTAATATCAAATAATGCACTATATTTGGTTTACTTGCTTCAACATGATTTTTATTTCTTTTTATACTTGTACCACCCTTATAATTTTTCACTGCTTTAATGTTTATTGACTCTCTCAGGTGTGCCAGGCACTGAGCCCTGGCTGAGTTATTTATGATTTCCTATCTTGTTTCCATTGCCCCTGTTCTGTTTCTCTTTTCTCCAGTTCATTCTCCATCTCTGCTAACTTGGGCTCAACTTTGCTGACTCTTTGCCCTCAGCTAGAATGACCTTCTTTTTCTCTTTAACCAAATCATGACTCTGCTGAAGTCACTCTTGAAGTTTGCCTTGCTTGAAGTCTTTAATTTTGACCTTTCTCTTTTCTGAAATTATGATGCAGTCATAATAATGTAAAGAGCTTGAGTGTTGTGGTCAAATCAACTTGAGTTTGAATCTTGTTCACTTGTTCAGTCATGTCCAACTCTGTGCAACCCCATGGACTGCAGCACCATTTTACTCTCTGTGAACTTGAACAATTAATCACCAGTTTTGAGATTCTCATTCCTTGTCTTTCAAATGCAGGCTCTTTGTTAGGTCTAAATGAGATTTGTGGCACACAGTTTGTTCTCAGATGTCAAACTTGTCTTCCTTCTTAAGCAGGTTTTAAACAGCTTTTGTACTTAATCTGCAGTGTAAGCCTCTGAAGCAGGAGAATTTGGAGTATGTTCTCCATATTCAAACAGTTGCTTACTTGTTGAATAACCATTAAGTTTAGTTCCATTTTCATTTGTAATTGAGGGGAATGAACTAATAAACCTTAGTTATTAAAATCAAGGATAGATATTAGTTATTCTTACGCACCATTCATGACTTGATGTTCTTTGAATGTTCGTTCTTCTGGTTACCACTGGATTTAGAATATGTGTGTTGGCAGATCATCTTTGGGTTCCTCAGCGCTTCACTTTTATCACATTATTCTGCTTTCCCCATAAACTTTTATGGATTCCTAGAATGCTACAGCTACAAGGAGAGAGCTAAGGCTTACGCAGCCAATAGCCATTTTACAGTTATAGATACTGAGCCAGAAGGCACTGCTAGGAGCAGAGGTCAGGTCTTTTCATTTCCACTCTGATGCTCTTTCTTATCATACCATGGTGTTCATGTTTCTCACAATTCTTTAGTTGCTAATTAAAAGATAAAAGGAAGTTTGAATAATTGAAAAGATATTTAAGGGGATACAGTATTTTTGGATTTTCCTGAGCAATATAGATTTAATAAAGAATTGAGAGATCTATCATTTGAAACAGTCTCCCTATTGATTCTTTGTGTAAGGTAGTTTATGAGCCTTAAATCTGAGACTTACTTTTGTGGAATTTTGGATATCTGGATTTATGTTCTCCCTTATCAATTCCTATGGATATCCAGAAAACCAAGTGATGATTAAGTTATAGTTCAGAAGTAGGCTGTGAAAGTAATCATTCAGACTTTTATTTTTAGGGATCAAGGTGGTCGGACATTGTGTGGTGTAATGAGGATTGGCCTGGTTGCAAAAGGCTTGCTGATTAAAGATGATATGGACTTGGAGCTGGTTTTAATGTGCAAAGACAAACCCACAGAGACCCTGTTAAATACAGTCAAAGATAATCTTCCTATTCAGATTCAGGTGAGTACAGTTTAATTGTACCTCTAGGAGAATTTGTGAAAAGGTAAAAATAGGTAGTGATCTTCATTAATTTAATAAAAAGAAATTGATAACGTAAAAGGTAGGTACAGACGGCTACTCTGGGTCTGTGCATCATCCATCACATCTAAGGCAAACTTCTGGTGATTAGCATTCAAAGTACAGTCTTAAATTTTTCAGACGTATCTTGCTGAAAGTCTTCATGTTTTCCACAGTAGGCCTCTCAACGTTATAAAACTATCGAGAAGGTTTGATACAGGGTGGAAAAGAACAAAAAGAGCCTGGACAACTGGAAACTTTGATAGATGCTAATTTTTTAAATTGACCACTCTGTTAATTTTATTTCATTCATTCATTCTGTTAATAGAAATTCACTGTTAATTCCTTGTTTTCAAGCCTTTTTCACATTGGGATGCATTTAGAAAATTTTACTGTTGTCATGTTTCCTGGAGGATGCTGCTGGAGACTGAGGGCTCCTCAGGGCTGAAGGCAACTGGTTGGTCCAGGGCTGTGGTCACTTTAGGACCTGCTCTACCAGCCTGCTCCAAGGGTTAGTTGAAAACGGTGATCACCTTTCATTTTCAGATATGTTACCTTTGGTATAATTAGATTATATCTTTTTGACGATTTTGTATCAGTTAGTCCTTCAATCCATGTTGCATAAATAGGTATCAGTACACAAGGTTGAACTGTGAGTTGTTGAATGCGCTCTTTTTTTTCTGTAGTTGGTTTCCTTTATTTGTATTTCTTCTGTGGAGACCTTTTTTCCCCTCAAAGTAAAATGAATTCTAAATTTGTCTTTATTAGCTTTGTTACTGGATCATTTTCTTTCATATTCACCAACTGATTTTCAGAACCATCTTCCTGACTTTAATCTGCCGTTCCTGAAACTCAAATTTGTGTTGCTTGTTGACACATTCTCCTATATTAATTTCTGGAGCACTTTTTCAAAAAAATCATTTTTAGATCTTAACACTTTCTAAGTGACTGACCAAATATATTTGATTTTTCCATTTTCAGTTCTGATTGAAGGAAAGTATCTGTTCTTTCAAGGGTTAAATTCATTTCTTTTAAAGAAAGATATAAAAGATTAAAGACTTTTTAAATCGTTGTGTGATCATTTGAGAAGGGAGAGTGGTAAGCAACATGGAGTACAGTAAAGAAAGTTCAGTAACGGGTTTCTGACTATACTTTTTGTTACTAGAATGTTAATGTTGTAAAATCCCATCTTTTTTCCATTATTTTTATATTGTTTTAAAGTTTAATCTTTATTTCTGCTTTTATTGTAGTGAACATTGTTATTCTTAAATCTGTACTAGAGTAATAAGCAAAGAGTTGGACATATGGAGGCTTTTCCAACCATCTCACCCTCTTTTCTGTTCTCTTTACTGAGTTCTGTTTTATATAAGAGTGGTCATATTTTCAGATGTGTCAGGATGGAAAAAGGGTTGAGAATCAGTGCTATAAGAAATTGAAGATCTGTTGTATTTCTCAGTATTGAAGATGCAGGAAATTGGAGCTTTAGTTGTACTAATAGAGCTTTCTCTGTGTAGTTCACAACTGTGTGAACTCTGTATTTTCTATTTCTGGGCACCACAGTTTTAAACTTTTTGTCAGGCTGGCAAGTGTTTGAGGGAAGGGCCTGGGAGAGAATGCAGACTGTGTAAACGGTTTCAAATTTGAAGAGACTAGAGCTTTTTAACCTAGAGAAGGTGAAAAAAGATATAAGTATCTTCAGATCTTTGAAGAGCTTCTTGGAGAAGGCGAAAGTGGCCTGAACTCTTAAGACCAGTGGTGGGCATTTTAAGAAACATACCTGAGTTTAACATAGCCAATAGAGTTATCCAGCAGTGAAACCAGCTGCTTTGTGTGATGGTTTGGATCTATGATCGTAGCTGTTTGGGTGGAGGTACCCAAATAAATGGGGATGTAATTGTATACCCACTTTATATTAATTTATATACATGTACACATATTTACTATGCCTTCATATGTACACACAAGCATAGACATTTTATTATTAATATAAAAATGTTTTAGAAAATCATTTTAAATGGGATTTTTGCATTTATTCCCTGCCTACCCCTTTTTTCTTGGTGTTTGTTTGGAAAACTGATCTCTGATACTGTACGAACTTATTTCCTTGTGAATTAAAAACCTTTTCCCTGAGCACTTATCATAGCAAAACTTTGAGTTATCAGGGTACCTTAATTAACTGGGATTGTATCAGACCTTTTCTCTGTGTACTCTTTTCTATGGTGGTTTTAGAACTTCCTTGAGCAGAGGAAGGAGAAGGATGACCAAAACCAGAGTCACTTAGAATTAGTCTAGCCCAACACTCATATCATATTTCATTACTTTGGATGTGTCTTAAAGAGTGATCTGCATGTATGGTTGAAAATTGACTTTGCTTTTTCTCTGAGACATCTTTACTGCTCTTATGCAGAGTGAATGTGAGCAGTTTTCTGCTTTTTCTCTATACTCTAGTTCTGGTTTTTCCAGCCACTATGTGGCCTTTCCCTTTCTTGGTTTACTCTGTTCAAAATTAGGGTAACGAATTTTCAGTTTTCTATCTTTTTTTGGATGTTTAATGGTAAAATGCTGTTCTTATATAAATGACTTTGAGTCCCTTTAATGCACAGTTGATGAGTAGAGAGACCCAGTAGTGTTTCTGTGCAGCTATTTATGTTAGGTAATATATATTAAATTTTACCACCAAGAAAGGCCCTGTGTAACTTACTAAACTATATATTTAATGTATACTTAAAAGCAATCCTAGTTGGTGATAATTTTTTGTATAATTGTTTGTTAAAAGAAGCAGTGAACATTTCTGTGTGGATGTCAGATGACTTATCCCAGAGAATCTCACTGGAGTGATCTCTGACACCTCTTGTTAGAGAAGGGAAGTTAGTTACTTGTTTATATTAACCTTTTTACTGATGAGTGATTGTGCAGAGATCCATTTTCATTCATTCTTACTTGATTTTCTTTAAAAATCTACATAATCTTACATAAAAGATTAGGTAATCTTATATTTATAAATCTTTATTAGCAAGTAGGAGTTCCTGTTTAGGTTGTCCTATCAAAAAAGGTATTTAGAGAGCATTCCCAGCAACTTATTATTCTATATAAGTCCTTTGTAATAATTTCAAGAGCAATAATTTACCTTTTGTTGTATAATGATGCTTTTGGTAACTTTCACTTTCAAATATTAGAAAGAATGATTTTAAATGTTGTTTAATAATTGAATGGATGATTGCTTTTTGAGGGATGGAGAAAGAGGATTCGTCAGTAAGTTAGGAGAGAGAAATGTTACTTCCACCCTGAAGAACTAGGTAAAGATTAGTTACTCTTTCAGAACAGTAAAAACTAATCGTTAGTAACTTTTGAAAACCAAGACAAGGGGGGGAATCATTCACTTTTTGAAATTTTAATTAATTGGCTGTTTTTGAAATCTTGATGACTTTCAGAAACTCACAGAAGAGAAATATCAAGTGGAACAATGTGTAGATGAGGCATCTATTATAATTCGGAATACAAAAGAACCCACGCTAACTTTGAAGGTGATACTTACTTCTCCTCTAATTAGAGACGAATTGGAGAAGAAGGATGGAGGTACACATGTGTATATATATATATATATATATATGTATATGTATATATAGAGAGACATAGATGTGTATATATAAATATATATTTGTTTTGTTCACATAAGACCTCTCTTAAATGCTGCACTAATTATGTCCAGTGGATTTAAGAAATAATCTGTCTTTTGTTTTATGCCACTCATAGTATTTTAAGCAGTTTATTCCTACACAGTCTCTGTATTTTGCAAAAATGTTTATATTCAAAACATAAAATATGTTAATTCAGAAAAACCTGTACTTATGTTGGTTTTAAATCCATTTTAATTTTTATACTGTTTCAGTGTTCTGTTTTACTTTGTCTAGTTTTGCATTGCTATTGGTATCAGCTCACCTATTCTGGGTAGCTTGGTTATTAGGTCTGATTTTAGGGTTAAATGTGATTCAAAAGAGTACTGTTTTCAAATTTACTTGTAGTAGCTCCATAACTTTTTAAGAGTTATGCTTTATCTAGTTGCCTAAGTGTTTTGTCACGTAAGAGAGATAAATTGGGGGGGGGTTTAAATAATCTTTGGTAAAAATTTTTTTTAGGAGGTGTGTGATCCTGTTAACATTTAGGATTTTATATATGTGGGAATTTTATTTTAATCTGACTTTCTTCTGAAGTTAAAAAGAATTTCTGCATAGCAATGCCATCAAATAAAAGTGGAGTGAGAAATCTATTTCGTTTTAAGAAGTACTGTTGGAGCTGGATTTCTTTTTTAGTATTTTTATCCTTTCACATCAGCTTGTTTCTGCCTCTTAGTCCTGTCTCTGGAAACTTGCCGTGTGCTATTTCTCCTCTATCAGACCTTTGACCAACTAGCCTCTCTCTGTTATGACAGTTTAGAGGCAATGTGGCCTAACTGGGCCATCGAGGACTCCCTGTTGCTGTTTTTCATCACTAGATATTCAGCAAGTTCCATTGCTTACTCCCCTACCTGAAATACCAGTGCAGCAAGAAGTATTGGTCAGTTTCTTAATTTATTTCAAGTTGATGATAAAGGAAGAAAAAGACGCATTTTACCAGAGATGTTAGAATTTCAAGTTTTGCAGGCATGACTCATAGGATTTCTTAAAGTAAAAGTGATAGACTTTCTTTTTAAAGAAGTCTTTTGGGTACTAAAATCAGCTATACCATACCCAACAGATATAAACTAGGTACATTTATGAATCATAGTTTAAAATTAAAGTACATCCACTCTGTAATTGGGTTTATCCCTGTACTTTTTCTTTTGGACTGTATATAGTATCTCTAACACCTCTGAAGAACCAACCTTCAGTTCAGTTCAGTTCAGTCACTCAGTCGTGTCCGACTCTTTGCGACCCCACGAATCACAGCATGCCAGGCCTCCCCGTCCATCACCAACTCCCAGAGTTCACTCAGACTCATGTCCATCGAGTCAATGATGCCATCCAGCCATCTCATCCTCTGTCGTCCCCTTCTCCTCCTACCCCCAATCCCTCCCAGCATCAGAGTCTTTCCCAATGAGTCAACTCTTCCCTTGAGGTGGCCAAAGTACTGGCATTTCAACTTAAGCATCATTCCTTCCAAAGAAATCCCAGGACTGATCTCCTTGAGAATGGACTGGTTGGATTTCCTTGCAGTCCAAGGGACTCTCAAGAGTCTTCTCCAATACCACAGTTCAAAAGCATCAATTCTTCAGCGCTCAGCCTTCTTCACAGTCCAACTCTTACATCCATACATGACCACAGGAAAAACCATAGCCTTGACTAGACGGACCTTAGTCATCAAAGTAATGTCTCTGCTTTTGAAAATGCTATCTAGGTTGGTCATAACTTTTCTTCCAAGGAGTAAGCGTCTTTTAATTTCATGGCTACCGTCACCATCTGCAGTGATTTTGGAGCCCCCCAAAATAAAATTCTGACACTGTTTCCACTGTTTCCCCATCTATTTCCCATGAAGTGATGGGACTGGATGCCATGATCTTCGTTTTCTGAATGTTGAGCTTAAATGGCTTAATTTCTTTAGCAGCGTTGCAGTTCACCATTAATTGTAGAACTATAAAATGATTTCTGAAGTATTAAGATAATTCTGTTAATTCTGGTAAGCTGTGTTCTACTTGACCCTCTAGTGTAAAATTAACCATTTCTAAGTATAGTTATAGATATTATTAAAAATTCTTTGAGTATAGAGAGATGAGATGACTGAAGTTGCCAGAGGCTAAATTTGTCTAGATTTGAAGTTGCCAAAGACTAAATAATGTTTGCTTGCAGCTGGAGACATCTCTCCCATTACTTTGAAAGTATTGAGAACTACAGGCTTCTTTCCCTCCATGGTTATGTACACTTACATGGTATTTTAAGGTTTCAGTGATAACTCTAAGCTTAGTCTGTTGCCTTTATAACTAGGGTCAGAGGACCTGAAAACAGATCTTAGTATGTTATACCCTTACTAGAAGACTAGTTATTGCAGAATGGAATTTGCAGTGGAGCAGGAGAGTCATAGTCTGTTCAAGGTGTTCGGGTTATTAAAGGACTCCAAGACCTCTTTATAAGCTCAGTCTTTATCAGCTGATGTTAACATAATTGCATGGGATCAGATAAGATGAAAGAATCAGCTTGAATCTAATATTTTACACGTTACTTCCTCTCCTTTTGAATGGCAGCAAGATTTGCTTTGCTGTTTTCCTTAACCTCACAGCCCTGCCAGGTCACCTGTTACCTCTCATAATTTGCTCGTTTTGTCTAATTTGGACTTTGTCGAAGTTTTTAGATCTGTGCTAGCAGTTTTGTGTGTTATTGGGTAACTGAGGATCCAGTGTAAGCGTTTAAGATCTGGGCTGTACAATTCTATAGGATTTCTTTCATCACACCAGATAACTCCTCTTGCCTTGACGCAGTTCTTTTCAGCTGCATGGGGTGAAAGTACAGATTCATTTGGGTTCCAGGAATTTCTAAGTTTGAGAGAAATCTCTTTAAAAAAATATGCACGCATTTTCTTTCTCAAAGTTTAAAAAAATTTGCATTGTAAATACTTTTTGGGGAGAGATTTCCCTGCAGAATCTCAACTTCTCTTCTCCCACAGAACGAATAGGCTGTTCACAGTATATACCTCATGTGTTTCCCTTCCCTTGTGACATATTTGGGTAAAATCAAAGAGGAAAAATGTCTGAGAGCAGGCAGAACTGGAGGACTGAATCTGATGAGAGCACCACGCTTTTCTTCTCTGTGTATCTCTGCAGAAGTGGCTCTAGTTAATTACTCATTTCACATTGCTGTTTAGATTTTCAGTGGCCAGACTATAGTGAATTTCTTTGGTATTGTTTACTGTTTCACAGGTAAGAGGCCTCCTGTGCTGTCAGCCTTCTTTCTGTAGTCTAACCCTTTACATGAAGGCCCTGTAAAATAACCATTCTGTATAACTATATGGGGCTTCCCAGTGGCGCTAATGGTGAAGAACGTCCTGCCAATGCGGAAGACACATAGAGATGTGGGTTAGATCCCTGGGTCGGGAACATCCTCTGGAGGAGGGCATGGCAACCTACTCTAGTATTCTTGCCTAGAGAATCCCATGGACAGAGGACTTTGGCAGGCTACAGTCCATGGAGTCCCAAAGACTTGGACACACTGAAGTGACCTAACATGCACACATACATGCATTACTACATGCTTCCTGCTAAAGAAGGCATAGGAAAAAGAACACAGACCTTGGTGGCAGCCAAGTGTTTGACCCTTAACTCCATTAAGTATTACTGTGTGCCTTGGACATATTTCTTCACTTCAAAATGTGGGTAATGAATACTTTAGAAAGTTGTTTGAGAGAATTTATATAATAATATGACCTGTACAATACCCAGCAGAAAGTGATTGATTAGTAAACAGTGGTAGTTACTTAGTTTAGTAAACAGTGGTAGTTACTTAGTTTAGTAAACAGAAAGTCACAGCACAAAGTCATCTACTCAAAGTACCTTGAATTTACAGTGAGAATAATGTGTAATAACGGGTTTGAAGTAGTAAACATAAGCAGAGTTAAACTGTTAAATACCCATTGATGTGTAGTACTGGAATCAGTATACTATATTTGCTACAGTGCTAGTAATGAGCTGATTTATTATTAATGTAAAGTTTATGATTCATTGAGACAGACGTCTTTTTCCCTACCCGTGTCCTTTATCCGTAGCAGCTTGAGTGGTACCTAATACTTAGGCAATTAAAACAAAACCTGTTAAATTAATTTTTGTAGGTAGCATATTATCTGATCAAGTAGAACTGTTTGGTGTATAAGAAGCATTAACAATGGACATCTCAGAATTCAAGTAATATATATATATATTAAAGATTTTGCTTTGCTAAGGTATTTTATAACTTACTGTGTTATAAGCACTTTCTCATATATGATTTAACTCTCAATAGCCATGAGGTGGAGAAGGCAGTGGCACCCCACTCCAGTACTCTTGCCTGGGAAATCCCATGGACAGAGGAGCCTGGTAGGCTGCAGCCTATGGGGTCACAAAGAGTTGGACATGACTGAGCAACTTCACTTTCACTTTCCTGCATTGGAAAAGGAAATAGCAACCCACTCCAGTGTTCTAGCCTGGAGAGTCCCAGGGACGGCGGAGCCTGGTGGGCTGCCGTCTGTGGGGTCGCACAGAGTTGGACACGACTGAAGTGACTCAGCAGCAGCAGCAGCCATGAAGTAGATAATTGTCCTGTTTTATAAATGAAGAAAGGTCTGATGTTTCACCCATCCCTTCTGACTCTCAAGTCCAGTGACTGACTAGGATGATCATAGGAGATCTTAGCTGACTTAGTTTTTCTGAGCGTCACATGGTCTAAGCTGCTTTTGGTGCTTGTGATTTTAAACCAGAAGTATATTTGGTATGAGGGTGATAAATCCAGCTGCTTACTGTATTTGCCATACTTTGAAACCAAGTGGATAGGGAAACTTCAAAGGCACTTGTGATAACTTAGGCTGACATAAACTGCAGTGCTCAATATTAGGGGAGATTCTCAGGGTGTCACAAAAAAGTTGCCCAAGCTCCCCTTAGTTGCCAGTGTGAACTTCCTGTGCAACCACTCCTGTTAGGTGGAAGACTAGTCCAAAGGTCACAACTAGGATTTCTAACAATGCTGCTCGCTTGATTCTCCTGCCTTCCCCAGCTGCTTGACCTGCTTTGTCCTGTGTAAACCTGTAGCCACTATCTTTCCCGTGGCCCACTGCCTACTGAGGCATTGCAGAAAAGTCATATCTAGTGATGTTTCTGTCATAAACTAGGGTAACAGTGCTCTGTTTTACCTTCATGCTACATTTACCTGTTCATATTATTGTAGCCTGAGGTTTCTCATGGATAGTGACTTGAAGCATAATGTCTGCTCTCCACACAGCCTCAAGGAATTGAGAGGAGGACTGCCCGGATATCTTCAGGCTACCTTGGAAATTCTGTCAGTATGGACTCAGTAGCTCAGCTTCATTCCAACTTTGAAATGTCAGGGAGGTCTTCATGATAACCCAGCTTGATTATTTTACCTTTGAAGAACCCAGGTTCCAGACACATAAATTCTATTTAACATAGTCATGTTCTGGCTTTTCCCTGCCCCATCTGCGGGCTAGTGTTTTTGTGAACAGGCAAAGAGTTAGCTTGCATGTAAGGGATGGAGAGAAACTGACCAACATTTCCTGCAGGACGGTGTGTTTCTGGTCACAGATCTAACCCCTAACCAAATAAAAGTTAGGCATAATAGACTTCCTTTCAGTGCTTCCATTGTTTAGAATGTTTTATGTACCTTCGTGCTCTGATGCCAGATTATTGAGCAATGAATTTTTTAAAAGCTGTTTTTCTTTGCTTTTGGCATTTTTGTTACTATCTCCTATGCTTTTTTTTTTTTTTTTAAATCTGTTTTACTGGTCACTATAGGAAAAAAATGAAATGGTTCATCGTTCCATTGTTTCTGATTTAAAGACACCAAGATGCCTTTTTTATTAGAAATGCTTTGTTTCTCCACAAAACTGAAACACCTGTGTTAAAGTTTATATAGAAATGTTAAATTCGAGGTTCTACTTTGAGAAGTGGAGTGTTTTTCCAGCAGCAATTCTGTGATTGCCACATTTTTAATGAATGAGAATATATAAAACTGTTACTAATTATGTAAAAGAAATAGGCAAGCAAGGCTTACAAGTAGCACTACAGTGCCACATAAATTTATATAGTTTTAAAATAAGCTTTGAAGAAGGTAAAATGAGATGAAGTATTACATCCACTCTGCTGTTCTCACCGCATGAATATTGAAACATTTTGGATCTTTTGACTTTTTGACTATCAGAGCATGAAGAAACATGGCCATTCTGATGGTGATGTTAAAGGGAATTCAGTCACGTCGTCTGTTCATTGCCTGTCCCTTTTCATCTCTTTAGTAGAATCTACTGCCTCCAAATGTTGACTGTCTGTAGCAAGCTGATGTCACTAGTTTTTTAAAATAAGAATTAATTAATATAATTTGACTTTGGGAATAAGAGAATTTATCTAAACACTTTTGCCATTTTTCCCCTATAAAACTCTGTGTGGTGATGAGCAAATGTTAATTATAAGCTCTGTTCACCAGACAGTAGCATCAGAAAGTTCAAACGGAATTCTTTTGCCTTGTCTTTTCCTACCCAAGCTTCCTCTGATCCCTCCCCCTTCCACTGATCTTGCCTTGCCCCCTGCTGCCCTCCTGCCCTCTGGCCCTTCCTGATACTCTTACTTGATCCAATGACAGAATGAAACATAGTTCGCTTTAAAGTCCTAAAAAATAAGCATGGTCTATTCCTTTTCTTGAGATTATGTTATTTAGCAGTCAGTCAACCTTTGTCATGTCTAACTTTTAAGAGATTCTAACTGTTCATTTATAGTAGTTCTGCTTTGTATGTGAGCTTTACACAGATGCTTGTATTGACCACAGTTAAACATTTTGACATGTAAACACGAAAATGAATTACTTCTATGTTTTGTGTCATTAAAAAGAATTACGCAAAGACAGGAACTAGATCGCCTATGAAGTAAATACCTATAGTGTGTTTGCTTATGTTTATAAATAAAAGCACATTATCATTTCTTTTTGAGGCTTTCCATTTTATGAGGAAAAAGGGGTAATGAAATGAGACCCTGTATTGTGAATTTGTTGGCAGATAGTAATGTGAAACAATGCAAGTATCTGCTGTAGGGCTCACCTGGTCAGAAAATAAGTGTGTAGCACTTCAGCCTTGACATGTTGAAGCCAATAAAGAAAGCTCACATAAACATACTGCTGAGATTGTGACTGTCTGATTGTACCAGGAAGTGTTGGTGGGCTCTCTGAGTTCTTAAAAGAGGAAGGTAAATATGACTTAATTGGATTAGACAAAGACTTCTCAAAGAAACATTTGTATGTTATATGCATTTAAATTAATGCACCGATTCTTCAAAAGTTAAAAAACCCACTTTTTAGCAGCTAAGAGGAAATAAATTTGGCTATCTAAACATGGATTTAGTATCTTGTGACATCTTCTCAAATATGAATATTTGTCACAATCACATGTTTGAGTTCTTAATTTTGCTGCTCTTGGCCATCCAATCCAACTCTGAAATGTTAAGGCAAGTCAGATAGTTGTACTTCAGTAGTATTCTTTGCCACTTTTTGGAAAAAAAAAAAGGTATGCAAAACTTGAAATGTATTTCACCATATTTCATATTTTAGTTTTAATTTTGGGTTAAAGAAGAAATAGAGAACTCCATGGTTATACTGGAAGAGTTCTTATCAGTGGGGTAAAGTTTCTATTAATGGTTATCTTGTTGGATGAGTTAATTTTGTTCTAAAATAAAATTGCCATGCTCAGTGTATTGTTAGTATATCTCAAATTGATGATCTAAGCCCTAATTTTCCTTAAGAACTGATTAGTAATTAAAATCCCTTCTTCTATAAAGAAAAGTTGTTATTGCTATTGGTCCCAGATTTCCACTCTTTGTACCTTGTCAAAGGAAAAGTGCTATGTACCTATTTTGTGCCCTGTGATGTTACATACATGCTTAATAAGATCCCAGATTGTATGTAGCAGTGATCATTGGTTTGTTTACTGACTGAGCGAATGCCTTTGTGCTCCTGTTGTACTTGTGCGCAGAATGGCTCTATTGATGATTTACCTAAGTAATGATAGTGCACATAATCTAAAAAGAAAGCAACAAAGCCAAAACCTGAAATCTTCTGGGAGTCTTATTAGTTCACTCATATGCTGCTGTTCTTTTTATTTTTATTGTTTGGTAATTTGACAGGAAGCCCTTGGTCAAATTGTATCTGTCTCTCTTTATCCCATTTTCCCATTAGAAAAGGTTGCGATGAAAGATCCTCCGGACTTATTGGACAGGCAGAAATGCCTGAATGCCTTGGCGTCTCTTCGACATGCCAAATGGTTTCAGGTTGGCTTTTTGTTATTCTCTTATTGTTACCTTTCGCAGGTTTCATTTGGAACACCTGCCACTTAATGGTTTCTGTGTAATATATAAAATGGGGTGCGCTCTACCTCTTAGGGTTATTGTAGGAGTAAATGATTTAATTTAGGTGAAGTGCCCACTATAGCTTCTACTATAGTTAATGATGTTTAATTGTCATACTTTTGGATTTAGTACTCTGAATTTCAAATGATAGCTTATAAAATGCAGACATGGGTGAGAAAAGCTAAAAAGTCAGACAGTTGCCTGAAAATGGAGTTGCCATGAGGCTATGAAGCCAATTCTAATATACTTCCTTTACTTTAAACTCTGCCTTTCTAAACCATAATTTTACTACTTTTAATAACTTGATTTTTTGGTTTGCTTGACAACTTATGAATGATTGGCCAATTAGTATTCATTTTAAAGAACCTGTCCATGATCAGTGTCCTTAAAATGAAGAATGGATTTCAACAGGGATATTGGAATCATTTTGTTTGTTTTAGGCAAGGGCAAATGGATTAAAGTCATGTGTAATTGTCCTCCGCATTCTCCGTGATTTGTGCAACAGAGTCCCCACATGGGCACCATTAAAAGGATGGGTAAGTACTTAAATATGATTAAAAGCAAATTCTGAAAGTATAGTCAGAGGAGATCCTATAGAAATTATATGTTACTGTATTCTGAGTTAGCTAAGGTGTGCCTTAATCTATTTTTGTTCTGGGGAAAAAATTATAGAGGTTTTTACATGATTTCTTTTTTATGAATTTAGTTAGTATTATACATACATTTACATTTACAAATTTACATTAATTTGTAAAATATGTAAATTAAATAAGTAATTTAATATCTTCTAGCCACTAGAGCTTATATGTGAAAAATGTCTCTTTTACTTCATCATATTCATATTATAGAGACTGAGATATTTTTTCTGACAAAAGGTTCTTTACCTGTTAAAAGTGAGTGTCTTCCTGCACTTTCACTCTCCACTGATGGTTGATCGTTATTCACCTACTGCCTGGAAAAGCATGCTTGACTGGCACATTTCTCTTTCAGTGCTACTTCCGTTTAAAATAGAAATTATCTGGTATACCAGTATAAGGTTCCCATACCTTCTTTTCCTTTCTCTTTTGAGTACAGACATTTAAAAATAAGTTCATACTAGTAATTAAAGTTAGGTGAATAGTACAGTTAACCGTAGTTTAAAATGTATGTTGCCAAACTTAATTAATTTGGAAATTATTATGCTTGATCCAATAAAGAACATTATGAAACAAGTAAAGTTATAAAGGGTTATTTTAGATTAATTCAACAATTATTACTTTGATATTGACATCATGAACCTTTTAGTTTATTCAATATGGAGATTTGGTCCTTTTTTAATTCCAGTTGTACTACTTGGGCAGGATGTCTGGAATGAAGTCTTATTGTGGTTTGAGTCCATCCTAGGTAAAGTGGGAGATAGGTGGGCTGGGTTTGAACACTGATTATTTATTGGCCATTACTAACCTACATGAAGGCTTGTTAAATCTTTGTTAAGTTAGATGACTGCAGTTTGTTTAGTAATCCTTTCAGGGTAACTGAAAATAAACTTTTTGTAGCAAAAAGTCTTCTGAATATGTACTCTCAAAAATGGTTGATTTAAGCACTCTGGCTGGGGTAAAACTTGATAATCAAGTGGGAAAAGCTAATTGGGCCCTAAATGTTAAGAGGACTTTAACCTTTTTGGCCTCCATTGTAGATAGAAATGTCAGCTCACATTTAACTGGAAACCTTTTAACACTTGGTGCATGTACTAATTTGTAATTTAATATCTTCTAGCCACTAGAGCTTATATGTGAAAAGTCTATAGGTACTTGTAATAGACCTTTGGGCGCTGGGGAGGCCTTGAGACGAGTAATGGAGTGTTTGGCATCTGGAATTCTACTTCCTGGTAAGGGTTTCAAACTCTGGAGGCAGAAGAATCAGAACAATTTCATTTAAATTTAGTTTTCTATTATGTGCTAAGTTTGTCCTCTACACAGGAAAATGATGTGTAGGAGTTGTTTTGCTTTGAATTTTTTCAACTAGAAGTGTCACAAAACTCTCTTTCGATAATTATAATTTATGTTTTATATGTACTAACATAAAAGGTACTAATAAGATATTGTGTCTGCTATGAAGTTGCTTTACCCAGAACTCTGAATTTGAAAATGGTTAAGTTAAAATGTATGACGTTCATTATGTTTGCAGTCTGGTGTTTAATTTGGAAAAATTGAGTTTGGTCTTTTTTTCCCATATATAATCCCTTAAAAGATTTGGGGTGATTCATCATGCTGTTTCTAAATTCTTAGAATTAAGACCCAATTTTGACCTTAGATATACAAATGACTTCTAGTAAAATAAGGACATTTAAATGCTAACATATTGAAAATAAGTGTCCATTTTACTCCATTTAATTCAGCAGATTTTAACCTTGTTCTTTTAGGTTTTGTTTTTTATTTCTTTTCTTTTTCCTCTCCATTCTTTTCTTTCTCTCTATTTTGTGTTAGTTTATTGAATTCTAAGTTCAATTCTGAATGGTACTGGTTTTTGTGTTTTTTTTTTTTGCCTTTGCCAAAGGGGGTCCTGGTCTTCATGATCCTTGTGAGCGAGATCCAACAGATGCTCTGAGCTATATGACCATCCAGCAAAAAGAAGATATTACCCACAGTGCACAGGTAGGAGATGGACCCTATGACTGTGGTCTCTTAGAAGGAATATCATGTAATTTATTTAAAAACTTTTTTTCTTGCCTTCTGTTGGGGACTTTTGTCATCATAATAATAGCATTTGATGAATGTGTTTTTAGCTAGATGTTCTAAGGGCTTTACGAATGAAAAATTTTAATAAATATAATCTTTTTTTCTTTAGCATGCACTCAGACTATCAGCCTTTGGTCAGATTTATAAAGTGCTGGAGATGGACCCCCTTCCATCTAGTAAGCCTTTTCAGAAATATTCCTGGTCAGTTACTGATAAAGAAGGTGAGTATAAATATTTTGTATTGGGGTTGCATGCGGGCAGCGATGGAGATGGTCGTGAAATGTTTCTCTTGTTAGAGCTGAGAGCATTTTAAGTTTTTAACCCAAGTCATATAAAAGAGCCGTTACTGCTTTTCTTCATTTTCTTCTGTCCCATCAGTGACATCAACTTGCTTTCATTTTTTCTTTCTAATGACAAACTCATTTGGCTATTGTTGATCAGATTCCATTACTGCATAGACATAGGGACGGCACTCTGAGAACCCTTGGTCTGAAGTGAAGAGAAAAGTCATAAGCTAGGGGGAGATGTCATGGTCAGTCATCAGTTTGATGATCTTGTCTTGCTTGGAAGTGTTATGTAACCAAGAAAGAGAAAACATAAGCATAATATAGGAGAAAAATATATTGGAAAATTCAGAACTGTCTTCCATTTGTTGTAGTCTGTGTGAACTCAGAGTTTCAGCAGAAAGAGCACAGGCTTTAGGGTCAGTATGACCTGGTTCCCCTCACAGTGCCCCTGCTCACTAGCTTTAGGCCTTGAGCAATTAGTTCATCTCTTGCCTTGTGGGTATTACTCCCACTTTATTAGCTATTGTCAGATTATATGCCCAGCTCAGTGCTTGGAAACAGTAGATACTCAAATGTGAATCTTCTTATTCTCATTATGCCACAAAAAACCTCCCTCTCTCTTTTCCTCCCTCTCTGCTATTATACTAGAAGGTGGGATGTTTAACATCAGTTATTTTCACCTGTGGCATCCCACCTACCACGAATGATACTATTCTGATAATTTTTTTATGACAAAAATAGTGCAGTGGCCCAATTTGTTTATTCAAAGAACAGAATTCCAGTATGTCTAAACGCTTTTCAGGGAGTCTACCAAGTCAAAATTATTTGATAATAATATTAAAGCTTTTTTTTTTACCCATTTCTGCTCTTTCATGTGTTTACAGTTTTCTAAGAAGCTGCATATGACTTGTGATGGCATCGTCACTATGATGCTAATGAATTTTTTGTATTAAAATTTTTGTCTTAATTTCTAATATGCTAACTGTTGATTGACACTACGCACAAAACAAAGTTCTTTGGGTGCTCAATAATTTTTTAAGAGGATAAAATGGTTCTGAGACTGAAAAGTTTGAGCATCACTGCCTTCTGTTGTAAATTCCTGAGGGATAAGGAATCCTCCAGAGCTCACCACAGAGCTATTACAAACCAATTCTCAATAAATGTTTGTGGAATGATAGCCATTTTCTTGCAGAGAGTGCTCACTCAGAGCATTTTTGAAAGAGATTCACATAACCATGTCTCTAGATTGAATGACTCAATAGAAATTTCATATATATTTGTAGATTCTTAGAGTTAATAATGAAAAATTTTATTTTAGTCACTGAATTCGTAGTAGTTCTTCTGGTTTTATGTTTTGTCTTTTACTGGATAGTAAAAGTTTATTGTTATGTGACTTAGACTTCTTTTAACTTTAAAGTTCTCAAGAGTTTGGGAACTGCTGGTCTGTTAATTTATAGCTTAAAATAGAACCAGACAGTTGGTGTTTCCATTTGAGTCCTATCAGTTACTAGCTGCATGGCTTGGCCATAAGGTGAGGGAGTCAAGGCTGTTGCCTCCAGATGTGAGCTGCATTGTTCTTCATGCTTTCCTGTTTTTAGCACCTGGCTTTTAAACTTTATTCTTAGAATTCTTGGTGATTTCAATATGCATCTAGATGATTTTTTTCTTTAGAATTCTGACTTCTTAATTCCTTGACATCCTCTCTAACCAATATTTTCTACTTCGTCTCAGGTGTGCATTTTGAGGACATATCCTAGATCTAGTCTTCAGTATATATGCTTGTGCCCTCTCCCTAATTCATTCTCAAAACTCCCACATTGTAACTGCCTCTAGTTGTCATAATGTCTAGTACTCTGCTCCAATTCTTGATACTCATCATTGATTCTGTTAACTTCTCACAGTGCTTCACCTTCCTCATGTTCTCACTTCTGTCACAGCTCTGCTTATAGTCACGTGGTCTGTCATTATGATCACTCCCTAGCATGTACCTTCTTTGTTGATCCTGTCTTCCCAGCAACTCTGGTTGAAATCCAACTCTTTCCCTATGCCAGGTTGTTAGACATCATTGAAGAAAAACATACTTGGACATCTTAACTCTTTTCGCTTTAAGTTTCAGACATTAACCTTAAGTAGACTATTTGTGTTGGCTGGCAATTCTCTTGTAAGTTTTAGAGTTCTCCAGTTTTCCTAGACAGGTGTCGAACATCTTCTGTCACATTACACTTTTCTCCCCAGCCCTCCTTCTCAACTGATGACCTTGTTTGCTTGAAGTCCCCTTGCACTTAACTTTCCTTCCCTTAACTGGGAAAAGCCCAGCTTTTCTACTCATTCACTATATCACATCCCCTTTTGCCTATAGATGGACATCATCCTAGCAATTCTTTGTTTTCTCACCAGCATGAATTCCTCCTTTTCTGCTGAACCATTCTCATCAGCATGAAAACCTACTCTAACGTCTCTCATTTGAAAAACAAAGCTAAACTCTCCCTTGGTTCTGCAACTTTCTCCAACAGGAAGAAGCTGCTCCCTTTTATAGGAGTACTTTTGGAAAGAGTGGCCTGTTGTTTCTTTTTCCTTTTCCTCACTTTCTTGAAAGCTTAATTCTAACCAAACTTTCTTCCTCATCTCTGAGTCTCTCCTGTGACCTTTTCAGCAACACTGGACACAGGTGAACACTTTCTCTGCTATAATTAGTTATATATAGAAAAGTATAAGATCAGTTCAGTCTCTCAGTTGTGTCATTAAAAAAGTAATTATTTAAAAATTCCATATAATCATCATCCTAGTTAAGAAACAGAACGTTGTCAGCTTCTCAGAAACATTTATTTATCCTAACACATCACTTTCCTGCTCCTTGAACTACTGATTTTTGATAATATTCTTGATTTTCTTTAAAGCTTTTCCATTTTTGTATGCTTTCGTAATTTAATTTGCAATTGCCTAGAACTTTATAGAAGTAAAATCCTACTGAATTTAATCTTCTGTGACTGGCGTCTTTCTGTCCAGTGTTGTTTGGGATACTTTCATGTTACTGCATACAGTCATAGTTCATTTTATACTTATACAGTGTCCATTATCAATATGCTGTAGCTTAGCCATTGTACTTTGGAAGGACATTAGGCTTCTTTTTATTTTTTGGCAGCCACCCACATTGTTGCTGGGAGCTTACTTATATATGCCTTCTAGAGTACAGATGCAGGAATTACTGTGGACCAGTATATGATCTAGGAAGTGGTACCCATAGCAATTTGTATTCCTACCAGAAGTGTATGAGAATTCCTGTTGTTTTATATCCTCAACAACATTTGCTATTGTCTGACATGAAGTACTGTTTTTCATTTGACTTCCGGGTCATTACTTTGTCATGGATCTTTACACCACTGTTCTTTCCTCAGCTGTCTTTGTTTTTTCTTATCTTCCTGATTTCGAATAGTAAAGTGTCCTGGGTGCAGACCTCAGACCATTTTTCTTTATTTACCCCTGTTTAGACTCTTTCAGAGACGTCATCTAGTTTCTTGTCTTGAAATACCTTCTATTCACTGCAGATTCCCAAGTTTACGTTTTCACTCTAGACTCCCAGCCCTTGACCTCAGCCCTCCCTATCTAAATGTCTCAGTGTTTCCACATGGATATCTCAAGACAACTCACACTTCAGATGTCCTGTCCTTACTCTCCTTCTCACCTGTTTCCCATAGTTATTGCCATCCCAGACGTTGGAAACTACCCATCTCCGTTCTCAGGCCGAAAACCTTCACCCTTGAATCTTCTCTTTCTTTCACCAACATGCACATCATCAGCAAACCTGGCTGTTTTACTTTTAAAGTGTGTCTGGTATTCAGCTCTTTAACTTCTTCACTGCTGCCATCCTGGCCTAAGTTGCACTTGTGATTTCTTGCCTTTGTTATTGTCTGTCTTCTGTGCCTGGTCTTCTTGCCCATCTTATCTGTTGTCAATCAAGCAGCAGTTTTCTTTTTGTTGTTCCCCTTATTATCTATAATTACAGATTCATAGGAAATTGCTAAGATTGTACAGAGATGTCCCATGGAACCTTCACCTGGTTTCTCCCAGTCATTTCATCTTATGTAACTATAGGAGAATATGGAAACCAAGAAATTGACATTTATACAATGTGGATATAGGTTTTATGCCACTTTATCACGTGTAGATTTGTGTAACCCCCATGGCAGTCAAGACACAGACGATTTCATCACCACAGAGAACTCGTGTATGCGGCCCATTTAGAGCAATACCACACCTCTTCCTTCAGCCATCCGCAAGCCTTGGAGTGAAAGTCACTCAGTCGTGTCTGACTCTTTGCAAGTAGGAGTGGGTAGCCTTTCCCTTCTCAAGGGAATCTTCCCAGCCCAGGGATCGAACCCAGGTCTCCCACATTGCAGGCGGATTCTTTACCAGCTGAGCCACAAGGGAAGCCCTCAAGCCTTGGAAACTACTGATTTTTCTCCATCTCTGTAATTTTGTTACTTCAAGAATTTTATATCAATGAAGTTATCATTATGTGATTTTTTGAAATCCTCATCTCCCCACTTAGCATGATACTTTTGTGACCCATCCAAGTTGTTGTCACATGTCAATAGTTTATTCCTTTTTACTGTTAAGTAGGATTCTGTGCCACAGATGAACCAGAGTTTGGTTAAGTCATGTACCTATTGTAGGACATTTTGTTTGTCTCTCAGTTCAGTTCAGTTCAGTTGCTCAGTCGTGTCCGACTCTTTGACACCCCATGAATCGCAGTATGCCAGGCCTCCCTGTCCATCACCAACTCCCTGAGTTTGCTCAGACTCACGTCCATTGAGTCAGTGATGCCATCCAGCCATCTCATCCTCTGTCGTCCCCTTTTCCTCCTGCCCCTAACCCCTCCCAGCATCAGAGTCTTTTCCAATGAGTCAACTCTTCCCATGAGGTGGCCAAAGTACTGGAGTTTCAGCTTTAGCATCATTCCTTCCAAAGAAATCCCAGGGCTGATCTCCTTGAGAATGGACTGGTTGGATTTCCTTGCAGTCCAAGGGACTCTCAAGAGTCTTCTCCAATACCACAGTTCAAAAGCATCAATTCTTCAGCACTCAGCTTTCTTCACAGTCCCAACTCTCACATCCATACATGACCACAGGAAAAACCATAGCCTTGACTAGACGGACCTTTGTTGGCAAAGTAATGTCTCTGCTTTTCAATCTACTAACTAGGTTGGTCATAACCTTTTCTTTCAAGGAGTAAGTGTCTTTAAATTTCATGGCTACAGTCGCCATCTGCAGTGATTTTGGAGCCCCCAAAAATAAAGTCTACTGTTCCCCATCTATTTCCCATGAAGTGATGGGATCAGATGCCATGATCTTCGTTTTCTGAATGTTGATCTTTAAGCAAACTTTTTCACTCTCCGCTTTCACTTTCATCAAGAGGCTTTTTAGTTCCTCTTCACTTTCTGCCATAAGGGTGGTGTCATCTGCATATCTGAGGTTATTGATATTTCTCCCAGCAATCTTGAGTCCAGCTTGTGCTTCCTCCAGCCCAGCGTTTCTCATGATGTACTCTGCATATAAGTTAAATAAGTAGGGTGACAATATACAGCCTTGACATACTCCTTTTCCTATTTGGAACCAGTCTGTTGTTCTATGTCCAGTTCTAACTGTTGCTTCCTGACCTGCATATAGGTTTCTCAAGAGGCAGGTCAGGTGGTCTGGTATTCCCATCTCTTTCAGAATTTTCCAGTTTCTTGTGATCCACACAGTCAAAGGCTTTGGCATAGTTAGTAAAGCAGAAATAGATGTTTGTCTGGAACTCTCTTGCTTTTTCCATGATCCAGCGGATGTTGGCAATTTGATCTCTGGTTCCTCTGCCTATTATAAAACCAGCTTGAACATCAGGAAGTTCATGGTTCACGTATTGCTGAAGCCTGGCTTCTAGAATTTTGAGCATTACTTTACCAGCGTGTAAGATGAGTGCAATTGTGTGGTAGTTTGAGCATTCTTTGGCATTGCCTTTCCTTGGGATTGGAATGAAAACTGACCTTTTCCAGTCCTGTGGCCACTGCTGAGTTTTCCAAATTTGCTGGCATATTGAGTGCAGCACTTTCACAGAATCATCTTCCAGGATTTGAAATAGCTCAAGTGGAATTCCATCACCTCCACTAGCTTTGTTCGTAGTGACTATGCTTTCTAAGACCCACTTGACTTCAC